>NC_138756.1:9367103-9967103 GCF_965113315.1 Podarcis vaucheri | reverse complement strand
CCTGCGGGCGTGAGCTTAATCAGTAACGTAAATGGCGTTTCCGTGCGCTCTGGTTTCCGTCATGCGCCAGAAGCGGTTTAGTCCTGCTGGCCGCATGACACGGAAAGCCGTCTGCTGACAAACACTGGCTCCCTCGGCCTGAAAGCGAGATGAGCGCCGCAACCCCATAGTCGCCTTTGACTGGACTTAACCATCCAGGGGTCTTTTACCTTTTCATCTGTAACGTGAAATATTTTCCAAGTTTGTTTCGACGCCGCGGGAATGACCACATGCAAGACTTAACAATTGTGCATGCATTGCTTTTTTGAATTTTTCAGTAGGGTTTGTAGTAAAAGAATACTTTATTATAAAGGAACAGTCCAGTAGGATAGGTGAAATAAAATAAAGGAAAAAGCCATTATTTCAGAAAACTTAATAAGTGCATTCTCAAGAGAGAGCACATTGAATTAGATGTTGCTACAGAAAGAGACCCGGTGCAGAGAGAATGCAAAACAAACATTATGAATACAGGATGAATTGATGTACTTGCCTCGGAAATTGCCATCCATGTGATTGGTCTGTCATATGCCTGCCAAACAGAGGCAAAGTCTATAGATATCCTTTATTGAAAAGTTACTGTACTTTTCCGTCTATAAGACGCCCCCATGTATAAGACTCCCCCTATTTTGGGGGACTCTAATTTAAGAAAATGGAGGGAGATGGCACAGAGTTGTTGAGCTTTTGCTTTTTTTGCGGAGGATTATCCAGGGACGCAGGTGGCGCTGTGGGTTAAACCACAGAGCCTGGGACTTGCCGATCAGAAGGTCGGCGGTTCGAATCCCCGTGACAGGGTGAGCTCCCGTTGCTCGGTCCCTGCTCCTGCCAACCTAGCAGTTCGAAAGCACATCAGAGTGCAAGTAGATCAATAGATACCGCTCCGGCGGGAAGGTAAACGGCGTTTCCGTGCGCTGCTCTGGTTCGCCAGAAGCAGCTTAGTCCTGCTGGCCACATGACCTGGAAGCTGCACACCGGCTCCCTCGGCCAGTAAAGCGAGATGAGCATCGCAACCCCAGAGTCGGCCACGACTGGACCTAATGGTCAGGGGTCCCTTTACCTTACCCAGGTTGGTTGAGCAACCCCTACCTTTTAGCATGATTTTTAAAGAAGAAAACATAGCCTTATACACGGAAAAATGCGGTAGATTCTTTGAAATGGGAACAAACATTCCCATATGGAACCGAATCGTTTAAAGAAAAACCCAGAGACTCTTTCAAGCCCTGTGACGATAGCGTTTTGTCCCCATCACCCCCGCCCGAAATGCCCTCCCCGGCAACTGTCACGTTGCTCCATTTTTCCTCTTCCGGATCTGATCCTGATAACTTTTGTTCCCCCCTGCCGTTCGCAGACAGCCAAGTCGAACCTGGAGAAGGCATTGTCGCAGCTGGCGTCTGCCTCCGACGAAGCGGCAAAGGCGGAAGCGCAGATCAGCGTGGAAGCCAACGAGGCGATCGTGAAAGCTTTGGAGTGAGGAGGGTAAGCCCAAATCCACGCTCTAACCATTACGCCACGCTTTCCCAGGACCCCAGTTCCTAGCACTGAGGGTGGTTTGAAGCGGTGAGAGAGATTTGTTGCTTCAGACAGATTCCTGCCACTAGATGTCGCACCAGGCTGGCAGACAAACAAAGGCAAAATATATTTTGTGAGCTTTCCTTCCTAAGCCAGGGTGCATTAATTGGCTATTCTGTGACTTTGCTTCCGTTCCATCCTGAAAAAGGAAATGATTGCTGCCTTCTTCTTTTTTTGCATCAGTCAAGGCCCCAGTGGGAGAAAGGCCACTCTATCCCCAACTCTCTGTGTCAAGGAGGACCGAAAGAGTTCTGCTTTTTCCCCAAAAAATTTTTTTATTAGTTTTCACAATATTATAAACAAGCAGACAAACAGCGGAGGGGAGCCCAAGGGGCTGAAAGGTCGGTGAGTTAGGAACTTCCCCTGCGTATGAAGGCAGGATCTTGCTGTGTTGAGCGGATGTGACCAAGAGTGAGTCCATTCCTGGATTGCTGGTGGGTTGGACTGGATGAGCTTTGGAGTTCCCTTCCAACTCTTTGATCCTCTCGTTTTCTCTGTTGCAGGAATACCCCGCTGCTTTCTGGAAACGGCCCTGTCTCTCTTTTCCCTCTGGACCTCCTTCTCTTTGTCCGTGCAGATGGTTTGGGTAAACCCCGTCAATTTAGCTTTTGACCAATTAAAAAACAGGTGGAAAATCTGCGAAAGGCCCGTCTGCACCTTCGTCCTTAAGAGCCCTTGCGCCATTTGTAAAACTGTGCACCTGCTTCAGTTGAAAGCCCTTGTTAGCTGAGTTGGTAGAGCACGAGACGCTTAATCTCAGGGCACGAGTTCGAGTCTCACATTCCTGCGTTGCCACGGGTTGGTCCAGATGACCCGCCATGTCCCTTCCAACTCTACGTTTCCATAGATCAGGAAGGAGAGGACGTTCCCCCTCAAAGCTGCCGCCTCTAGTCGCCCCACAAAATCCGCTGGAAATGCCAGCAAGCCTAATCTCCCAGGTACTGAATTCCCAGGTGAGCCCAAAAGGCCAGCTAAGGGGTCCAGGGAAAGGAGGGAAGCATCACTTTGAGAGCATTTTAAGGCCTGTGGGTTTAGGGAGAGGTCAGAGCTAGGATGAGACAGGCCAGGACGTTCGCAGTGACGGACTTTTGGGCTCTCGCCTCCGACATTTCACACCTGGGTGAACGTTTTTTAGGATGCAGCTTACATCTGCGGTTGCTTTCGAACTAACATTGCATTTTCATCGTCGTAACCTGCCCTGGGACCTTGGGCTGTGAAGGGCAGGTCAAAAGGTAAATGTACCCCTGACCGTTAGGTCCAGTCGCAGACGACTCTGGGGTTGCGCGCTCATCTCGCTCTATAGGCTGAGAGAACCGGCGCTTGTCTGCAGACAGCTTCCGGGTCATGTGGCCAACAGGACTAAGCCGCTTCTGGCGAACCAGAGCAGCGCACGGAAACGCCGTTTCCCTTCCCGCCAGAGCGGTACCTATTTATCTACTTGCACTTTGGCGTGCTTTCGAACTGCTAGGTTGGCAGGAGCAGGGACCGAGCAACGGGAGCTCACCCCGTCATTGCGAGGATTCGAACCACCGACCTTCCGATCGGCAAGCCCTAGGCTCTGTGGTTTAGACCACAGCGCCACCCTGAAGGGCAGGTAATTAATCATAATTTTGATAACGGGGGGGGGGGCATCCGGGAACCGAGAGAAGGCTCTGCTGCCAGGTGGCAGCAAGGGCAGGTGACTGGGGGAGAGCTGTGTTAATTTCCCTGGTCTCCAGCAGCCTCGCCTTCTTCTCTCGCTTGCTCACCCAGGTGTGTTATTTGGCCGGCAAATGTTCCAGCTCCCCTGCTTTGGCTTCGAGCCTGGCAACCTCCACGTCACGGTGCGGGGGGCGGGCGGGAAGGAATAATAAACCCACAAAAACAGCACCCAGCACAGTGGCAACTTGGTGGCTAAACGAAACAGACTCCTTCGAAAAGTGGGGGACTACTCTCCTTCAGTTTTTTAAGCAGCGGTTGGACAGCCACCGGTCACGGTTGCTTTAGTTGAGATCGGGGGTTGGACTGGATGACCCCTGGAGGTCCCTTCCAGCTGTACGATTCTGAGGCTGGTAGCCATTAAGAAGAGCTTGGCTGCTGCATCAGGCCAAAGGGGGGAGGAGGCCTGTCTAGTCCAGAATCCTGCGCAACGGCAGCCACTCTCCCCTCTGGTGATTGCCATCAGGGACCTTGGTTTGCCATCCGGGGCATGGGGAAGTCTCCTGTTGTGGCACAACTTTGGGGGCAGGATCGAGGAGGGTGGGGCAGCTCCAAGCCCCCTTCTGAAAAGCGCTGTTTCCCCACCACCGGTTGGAGAGAGCAGGTGGTCTTCGGATCTCAACCAGACCCAGGATCCCATGCCTTCAGCCCCAACAGAAATCACGGTACCCACTTTGTGTCTGCGTGCTGACAGGCCTGGGGGGGGGGGGCGGTCTGCGTCCGTCCTGGGCCTTGACGCATCCCGGTCGTGTTCTGGTTGTGGTCGGAAGCATTCTGGGAAACCGTTCCTTCGCCTGTTCCTCGCTTGTGCACCGTGTCGCTGGCTGCGTCCATCGTCGTCCTCTGAACCCGTTCCCTTTAACATACGAACGTAAGGAGAGTCGGCTGCCTCAGGCCAGTGGTTCATCTATTCCAGTCTCCTCTTCTCACAGGAAGCAACCCGATGCCCCAATTTCGAAGCCTGCAGGCCGGATTACCCTCCTGCGGCTTCCAGGAACTGGGGTTCAAAATCATCGCTGCCTCCGACTGTGGGTGGTCAGAGCACAGAGCCCCACATTGGTCAAGAGATTCCTGCATCTCCAGAGATGAACGCCGTCGCCGTAGCTGCCTTGCCAGTACAGCGGACGCTCGGGTTGCGAACGTGATCCATGCAGGCAGCACGTTCACAACCCGCGAATGCAGGCTGCGCAGCTATCCCAGAAGCCAGAACAGCGAGAGGGATTGCTGCTTTCGCTGCGCAGCGATCCCTCTTGCTGTTCTGGCTTCTGAGATTCAGAATATTTTTCTTCTTGTTTTCCTCCTCCAAAAACTAGGTGCGTCTTGTTGTCTTGGTGCGTCTTATAGAGCGAAAAATACGGGGTGTGTGCATATAGATATATATCCGTAACAAGGGAGCTTGGGAGTTATAGTTCAGCAAAGGTGGTGGCCTTCATCTCTGCTTCCTAGCCATCTGGAAGCCCCTAGCCTCTTTCATACCCACCCACTGTCAAGCCGCAGTGTTTATCAGCCTGGGGCCCACCACCCAACTTGTTTCCCTGGGCCACGCTTTCAGAACAAAAAATAGCCTTGCGCCGCTCCGAATTTTTCAAAGGAAGGCATTGGGAAAGGAAGCAACAAATACCAGTGCTTGGTTTGCAGCGCAGAACACGACTGCGTTACGATACCGTCCTTGCACTAGGCATCGCTTTTCCCCGTTTCGAAAAAAGCACCTATCCGTATTCTGCAGATAAAACTTTGATTTGGCGCTGTGCTACTCTGGAATGTTTCTTTAATTGCCCTTGAAGCTTGAAGCCAGAGTTTAAAACAGTTGACTTTCTGTGTGAAAATGCACAGAGGTGTGTTCGGGGGTTTTTAATCAGCCTGTCCCCGGCACCGCATCTAACTAACTACGTAATTACGGAGCGGCGTTGTAAAGAGTTGTGGAATAGGAACTTCGCTTGCGAGGCTGTTTTCGGACCTCTTTTCCCCCACGCAGCCTAGCTCCCGGCTACTGCCAGATTTCACGATCCAATAAGGCCGCTGCTCGTTAAACATTGCTTCAGAGCTGCCAGGCTGAGTCAGGCGCATGGGAAACTGCCTTCCGCTGCAGCTTACGGTTGCTCAATGTTTCCTTCACTGACCGGCACCAATGGTTCCTAGATTGGGAGCTTTCCGCCCCGGCCTTACCTGCAAATCAAACTCTTTGCATCCTTTTCCTTGGAAATAAAGTAAGATCTCAGATCTTCCAGCTTCACCTCTCCCCCCAAAGCTTCATACAAGATCCCACTCCTCATGGTTCTGAATTCAGGGCTGGTTTAAATTGGAAAACAATAATAGCAACAACAACAACCACCAGTGCTTTTTCTGGGGGTATGCAAGTGTACGCAATACCGGCACTGATGATAATAATCATGTTTATCTGACAGGGTTGCTCCAGTTACTCTGGGCGGCTTCCAGCCTAATAATAATAATAATAATAATATAAGACTCTTAATCTCAGGGTCATGGGTTTGAGCGCCTCATTCGGCAAAAGCACCCCTGTGGGTTTGGACTAGATGACAGCTCTACAATTCTGTTGCTCTACCTTAAAAACTTCCCTGTACAAATGTCTTCTAAAAGTCTGGGAAAAAATCTTGACATCTGACGGGAGGGCGTTCCACAGGGAAGGTGCCACCACCGAGAAGGCCCTCTGCCTGGTTCCCTGCAACCTCACTTCTCGCAGGGAGGGAACCGCCAGAAGGCCCTCGGAGCTGGACCTCAGTGTCCAGGTTGGACGATGGGGGTGGAGACGCTCCTTCAGGGATACTGGGCCGTTTAGGGCTTTCAAAGTCAGCACCAACACTTTGAATTGTGCTCGGAAACGTCCTGGGAGCCTTTAGGACCGGTGTTATATTGTCCCGGTGGCCGCTCCCAGTCACCAGTTCAGCAGCCACAATCTGGATTAGTTGCAGTTTCCGGGTCACCTTCAAAGGCAGCCCCACGGAGAGCGCATGGCAGGAGTCCAAGCGGGAGATAACCAGAGCATGCACCACTCTGGGGAAACAGTCTGCAGGCAGGGAGGGTCTCATCCTGCGTACCAGATGGAGCTGCCCTGGACACAGAACTGACCTGCGCCTCCATGGACAGCTGTGAGTCCAAAATGACCCCCAGGCTGCGCACCTGGTCCTTCGGGGGCACAGCCACCCCATTCAGGGCCAGGGAGTCCCCCACACCTGCCAGCCCTGAAAGACCACTTCTGTCTTAGGAATGAACCGCAATCCTGGCATGCTGAGGCAGAGACCATTGCACCCCCCCTTGCTCTTCAGCGTGCAGCCCTACCCATGGGACATTCCTGCCTGCAAATCAGGAGCTGTACCATGTGAGCTACTGGCCTGCTCTTCAAAGCACCCATTTCGCAGGCGGGCAAACCGAGGCCACGCGCTTTGATCACGCAGGGAAGCCTCCCCTCCTCCTGCTCTTCCCCCTCTCCTGCTCTTCCACCTGCCCATGATCCAAACTCGGCTCTTCGCCTTCTCTCCTCCCTCCCGGGGGCCGTGACGCCTTCCCCACGTCATCCCAGGCTCCTGTGTGGGTTATTTTGAGCCTTCGCCACCCAGGATGTCGTCTTTGCTGCTTTCGGTGCCAAGCAGTCCCCCCACCCCCACCCTTCCCCAACCAACTCTCTTTTTATCGCCGGCGATCAAAAAATAGATTCCCCGGCGTTAAAAGACACAATAAAAAAAAGACAGCTTCCTTGCTTTAAAGTTTATTAATAGCCTCTGAATGGTTATGGGAAGCACTGCGCTGCTTTTCCTTCGCCCTCCTTCCTCTCACTTCCACCCCACACCAAGGGGGGGGGGACTCAGCTATCCACCCTGGTCTTTTACATCTTTAAAGGTCAGGTCCTGAGACATGCAATGGAGCCAGGATTGGAGCTGGGACTAATTTAAGCATCCGCAGGAATAGCCAGCAACAGACCCAGTCTTCCGAGCCTTTTCCTTCCTCCCCAGTCTCTCTGGCCCCCCCACCAAAGAAAAACACCCCTTTTCTCCCTTATACTTCCCACATGTGGGTCTTGACGCAGGCAAGGAGTGGCTCTCCTTATTTCAACACCTTTTTGCTCTCAATGTGTTTTGGGTTTTTTTTATTTAAACAAGAACAACAACAAGGAAGCCATAAGCCGGCAGAAGGGTAGAAGGGGAAAACCCGGCTTTCCTAAACTTAGAAGGGAAGGCGCCGTTTTTCCTAAACCAGAAGCGAGGTTCTGAAATTCTGCATCTCTCCTCTGCAATTTGGCGGGGCGGGGTCAGACTAGATGAGCACTTGGGGTCCCCGTACAGTTCTGTGAACCGCGGATTCTGCACCTTGGTTTTGCAAAGCTGCTGGAGAGAAAGATCCCTGCCCTTCCTTCCTCCTTGACACGCTACATTTCCAGAAGCGAGGGTTTTCCTACCCGCTACGCCACGCGAAAGAATCCGTTTGTTCGATCCGTAAAATTTATACGCCGCTTGATTGCAAAATTGGACGGCGACCCTCAAAGCAGTTTGGAAGAAGATGGAGCCGTGAAATCAGGAACACGGGAAATATATTCAGAGGGCACCTCCGCGTTCGAAAGCTAGGGTTTCTGCCAAGCTTCCTTGAGTTGCTATGTTTCCAGGAGCGAGGATTCTCCCTTCCGTCTCCACATGGAGGAATTTGATCGCGTTTGCCCCCCACCCTGACCTCAGTGAGTCTAGACACAGTTCTTCCGCCGTGAAAATAATAATTCTGAATGGGGTTACATATGCCTAAAGTTGTTTTCTATGCATATCCTACCTTTTATATCCTACAAGGAGCTCAAATTTTGTTAGAATAATAGGATGGGAGTTTTAAGGGGACCCTAAAGGTAAAGGGACCCCTGACCATTAGGTCCAGTCGTGGCCGACTCTGGGGTTGCGGCGCTCATCTCGCTTTACTGGCCGAGGGAGCCGGCGTACAGCTTCCGGGTCGTGTGGCCAGCAGGGCTAAGCCGCTTCTGGCGAACCAGAGCAGCGCACGGAAACGCCGTTTACCTTCCCGCCGGAGTGGTACCTATTTATCTACTTGCACTTGGACGTGCTTTCGAACTGCTAGGTGGGCAGGAGCAGGGACCGAGCAACGGGAGCTCACCCCATTGCGGGGATTTGAACCGCCGACCTTCTGATCGGCAAGTCCTAGGCTCTGCGGTTTAACCCACAGCGCCACGACTCACAAAAGGAGCCCCGATCCAGACTGCCCCACAGAGCCCCCCACCCAGAATATCTTTCCAGGAATCAGGCTCTCTCCTCCGCAAGCACTTCAGCTGATCTAAGATGGCTTTTCTCCGGCTAATGAGGTAGGAAGTTTGGAATGTGGGCGGCTGGCAAGGGGGGGGGGCGAGAGGCCGGATGGGGCCTGGAAACAGCAGCTTCTTCCAAGCCCCACACGCTCAAAAACACCCCTCTCCTTTTCCTTTTAAGGCTTCCTCTCCCTGCCTCTCTGGCTTGGCCTATCTTTGCAGAGAAAGAGCCCCATCATCTTGTGGGGCGGACTGGCAAATTCACGTTTGCACAGGAATGCGTCTGTGTGCATTGCGGGCACGGGGGGGGGGGGAGTAGCGCTTGGCCGGGACGTCGCAGGGTGGGCTAGGATTTCGGCTTCCTGGCTCCTGGACAAAACAGGAGGCTTTCGGGTTTGGAGCCGAGGGGGGGGGAGCTGTACACATCTGCGGTTTTTTGATGTGGGGGGAAGCAAAGGCCGCCAGAGATTCGAAATGACCTGTGCAGATCGCAGAACCGGGCCCAATCTCAGAAGATGAATTTCAGCCGGGGGGAAATGTCAGGATCTGCACTTAATTCAGGAAGAACCAGATCACAAATATAAGATTGGGGGGGACACTTGGCTTGCTGGCAGGACAAGCGGAAAGGATCTGGGGGTCTCGGCGGGCCATGAGCCCGCAGTGTGATGCAGCAGCAAAAAAGGCTACTGCTATTCTTTCCCCGCCCCCAATTTTTTTTTATAGATTTTCCACATTTATCGCAAAAATGACATAAAACACTCAACAAAGAAAAACGCATTACACAACAATGAACTAAACACAGAAAAAAATGTTACATTGGTAACAGACTTCCTCGAATCCCCTCAAACTGAATTTTATTATATCACCTATGTAACAGTTCTCCAAATTCATATATATAATAACATTAACTCCTTTCATTTACTAACCTCTTCTCCTTTATTAATATTTTAATCCTTAACATTTACTATCGTATATTCTTGTTCTAGCCCCTAAGCCTATTTATTATTTCAAAGAATTTTCTATTTATCTTATATCGCAATATTGAGCTAAATATTCTTTCAATTTCTTCCAATCCTCTTGTATCTCCTTTCTGGTCGTGGATTCTTCCAGTCAGGTCGTTGTTGTTGAGTCGCTTAGTCGTGTCCGCCTCTTCGTGACCCCCTGGACCAGAGCACGCCAGGCCCTCCTGTCTTCCACTGCCTCCCGCAGTTTGGTCAAACTCATGTTCGTAGCTTCGAGAACACTGTCCCACCATCTCGTCCTCTGTCATCACCTTCTCCTTGCGCCCTCCATCTTTCCCAACACCAGGGTCTTTTCCAGGGAGTCTTCTCTTCTCAGGAGGTGGCCAAAGTCTTGGAGCCTCAGCTTCAGGATCTGTCCTTCCAGTGAGCACTCAGGGCTGATTTCCTTCAGAATGGAGAGGTTGGATCTTCTTGCAGTCCATGGGACTCTCAAGAGTCTCCTCCAGCACCACAATTCAGAAGCATCCATTCTTCGGCGATCAGCCTTCTTGATGGTCCAGCTCTCACTTCCGTACATCACTACTGGGAAAACCATAGCTTGAGCTATATGGAACTTGGTCGGCAAGGTGATGTCTCTGCTTTTTAAGATGCTGTCTAGGTTTGTCATTGCTTTTCTCCCAAGGAGCAGGCATCTCTTAATTTCGTGACTGCTGTCTCCATCTGCAGTGATCATGGAGCCCAAGAAAGTAAAATCTCTCACTGCCTCCTAGCTAGGCCAGAACACACATAGGCAGTCTAGAGAGCCTGTGGAAGGTTCCTGGGGCCGGGGAGAGAGGTCCCGAGGGCCACATTTGGCCGAATTTTGCCCTGGGGCAAACTTTTGCTCAGGTGCGAGCAGGAAAGCCAACCTTGCAGGGCCTCTGAAGGACATTTCCCGCCCCCTCCCTTCCTCCTCCCTCCTGTTATTCCCAGCTTTTAATGAGTAACCTTCGGCTTTGCTAATTGTTCCGATCGCGCAACTTCCCACCGCCCCTTGCCTCTGCCCGCAGTTTCCCGTGGGGGCGGAAAGGACATCATCCTGCGCCCTGTTGCCCTTGGGCTTAGATAACCTCATTCCCACCGGGGCCCCTGCAGCCTCTGGCTAGAACCGGCTATTTGGCCTCAATCCGTTGTGTGTTTTGCCGGACAAAAGGAAGAGGTGGCGACTCGTGTGTAAAAGCAGAACCCGTGACCCACAAAGTCACCCATTCGCGTTCTTTCTCAGCACATTTTCCCTGCTGGTTGTCCCAAACCCCAACCCCAAATCACCCAGTAGATGGTGTGGTTTTTTTCCAATTTTTAAAATTAATTTTCCAAATTTATGACAAGCATAATAATAATAATAATAATAATACTGCAGTGGTACCTCAGGTTACATACGCTTCAGTTTTTTTGCACCTCTTTCCGGCCTCGCAATAGGTCGTGGAAGAATCTTGGTTACGCCTGCATCGCAGGCCTGTGGGTTCGGCTAGATGAGCGCTGGAGGGCCCTTTCCGATTCCGCAGCCCTACGATTCTTTACGGTTCCTGCATTCCGGCTCGATAATTCTCTGGGATAGCTCAGTCGATAGAGCGTGAGGCTCTTAATCACAGGGTTGTGGGTTCAAACCCCGCTTTGAGTAAAATAAAACCCCACATTGCGCGGGGTCAGACTAGATGACCCACGCGGTCCCTTTCAAATTTCAAAATTATATGGTTCTACGGTTCTGCTTTCTGTGTTCTGTTTTTTACGGTTCTGTTTTGTATCGGTTTTGTAGGGACGCGGGTGTCGCTGTGGGTTAAACCACAGAGCCTAGGACTTGCCGATCAGAAGGTCGGCGGTTCGAATCCCCGCAAGGACGGGGTGAGCTCCCGTTGCTCAGTCCCTGCTCCTGCCAACATAGCAGTTCGAAAGCATGTCAAAGTGCAAGTAGATGAATAGGTACCACTCCAGCGGAAAGGTAAACGGCGTTTCTGTGCGCTGCTCTGGTTCACCAGAAGGGGCTTAGTCCTGCTGGCCACATGACCCGGAAGCTGTACGCTGGCTCCCTCGGCCAGTAAAGCGAGATGAGGTCCGCAACCCCAGAGTCGGCCACGACTGGTCCTAATGGTCAGGGGTCCCTTTACCTTTACCTTACGGTTCTGTACCTTCCAGAGTCTGTCGCTTCAGGGCAAAGCTAGCTCTCCGTGGCTCCACTTTCCAGATGTTGCAAATTCCCCCGCAAAATTGGCCCATTTTCATAGAATTGTGGAGTTGGACGGGACCCTCCGAAGGTCATCCATCCCAACCCTCTGAAAAGCAGGAATATCAGCTCAAGTATCCATGACCGATGGCCCATCCAAGCTCTGCTTAAAAACCTCCGAGGAGGAAGAACCTGCAAGCTCCCAAGAGAGTCCGCTCCGCTGCCAAAATGCCAAACTTTTAAGTCGCTCCTAATTTTCAGCCGGAATCTTGCTTTTTGGTCGTTTGAATCCACCGGACCGGGCCTTGCCCTCTGGGGCAGCAAGAAACAAGCTTGCTCTTCAGGTATCTGAAGATGGGCATCATATCACCTCTCGATCTCCTCGTCTGCAGGCAAAACACACCCAAAAAAAGATAAAATAAAAAAGAGGAAAGAGGCAGGAATCCAACGGGTGCAGCTTTCCTGGACGCACCTCGATGTTTTCCGGGGAGTCGCCGTTTGAATCCCTGCCTCTTGCACAGACAGGAAGGACACAGGAGCCTTGGGCAGCAGGGGGAAACAAGGACATGAAAATGCTCTCTGCATATGCCCAGAGGAATTTTCTACTGTACCAATGTGCTTCATAGCAACCCAGGCTTGTCTTCCGGCCTTAAAATACGGGCTTTAGAGGCCCTGTGCGGGACAGAGCATAAACCTATTGATCTGAGGGTCGTGGGTCCGAACCCCACATTGAGCGTTGCAGGGGGTTGGACTAGATGACCCTGGGTCCCTTCCAAGTCTGTGGCTCCAACCAGCGTTTAGACCCGAGCGGGACCTGGGTTCGAATTCATTCACACGTTCTTTTTCTCTCTATCATCCTACCCCTGCAGGGCTGTCGTGCGGCCAACCAGCGGTTCGACCCGAGGGGGACGCGGGTTCGAATACACCCGCATGTTCTTTTCCCCTCTATGGGCTTACCCCGCAGGGCTGTCGTGCGCCGAAAAGCCACAGCGAGCCGCGCAAGCTTCGCCGGGCACAAACGAAACTGGGTTTTTCGGCTCCGCTTCGTTCCCCGAAGGCCCAGGCCGGATCGTGGGACCCGCCGGGCCGGGCGAAGGCAGCCTCTGAAGTCGCCGCCCGCCTAGGCCGGGCCAGGGTGTGCCGCGCATGGCGCCCGGTTGGCGTGGCGTTGGTAGCGGCTGGCAGGGCCGTGCCCAGCTGGTACCAGGCGCGAGGGAGTGGGAATGGGAGCACACCCGGCGCAGATCCCTCATTAAGAGCAGGAGCGAGAGGGGGGTCAGATCAGGCCCTAGATAGGGCAGGCGGAGACGCGCAGGCGACGCCACTTGCGCAGGGCCTACCTCGAGGGGAGGGCGTTGGAGGCGCACGGCGGAGGCGCAAACGGCAGGCTTTGGAGGAGAGAGGTGTGTGGGGAACATCTCTGCCATAGCCTCTCCTCCTTTCTTGACAGCCTGCCACAGACGGGAGGGTGGCGCATGGAGTATTTGGCCACAGGCCAGGTTCCCACAGAGGCATCCCGGGCTGGCGGCGGTTGCCGCAGCAACTGGCCGGCTGCCACATTCGGGAGTGCGCAGGAGGGAGGCCGGGCCCAGGTGTGCGCAGTGGAAACAGAGAGGGGGAGGCGCAGCCGTGCGCTTGCGGGGGAGAAACGGGCACAGGGAGGAATGCGCAACCCCCACACCAGGGAAGGGCAGTGTTGTGCATTCGAGGACAGGGCTCTGGCAAGGGGTCGTGGGTTTGCGCATTGCAGAGAGGGAAAGGTGCGCATAGCATTGATTTGTTGCTATTTATTCTGCGGAATTGCAGCATCGTCAGAGTGGGAAGGGACCAGCGCCGTCCTTTAGCGCAACCCCCTTTGCGGGGTTCCCGGCGGCGCATGCACGGGTCTCCTTCACGGTTGAACGGCGGAACTCCCTGCCACAGTAGGCTTGATGGACGGCTTGATGGACCATTCTCATGCGCAGAGGCCCTTTTAGGTCTGCTTCCTTGCGCATGCCGAATCAACGTGCGAATATCGCTCTAGGAAAGGCGCCACAGCGCTTGAGGGCACCCTATAGAATTGCCATATGGTGCAGGAGATTTTTCTGCTGCAAAGGCCACAAAACCTTCCTTCTCCCCAGCCATCAGCAGGTATTTAGTGGTGTCCGCCTCTTGGTGACCCCCTGGACCAGAGCACGCCAGGCACTCCTGTCTTCCACTGCCTCCCGCAGTTTGGTCAAACTCATGTTAGCAGCTTCGAGAACACTGTCCCACCATCTCGTCCTCCGTCGTCCCCTTCTCCTTGCGCCCTCCATCTTTCCCAACATCAGGGTCTTTTCCAGGGAGTCTTCTCTTCTCATGAGGTGGCCAAAGTCTTGGAGCCTCAGCTTCAGGATCTGTCCTTCCAGTGAGCACTCAGGGCTGATTTCCTTCCGAATGGAGAGGTTTGATCTTCTTGCAGTCCATGGGACTCTCAAGAGTCTCCTCCAGCACCAGAATTCAAAAGCATCAGTTCTTCGGTGATCAGCCTTCTTTATGGTCCAGCTCTCACTTCCATACATCACTACTGGGGAAACCAGAGCTTTGACTATACGGACCTTTGTTGGCAAGGTGATGTCTCTGCTTTTTAAGATGCTGTCTAGGTTTGTCATTGCTTTTCTCCCAAGAAGCAGGCATCTTTTAATTTCGTGACTGCCGTCAGCATCTGCACTGATCATGGAGCCCAAGAAAGTAAAATCTCTCACTGCCTCCATTTCTTCCCCTTCTATTTCCCAGGAGGTGATGGGACCAGACGGGCAGATATAAATAGACAGCCGTAAAAGGGCAGCCTGTGGTTCCTGAACTCAGCACTCTCCCCACCACCACCACCACCCAAAATTCCTCTCTGGGGGAGGGCTGGAAAGGGGCCTTTGTATTCTCCCATCCAAAATATCCCCTTTCCCTTCTCCTCCGAATGCGGTTTCCTTTTCCCCCCAGCGAGGGTTGCTGCAAAGGCCGCTGAGAGCCTGTCGCTCTGTTGCGTTGGTGGCAAAGAGTGTCGCGGGTCACGTGCAGAGTTCCTTTCCTTCATTTTTTAAATAATAAATTTTATTAGTGTTTTCCATGCAACATGAAAAATATCAAAAAATATCCAAACACAAAACACACACAAAAACCCACAAATCCATATCTTACAAGTTAATAATATAAACACACACACACACAAAAAAACATTGACTTCCGCCAATCCCACAGCACCACCTCTAATTGTATCTTCCTGTTTTCTTGTTTTCCTTCTCATCTCTAGCCTAGCCTCTAGCTATAAATCCCTCTTTTGTTCCTTTCACTTCATAATAATAATAATAATTAAATTTTTATTATTTGTACCCCGCCCATCTGGATGGGTCCCCCCAGCCACTCTGGGCGGCTTCCAACAAAACACTAAAATGCTATAACCTATTAAACATTAAAAGCTTCCCTAAACAGGGCTGCCTTCAGATGTCTTCTAAAAGTTTGGTAGTTCTTTTTCTCTTTCACATCTGGTGGGAGGGCATTCCACAGGGCGGGCGCCACCACCGAGAAGGCCCTCTGCCTGGTTCCCTGTAGCTTTGCTTCTCGCAATGAGGGAACCGCCAGAAGGCCCTCGGAGCTGTACCTCCGTGTCTGGGCTGGACGATGGGGGTGGAGACGCTCCTTCAGAGATACAGGGCCGTTTAGGGCTTTCAAGGTCAGCACCAACACTTTGAATTGTGCTCAGAAACTGGGAGCCAATGTAGGTCTTTCAAGAGTATAGAGTATAGGAGTATAGCATCTAGATCAAGGGAAGTAATAGTGCCACTGTATTCTGCTCTGGTCAGACCTCACCTGGAGTACTGTGTCCAGTTCTGGGCACCACAGTTCAAGAAGGACACTGACAAACTGGAACGTGTCCAGAGGAGGGCAACCAAAATGGTCAAAGGCCTGGAAACGATGCCTTATGAGGAACGGCTAAGGGAGCTGGGCATGTTTAGCCTGGAGAAGAGGAGGTTAAGGGGGGATATGATAGCCATGTTCAAATATATAAAAGGATGTCACATAGAGGAGGGAGAAAGGTTGTTTTGTGCTGCTCCAGAGAAGCGGACACGGAGCAATGGATCCAAACTACAAGAAAGACGATTCCACCTAAACATTCGGAAGAACTTCCTGACAGTAAGAGCTGTTTGACAGTGGAATTTGCTGCCAAGGAGTGTGGTGGAGTCTCCTCCTTTGGAGGTATTTAAGCAGAGGCTTGACAACCATATGTCAGGAGTGCTCTGATGGTGTTTCCTGCTTGGCAGGGGGTTGGACTCGATGGCCCTTGTGGTCTCTTCCAACTCTATGATTCTATGATTCTATGATTCTAAGACTGGTGTTATGTGGTCTCGGTGGTCGCTATGGCTTGCACGGGCTGGCAGCCTCTCTCGCCCCTTTCCAGACAAGGGAGCTTTCTCCAAGACACCAGTGGGGCTTGAAGGTACGGCATTCTGCACGCTCCCTCTCCCCCTTTCTCTCCCCGCCCCCTTTTGCTCTGCCCACAGGGTGTGGGTGCTGCCGGCTGAGCCCTGAACAGCTGCCACCCAGTAGGAACTGGCTGGGAGAGATTCGGCGCTCCCCACCCATTTAACCCCTGCCCTGCCTCTCTCTCTCCCACCCTCCAACGCTCCGACTCGCCCTTCCGTGGGCGCTGCTCAGGGAGACAAGGTGTGCCTTCTGCAAGCCCCCAACAATTAACATTCCCACCCACCCCCACAAAAAAAGAGAGGGGAAAAACCAGCCGGGGCTGAATCACCCAACTCCCATTCCTAGAATTTCTCCTCCAGGAACAAAAGGAGAGTGTTGAGAATGTCGGGACAACCCAGTCAGATGGACAGAGTACTTACTACTACTACTACTACTACTACTACTACTACTACTACTACTAATAGATAAAGGTAAAGGGACGCCTGACCATTAGGTCCAGTCGTGGCCGACTGGGGTTGCGGTGCTCATCTCACTTTATTGGCCGAGGGAGCCGGCGTACAGCTTCCAGGTCATGTGGCCAGCAGGACTAAAACGCTTCTGGCGAACCAGAGCAGCGCACGGAAACGCCGTTTACCTTCCCGCCAGAGCGGTACCTATTTATCTACTTGCACTTTGAAGTGCTTTCGAACTGTTAGGTTGGCAGAAGCAGGGACCGAGCAACGGGAGCTCACCCCATCATTGCGGGGATTCAAACCGCCGACCTTCTGATCGGCAAGTCCTAGGCTCTGTGGTTTAAACCACAGCACCACCCGCGTCCCTAATAATAATAATAATAATAATAAGTGGAGAAATAATGGGAGAAATAAGTCTGTTTTGGTGGCCTAATCATCCGGCCTCTGTGGCAATTTATTTCCTGGGGTAAAATCCTAAAAAAAAGGTCAACTCAACAACTTTGGTCGGCCCTCACGGCCCTTCGTTTCATTAAATATGGCCCTCTTCGGAAAAAGTTTGGACACCGCTGAATCTTTGTACTTTTGTCCATTTACTGTATTCCTTTCCCCCGATTTGAACTGTAAAATAAATGGCAATTTTCTTGAGTCAAAATGAACATTTTTTTAGGGGGGAAGCACTAATAATAACAATAATAATATGATGATGATGATGAGAGGAACTTGCTGGATCTGCCCAACCAGTCCAGGCCTCACAGTGGCTAAGCAGGCGGCAGGATTCGAACCCACGGCTTCCAAGTTGCAAGAAAGGAGATTCCGATATCAGGAAGGACTTTGACAGCGGAACGGTCTTCCCCCTCGGTTCCTTGTAAATACACACCCCACCCCGTGTTTACTCTAGAGAAACACGCCCTCCAGCTCACTCTTCCTGCCAGGAACCCACAGCAGGCCTGAAGGACCATTTCCTTAGATCCAACATCCTGCTTTTCCCCTCTTCAGGAAGTCCAGCCATTGTTTGGGTCGGCGGATGGGCTATGGGGCGGGAAGCATCTGAGGGGGACGGGCGGCCCTGGGGTGGCAATCCGTCACAGGCCGCCAGGAGGTCAAGGCGCTCCTGACGGGATGGAGAGAAGCGGCGTGGCTCTGGGTTCGAGAAGCGCGGGGACCACCCTCATCCTCCTGAGTCCCGGGCAGCGTGAGAAACTCAGATTTAGAAGCCCATCATCAAATGGCACCTTAGACCATAGCTGTCAACGTTTCCCTTTTTCAAAGGGAAATTCCCTTATTCCGAATAGGATTCCTCGCAAGAAAAGTTGACAGCTATGCCTTAGACCTGGGTTACAGTTGCTGCCGCAGAATATCTAGACGCCCTTTTTCTTTAACAGTGATGGGGTGAGCTCCCGTTGCTCAATCCCTGCCCCTGCCAACCTAGCAGTTCGAAAGCACGTCAAAGCGCAAGTAGATCAATAGGTACCACTCCAGCGGGAAGGTAAACGGCGTTTCCGTGCGCTGCTCTGGTTTGCCAGAAGCGGCTCAGTCCTGCTGGCCACATGACCCGGAAGCTGTACGCCGGCTCCCTCGGCCAGGAAAGCGAGATGAGCGCCGCAACCCCAGAGTCGGCCACGACTGGACCTAATGGTCAGGGGTCCCTTTACCTTTACCTTTAACATATAGAATAAGAGAACATATGTTTAGAGAAGATTGGAAAACGTTTATTGAATATATGGGAAATAACTGCGTATAGCTGAAAAAACGCTGGCAGCATTAAGATAAATTCAACAGTGTAAATAAGTTTTAATGGATGCAATAATAGAAGGGGAAGTACTTTTATACAGTGGTCTAAACCACTGAGCTACTAATGGTGTAGTTATTGTAAAATATGCAGGGATTTATGATATGTAAAATGAACCATGGGAAGAGAAGAAGGGATGTCATGGATATCTTAAGGATGCAAAAATGAATACTTTAAATGATAAAACAGAAAAATTAATTAAAAATTGTATACAAAAAAAGAAGAAGGTAAAGGTAAAGGGACCCCTGACCATTAGGTCCAGTCGTGGCTGACTCTGGGCCGAGGGAGCTGGCGTACAGCTTCCGAGTCATGTGGCCAGCATGATGAAGCCGTTTCTGGCGAACCAGAGCTGCGCACGGAAACGCCATATACCTTCCCGCTGGAGCGGTACCTACTTATCTACTTGCACTGGTGTGCTTTCGAACTGCTGGGTTGGCAGGAGCACAGGAGCAGGGATGGAGCAATGGGAGCTCACCCCGTTGTGGGGATTTGAACCACCGACCTTCTGATCGGCAAGCCCTAGGCTCTGTGGTTTAACCCACAGCGCCACCCGCGTCCCTTAAAAAAAAGAAGGACCCCTATATTAAAAAAAATAAACTTTGTTAGCTCAAGGCAAGACATAAGCTTTGCAAAACATGAGCTGCCAGCTCAGGATAAAAGGCGTGAACATTGCAAAACACCTCCGGCCTCCTTCTCCTCTCCCAGAGAAGCTTCAGGGCAATCTGAGAGTCAACAACTTTGTTTTTCCTGCCCAAGGTACTCCATTAGCCGGACAGGGGATGGCCCTGCGAGACACCAGGAAGTCAGTTGCGCTTCTGTCATTAAGAGCACTTAAGGAAAGAGGAGGAAGATGTGTAGAGGTTTAGTCATTTAACAAGGCGGTTCTGGACCAGCAGGGCGGAGGAAGGAAAAAAACAAACTGAATTGCCCAGGGCAATTAATCAGTGGAACATACTTCCTCAGGGTATTTGCCAAAGCGATTTCACGCCTTCTCCTCTCCCAGAGGAGTAGATGACGGATAAGGCTGGCGTCTTGTGAGGTGCCAATTATTCCCAGCATTGATATGCCACCGTTCACGTGCGAACCGAGTCATCTCGCCCGGGCGGGTGGGTGGCAGAGGAAGATGTTTCATCGATTGCACCTTGAAGGCGCTTGGCTGACATGCAGGGAATTGCCTTTTGATGTCAGAGCCGCTCTCAAGAAGGCAGGAAGGCGACGGAGTGGGAGGCTTCCAAGCATGTGCAGAGTGGCAAACCAGGCCTCGGAGGCTTGAGCGTACGCAGAAAGTTTGGAACTGATAAAATAACAATAACAATAATAATTTATTATTTATACCCCGCCCGGTACGTGGGTGGTGCTGTGGGTTAAACCACAGAGCCTAGGACTTGCTGATCAGAAGGTCGGCGGTTCGAATCCCCGCGACGGGGTGAGCTCCCGTTGCTCGGTCCCTGCTCCTGCTAACCTAGCAGTTCCAAAGCACGTCTAAGTGCAAGTAGACAAATAGGTACCGCTCCAGCAGGAAGGTAAACGGCGTTTCCGTGCGCTGCTCTGGTTCGCCAGAAGTGGCTTAGTCCGGCTGGCCACATGACCCGGAAAAACTGCGGACAAATGCCGGCACCCTTGGCCAGTAAAGCGAGATGAGCGCCGCAACCCCAGAGTCGCCCACAACTGGACTTAACGGTCAGCGGTCCCTTTACCTTTACTTTTATGCAGTTTTTTTTCAATTCATTATGGATCATTTCCCCAATACAGTGGTACCTCGGGTTACATACACTTCAGGTTACAGACTCCGGTAACCGGGAAATATTACCTCGGGTTAAGAACTTTGCTTTAGGATGAGAACAGAAATCGTGTGGTGGCAGCGGGAGGCCCCACTAGCTAAAGTGGTGCTTCAGGTTAAGAACAGTTTCAGGTTAAGAACGGACCTCCAGAACGAATTAAGTATTTAACCCGAGGTACCACAGGAAATCAGCCCTGAGTGCTCCCTGGAAGGACAGATCCTTAAGCTGAGGCTCCAAGACTTTGGCCACCTCATGAGAAGAGAAAACTCTCTGGGAAAGACCCTGATGTTGGGAAAGATGGAGGGCACAAGGAGAAGGGGACGACGGAGGACGAGATGGTGGGACAGTGTTCTCGAAGCTACCAGCATGAGTTTGACCAAACTGCGGGAGGCAGTGGAAGACAGGAGGGCCTGGCGTGCTCTGGTCCAGGGGGTCACAAAGAGGCGGACACGACTAAACGACTAAACAACAACCACTGTACTCTTTTACCCTTTTACAAGTCCACCAGTTCTTTAATGTGTGGGTCTCAAACCCTCCATAAGTCAGCGACTTCCACTGCGTGGCTCGGTGGATTGAGCGGACGAGACCAAGCGTGGGTCCAGCAGTCAAGATGGCAGTTTGTGCCCGTGCCGTAGAGGGTAGCAACAACATAACATAGCTGTCAACTGTCCCTTATTTGGCGGCACAGTCCCTTATCCCAGCGCCGTGTCCCGCTGCTGTCCCTTATTGATGATGTCCCTTAAATTTCCCGGGTTTCAAAGGAAGCAGCTCCTCTCCCTCCCTCCCTGCCGGCCAGAGAGGAGGGAGGCTCCAACTGTTGCTTGGCTGCGTTGCTCACCCAATAAGGAGTCTAAGAACGACTGGGGGGTGGAGCTTGCATGCTTTGTGCCAATCAAATCGGCCGCGTTGCCTGGGGACTCGCCTTTGCTCAGCGCTTCCCAGCGGAGAGGTGGCGGTGGTTTCCCTTGCTGCGTCCCCTTTGCCGGGTTGCTGCGCTGTGGAAACCACCGCTTGAGGCTTCGTTTGGCTGCTGGCTGGGCTTTCTGCCTTTGGCTCGGAGGGGCTCAGAAGTTGAACATACCTTTGCTTGGAAAATCCCTTATTTTGGCTGCTGATCCCTTATTTTCGAGGCTGCTGGTCCCTTATTTTCAAATCTGTAAGTTGACAGCTATGCAACAAAAGCAGTTTTCCCAAGGAGCAAGCGGCTGCGGGCACTCGGTGGGCCTCTCGTGGTTCGCACCCAGAGCGAATGCCCGAAGCGTGCGCCCAACTAACGGGCAAGGGGAAGCCTCCTTAGAACAAAGTGTTCTCCGCGTGACTCAGAGAAGCAGAACTGCCTGTACAGGAAACAAGAGCGAGAGATTCGTCTCCGCAGACCTTGACTTCCACTTTGTGAGACCCGCTCTGCTGACTCAGACTCCAGCAGGGCGAGCGGCCGAGGAGGCAAAGAGTCCTGCCAAGCGAGGCACGGCGTGTGACACCCTCCCGAAAAAATGACGGATGAATAACCGATCGCACATTCGTTAATTGCAAGGACTCCTCCAGGAGAATTGCCAAATGTTTTTCCGTTCCGTTTTCCCCTGGGATCGCGGAAGGGATGTGCTCACCTGGGCTGCTCTGGCAGTTTCTTCCTCCTGCGTCTCTGTCTCCTGCCTCCTCCTCACCTTCATAATTATTATTACTATTATTATTATTAATAATACCCCGCCCATCGGGCTGGGTTTCCCGAACCACTCTGGGTGGCTCCCAACAAAAGATTAAAAATACATTAAACATCAGTCATTAAAAACTTCCCTAAACAGGGACGCGGGTGGCGCTGTGGGTTAAACCACAGAGCCTAGGACTTGCCAATCAGAAGGTTGGCGGTTCGAGTCCCCGTGACAACAGGGTGAGCTCCCGTTGCTCGGTCCCTGCTCCTGCCAACCTAGCAGTTCAAAAGTACGTCAAAGTGCAAGTAGATCAATAGGTACCGCTCCAGCGGGAAGGTAAACAGCATTTCCCTGCACTGCTCTGGTTCGCCAGAAGTGGCTTAGTCCTGCTGGCCACATGACCCGGAAGCTGTACGCCGGCTCCCTCGGCCAGTAAAGCGAGATGAGCGCCGCAACCCCAGAGTCAGCCACGACTGGACCTAACGGTCAGGGGTCCCTTTACCCCTTTACCTTTAAACAGGGCTGCCTTCAGATGTCTTCTAAAAGCCAGATAGCTGTTTATTTCCTTGACATCTGACGGGAGGGCATTCCACAGGGAGGGCACCACCACCGAAAAGGCCCTCTGCCTTGTTTCCTGTAACCTCGCGGGGAGGGAACCGCCAGAAGGCCCTCGGAGCTGGACCTCAGTGACCGGGCCGGACGATGGGGGTGAAGACACTCCTTCAGGGATACTGGGCCATTTAGGGCTTTCAAGGTCAGCACCAACACTTTGAGTTGTGCCCGGAAATGTACTGGGAGCCAACGTAGGTCTTTCAAGACCGGTGTGATGTGGTCTCGGCGGCTGCTCCCGGTCACCACACCAAACCCAACATCATACCCTCGCTGCTTTGCACCGTGAGCAGCTAGGTCCCTGAATCACCTGGTCATCCGTTTTAGAGACAGGATATCTCAGAATTCCAGGGGGATTTTTTGGGGCATGGGGGTCAGCAGTGCAAAGTCCTCCCCACTGGTTTCCCCGGGGGTGGTGTGGGGTCAGTGTAAACCCCCCACCCTGCCTAGCTTCAGGCAAGATGTAAACAAGAAAAAAAGGAGGGTCTTTGTTTCCTGCATGGATGTTAAATCCTGGCTTTTTTTGTTCTCCTCTTAAAGGTGCTTAATGAGTGTTTTGCATCGATTTGCATCTGTTGTTTTGCAAGGATGCAACACCCCCCTCCGAGGCAGAAAGGTGATTCAGGGATTTGTAAAATAATAAAACAGAGCAGGGTTTGCATTCCTCTGTGTTTCCTCATGGGGGTGGGCGACTGCTGGACCTATCTGCTCCCTGCACACACACACACACCCATCACCAAAAGCCCACCAAAGCCCTGCCCTGAATTAAATTAAAGGAAAGAATGTCAAAAGAGCCTCCGGGCAGGATCAGGCCAAAGGGGGGGGGGACACACCTAGTCAACAGCAGGCCAGCACTTGAATCCGGGGAGGTTTGCAGCTCAGCTTTGAATGCAGAATGTTCAAGGTCCCGTAGAATCGTAGAGCTGGTGGACGGGGCACCCAGCGGCCATCTAGTCCAACCCCGGCAACGCAGGAATCTCAGCTAAAGCATCCCTGGCGGATGGACCCCCAACCTCTGCTTAAAAACCTCCGAGGAAGGAGAAGCCGCCACATTCCCAAGAGAGACCATTCCACAGTCAAGCAGAAAGTCCTTACCGAGTCGGAATCTCCCTAAAACCCTAGGCTCCATGGTTTTAGACCACAGCGCTATCCGCGTCCCTTTTAGCTTTCCCTTAAAGGTAAAGGGACCCCTGACCATTAGGTCCAGTCGTGTCCGACTCTGGGGTTGCGGCGCTCATCTCGCTTTACTGGCCGAGGGAGCCGGCGTACAGCTTCCAGGTCATGTGGCCAGCAGGACTAAGCCGCTTCTGGCGAACCAGAGCAGCGCACGGAAACGCCGTTTACCTTCCCGCCGGAGTGGTACCTATTTATCTACTTGCACTTGGACGTGCTGTCGAACTGCTAGGTTGGCAGGAGCAGGGACCGAGCAACGGGAGCTCACCCCGTTGCGGGGATTCGAACCACCAACCTTCCGATTGGCAAGCCCAAGAGCCACTGTGGTTTTACACCACAGCTACACCCGCGTCCCTTTTAGCTTTCCCTTACGACATCTCTATTTTCATTGGAGAAATGTTGGAGGGGATGGAGTTATCTGACTCCCCCAAGCCGTCCGAAGGCAGCCCTGTGTAGGAAACTGGTTTTATTTTTTAAACGTCTGATGATTTATTATGTCTTTATATATGTTGGAAGTCGCCCAGAGTGGCTGGGGCAATAGCAAAAATATTATTATGAATAGCAAAAATATTATTATGAAATTGGACGTCCCTCTTTTCATCGGAGAAACGTTGGAGGGCATGGTAACAAACTGGGTAACAAACTCCTTTTGAAACTGATTTCTGGTACAGTGGTACCTCGAGTTAAGTACTTAATTCCTTCCGGAGGTCCGTACTTAACCTGAAACTGTTCTTAACCTGAAGCACCACTTTAGCTAATGGGGCCTCCGGCTGCTGCCGCGACGCCGGAGCACGATTTCTGTTCTCATCCTGAAGCAAAGTTCTTAACCTGAAGCACGATTTCTGGGTTAGCGGAGTCTGTAACCTGAAGCGTATGTAAGCCGAGGTACCACTGTATTGGAAGGGAGTTCCGTTCAAAGAAAACAAATCGAGAATCCGCCCTGGCCGCAGTTTGGGTTTCAGCAGCATGTTCCTGGATGGGATTACTCGGAAGTAAACCAGCGGGCTCTCATTTGGCCTCAGGAAGCTGCTCCCTGATATATGGTGGGTGTTGCTTGCCCCAACCCACCCTTAGGCCTCGCCACCCCCCATAACATTTCTGGGGATGAGTCAGCCGGCCTGTCTCCTCTCCCACCGCCCCCATCCTGCCCCCTCTGTCCCCGTCCCCGTCCCCCAGTGCCTGGAGACGCAGCAATTCCTCTCCCTGCTTCTTCCACCCTCTCCTCCGAAATAATGGCCGTCATTATCTCAATTTCGCAGGATTAGAAAGGAGGAAGAGATTCCTGGAGGCACCAGTCAAGGGCCGAGAATAGAAACAAGGCGGCCGGGATTCCTTTAACCACTGAGCCACACTTCCTGGGTGACCGGCGACAGGGCGGGTGGTTCATCAAGGCTCTGCTCCTGCAAACAGGGAGCTGGGTCAGGAATGGGGTTGGCGGTTTGCAAGTGACTCAGGTTTGTGCCTCCTGCACAACGTAGAAGCCCGGGGCATGTCTACCCAGAAGGGCGCAAGCTTCCTAGTCATCAAGATTCAAAATATGTGTTTAGGGTGCAGAAAGAACCCGGGTGGGAGGCAGAGAAAGGCAGATTTCCCTTCCTCTTTCCGAAGCTCTCTGAAAACCAATGCCGCCAGCTTCCGAAGACCACTTTCTGGAGAATGTTATTGATCCTGCTTCCAGGCCTTCCGAAGTGTCTCTATTTCCCAGGGACAGTCCCCAGTTTACAGAAGCCGTCCCGGTTTGTGATTTGATCCCTCTTTTCCTTAAAGGTAAAGGGACGTGGGTGGCGCTGTGGGTAAAACCTCAGTGCCTAGGACTTGCCGATCGATCGTATGGTCGGCGGTTCGAATCCCCGCGGCGGGGTAAGCTCCCGTCGTTCGGTCCCAGCTCCTGCCCACCTAGCAGTTCGAAAGCACCCTTAAGTGCAAGTAGATAAATAGGTACCACTTTATAGCGGGAAGGTAAACGGCGTTTCCGTGTGCTGCGCTGGTGCTGGCTCGCCAGCTGCAGCTTCGTCACGCTAGCCACGTGACCCGGAAGTGTCCTTGGACGGCGCCGGCTCACGGCCTCTAGAGCGAGATGAGCACGCAACCCTAGAGTCGGACACGACTGGCCCGTACGGGCAGGGGTACCTTTACCTTTAAAGGTAAAGGGACCCCTGACCATTAGGTCCAGTCGTGGCCGACTCTGGGGTTGTGGCGCTCATCTCGCTTTACTGGCTGACGGAGCCGGCGTATAGCTTCCGGGTCATGTGGCCAGCAGGACTAAGCCGCTTCTGGTGAACCAGAGCAGCGCACGGAAACGCCGTTTACCTTCCCGCCGGAGCGGTACCTATTGATCTACTTGCACTTTGACGTGCTTTCAACTGCTAGATTAGCAGGAGCAGGGACCGAAGCAAAAACTTCCAAGGCTCAATCGAAGGCTTTGTGAATCTTTTTAGCATGTCGCAGATTTGAAGGTGACCTGGAAACTGCAACTAATCCAGAATGCTGCAGCTAGACTGGTGACTGGGAGTGGCCGCTGAGACCATATAACACCCGTCCTGAAAGACCTACATTGGCTCCCAGGATGTTTCCGAGCACAATTCAAAGTGTTGGTGCTGACCTTGAAAGCCCTAAATGGCCCAGTATCCCTGAAGGAGCGTCTCCACCCCCATCGTTCTACCCGGACACTGATGTCCAGTGCCGAGGGCCTTCTGGCGGTTCCCTCCCTGCGAGAAGCCAAGTTACAGGGAACCAGGCAGAGGGCCTTCTCGGTGGTGGCACCCGCCCTGTGGAACGCTCTCCCATCAGATGTCAAGGAAATAAACAACTACTTGACTTTTAGAAGACGTCTGAAGGCAGCCCTGTTTAGGGAAGTTTTTAATGCTTGATGTTTTATTGTGCTTTTAATTCTGTTGGGAGCCGCCCAGGGTGGCTGGGGAAACCCAGCCAGATGGGCGGGTATAAATATATTATTGTTGTTGTTGTTGTTGTTGTTATTATTATTATTATTATTCCCAAAGAGCCTTCTGGATCAGGCCGTATGGGGCACACCTAGTCCAGCGTCTTGCTATTGCAGCAGCCGACAAGATGCCTCTTCCGTAAATCCTGCAACCAGGATCCGAGTACCAGAGGAAATTCCGCGCTCTGTAGTTTCGGAAACATTTCTGCCTTCAACCATTGGTGGCCGTCCCTGTCTCTTGTGGCAGGGAGTTCCGCAGTCTAACAACAGCCTGCTGAGCGATCTCCTGGCCGCCCTCCCGGGAATATTAAGAAAACATGTGTGCGCCAAACACACACACACACACAAAGGCATGTTTTGTGTGTGTGCGAGAGAGAGAGATTTCTCAGCTCCCCAGGGCTGGGCAGGCAAGGTTGCATTCCTGGCCGCGCTCCAAGTGGGAGATCGCCGGGCCTTAAAACAACTCCCTGGCGTGGGAATGCGGAGGCTGTGCGCCTGCCCCCATGTTCCTGCGTGACAGTCATGGCACGTCACGGGCCTCTGGGGCCACACCTTTTGGGGGCGGAACAGCAGGACATCTGACTCAAGGTCATGCCATCCCATTGGGCTTAATCACTGCCTGCTCATCCTGCAATCTTGCCTTCAGTCGGTCGGCGTGTGTGTGTGTTTTTCTGCCACCAAAGCGCCCTGCCCCTTCCCCAAAGCCAGGAGGGATTTTAAGGACTTCTGGGCCTCATCAATAGGATTATAGCATCTAGATCAAGGGAAGTAATAGTGCCACTGTATTCTGCTCTGGTCAGACCTCACTTGGAGTACTGTGTCCAGTTCTGGGCACCCCAGTTCAAGAAGGACCCTGACAAACTGGAACGTGTCCAGAGGAGGGCAACCAAAATGGTCAAAGGCCTGGAAACGATGCCTTATGAGGAACGGCTAAGGGAGCTGGGCATGTTTAGCCTGGAGAAGAGGAGGTTAAGGGGTGATATGATAGCCATGTTCAAATATATAAAAGGATATGTCAGGAGTGCTCTGATGGTGTTTCCTGCTTGGCAGGGGGTTGGACTCGATGGCCCTTGTGGTCTCTTCCAACTCTAGGATTCTATGATTCTATGTCACATAGAGGAGGGAGAAAGGTTGTTTTCTGCTGCTCCAGAGAAGCGGACATGGAGCAATGGATCCAAACTACAAGAAAGAAGATTCCACCTAAACATTAGGAAGAACTTCCTGACAGTAAGAGCTGTTTGACAGTGGAATTTGCTGCCAAGGAGTGTGGTGGAGTCTCCTCCTTTGGAGGTCTTTAAGCAGAGGCTTGACAACCATATGTCAGGAGTGCTCTGATGGTGTTTCCTGCTTGGCAGGGGGTTGGACTCGATGGCCCTTGTGGTCTCTTCCAACTCTATGATTCTATGATTCTATGACTCTGCGCCCTTTTCCCCGCCACCCTCCGAGCTCTACCGAAAAGGCAAACAAGTTGGGTCACCTGGTTTGATATTTGCCGTTTCGACTCCTCAAGGTGCATTGGTTAAAAGGGGCAGATGAGTTGCCGCATTCGTTCAGAGCAAACTTTTTCAGCAGGGGGCCGGTCCACTGTCCCTCAGACCTTGTGGGGAGGCCGGACTATATTTTGGAAAAATAAATACAGTGGTACCTCGGGTTACATACGCTTCAGGTTACATACACTTCAGGTTATAGACTCTGCTAACCCAGAAATAGTACCTTGGGTTAAGAACTTTGCTTCAGGATGAGAACAGAAATCACATGGCGGCAGCGGGAGGCCCCATTAGCTAAAGTGGTGCTTCAGGTTAAGAACAGTTTCAGCTTAAGAACAGACCTCTGGAACGAATTAAGTACTTAACCCGAGGTACCACTGTAAAACGAATGAATTCCTATGCCCCACAAATAACCCAGAGATGCATTTTAAATAAAAGGACACATTCTACTCGTGTAAAAACACGCTGATTCCCGGACCATCCGCTGGCCGGATTTAGAAGGCGATTGGGCCGGATCCGGCTTCCGGGTCTTAGTTTGCCTACCCATGGTCCAGAGAGAGAGGGGGAGAGAGCAGGTTCGTAGCTTGGGGGTCTTCCTGGATCCTTTGCTGTCGCTCGAGGGTCAGGTGGCCTCAGTGGCCCGGAGTGCCTTCCATCAGCTTCGGCTGGTGGCCCAGCTACGCCCCTGTCTGGACAGGGATGTCCTGTTGTCTATGCTCTGGTATCCTCAAGGTTAGATTACTTCAGTGCGTTCTATGTAGGGCTGCCTTTGGAGACAGTTCGGAAACTTCAGCCGGTGCAGAATTCAGCAGCCAGGTCACTCAACGGATGGCAAGACGGTTTGAGCCTATTACACCGATCCTGGTCCGACTGCACTGATTAAGAACAGGTTAAGAACACTGTTTCCGGGCCCAATTCAAAGTGCCGTTTTTGACTTATAAAACCTTAAACAAACCACAATTCCTCTTCCCATATGAACCTACCCGGACCCTGAGATCACCTTCTGAGGCCTTCCTTTGTGTGTCTCCTCCCTGAGAGATCTGGATTGTGGCAACACGAGAGCGGGGCCTTCTCTGCAGTGGCTCCCCGTCTGTGGAATGCTCTCCCCAGGGAAGTTCGCCTGGCGCCGTCACTATACACCTTTATACGTTCCTTTTTAACCAGGCCTTTGGCTGACCTTTAAAATGTGGATTTTTTGGCGGAGGGGCGGTTATTGGATTATTGTTTTTATTTTATGTGTTATGATCTTTTTTTGTGAACTGCCCTGAGACCTCCAGGTATAGGGCGGTATATAAATTCAATGAAGGAATGAATGAATTTACTTTTGATCCAGCGGTACAGATCTTGGTCAGCTCCTTTCCCTTTGACAAAACGCCTAAGCGTCTGTCCTGGACTTCTGGCCCCATAGAAGCAACTCAGGTCTTGCAAAGCTGACCTCTTGGCTTGCTGCAATCAGCAATAGGCCTCCCGCTGTGGCAGCCTAATATTAAATCAGCCAGCAGCCCTCTGCTGGGATCCTGGGATGATACCCAGCTCTACCTCTCTTTCAAATCAGAACCAGTAAAGGCAGTGAAGGTCCTGTGTGAGTGTCTGGAGGCGGTTGGAGGATGGATGGCGGCTAACATTGAGGTTGAATCCTGACAAGACAGAAGGACTGTTTGGGGAGGACAGGAGGTGGGCAGGTGTGGGGGATTCCCTGGTCCTGAATGGGGCAACTGTGCCCCCGAAGGACCAGGTGCGCAGCCTGGGAGTCATTCTGGACTCACAGCTGTCCATGGAGGCATTGGGCAATTCTGTGTCCAGGGCAGCTCCATCTGGTACGCAGGATGAGACCCTCCCTGCCCACACACTATCTGGCCAGAGTGGTGCATGCTCTGGTTATCTCCCGCTTGGACTACTGCCATGCGCTCTCCGTGGGGCTGCCTTTGAAGGTGACCAGAAACCACAACTAATCCAGAATGCGGCATCTAGACTGGTGAGTGGGACCGGCCGCCGAGACCACATAACACCAGTCTTGAAAGACCTACACTGGCTCCCAATACGTTTCCGAGCACAATTCAAAGGGTTGGTGCTGACCTTTGAAGCCCTAAACGGCCTCAGCCCAGTATACCTGAAGGAGCGTCTCCACCCCCATCGTTCTGCCCGGACACTGAGGTCCAGCACCGAGGGCCTTCTGGCGGTTCCCTCATTGCGAGAAGTGAGGTTACAGGGAACCAGGCAGAGGGCCTTCTCGGTGGTGGCACCCGCCCTGTGGAACACCCTCCCGCCAGATGTCAAAGAGAAAAAGAACTACCAAACTTTTAGAAGACATCTGAAGGCAGCCCTGTTTAGGGAAGCTTTTAATGTTTAATGGGTTATTGTATTTTAGTGTTTTGTTGGAAGCCGCACAGAGTGGCTGGGCGGGGCATAAACAATAAATTATTATTATTATTATTATTATTATTATTATTATCCAGCCCTCCAGGGAGCTGGCGCTGAGGTTATTCGTGGGCACAACGGAGAGCTCTCTCGAATCCTTTCCGCATCTCTCTGGGCGTTCTGGGATTCGAGGCTGGTTTGGGAGGAAGGGAGCGCGGTGCCAAGGAGGAGGGCGATGCCAGCGCCAGGAGCATCTGCCATTCCCGATCATTCCAGGCCAAACAAGCCCAGCTAGACAAACAGAACCATCTGCCGCGAGTCTAGAAACCCTGGCTCACAACAACTTGCTGGCTGCGGGGTTTCAGCCGGCTCTGGGAAAAGGAAGAAGCCGGGATTTCTGGGTTTGCAGCAGCAGGAGTGAGGGAGGCGGGTACCTCCTGTTGCCTGAGGGCCGAATTCCCTCCTGGGCAACCTTCTGAGGGCCACCGGGCAGTGGTGGGTGGAGCCAGGGGCAAAAGCAGGGCAGGAAACCCAACGTAAAGTTCGTTTGACGGGGGGACGGGCTGCCTCAGAGAGGAGAAGCCTCTCCTTCGCCCGAGATCTTGATGCCAGGAATTCTTCAGCATTGCAGTGGGGTTGGGCTGGATGACCTTTGGAGTTCCCTTCCAGTCCCAGTTTCTGCACACACACAGAAACCTCTCCATCGCCCTCCCTTTGGCACAGGGTTCAAAAAGAGCACATCCCAGCTGAGCCGAAACACTGTGTGCAAAGGAGGGTGGGGAGTGTGGCCCGGGGATAGTTTCAAGGGCCACATAGAGCGGCATGGGGGCCACATTTGGGGGGCTCTAGGCAGAGACATCACCTTGCCAACAATGGTCCGTATAGTAAAAGCTATGGTTTTCCCAGAAGTGATGTATGGAAGTTCGAGCTGGACCATAAAGAAGGCTGATCGCCGAAGAATTGATGCTTTTGAATTCTGGTGCTGGAGGAGACTCTTGAGAGTCCCATGGACTGCAAGAAGATCCAACCTCTCCATTCGGAAGGAAATCAGCCCTGAGTGCTCACTGGAAGGACAGATCCTGAAGCTGAGGCTCCAAGACTTTGGCCACCTCATGAGAAGAGAAGACTCCCTGGAAAAGACCCTGATGTTGGGGAAGATGGAGGGCGCAAGGAGAAGGGGACGACAGAGGATGAGATGGTGGGACAGTGTTCTCGAAGAGACCAGCATGAGTCTGACCAAACTGCGGGAGGCAGCGGAAGACAGGAGTGCCTGGCGTGCTCTGGTCCAGGGGATCACGAAGAGTCGGACACGACTAAATGACTAACAACAACAGGCCTCAGGTTCCCTACCTGTGAATCAGAGGCGGCAGGCTCCTATCAAGCCATAGTATTGGTTGGGATATAGCTATTAATGATAAGTCAACACGTGCCATTTATATAAGATGGGGAACATACAGGAGAAATGATTTTGGAGGAGATATGGAAGGTGTTTGTAGAAATTGTACTATTAAAACGGAAAGGGGTCAAACCATCGCAAGAGGCGTCGAAATTTTGGGAGGTTAGATAGTTATGATGTTACAGTCTCGGTGGTGGTGCGCGTATTTTTATTCTTATTTATTTATTCTCATTATAATAATAAAAGCCATAGTATTTGTTCACCCAGCCCAGTGTAGTTATAAAACCTACATACAGCAACAGTGTTTTGTGTTGTGTAGGCCTGCTAGCCTGTTCCCTAAAATATCACTGGTTTGCTCCTTTCTATATATAGGGTGCCTACATTCTGCATGGACTGGTTACATGGGCAAATGGCTTGAGATACCTATGAGGTCCATAAATTTAGCCTATAGCATATAGCTAACTTAGGGACGCGGGTGGCGCTGTGGGTTAAACCACAGAGCCTAGGACTTGCTGATCAGAAGGTTGGCGGTTCGAATCCCTGCAATCACGGGGTGAGCTCCCGTTGCTCAGTCCCTGCTCCTGCCAGCCTAGCAGTTCAAAAGCACGTCCAAGTGCAAGTAGATAATTAGGTACCGCTCCGGCGGGAAGGTAAACGGCATTTCCGTGCACTGCTCTGGTTCACCAGAAGCAGCTTAGTCCTGCTGGCCACATGACCCGGAAGCTGTACTCCGGCTCCCTCGGCCAGTAAAGCGAGATGAGCGCTGCAACCCCAGAGTCGGCCACGACTGGACCTAATGGTCAGGGGTCCCTTTACCTTTATATAGCTAACTTAATCCGTTCCGGGAGTCCGTTTGACTCCTGGAACCGTTCGAAAACGAAGGCGGGGCTTCTGATCGACTGCAGGGGCTTCCTGCGTTTAATCGGAAGCCACGTCGGACGTTCGACTTCTGAAGAACGTTCGCAAACCGGAACACTCGCTTCCAGGTTTGCGGTGTTCAGGAGCCAAGCCATTCGGGAACCAAGGTACCGCTGTACTGCTAACGAGCCGAGCATCTTAAAATTTGTGCATCTGGTTCTTCCAGCGCTGGACCTGACGTCGCTCCCTGTCGAAATTTGTTTTGCTCCTTTCAGACACAGATCTCCGATCAGAGTCACACCGTAGCTGTCAACTTTCCCTATTTTGCAGGAAATTCCCTTATTCCAGTGTTGTTTCCCGCTGATATCCCGGATTGTTAGATATCCCGTAGACTGTCCCCAGGACAGGTGAGGCTGCTGAACGATGATTTTCGAGGTTGCTGATCCCTTATTTTCAAATCTGAAAGTTGACAGCTATGGGTCACGCACATGCCCTCAATCTCTCGACAACGCTCCCACACAGCTGTGCTAATACCCCGACCTGTGGCTCCTCCAGCTATTCCTAGGCCGCGAGCTGTCTCCTACACATGCCTCTTAAATCCCTCAATCTCAGGTAAGGGATGGCTCCGGTTGGCTCCGGCTTTCTCCCACACAGCTTGCCTGGCTCAAAAGACGCCTCTCAGCACACCCTGACCTGCTACAAACCTCCTTTGGCTATTCCTGGGCTGTGCCTGAGATTCTCCCACACACAGAGTCAAGAGGAACTTGGCACCTCCCGCCGGGGTGGAAACCTGCAGCCGGGGGGAGTCGCTCCCTCTGACATTTCCATGCTGCCTCGAGATCCCTCTCGCACCTGCTTAGCAGGATTATTATTATTATTATTATTATTATTATTATTATTATTATTATTTATAGCCCACCCATCTGGCTGGTTTTCCCCAGCCACTCTGGGCGGCTTCCAATAAAACACTAAAATAGTAAAGGTAAAGGGACCCCTGACCATTAGGTCCAGTCGTGGACGACTCTGGGGTTGCGGCGCTCATCTCGCTTTACTGGCCGAGGGAGCCGGCGTACAGCTTCCAGGTCATGTGGCCAGCAGGACTAAGCCACTTCTGGCGAACCAGAGCAGTGCACGGAAACGCCGTTTACCTTCCCGCCGGAGTGGTACCTATTTATCTACTTGCACTTGGACGTGCTGTCAAATTGCTAGGTTGGCAGGAGCAGGGACCGAGCAACAGGAGCTCACCCCGTCACGGGGATTCGAACTGCCGACCTTCTGATCGGCAAGTCCTAGGCTCTGTGGTTTAACCCACAGCGCCACCCGCATCCCAGAAACACTAAAATACTATAACCTATTAAGCATTAAAAGCTTCCCTAAACAGGGCTGCCTTCAGATGTCTAAAAGTTTGGTAGTTGTTTTTCTCTTTGACATCTGATGGGAGGGTGTTCCACAGGGTGGGCACCACCACCGAGAAGGCCCTCTGCCTGGTTCCCTGTAACTTGGCTTCTCGCAGCGAGGGAACAGCCGAAGGCCCTCGGCGCTGGACCTCAGTGTCCGGGCAGAACGATGGAGGTGGAGACGTTCCTTCAGGTATACTGGACGGAGGCTGTTTAGGGCTTTCAAGGTCAGCACCAACACTTTGAATTGTGCTCGGAAATGTACTGGGAGCCAGTGTAGGTTTTTCAAGACTGGTGTTACGTGGTCTCAGCGGCCACTCCCAGTCACCAGTCTAGCTGCCGCATTCTGGATTAGTTGTAGTTTCCGGGTCAAGCGAGATAAGTCCAGGAGGGAAAAGTCCACTCAACTTTGACTCCATCCAAACTTTTCCTCCCCTCTCTCCTCCTGTTAGGATCCTACGGAGCTGAATGCTGGAGCTTTCGGGACAGAGAAAAACAAAGCCCCTTTTCACGCAGACTATGGGACTCCCCCTTGCACGGTTTGTGGGTCTCTCCCACCTCGTCCCCTTTAATCCCACACAACTTTGCCTAGCACAGATTCCTTAAAATAAAAATTAGTTTTTTGGTTTAATGTAAATTATCCAACAAACAACATAGGAACAAGATTCCAGGGAATCTCCTGGACTTTGCTCCTCCTCCTCTTTGTGGGTTAACCGTTTCCTCCTGCTGTCAATTATAATAATCCAAATCTTTGACATTTCCATCATATCCAGGGCCGGATTCAGGTTTGATGAGGCCCTCAGCTCCTGAAGGTAATGGGGCCCTTTCTATGTCCAGCTGTCCTTTGTCAACAACAAATGGTCGCTGTTTTTTGTGTTGAATATATGCTACATGGTAATTGATGGACCTAATAGGTATCTCAAGCCATTTGCGCATGTTGCCGTGCAACTAGTCCATGCAGAATGTAGGCACCCTATATATAGAAAGGAGCAAACCAGGGATATTTTAGGGAGCAGGGTAGCAGGTGGGGCCCATGACTTACACCATAGGAGCCTACACAACACAAAACACTGTTGCTGTGTGTAGGTTTTATTTTACTTGTTTTTTATCTTATATTGTGGAAATGTACATCCAGGGTTTTTTCCTTTATTTTTTGGGGGGGCCCTCAAGAGAGTGGGGCCCTAAACTATAGCTTGTTTAAAGGTAAAGGGACCCCTGACCATTAGGTCCAGTCGTGACCGACTCTGGGGTTGCGGCGCTCATCTCGCTTTATTGGCCGAGGGAGCCGGCGTACAGCTTCCAGGTCATGTGACCAGCAGGACTAAGCCGCTTCTGGCGAACCAGAGCAGCACACGGAAACGCCGTTTACCTTCCCGCCGGAGCGGTACCTATTTATCTACTTGCACTGGTGTGCTTTCGAACTGCTAGGTTGGCAGGAACAGGGACCGAGCAACGGGAGCTCACCCCATCATTGCGGGGATTTGAACTGCCAACCTTCCGATCGGCAAGCTCAGTGGTTTTAGACCACAGCTATAGGGTCATTTATGGACCTAATAGGTATCTCAAGCCATTTGCACATGTTGCCCTGCAACGAGTCCATGCAGAATGTAGGCACCCTATATATAGAAAGGAGCAAACCAGGGATATTTTAGGGAGCAGGCTAGCAGGCGGGGCCCATGACTTACATCATAGGAGCCTGCACAACACAAAACACTGTTGCTGTGTGTAGGTTTTATTTTACTTGTTTTTTATCTTATATTGTGGAAATGTACATCCAGGGGTTTTTCCTTTAATTTTTGGGGGGACCCCCAAGAGAGTGTGGCCCTAAGCTATAGCTTGTGTAGCTTATACGTAAATCCAGCACTGATTATAGCCAAAACTCAACATTAAACAACAAGTGTTATTCCAATCCTACTACAGTGGTACCTCGGGTTAAGAACTTAATTCGTTCCGGAGGTCTGTTCTTAACCTGAAACTGTTCTTAACCTGAAGCATCACTTTAGCTAATGGGGCCTCCTGCTGCCGCTGCGCCACTACTGCACAATTTCTGTTCTCATCCTGAAGCAAAGTTCTTAACCTGAGGTACTATTTCTGGGTTAGCGGAGTCTGTAACCTGAAGCGTATGTAACCCGAGGTACCACTGTAATGATTTTAGCTGTTCACAATGGTTTTGAAAGGTTTTCTCCATTCCTTATTAAAGTTTTGTTCCCCCCGGTTTCCGATTCTTCCGGTCCTTTTTTTGCCATTTTGGCATAATCCATCGATTTAATCTGCCATTCTTCTCTGGAACTTTGTCTTCTTTCTATCTCTGGGTCAGCCTAGTACAGATTCCTTCACGCTCCCCACCCAGAAAGCTTCTCAGACTTTGGGATTCTTCCATGGCATAGCTTGCCTCCTGCCCTTTGCAAACATTCCTCTTACAAGTTCTGCCTGGAGACACGACCCACACCTCTGAGTGCAAAGGCCACAGGCAGATGGTGCAACTCAGCAGCCCAGCTTGACACACACACACACACACACACACACACACACACACACACACCTGGCAGGTTTCAAGCTTCTGCAAACAACCTGAACTAGCAGAAAAAGGTTTTCTTCTTGAGACCACCTTTTGTTTCCCTTCCTCACTTACGCACTAGCCATCTCCCTACCTGGGATCAAGGTTCCGTATTTTTCGCTCTATAAAACGCACCAGACCATAACACGCACGTAGTTTTTAGAGGAGGAAAACAAGAAAAAAAATATTCTAAACGAAATAGTGGATATATGATTTTTGTGGTTCATGCTGTGGCCACAGACATGTGATCTGACAGTGAGTTTGGAGTAGCCCAATGCAAAAATCCTGAGGATCCATGTGGATCCATGCTTTGTAACCACGGAGGAGGGAAGGAAGGGGAACCATGGATCCTCTGCTCACGACTGCAGCAGATCCCCCCCGCCACCCGTAGGCATTCGCTCCATAACACGCACAGACATTTCCCCTTACTTTCTAGGAGGAAAAAAGTGAGTGTTATGGTGCAAAAAATACGGTACCTTGTATTTTAGTGTTTTGTTGGAAGCCGCCCAGAGTGGCTGGGGAAACCCAGACAGATGAGCGGGGTATAAATATATTATTATTATTATTATTATTATTATTATTATTGCTTCCAGGTGCCATTAGAAAGCTGCAGAGATAGCTATGCAGGATAGTGTGCACCCCGGAAATGATCTCTTTCAGCTTATGCCTTCTGGAAGAAGGTCCAGGGTTATAAAGACTAGGACTAGCCGCCTGAGAAACAGTGTCTATCCAAATGCAATTTGGGTTTTAAACGCAGTGTAAGGTAGTCTCTATGGGAGTATATTGAATTTAATGATGGGGTATCGGAGCTTTTAGGGGGCTAACCAGGCGGGGATAGCTGGGATAGCAGGCTTGTTGGTTTTTGAATGTCTGATGTAGATTTTTGAATTTCGTTGTTCTGTATGGGACAATGACAATAAAGATTATCGTATCGTATTATCGTATCGATAGAACTTTGCCTCCTCCACAAATTCGTCCAGTCCTCTTTTAAAGCAATCCAAGGGTCGTCACTGCGCCCTGTGACAGCGAGTTCTGCAGTTTAACTACGCGCCCAGAGCCAGATTTAGGTCTGATGAGACCCTAAGCTACTGAAGGTAACAGGGCCCTTTATATGTCCAGCTGTCCTTTGCCAACAACAAATGGTTGCTGTTTTTCCTATTGAATATGCTGCGAGTTCCGTAGAAACTGTTGGAAGAGCTAAAAACAAAAAATACCTTTTTTTTTTTGCTCTATAAGACTCACTTTTTCCCTCCTAAAAAGTAAGGGGAAATGTGTGTGCGTCTTATGGAGCGAATGCAGGCTGTACAGCTATCCCAGAAGCCAGAACAGCAAGAGGGATTGCTGCTTTCGCTGCGCAGCGATCCCTCTTGCTGTTCTGGCTTCTGAGATTCAGAATATTTTTTTTCTTGTTTTCCTCCTCCAAAAACTAGGTGCGTCTTATGGTCTGGTAATATAATAATAATAAAAATTAATTATTTATACCCCGCCCATCTGGCTGGGCTTCCCCAGCCACTCTGGACGGCTTCCAAAAAAATATTAAAATACTGTGACACATCAGACATTAAAAGCTTCCCTAAACAGGGCTGCCTATAGAGCGAAAAATACGGTAACAGTGGACACTCGATTTGCGAACGTGATCCATGCGGGAGGCATGTTCGCAACTCGCAGCGTTCGCAACCCGCACCGTCGTATCTGCGCATGTGCTGGTCGCGATTCGGTTTTTCTGCGCATGCGCGAGCGCCGAAACCCAGAGATAACCTGTTCCAGTACTTCCGGGTTCGGCACATTGCGCAACTCGAAAACGCGCAACCTGAAGCGTCTATAACCCGAGGTATGACTCTACAGGAAAGGGCTTCGGGTGTCCTGCTGAGCGCAGTGGCCAGGCAGCGCTCTCCCTGTTGGATTTGTGCCTGTTTTTGTTGTTGTTGTTCGAAAGCCTGGGCCTGGAAACCAGGGCAGCGCCTCCTGACTCTCAGGGAAGGTGACTCAGGTTACGTAGATGGAGAGGGAGAAACGAAAGGTCACCGCTTCCTCGACTTGCCAGCGCTGTGATTGCTCTGCTGCCCAGCCCTCTCACACACTGAACGCATACAAATCTATTTGTGCAACCCGAACACAGCTCCCTCCCACCTTGCGACGCCGTTCCTGGCAGGGGCCTGTGTGCGTCGTCGAGCGTTTACACAGAGGAAGAGATAAATATATCTGCAAGCCTTGCCTACGTCAAGAGTTTGCAGGGAGTGGAGGCTGCTTAGCTGACAAAAAGTGTCCTGGCAGGATCGGTGGAAAGGCTTTGAAGCCCCGATCCTGCGCCGCCGCAGCGGCACAGACCCTTCCTTTCAAAGGAGACGTGTCGTATTAGTCTCATTCATGAATGCATTTATATTCCAGCTTTTTCCGAACAATGAGGTGGCTCTGCTCTCTGTCTCTCTTTCCCCCCACCTGAATCGGTACAACGACCCTGTGAGGGGGGGTTAGGCCAGGAGAGGCAGCTGCCGGGCCAAGGTCACCCGGCGAGCTTCGTGGCCAAGGGCTGGGGATTCGAACCCTGATCTCTCCCCACTCCTAATGCGATGCTCTAACCACTAGTGGGTTAAACCACAACCACTCTGGGGTTGCGGCGTTCACCTCGCTTTACTGGCCGAGGGAGCCGGCGTACAGCTTCCGGGTCATGTGGCCAGCAGGACTAAGCCGCTTCTGGCGAACCAGAGCAGCGCACGGAAACGCCGTTTTCCTTCCCGCCGGAGTGGTACCTATTTATCTACTTGCACTTGATGTGCTTTCGAACTGCTAGGTTGGCAGGAGCAGGGACCGAGGAACAGGAGCTCACCCCGTCACGGGGATTTGAACCGCCAATCTTCTGATCGGCAAGTCCTAGGCTCTGTGGTTTAACCCAAAGCACCACCCACGTCCAGGTATTTGTCTCAAATCAGGAGTATTTACTGGAGATGACCTTGAGGTCTAGCACCTTGACTACCATCTGCATGCCAAACAAATGCCCAGCCGCCAAGCCCCTACACCTCTGTAAGGCTACAAGGTGACCTGAATTCTCCCTCACCCTCCTTGCTACTATTTCCTCTTTCGCTGCCCGTATGTTTTCATTTCCCTGTCCTTGAGATCCAGTGACTCAGCCCGCAAAAAAAAAAAACAGCTCTCATTTGTCATTTTCTGTTTAGACTTTTTGATTCACCCAGAAACACGGTTGGGCTCTGAGGCATCGGCTGAGTGTTCTGGGCGAGAGCCGCAAACAAACAAAGGAAATGTTTTTCGGCCGGGCAAACAAGGGGCGGGGGGAGCTTCGCCGGTTGGATTTCTGCCTGCCTGGCCACCATTGGTTTTTTAAAAAATCCTTTTAAGGGCAGGCTCCAATTCATGCCGGGACGCGGGTGGCACTGTGGGTTAAACTACAGAGCCTAGGACTTGCCGATCAGAAGGTCGGCGGTTCAAATCCCCACTACGGGGTGAGCTCCCGTTGCTCAGTCCCTGCTCCTGCCAACCTAGCAAGTTCGAAAGCACGTCAAAGCGCAAGTAGATAAATAGGTACCACTCCAGCGGGAAGGTAAACGGCGTTTCCGTGCGCTGCTCTGGTTCGCCAGAAGCGGCTCAGTCATGCTGGCCACATGACCCGGAAGCTGTACGCCGGCTCCCTCGGCCAATAAAGCGAGATGAGCGCCACAACCCCAGAGTCAGCCACAACTGGACCTAATGGTCAGGGGCCCCTTTACCTTTACCAATTCACGCCAGGCATATCAGCCTCGGAAGACCAAGAAACCTCGCCCGTTTTCAGGAAAGCCCTGTTCTGTAAACGGCACTCTGGATATGCTCAGAGGACGCTTCCCTGCTTGGTCTCTGCTTACACGAGGGGTCAGCAAACTTTTTCAGCAGGGGGGCAGTCCACTGTCCCTCAGACCTTGTGGGGGGGGCGGACTATATTTTGGAAACAACGAATTCCTATGCCCCACAAATAACCCAGAGATGCATTTGAAATAAAAGGACACATTCTAAAAACACGCTGATTCCTGGATTGTCCGCGGGCCGGATTGAGAAGGCAATTGGGCCGGATCCGGCCCCCGGGCCTTCGTTTGCCTCCCCATGGCTTACACTTACTAGATTTGCTTCCCTCCGGCATGCGAAACAGTGAGCTCTTCCTAAAGAACAGCTAAGGATCCGGCCCTCATTGTTCTCGGTTTTTCAAAGGAAGCTTCTTTCTGCGAAGGCAAACCACTAATCCATTATCTCGGTGTTAACTACACTGGGCCCTTCTCCCTGCCCCGCCTACATCTGGTGCCTTCTGCATGGAAAACTCTCTCTTTTTAAAAACGAAAAGACAAGGATCTAGTCCTCATGTTGATTAACAGAGGGCTGGTTTAAAGAGAAACAGAATCCTAGAATCTTAGAATTGTCGAGTTGGAAGGGACCACCAGGGTCATGTATTCCAACCCGCTGCCATCCAGGAAATTTTTTTGTTCAACTCAGGACTCGAACCCACAACCTTGAGTCCCTTGCTCTGCCAGCTGAGCTACCCTGCAGAAGGGGCCTCGTACAGAGTCAGACCATGGATGTGTCTCGTTCTGTGATGTCGACGCTGGCTGGGATTTTGCTGTTCTGATGCAGAAGACGAGCTATCAGAGGGAGGAGGGACAGGGGAGAATTCTGAGTAATGGGTTGGTGACGACTGAGTCACAGGGGGGTCAGAGACCAGCTCAGCGCATGAGCAATCCCCTCAGCAGCCTGACCCACCCGTGTGGCTTATGCGGTGACCAAGACTGCTTGGGGACACCTGTCAGCTTGCATTCAGCACACCTTTCTAGTGATGGGGAGCCACCACTAAAAAGGCCCTGGTGTCGACTCCCTGGGGCTGACGGACTCCCAATAGGCATCATTCACAAGAATGGAATGTCTATTTGCCATTTTTTGGGGGTAAAACAGCTCTAAAGTCCTATTTGTCAAAGGATCGGCTGTCTGTGATTGATTCTGCTGAGCTGGGTTAAGAGCTTTGAGAACTGAAAGAAGAAAAGTCCCTTGATCCAGGGACAGTCCACATATTTGTTGACCTCTTTTCCTTAATGGTGACACGGACCGTTCATAACTTAAGAATGTTCTTCACAACCGTGAGCAGGGCAGTGGGTTGGGGAAGCGATGACAAGCGACGACAATTCACAATAATGTCCTTTATTGCTTCTGATCAGACTGCACAGAATAAGCATTTTGGTTCCTGAAATTCGTTCCGACGGTGCAGATAAAATATAAGGGGTAGAATTACACAGGGTAGGTTATTAGCGTGTGAAAACGGTCCCGATCCAAGGATCTCCAGGCATGCACTTCCATATGGCGGAGATGTCAGATGCCATCCTGACACCCGGGCATCTTCACTCGTTCGCAAGTGGGCTGATATCTTGGCTCAGTCCCTGCTCCTGCCAACCTAGCAGTTCGAAAGCACGTCCAAGCGCAAGTAGATAAATAGGTACCGCTCCGGCGGGAAGGTAAACGGCGTTTCCGTGCACTGCTCTGGTTCGCCAGAAGCGGCTTAGTCCTGCTGGCCACATGACCCGGAAGCTGTACACCGGCTCCCTTGGCCAGTAAAGCGAGATGAGCGCTGCAACCCCAGAGTCGGCCTCCACTGGACCTAACGGTCAGAGGTCCCTTTACCTTTAGACCTGGAGCAAAGGGACGCAGGTGGTGCGTTGGGTTAAACCACAGAGCCTAGGGCTTGCTGATCAGAAGGTCGGCGGTTTGAATCCCTGCAATGATGGGGTGAGCTCCCATTGCTCGGTCCCAGCTCCTGCCAACCTAGCAGTTCAAAAGCACGTCAAAGTGCAAGTAGATAAATAGGTACCGCTCCGGCGGGAAGGTAAACGGCATTTCCGTGCGCTGCTCTGGTTCGCCAGAAGCGGCTCAGTCCTGCTGGCCACATGACCCGGAAGCTGTACATTGGCTCCCTCGGCCAGTAAAGCGAGATGAGTGCCGCAACCCCAGAGTCGGCCATGACTGCACCTAACGGTCAGGGGTCCCTTTACCTTTTACCTGCATTGCACGGGGTTGGGCTGGATGACCTTTGGGGTTCCCTTGCAACTCGTAGGGTTGTCTGGTTTGGGGCCCTGTGGCAGGACGCCGAGTGGGAAGCATGGAGCGGCCGCCACGGGCAACTGGCCCAAAAGAGAGAGGGAGGGAGAGGGAGAGATTGAGAGTGGCAGCCGAAGTCTGGCAAGCGGCCGTCTATGCTCAGTGTTGCGTCAGCGCCAGTGTGCAAATCCCTTTGCTGAGTCTGCAATGCTCAGCAGGGCTCTCTTCTCTCCCTCTCATTCTTTCCCTCCTCCCTCCCTCCCTCCCTCCTCCCTCTCCCAAGCCCCACCCAGCATAATGTGACTGTCAGCCCTTGGGTTCTGTGTGGGATAAAAACTTTTCGCGCACCTCCCGAACATTTCATTTAATAAAAATAAAAGAACCACGCAAAACCGCAGCGCTGCTGGCTGGAAGGAGCGAGAGACTCGGCTGAGCACCACAGGCAAAGCGGACGACGCCTCTGGAGAAGGATTACATACATATTTTTCCTCCCTCTTTGTAGGGAAGGGGCGAGATTCACCTTGCGCTTTTTTTTCTTTCCCCCTTGCCACATCCGCAAGAAAGGGTCTTTTCTTCTCCCGAAGGGTTTCCCCGCCACGTGAGGACCTGCCAACCCGTCTGGAGACAAAGGATACAATTTTCCGCTTTGGGGAGAAATTTCCTGAAAGGGTTTTTTTTATTTCGTTTTCGGGAGCGATTCGGCGGAGAAGGCGGCGTCTCCTGGCGGATTTTGGTGAGTCCCTTTATGGCCCGACGCGGTTTGGCTTCTCTCTCAAGGAGATCCTTTTCCCCACACCCGGGCGGTGGGGCCCGTCCGTGCCTGGCTCTTGCTCCTCCGGGGTCGAATCCTGCGCCGCTTCGGCAGTTGCTTCCCCCACCCATTCCCACCCCCACCCCTCATCTCGAAGGGAAATGCTCTCAAACGGGCTCCTCTCCAAACTGGCTAGACAAAAGAGTTCCCAGGGAAACGCCTGGCTTCGCTCAAGCCTCCTTCCCGTGGATCACATTTCAGAAGATCCCTTTGACATTTTCCATGTCGTCGCTGGGGCTTCTGTGAGGAGAAGGGGGTAGGGGGGTGGGGGCAGGCAGGCAGAAATCAAAACCAGTCTTTCCACCGTGAAAAATCCGTCACGCGTTTGAGTTTCAATTGCCACTGCGGCTGTGCGTTTTTACGCACGCACTGGTCTAGCGAACAGACAGACTCACACGGGTCTATTGTACACGAACGCACGTCTGTTTCGTGCACACACGGGTCTCTCTCTCTCTCTCTCTCTCTCTCACACACACACACACACACGTCTGCCTTACAAGCACACAGATAGAGCGTCAATTCACACATACACGTAACCCATGAGACTTGCTTCACTGAGTAAGCTTGCAAAGCGCGCGCCGTCGAGGAGCTTACTCCCGAGTAAGCGGGGAAAGCGCCTCAGATCGGGCCTCCTGAAGTCCCACGAACTAGCAGCCAATGGATCTTTGCATTTCTCTCTCTCTCTCTCTCTCTCTCTCTCTCTCTCTCTTTTGCTCCCCCTTTATAAAGAAATTTCACCGGGTTATCCGGAAGGCTCTCCGAAAGATACCCTGATATTTTTTTTGAGAGGGGGCTCTTGCGGAGGGCGGGCGGGGGGAAAGGAGGAGACTCACACCATTCATCAAAAGCTCCTTTCTTTTACATCCGAGTCCCGTCCCCCCCCCTCCTACCGCCCTTGCCGTGTTAGAGAGAGGCGAGAGCCAGGGACTCTTCAAGAATAATCTTCTGTTCTTGCGGATAAGAGACTCAGCCAAATTCCGGGGTGGGGTGCGGGTGGCCCCCTCCGCCCAAACAAGATTACCTCCCCCCCCCCAATACACACCACTAGAAATATATATATATATTCAGCATCCATTTATCCTGTTTAAATGCAGATGCAGAGAGCACTGTGGTCATGAGAGACCAAAACCATTTGGGATTTTATTGGGGGGGGGGGGCGGCGAGAGAAATAATAATCGTCTGCTGGATCTGTCGGGGGTGCCGAAAAAGAGAGACTTGCGTGCTCTTTAGCTTCCCCAACACAGCCCAGCCTAAGCTCCCTTCCTTGAGGGCTAGAGGCTTAATTCACACGCACACGGGTGTTTCTCGGGAAGCCGCAAAACTGCAAAATTCTTTAAACAATTTTCGGGTTTGTGTGGGTGGGTGTTTTCTTCATTGTTTGAGGGGGGGTGGTTTGTTATAACGCCGCCTCTCTCCTCTTGTCTTTCCATGGACTTCTCTGTCCATCTGCGGAAATGGAAGGCAAATTTGTGCCTTATATTTGTGGAAAGAAAACCACTTTTGGAGAGAGAGAAATTAGATTTGGAAACTCCAGTCCTTAATCTAACTGGCTTATTTTTCAAGACGGAAGGGCATCTCTCATTGCTCGATTTAGCTGTGGGGTTTGGGGGGGGCGGATTTTTGCTTTGCCAAAAACTGGGGAGGCGGAGGAGCCACACAAACCATACAGAAGACCCACACCCTGAAATGTATTCTGCCCACGTAGATATTCCTCTCCGTGCGTCTCCCACCCGCTCGCATTGTTAACGCTGCCCATTCATCTGGTCTCCCGTTCCCCCCCGCCCTCTTCCTCTTCCCACCCCGTATTTCCATAGCCCGATCAAAAGGGGGGGGGTCTACTTTAGCCTCCAAGGACACAAGACCCCCCCGCCCTTATGCCTCGAGGGCGCCGCTTCCAGAAGGGGTTCCTGGGCTCATATGTCACAGTGGTGAGGCTGGGAACCCGCAGAGAGTGTGGCAGTACCTTAATTTCGGTTCTGGAAAGGGGCAGGGGCTCTGCCCCCACCTGGCTGACCTAAGCACCTTGCACTTTGAACCCCAGCCGCATGAGAACCGCCATTGCTTGCTCCCTGGCGGAATGCAGTCTGTGCTATTCAGAAGCCTACAAGAAAACTAGGCCTGTGCTTGGATAGGAGAATAGCCTTGGCCGTGTGTGTGTGGCTTTTCCCCAGACTTTATTTCTTATTTTTATTCATATGGCATCTTTCTCAAGGTGGCACGGGTGGCGCTGTGGGTTAAACCACAGAGCCCAGGGCTTGCCGATCAGAAGTTCGGCAGTTCGAATCCCCGCAACGGGGTGAGCTCCCATTGCTCGGTCCCTGCTCCTGCCAACCTAGCAATTCGAAAGCACGTCAAGGCGCAAGTAGATAAATAGGTACCACTCCAGCGGGAAGGTGAACTGCGCTGCTCTGATTCGCCAGAAGCGGCTCAGTCCTGCTGGCCACATGACCCGGAAGCTGTACGCCGGTTCCCTCGGCCAATAAAGCGAAATGAGCGCCGCAACCCCAGAGTCAGCCACGACTGGACCTAAAGGTCAGGGGTCCCTTTACCTTCTTCCCAAGGCAGAGCACCTAGTTCTTCCCCTCCTCATTTAATCCCCCAAAACAACCATGCGAGGTAGGTAAGGGCTGAGAGGCAGTGGCAAAGCCACCAAAGTGACCCAGTGAATTTCATGGCTGGGTGAGGGTCTCACTCCCAGGTCCTAGCGCTCATTTGATCTCTGTGAGGTGGGTCAGGCTGAGAGGCAGCGGCTGCCCCACCCCCAAGCCCCTCAGTTTCTTGGCTGAGCCAGGATTCGAACCCTGGTCTCTCCCAGCCTAACCACCGCACCGCGATGGCTCTCTGTTGTTCCAGGCAACCATTGCGACTGCCTCTTTCGTGAGCCTGATGGGCCCATTTCACACGCCTGTTCCACTGAGGCACCGGGTTTCCTTTCCCTGCTGAAATAAGCCAGAGTTACTCCCTTATCTAATAACCTCCGTGGGAGAAAGAGAAGAGGCTGGAGGCTGGGATCTCTTCGCTCTGAGGACTTCTGGAGGTGGGAACTATCGCATAAATCTTTCCCTGCGCCTTTGGTTAAGGAAGGAGGCGAGTGGGCGAGCCAAGAATGTGTCATTCGGGCAATCGGGTTCGTTTTATTTTCTTTTCCCCCTCCGAAACGCCCTGTGAGGTTGGCAGAGGTTGTTGAGGACTATGGCACGGGGAACTCTCCTGCCTCACTGCTTTCAGACCTGCGCACACCTCGAGCGTCGGGGGGGGGGGGAGGCAAAGCCGCGACGGCGCTCTTGTGTTTCGTGGAAGGTCGTTCGCGCCGCTGGCAAAGGTGGGGCTGGCATGGCCCTCTTTTGCCAGGTGTCACAAGCTTCCAGGTGGCTGGGGACTCCTCGTCAGAGAAGGACAAAGAGCCCGGTGTGACCCCGAAGCTTGCTCTTAGGCCAAATAGGTGCCAATCTTCCAAGTACACTGAGTGTGGCACTCGCAGCCTGCTAGGACCTCAGGCTTACTGGGCCAAAGTTGGGGGCAAAGGGAGGGTCTCTAGAATGGCTCGGAGGTTTTCCTCACCCGGTAGCCTTCTGCTCCTGCAAGGTAGGACCGTGCGTAAGAATGTGCTCTACCATGGGAAGAGGGGTGGCATTTCCCGGCGCCAGTGTTTTCCGCTTAACTTTTTCCACGCCTTGCAGCGGTGGCCGTGTGCATCCCATAATTCTCCTGCTTCCCTTTATTTTGCCGAATAAGGATCTCTCTCTTTCTGGCCTGCCTTGCAGATCTGCACCCCACATTTAAAGCACATTCGGCGCCCATTTAAAGCACCCGCCACACAAAGAATCATGGGAACTGTAGTTCAAGGGCGCTGGGGATTGAGGCTCGGTGGCGGAGCAAACTGCAGTTCCCGGAATTCTTTGCAAGGGGGGGACGGGTGCTTAAAATGCACAGGGCAAGGGCCTTGTTTTGGAATCTATCTGCAATGCCTTTCCTCAGCAGCAAACTGCACTCTGCACATGCCCCTTTTCCTTTCGCCTGGCTCAGCCTGCTTTGGACTGAAGAAAGCAGAGTCCCTGTGACATATTCAGGCATAGATTTATTTGGGTAGGTGAGCATCTTTTGCTCCCAAACCCCTTGCAAGCCCCTTCCTGAAAGGGCACTCACTACGTGTTAAACCCCAATACGCAGAGGTAAAGGTAAAGGGACCCCTGACCATTAGGTCCAGTCGTGGCCGACTCTGGGGTTGCGGCGCTCATCTCGCTTTACTGGCCGAGGGAGCCGGCGTACAGCTTCCGGGTCATGTGGCCAGCAGGACTAAGCCGCTTCTGGCGAACCAGAGCAGCGCACAGAAACGCCGTTTACCTTCCCGCCAGAGCGGTACCTATTGATCTACTTGCATTTTGACGTGCTTTCGAACTGCTAAGTTGGCAGGAGCAGAGACCGAGCAACAGGAGCTCACCCCGTCACTGCGGGGATTCAAACTGCTGACCTTCTGATCGGCAAGTCCTAGGCTCTGTAGTTTAACCCACAGCGCCGCCCGCATCCCATCAAAACGCAGAGTTAGGCCCACTGAAATTAAAGGACTTAAACCAGCCATGCCCATCAATTTAAATCCATAAGTAGGTATTATAAGATATACGACTTGTGTATTTTGGATCTTTAAAAAAATATACCTCCCTCTGAAAAACAGGTCAAAAGGGGGGGACTATCTTTTTTTAAAAAATCTGCATCAAATATGTACCGATTTGCTTACGAAACTCTCTTTAAGCTGACATACAGCCCCCCTTTTTAAAAAAAATTCTGGGATCGCCCAAGGCGGTTCACCACCAACGAGGGGATTTCAGTCCTTTGGCCTGGCCACCCCTCGTGTCTCCCCACCCCCAAATATGCCTTAACCCCCCCCCATGCACCTATTGTTCCTGGGGCTTTTAATTCTCCCCTTTCCCCACCAGGGGGTGCCCTTGTTTTGCTGGCTCAATCCAGAGCCACTCCAGATCAGCTCCCCGTTCCCTTTTGGCAGTGGCGAAGCGTGGGGGGTGCAAGGGGGGCCGGGCGCACCGGGCGCAACATCTGGGGGTTAGGGTTAGGGGGCGCAAATTACTTGCCTTGCCCCGGGTGCTGACAACCCACGCTACGCCACTGCCTTTTGGCTGACAATAAGACAACAGAGCCGAATAAGGTCCTTGCCCGAAGAAGCACGTTTAGGACCCAAAGGGGCTTTGCTCAGCATGGACAGGATTGCGCCACCCTTCAGCAGCTTCCCAGAAAAAAGGAGGTGGAGGAGGAGGCGTTGGGAATAAAAACCCCAAGATCTCGCCATCACTGTGCGTCACGACCTCAAAGGACCCCAGATTTTAAACCTGTGGGTGTCAGATTATAGATGACACGGCTTCGTAAGGGTTCCTCGTCATCTTGCTGATTGCGTTATCCTCTCCCACCAAAACCCACCGGTTCCCAGAGAATAATATTCCCCCTGCTGGTAAAATTGTTCCGGTTGTCTCTAGATCACTCCAACTCAGTTTTCTTAAGAACTGTGCATGCGCACGGAAGCTCATGCCAATAGCAAACTTAGTTGGTCTCTAAGGTGCTACCTTAGACGCGGGTGGCGCTGTGGGTTAAACCACAGAGCCTAGGACTTGCCGATCAGAAGGTCGGCGGTTCAAATCCCCGCGATGACGGGGTGAGCTCCCGTTGCTCGGTCCCTGCTCCTGCCCACCTAGCAGTTCGAAAGCAGTCAGAGTGCAAGTAGATCAATAGGTACCGCTCCGGCGGGAAGGTAAACGGCGTTTCCGTGCGCTGCTCTGGTTCGCCAGAAGCGGCTCAGTCCTGCTGGCCACGTGACCTGGAAGCTGTATGCCGGCTCCTTCGGCCAATAAAGCGAGATGAGCGCCGCAACCCCAGAGTCGGCCACGACTGGACCTTAAACTGAGGTTATGGTTGCCACAATGGAATGTCAAGGTGCTATTCCCCCCCATGGATTTTAGTAGTAGTAGTAGTAGTAGTAGTAGTAGTAGTATTTTGATGTATATTTCGGGGGGGTGTCTCAAAGCCATTTAGAGCACATGAAATTATCAAAACAATCCAGAATACAACAGATTCAAGGAAAATATTTCGGATCCTTCTCTAAGGGACATTTTTGCTTTCCCCCTATTTATTTACCTACATAATTTATAGAGCTGCCCCATAGCAGACGTGATCTAGGAAGCCGGTGGGGTGTAGTGGTGGTTAGAGCAGGGGCCAGCAAACTTTTTAAGCAGGGGCCGGTCCACGGTCCCTCAGACATTGTGGGGGGCCGGAATATATTTTGGAAAAAGAAAAAAAAAGAATGAATTTCTATGCCCCACAAATAACCCAGAGGTGCATTTTAAATAAAAGGACACATTCTACTCATGAAAAAACATGCTGATTCCTGGACCGTCCGCGGGCTGGATTGAGAATGCGATGGGGCCGGATCCGACCCCCGGGACTTAGTTTGTGTATTCATGGGTTAGAGCGCCAGACTAGTACCTGGGAGATCAGAGTTCGAATCCCCACTCTGCTAGGAAGCTCACTGGGTGAACTTAGAGTCAGTTGCAACCTCTTAGGAATTTCTAACGCTGTGTCACTGTAAGCAATATTGAGCTAGAATCGATGGACTGTCGTCTGATTTGGTATAAGGTCCCTGTGCTCCTGTTTGCGAAGGGTCGTAGAAGAATTGATGCTTTTGAATTATGGTGCTGGAGGAGACTCTTGAGAGTCCCATGGACTGCAAGAAGATCAAACCTCTCCATTCGGAAGGAAATCAGCCCTGAGTGCTCACTGGAAGGACAGATCCTGAAGCTGAGGCTCCAAGACTTTGGCCACCTCATGAGAAGAGAAGACTCCCTGGAAAAGACCCTGGTGTTGGGAAAGATGGAGGGCACAAGGAGAAGGGGACGATGGAGGACAAGATGGTGGGACAGTGTTCTCAAAGCTACCAGCATGAGTTTGACCAAACTGTGGGAGGCAGTGGAAGACAGGAGGGCCTGGCGTGCTCTGGTCCAGGGGGTCACCAAGAGTTGGACACGACTAAACAACAACAACAAAAAGAGTTTTGATTTATTTAAAGTACCTCTTTCTCCCCCTGATCAGGAAAGTTAAGATGAGGAAATATTTCTTGATGTGGAGCAGCCGGGTTTGGCTAAGGAGATGTGCAAGCTTGCGGGTATTAACAGAGTGCTGGCGACAAAGAGCCCTGTTTAACCGCCCAAGCTTGCCTATTCTCTACACCTTTTAGTCCCAGCAAAGGAACTCCCGTGTTGATCTCCTTTGGGGATCTTAGCTCAGCAACCGCAAAGCTACTAGATCGATTTGATCGCTTTATCAACACACTGGTGATAACACACCCCAAACCCACAAGCGAAATATTAGCCAGGTCTACCGACAATTCACGCCTGCCTCCATCAACCAGTCCCCTGCAGCGGCGTGTTGGCTGGTCAAGAGTGCCTCTGAGGACGTACAGAGTGATTTCCCCTGGCAGTTAGCCCTAACCACTAAGCCAATTTGCAGTTTAAATTATGGACAGGGGTTTTTTCAGGCCCACCTGCACCCCTCATTTGGTAAAGCACTGGAGAATAATTACCGCTGGGACTTAATTCTGAGTAAATAGACGCAGGATTGCAAGTCAAGCGTAACCCAGATGTTTCATCCCAGACCCAAAATCTATCACCGTACTCAATCCTTGTCACCCAATCTGCATAATAATAATAATAATAATAATAATAATAATAATAATAATAAATTATCTGCATTGAGAATGCATCGATCCATATAATTTCCAGCCAGCTATCTTCTACTCGGAGTAAACCCATTGGAATGAATGGACCTCAGTAAGCCATGTTTGTGAATTTCAACAGGCCCATTTTGCGTACGGCTTAAACACTGGCTGCAATCCACCCAAGAAGTACATCTAATATAGAATTTTGCTTGTTGGTTAATAATTGCATTATCGGCTAGGCAGTAAATGCATCTCCCTCGGTAGTTTATTCTTGAAACGCCGGCTTCCTTCCGCGACAAATCTTAGGTATCCCCTTTGCTACATTCAGTGAATTCACAGGTCTAACTCTCAAAAGGACTAGAAACTTGCTTCTCTGGATAGATTTTGGAACGTACCTCTCAAGTCTCAAGAAGATGCTTCATAAGGAGTCTGGGCGTCGGTTCATTCGGCTCACTATTGCCTGTGTGGGGCCTCGATGGTGCAAGTAGATTCGGAAGGAACCTCCTGCTAGATTACCCCGAGCCGGTGGCGGGTCAGACTGGATGACCTCTGGGTTCCCTTCCACGAATCCTATAAAGACTCGAGGGTGCCGTTTTGAATCGTAGCAGCGATGGGACGAAGGCAACAAGCCCTCACAGCTTCAGGGAATAACAGCGCTAACTCCTGGCTCTGACAGCCCGGCCTGTGCAGCAAGGCAACGTGGCCCAGTGGTGAGAGCGATAGATGGGAACCGGAGAGCTGAATTTGTACCCCTGTTTTGCCAGGAAGCTCGTTGAGTGACTTTGGGCCAATTCTGCTGCCTGCCTGCCTGCCTGCCTCTCTGTATCTCTCTCTATCTCTCTGCTCCTAACCTAACTTATAAAGTTGTTGTACAGGTAAAAGGTAGGGTGGAGAGCTTTAATTGCTGCATTGAGGCTCTTACAGGGGGCAGAAATGCAACTAATCAGAAAAGAGACACCAGGAGGGTTGCCTGGGAATGCAAGCATCTAATAATAATAATAATAATAATAATAATAATAATAATAATAATGTTCTGCCAAATTGCACACGTAGACTTTTCCTGCTCCAACATTGCAAGAGGGCAATCATTGGTAGAGAACCTGCTGGATGGATGGGGTATAAAAATTCTTCTTCCTCCTCCTCTTCTTCTTCTTCTTCTTCTTCTTCTTCCTCCTCTTCCTCTTCTTCCTCTTCTTCTTCCTCTTCTTCTTACAGGTTGAGTCCCTCACATCTGCAGTTTCCTTCATTGAAACCCTAGGCCGCCACTGCCACTCACTGTAGTAGACAAAACTGAGCTTGATAAACCAACAGCCGGCCTTCTATGTCCCTGTTTCTGCGGCACTCTGCGCATGCTCCGATACATTCTTTGTTTCTCATATTTTCACCGTGCTTCCACAAGGGAGCTCAGGCCTCTAGCTTGCTAGATGCATGTCCTGAAAAGAGAGTTTTCGCCTTAAGGTTGTTTCCAACCCATTTTTAACCAGAGTAGGCCATTAATTTGGACCATGGATGTACATTCCGCTGGGTTTATTCCGGGTATAACCTAACATGATATAGGTAAAGGGACCCCTGACCATTTGGTCCAGTCGTGACCGACTCTGGGGTTACAGCGCTCATCTCACTTTATTGGCCGAGGGAGCCGGCGTACAGCTTCCGGGTCATGTGGCCAGCAGGACTAAGCCGCTTCTGGCGAACCAGAGCAGCGCACAGAAACGCCGTTTACCTTCCCGCCAGAGCGGTACCTATTTATCTACTTGCACTTTGACGTGCTTTCGAACTGCTAGGTTGGCATGAGCAGGGACCGAGCAAAGGGAGCTCATGCCGTCATTGCAGGGATTCGAACCGCCGACCTTCTGATCGGCAAGTCCTAGGCTCTGTGGTTTAACCCGCAGCGCCACCCGCGTCCCATGATATAGCTCTACTTTCAAAAAATGGTTCTGGGACCCTACAGTTCTGTGGGGCACAGATGTATTTATTTCTGATTAACTCTGCAAAAGCAGGGAGGACCGCAGTACAGGGCTGTTGTATTATTTTATTGCAGGGGAATATTTTGGGATTACTTAATAACGAGTAGAGATTGGGTTTGTCTGGATACAACCAGGAAGCCGGTTTTCCCCTTCTGGACTTCCGTGTATTTGCACGAGAGGTTTAGCAGAACGAACTCTGCGCATGCTCAGAGGCACTGTTAATCAGCGAATACTCATTCAGAACAGGTCTCAGGGGCAAGGTCTTGATCCGGGAGTTTAGGGTGGGTGGGTCAGTGAGGAAGGGAATATTCTGCAAGGCTCTATCAGTCTGGATAGACAGAAATGGGAAGACATGAGGAGGGGAGTCAGTTTTGAGTTTTTCTCGCCAGGTGTCTCCTGGAAAAAAACCTAATTATAAATACCCCTTGCTCAAATGCGGAAGGCATGTGAAGAATTTCAAGTTACCCTGTGAAAACTTAAAACTTTCTCCTCCCCCTAATGAATGGGACAGGGAAAGCATTCCCCAATAATAATAATAATAATAATAAGCACTTTAAAACAACTCTCATAATTTAAATTATCACCGTCTTCATAAATCAAGACAATAAATAATACCTGTTTACAAGAAATAAATAAAGGAGAATTATATTTCCAGTTTTTGAGTTTCCAAGTACCTAGTCCCTGCTGGGTTTACTTCTGTGAAGGTGTTGGCAAGCCACTCTCATTCAGATGAAACCACACCCTGAGCAGCTGACCAGTGCAGTTGGGGCCATTCTGTAGTGACCATGCCTATAGGATTAACTTTCTAGTATTTTGCTTTGATACATCCCTGTGGAGCGAGTCCTATTTTATGTTGCAAACTGCCCTGAGATTTACAGATGTCGGGTGGTTAATAATAATAATAATAGCCAGACGTACAGTGGTACCTCGGGTTAAATACTTAATTAGTTCCGGAGGTCCGTTCTTAACCTGAAGCTGTTCTTAACCTGAAGCACCACTTTAGCTAATGGGGCCTCCTGCTGCCACTGCGCCACCGGAGCACGATTTCTGTTCTCACCCTGAAGCAAAGTTCTTAACCCGAGGTACTATTTCTGGGTTAGCGGAGTCTGTAACCTGAAGTGTCTGTAACCTGAAGCATCTGTAACCTGAGGTACCACTGTACTTGGTTCATAATTTTGAGTGATTTTGAGTTTGTGCTTTTTGATATAGATACCGTTTTGTCTTTTGATACCTCGTTCACCTCTTTGCGAGGTCTTGGTCCAATTAAAGGTAAAGGTATCTCCAACACTCCCAGGTTCCCCCCTTGCCTCTTAGGTAAAGGGACCCCTGACCGTTAGGCTCAGTCGTGGACGACTCTGGGGTTGCGGCACTCATCTCGCTTTATTGGCCAAGAGCCGGCGTCCAGCTTCCGGGTCATGTGACCAGCAGGACTAAGCCGCTTCTGGCGAACCAGAGCAGCGCACGGAAATGCCGTTCACCTTCCTGCTGGAGTGGTACCTATTGATCTACTTGCACTTTGATGTGCTTTTGAACTGCTAGGTGGGCAGGAGCAGGGACTGAGCAACACGAGCTCACCGCATTGCGGGGATTCGAACCGCTGACCTTCTGATCGGCAAGCCCTGGGCTCTGTGGTTTAACCCACAGTGCCACCCGCGTCCCAGTTTAGTCCAATTAGCGATGTACAAACAGTATTGCTAATAACAGTAACAAACAAACTGATAATAACCTAGTAATATGTATTGGACTGGTCGTACGCAAGAAAAGCTATCCTAAACCTTTAAAAACTTGATACAATATTCCTATTGAAAATTGTATGTTATTATCATGACTTATTGTTATTATTAATTTATCATCATCACTTATTAAATTTATATACCACTCTTCCTCTGATGCTCTTTGTGCGTCTCAGGGCTCCAAACCTTCCCTTTTTTTTAAAAAAAAACATTAATTAGGACAAAAAAGACCAACCGTCCAGTCTCCTTGCAATTAACATCCTCCCCATTTGGGCTTCTATATAATCTATCTATTCATAAGGGATTTGATTTCGATTGTATCTCACCAGCCCAGTGGTTTTTCCTACTTTCTTCAGTTTAAGCTTGAATTTTGCTATAAAAAGCCAGACACGACTAAACAACAACAACATAATCTATCTATAAATCCATATATATGTGTGTGTGTGTGTATATATATATATATACACACACACACACACACACACACACACACACACATATATATATATATATGCTTTCGTAGATTTTCACGGGTACAGGAATGCAGGTTTTGGTGTCTTCGGGTGTCTTCCCGTGTAAGAGTCGGGGTATATATATATAAATAGTTATAGATATGTGCATATATATCTAAATACATATATATTTATGTATGTGTATATATCTATATATATATTTATGTATATATATTTATATTTTTATATCTATATCTATCTATCTACTGTATATATATATAAATACACACACACACAATACAATCGATCTCACACACGTCTCATTCTTTAATACTGCAACGTTCTTTGTTGTAGGAAGAATATATTATGAATGGCCCTTTAAAAATAAAAAAAAGACCGGGGCGGGGGAGGAAATACGGGGGCCGGCTCTTACCCCTCCCCCTCCAAAAAAAAGGCGTGTGGGCGGAGAAGGGGGGGTTAAAAAAAAACCTCCATCTTGGCCCCTCCCTCTATGGCTTGATGGCGCTGGTCTGCGCGGAGGATCCGCTCTCCCTTTCCACGTGGGGGGAGAGCCGCCCGCCGGCCGCCATTGGCCCGCCGCGGTGGCGTCTGGGCGTTCGGAGGGCTGGGATTGGCTGGGGGGGAGAGAGCAGGAGAAAAGGATGAATGGGGAGGGGAGAGAGGCTCCGCCCCCCGTTTGGAACGTTGATACATTATAACTTTCGCTCGGCGCCGCCGCCCCGCCCCCCTCCCTTCCTCTCTCTTTCTCATTCTAGCTCTTCCCCTCTTTCATCTCCTCCTCCTTTCTTCTGCGCTGGTTAGTTTCACGCCAGACCTCGGGAGCAGCAGCAGCAGCAGCGGCAGCCCTGGCGGCGGCGGCGGCGGCGGCTGCTGCTTCGCTGCTCCGTCTGTGTGGCCGCGGGTTCGAGCCTCAGGTGGGGAGGAAATAATTTAAATATATATATATTTTTAAAAAACCTTTTAAACTATATTTCAACCAGGTTTGGGGTTTTTTTTGTGTGTGCGCGTGTTTTACAAAGTCGCCTTCCCATTGTCTTTTAAGGGGGAGGGGAGAATTGAGCGTGAGTTTTGGGGGAGGAGGACAAAGGACGTCGGCTCCCTACGCGATCTTTGCACGCGAGCGGGGGGGGGGGCGGGAGAGAAAGAGAAAAGAGAGGAGGACGTCTGGAAAGCTCGCACTCGGATTGACTCCGGCGCCGTGTGAACGCTCGAAGCGGAGTCGCTCCGGTTTCTCGCGGGAAGCGCTCCTTTTGTCTGATCCGTGTCTCCTTGTCTCCCCCCCCCCAAAAAAAAACGCTCTAGGTAATCGAATGGACCACCAACCCACCCCCAGGAGTTGCAGCCGGGGGCCTCCAGCCTGCGACGCGGTTCAGAGCGAGCCGTCCATGAATGTGCTCGTTCACACGACCACCGGGGCCCGGTATGAGCTGTCTGTGCCCGTGGAAGAGACGGTGGAAGGTCTGAAGCGGCGCTTGTCCCAGAGGCTGAAGGTCCCGCGGGAGAGGCTGGCGCTGCTGCACAAAGAAAGGTAAATTTACACGTGTACGCGTCTGTGCGTGTGTGTGTGTATTGCTAATTCCCCCCTTCCTTTTCCTTTCTTCCTCCCCACCCCACCCCGAATACCCGTGTAGAGGAGTTAGGCTTAAATCCGGAGCAAGAAGTTCGGGTTGCAGCCTGCGAAGTTTTACTCGGGAGTAGACCCGCTGACCTTAACGCAGCGTCTCCGTGTCAGTGGGTGGGTGTGAACTCTTGCTCGGGAGGAGACCCGTGGGAAAGGGATGTGCGTTCGGTGGAAAGTGTGCGAGCTCTACACGGGAGTAGACCTATTGGAAGGAATGGGCTTGGGGAAGCTGCGCGCCCTTTTAATTGCACAGCTCCGGCGGAGAGCTTGGGCTCCAGCGCCTCGCTTTTCGACCTGCATCCCGGAGCCCGAGACGTTGTTCTACTCGGGAGTAGGCTTCCGAGGCTGAATCCAGGAGGGCTTAATCCTAGGGGAACCAGGACCCTGGTGGGATCTTGGCGGCGCGGTGTGTGTGTGTGTGAGAGAGAGAGGGGGGGGGTTGGGGCGGGGGAATGGTCTACTCGGGAGTAAGCTCAGCCGGGAAGCTTTGCCGTGCAACTTTTTTCAGAAGGGCAGGAAAGTGTAGCGGATCGCTCTCAGAGTAGACCCGTTGAAATGAGTGGAAGTGACTTGCAGACTTGGGTCCGTTCCTTGCAATGGCCGGATTTCGACCGAGGAGGGGCCGAAATAAAAAATAAAAATCATTTCTGCTTGCTTTCGTGGGGTGTGTGTGTTTGCGCCCGTGTTCACACGTATGACACACTCGGGACCCTCCCCGCTTTTTATATATCCCTGCTATAAACCTGTCTTTTGATACGTGCTGGTGCATATTTGCCAAAAAAATCGCCTAAAATGCATATATATTGTCTTTTGCGTCGGGTTCCTGTGATGGCACCAGACTAGGACGTGTAAAAGGGGTGTGTTTATAAAAGAGATGCCTTCAGCCTAGATTTGGTGTGTCCCCAAAATACTTATTGTCCCCGAATAGCCCCCCATTTCCATTTCTCCCACTGTTTATGAACGGGGAGGGGGTGTCTAGAAAAAACCACACTCTGAAATTACCCACTTACAATTTGAGATATTTGGTGAGAATATTTATGTGGGTGGCTGGTGTGTTTTTTTCCGGGGGGGGGCATATTTTTTATACCTATTTCCCCCCCAAAGGAAAAAAATCTGTCCTGGCCTCTTTTTGGGGTGTTCCCACAAAAGGGTTTGTCTGGGGCATAGCTGGAAATTCTCAATGTGGCCCCCAAATCTAGCTGCCCCCCCCCAATCCTGGCCCGGCCTTCTCCCTCCTGTCCTTTGTTCGGAAGTTTAATTCTTGCAATTGCAGGACGCGCCCCCCCCCCAGCATACTCCACCTCTGTGCAAACCGTACCTGCTTAAAAATAAATAAATCAATATTTGAGCATCCCTACGTTGCAGAGAATCCGAAACATTGTATTGTCGGTTTTTTAATTTTATTATTTTGTAATTATACAGAGGATTTGTGGAAGTCTAATTGCAACAGTAGCTTATAAGTGCCAGGCTGGGGGGGGGCGTCCCTCCTCCTCCTCCCTCTCCCTTTGTTTAACAAAATCTCAGCTTTGTTAGGGTAGAGAGACAGATCAGTTCCTAAGATGCAAGGAAGCAGTTGCCTTTATGTGAGGAGCCCTTGAGGGGGGAGGAAATCTCCCCCCCATTTGTCTATCTTCCCTCCCACCCCCTGTCTGAACTGCTTTTTATTTTATTTTTTAATGCATAAATAATAAAAAAATGCATTTTTATGGTCTCCCTTCTTCGCACAACTAGGTAAAAACGGGGGACAGTTCAGACTTAAAAATCAGGGAACAGTAATGTCATTTTATTCTATATTCTCCCCTTTAGGTTCTGGGCCTTGCAATATAATATGGGGGGATCCCCTCTTTTTACAACCATAAATTTATCGCTTGCTGTCTCTCCCCTTGGAAAAAATATGGCCATTTCTCTCTTCAGATACAATGGGGTTTTTTTTTGCAATGAATGAATGGATAAAATAATCTACCCAGATCTGTCGCTGAAATCGTCTGGCAGAGTGGGTTTCTGCGAAGAGATAGTTGCTTGACGGATGACTGCGGAATACCAGCTGCCCTGTGTCTGGGGGGGGGGAGAGAGACTGACTTATTATATTGTGTTTACATAAAAGGAGCGGAAAGGGGGAATACTGGAGAAATACTGGAAAGATGAATAATTAGAGGTTCTGTAAGCAATTTAATTACCATTTGTATTTTTTTCAAAAAAGTAACAATGCTTTATCCCTCCTCCCTCCCTCTGTTTCTCTCCCCCCTGCTCACCCCCCCAAAATATCCTTTTAGTCGACTTAATTCGGGCAAACTTCAAGATCTGGGTGTTGGAGACGGGAGCAAGTTGACTCTGGTGCCAACGGTGGAAACCGGCTTAATGGTAAATAAGTTTCATTTATTATCTCCCCAGCATCAGGAGGAGCCAAGACGTGGCGCCCACCGGGTGCTTTGAACTATAACTCCCATCCGCTGCAACTGGGTGTGTGTGAATGGCCAATGATTATGGGAGTTGTAGTCAAGAAGGCATTGAGTATGGCGATGGATGTCTTAGTCATCCTCTAAGGCAGGCAAACTCGGCCCTCCAGATGTTTTTGGGACTACAACTCCCATCATCCCTGACCACTGATCCTGTGAGCTAGGGATGATGGGAGTTGTAGTCCCAAAACATCTGGAGGGCCGAGTTTGCCTATGCCTGCTCTAAGGAACCACAGCTAAAAGAAACCCTGGCAGACAGCTACCCAAACTCTGCAGAAACTAGTAAAATTCTGCGTGCTTTTTAGGTCTGGCCCTGCACACCTCTGCCATGCGGCCCCCAGAAGATTGGCCCTGGGCCTATTAGTCCCCCGGCTAGGAAAAGGTTCCCTAACCTTTAATTTAATTTTTGGAGCCCCTCTGCAAGCTAACAGGTCACTCAAAGGCAGCCGGGGGGGGGTGAGGAGATAAGTTAGCCCTCCCCTTGGGCTCTTTTCCTTCCTGCTTGCCTAGAGGCGATTCAGAATGCTCTGTAGGTGACTAATAATAATAATAATAATAATAATAATAATAATAATATAATTTATTATTTATACCCCACCCATCTGGCTGGGCCTCCCCAGCCACTCTGGGCAGCTCCCCCCCCAAAAAAAATTAAAATACTGTAATACATCAAACATTAAAAGCTTCCCTAAACAGGGCTGCCTTCAGATGTCTTCTAAAAGTCTGGTAGTTGTTTTTCTCTTTGACATCTGGTGTTCCACAGGGCAGGTGCCACCACCAAGAAGGCCCTCTGCCTGGTTCCCTGTAACTTGGCTTCTCGCAGGGAGGGAACCGCCAGAAGGCCCTCGGAGCTGGACCTCAGTGTCCGGGCTGGATGATGGGGGTGGAGACGCTCCTTCAGATATACTGGACTAGGCAAATTGTCGATTTTTGGAAAAAGAGATTTATCTTATTTTCCTTGTTTCTCCCCCCAAAAAAACCCACCTTCTACAGTCGCAAGCATCCAGACCGGAGCAGTCCGTAATGCAAGCGTTGGAAAGTTTAACAGAAACTCAGGTAAGAACACTTTCGGCTTGGGGTGTGTGTGTGTGTGTGTGTGTGTGTGTGTGTGTGTGTGAAAATTTCTCCCAAAGCCCTTATTTTGTTCCATTGCCTGAAATCGCCCTGCGAGGACTACAGGGCTTGGTCAGTGGCCGGCTGTCTCAGCCCTGGTGACCTCCAGATCTGGAAATGCCTGGTTTTCCTAAAAATTTAGACACCCCCCCATGCATTTAAAATAAGGATTTCAAAAGAAAAACGAGCTCTGCTTCAGCCTTTGGGTAAAACTTCCTTCTTTCCTGTCGGGTCACTTCCCTGATCGCTGCCGTATTGACTTGGGAACTTTAGTGCGGTTAATTTTGTAGCTCGATTGTACATCTTTTCCCCCCCCAATTGCCTGTGGTCCAGGACATCGTTGGTTCCGCGTGTATTTTATTTTATTTATACATTCGACGTATCTTTAATACATCTTTAATTGTCACCATTTATCTTACTTCCCTCCCCTCTGTGAGGGTCTTAATTTATTCCTTGTTAAGTTGCATCTCCTTAATAACCTTTAATGTGCATATTTTATGTACAGTGTGCTATTTTTATCTGTTAGCCGGCTTTGGCCGGGGAGGGAGGGATAAAAATAAAAAAAATATTATTATTAAAGCAGTATCTTGACACTTTAAAGCAGTCACTCCCCCAGAAAATCCTGGGAGTTATAGTTTAAGGGTGCTGAGAGAGCGCTACAGTTCCCAAGGTGGTAAAACAGCCCATTCCTCTTTGTAGAGGAATTTTGGGAATTGCAGTTCTCTGGTGGGAACAGGACGCCGCCTACAACTCTCAGCACCCTGAAACTACAGTTCCCAGAATCCTTTGTGCACCGTGACTGCTTTAAATGTAGAGGGATGGGACTTGAGAAGGGGGAGTGACTGCTTTGTATGATCTCGTTTTTTTGCGAGGCTTAAAGGCCATAGAGTTGAAGGAGGAAGTGTGAAAGAGTGCCGCTCTTTCCCACTTCCTCTTTCATCTCTATGGGCTTTTCGAGGCTCTGGATGAATTGCACCAAATCTGAATTTTCGTTTTATTTTCGCCTGCTCTGGTGGAGGGAGGGCAGAAGGGGCTAGAGGGAGGTGTTGCCGTGGGGCTCGCTCCAAAATGCAGATGCGTCTGTGGGATCTAGATAAGTTGGCAACCGCTGCCTTTAGAGAGAACCCAAAAGGGAAAGCCTAGCTTTTTGATGGATTTAACTGAATCCTGTAAGGGAAACTTAATTATATTTCAGGAGTCTTCAAGGAAGGCTGCTTAACACTGATTTGGGTTGGTAATCCTTCAAGGCTAGAGGAGAAAGGCAGCGAGATGAGGGTCTCTCAGCTATAGGTCTACTCTGAGTAGGGCTAACATGGCTCATGGCGTTCTAAATTACCTAAATGAGTCCTGGTCCGTTTCATATCTCTGGCTTTGTCCCTCGCCATTAGTCATACTAGCCACAGAAATGAACAAACAGAACCAGCCGCAATTTAAAACACATCACAAAAGGAAAAAGCATTGGGGAGGGAAGAGGAAACCGAGCGGGCACCGATTCTTCAAAATCGTTGTGGTCCCGTTGAACTTAATGGACAAGGTGAACTGGGGGGTGTCCATTAATTCCGGGGGGTGGGGGGCAGCCCAATCTGAGTTCCAACATAGCTGGATGAAAACCGATTGTCCTTCTAATCCTCGTGTGATCAAAACGTGCGTTTTGATAATGTGATTTAAAATCAAGGTGTGAGCCCCTTTCCAGTCGTCCTGTCCCCCCCCCGCAGCCCCAATAAGTAAAAAGAAGCATTCTCACAATAGCAAACCAGATGCCTGTCATTTAATTTCATTAGACCTCCAACTTTTAGTATTCACCCAGTTTTTCGTTTTCTGTTTGCAATTCTTCCCCAGCGCCAAATTCACCAGAGCATTTATATCACTTCTAAGGCCCCTGGAATTTACTACGTGGTGCCCAGGGTTTTAAAAAAACTAGGCCCACGTTTATTTTTTAAAAAAATGAATATATAGTAGGGCAGCATTGTGGAACGGCCAGTTAATTATTATTATTTTGTCTCCTGCCCAAGCGCAGAGGGGCTTGTGGCTGGCGGGGCGAGATTTGGGGTGCAAAGTAGCAGCAAGAGGGGGCGGGAAGAGTCTAATTTCTCCTTCCTCTCCCCCCCTCCACCTCTCAGCCTGATTATTATATAGAGAAGAGAGGGGCGGGGAATTTTGATTTATTTCCTGCACGCTCTCTCTCTCTCTCCCAGCCCCCATGGGAGAAGGAGCCTCAGGAAGAGGCAAGGGTGGAATTTGAGGGGGGTGGGTGGGTTGGCCTATGGATGGCGGGGGGGAGGGGGTTCACGCCAAGAATGCATGCATTTTTTGTGTGTGGGGGGGAGCTGAGCCAAGTGGCAGCCGGCCATCTGTTTCTGATGGGTCTGGCTTTGATTATTCTGGCTTCTGCTAAACCCACATTCCTTCCTCTTTGCGGAGACTTTTCTTTTGGTAGCAAAAAAAATGTCTTGGGGGGCGGAGAAGGGCGCAGAATCTGGTTGCGGGAGGGTGGCCGGGTTTAAAGACTTGCCCTTGGCTTCCTCTGAAGTTTTGATGCTTGCCTGGCACTGATTTCGAAGTTCTTGTCCAGCGTATGGGTCTTAGTTGTGTCATAACAGCTGCGCTGAATCAGACCCAGTGGTTTTGGCGCAGAATCCTGGCCAGTTATATGCATTCCCTTTAATTTTGAGCATGCGCTACTTGCAATCTTGTATGCATTTAGTACACGTTATTTATTTTATTTTATTTGTATGCTTGGGTTTGACTGGGTTTCCCCAGCCACTCTGGGCGGCTCCCAACAGAATATTAAAAACATGACAAAACATTAAAAACTTCCCTAAACTGCCTTCAGACGTCTCCTAAAAGTCAGATAGTTGTTTATTTCCTTGACATCTGATGGGAGGGTGTTCCACAGGGCGGGCGCCACCACCGAGAAGGCCCTGTGCCTGGTTCACTGTAACCTCGCTTCTCGGAGGGAGGGAACCGTCCAAAGGTCTCAGTCTGGGTGTGAGCTTTGTAAAACAACTTTGCAACCATGAAAATTACCATTTCGTGCATCTCTCTTCGTAAATATTCATTCTCTATTTAGTGAATCGATGTTATTCGTCGCCGTCTTCGTATTGTGAAAGGTTGCATTGTTTTTAATGTTGTGAACCGCTTGTGAGATCTACAGGGACAGGGCCATAATTTAATAAGCAATTTAATAATTATTTAATAATTTAATAACAAATTTAATAAGTAATAAAGCTCCCTAGAATCTGACATATGTCCCGTGTGTGTGTGTGTGTGTGTGTGTGCGCGCGCGTGCATGTATATACCATTTTTCCGGCGTATAAGACGACCCCTCTAACATTTCCAGTTAAAATACAGAGTTTGGGATATACTCGGCGTATAAGACTACCCCTCTTCCAACGCACACCAAATAAAAATTAAAAAACCAGTCTCCAGTCCGGCTCAGATATCCGCTCCACTTCCCAGTGGCCGGGGGCTTCTGGGGCCAATTTTCAAGTGTATTTCTGCTTCATCTAGAGAGCTTGGTGTCCTCTGATTTAATTTTCTGTCGTTTTGTCCTTTGGCGGGGAGTTGCTGCCGGAGCTGCTGCTCTAGCCGGCGTATAAGACGACCCGCGACTTCTGAGAAGATTTTTCTGGGTTCAAAAGTAGTCTTATACACCAGAAAATACAGTATATCTTATATATCTCTATCTATATGGCAAGCTCTGCTCCCAAAGGCTTGCAGTCTTTAGTAATATTGTTTGAAAAGAAACACACACACTAGAGGAAAGAGAGTTGGGGAGGGAAGAGGAAACCAATAAGCTCAAGGCACCAAAACGCTTGTGCGTTCTTCCTAGGGACAGGGAAATGGTGGCGGGGGTGGGTGTATGTTGAACCTCTCCTCTCCCCCATTCCCCCTAGCAAACCTCTTCTTTGCGTAGCTTTTCCACAGAAGGGAACGCCCAGTTACTGTCCGGGTATTTACTTGGGGTGGGGAAGAGAGAGACAAAACCAGGAAGCCCCACCTCTCATTCATCCTGCGACTGTTCTGCTCGCCTCAAACGGCTGCCCGTCTTCTTTCTGCTAAGAGCAGAAAAAAATTGCTTCCTCGAATGTTTGGGGTGGGTCTTACGAAAGCTCTGACGCCCTTTCCTGAGATCTGGGTGCAGGGCTTCCGTTCGGTGAGAGAAGGGTGTGTGTGTTTTATTTATTGTTGCTGCGTTCTGCAAAGCAGCTTTCCCTCCACAACTACCCTGTGGGGTAGATTAGGCTGGAGGGGGTGCAATTGCAGGGGGTGGGATTTGAACCCCTGTCTGCCATGGGTTCCCCACCCTCGATGAATCCTCTGCGAGGTCGGCCGGGCCGAAAGAGCCAACGCCTGCCCCGAGGTCACCCATTCAGCTCCATGGCCAAGTGGGGATCATAGCTGTCAAGCGTCCCTTATTTGGCGGGACAGTCCCTTATCCCAGCGCCATGTCCCGCTGCTGTCCCTTATTGATGACATCCCTTAAATAAGCTACTGAAGGTAATGGGGCCCTATCTATGTCCAGCTGTCCTTTGTCAACAACAAATTGTTGCTGTTTTTTGTGTTGAATATGTGCTATATGGTAATTAATGGACCTAATAGGTATCTAAAGCCATTTGCACGCAACAAAATAGGCATTTTATCAAAGTAATTGTTGAGCCCTTATTTTGGCTGCTGATCCCTTATTTTCGAGGCTGCTGGCCCCTTATTTTCAAATCTGCAAGTTGACAGCTATGGTGGGGATTCGAACCCAGAACCTAGTAGTAGTATTATTACCCTGCTGAGAATCTCCGCTTTTACAAGTCTTTTGTGGATTTGCTCGGCCGAGATCATAACCTCTCCTGGCTTGTGTTTTGGTTTTTCGGGATGGGCACCGTTTTTGGCGATGTTGTTGGACTACAACTCCCATCATCCCCGAGATCTGGCCTTGCTAGCTAGCTAGGGGCGATGGGAGTTGTAGTTCAACAACACACAGGTTGAGAAAGGCTGGTTTGGACTGAGCAACGCTTTGCTAAATTTCCTGTTCCTCCTTGACGTTGATTGTTGTTTTTTTGTGTGTGTTTATTTGCTTTGCAAAGGGTGGGGTGGTCCAGGAAGTCTGTGGGGTGCCCCTCCAGTGATGCCTGCCACCCTCCTCAGGGAGGGCGCCAGCCGCCCGCCCGTCCCACCCACGGAGCGTGGCCCTGGTGCCACCCTCCCCGAGCGGCGGGGAAGCGGGCAAGGCCACGGGTTACCTCGGGCCAAGTTTTCTGAACACGTCGTCGGAGAAAGGAAGAATTCGGTGTACTCTGAGTCATTCCTGGTTTCTGGGAATTGGGGCCTAGCTCTTGAGCTAGATTCAGAGGCAATCAATTTAAATTTCTGCCTTCAGAAGGCTTTCTGAATCCAAGCAGGAAAATAATATTTTTTTTGCTTTTTGGGATGGTTGGCACAGAAGTACGTCTCTGTCTTTCTTTCTCTCTCTCCCGCCCTCAACCCAAACCCATTGCCATCTCTCTAGAGAACACGGAGTTGGTTTTTTGTGTGTGTCTCTCTCTTCTTCCCACCCACCCAGTTCCCTCCCAGAAGAGTGTGCGATTGTGAAACTTGCGTCCTCCGGCGCAGATAACCCTCTGAGGTTGTGTTGCAATCACGGTGACTGCAGGGTTTTTCTTTTAGTTCCCAGCCCCCCTCCTAGTTTGTGGAAAGGCTTATCCGCGTTTGTCGAGGGCGGCAGGTTCCCTGGGCATGTGCAGAGTGCATTCCCCACCCACCCACCCAGGGCCGGTGTGCAGTTGTGCAACTTCATCCTCCAGAGCAGGTAACAGGTTTTGAGTTTTGATTTCTGTGTTTTGCAGGAAGGTTTGTCTCTGCTTCCAGGGCAGCAGGGTTTCTGAGCTTGCACAGAGTTTCGTTTTCTTTTCATTGCCTCTGTCGTGCGCCTTTCGAGTGGGTGTTTTGCATGAGGTGTATACGTGTAGCACGTCCCAGATTCCAATTCCCAGCATCCTACAGGTAGACAAAAATAAGCCAGGTAACAAAGCAGTTTCCTGTGTTCCTGGCTCTAAACCAGGAAGTGGCAACAATTCCTTAGAGCATGCGCAGAGTTCCTGGGGACCAGAACCAGGCCTACAGAGCTAAGGGATTTAGGGAACTGCATAGCCACACCAGAAGGTGCAACCTCAAGCCCTCTTCCTTCCCATTTGTAAAAAAAAGTAGTGTCTCTATGAGCCCGCTGACTTTCCTCTTCCCTCCCCAGTCCTCTTTCCTTGCGTGATGCGTATTTGAAACATGCATTTGAATTGTAAAGTGTGAAGCATACTGCTAGGGTCCTCTGGTCCAACCCCTTGCAATGCCTCAGACCTGGGTATACTTCCCCCCATTAAAATGCCCCCCCAATTACCTGCATTAGCGCTTTCTCTCTTTTAAACCAGGCCCAGTGAGGTATAAAGTTGGCATGTGAATTGGCCAACCTGGTATCGTCCTGGGACTCCCAGTTCCCACCTGCCCCCAGGCCGGGAACTGTAGCGCGAAGCGCCCGGCGGGCGGTGTTGGGCTGGTGTCCTCATCCGTGGTTCCTTTGACCCGTTGTCTCTGATTCCAGGCTGGCAGATCTACGCAGGATCTGGCCCCTTCTTCTGCCTATTTGTGTGTTTCTGTGCCTGCGTGCAGATAATTGGGCCCCTCCCTCCTTTCTCTGTTTCTTTCGTTCTCTCTCTCTTTCCAAAGAAGCGAGCGCCAGGGGAAGATTTTATTTTTAGTCCTGCCAGGCTCCTGTGGCACGGAGGTGGCTGGTACACTCAGGGCATCGCCAGCCTCCGGTTAATGACAGCGAAGGGCGCTCCATCTTCAGCCTGGCCTCTGACGTCAGAGGAAACGCGAGGAGGAGCGCAGAGCGAGAGACGGGCTCTCTTCTGCGGCAGGGGCAGAGTGCCTTAATGGTTAGAGCGCCAAGCGGAAAACAGATGGCAGCTTTAAACAAAAAACTGAGGAGGGGGCGTTTAGTTTTCTCCCAGCTGGAGAGCCCTCCGTTCTTATTTCAAAGAGCTGTGGAACTGGAAGGGGGAGCCACAGAGGCCATCAAGCCCAACCCCTTGCAAGGCAGAATTTTTGGGGGTTTTTTGGCATCAAATGCATGCAGATTCTAAGCTATTTCCCCCCCATACTGGTGCACAATCCCGAATTAATTGGTGTTTGCTTGCCTCATTCCTCCCTGTGCTATACCCTCAGTCACAGAGCCTGTGAAATGGGTTTGCAATATCCTCTGAGGCTGCAGTGACATAATATGCGGTTGTTATTTCATTTGTTTTCCTACGGCTTCGTGTTATTAAAATGCTTTATGGTCAAGTTTATGGCCCTTGCGATATGCCGGGTGTGTGTGTTGCTTTTGTATTTTTCAACGGCTGGCTTTTGGGGGGGGCACAAAATAGGTCTCTGCATTTCTTGACGTCCCACGTTCCCTTGGTGCCTAGTTTCTATAATACCTGGGGGGGGGAGGCAGAATACACCCCCTCCACAAAATTTATCCCCCTTTTTGCCAGGGGGACAATGTACTTGATCGCCACTGGAATCCCAGCAGAGGGGCTACTCACGAATTTACAGCGGTGAGGGGGGCAGAGAGAATTTATCCTTGCAGGAAAAGCTCCCCCAGACCTTGTCTGCATATGGAAATTGCCATCTGGGCTGGCGTGAGGCTTTTGAGAACAAAGGAGCTCACTCCATTCAGCCGGTGGAGCGATATTATTTTTTTTTTTGGGGGGGGGGGGAGCCTAAAAAAAATGCATTTTCTTTTCCTGATGGCAAGCTTCTCTTCCAGCTGCGTGCGACAGACGCCCCCGCCCCTCCGCTGTTTAATCAAAATCAATAATAAATATTGCTTGCTGCCTATTGCGCCGTGATGGGTGGCTGTTTTTTTTATAACCTGGCGGGTGTCCAGCGGTCTTTTGTGCCGCCGGTGGGGGCGGTTGCTGCAGGGAGAGACACACAGACCAGGAGTCGTGACTTGCGGACGGCGGATTGGGGGGGGCGCGAGGGTGCTTTTGACGGCAGAGGCTCCTTTGCGGCTGGGCTGGTTTTGGAATTTCGTGACTGGCGCAGGCCGGTGGGGGGGGGGAGGTGATGCCAGACGCCTGGAGATTTGGAGAATGTGGCTTCTCCCCTCTCTGCCCCCCCCCCAGCTCTCCAGACTTGGGGGGGGGGAGCAAAGGCCAAAATTCTAGACCTGTAGATCTGCCCTGGGTCACCTCAAGCCCTCGCCGGAGGGCACGAAGTTGTCATAGAGCAGGGGTCAGCAAACATTTTCAGCAGGGGGCCGGTCCACTGTCCCTCAGGCCTTGCGGGGGGCCGGACTATATTTTGCAAAAAAAAAATGAACGAATTCCTATGCCCCACAAATAACCCAGAGATGCATTTTAAATAAAAGGACACATTCTACTCGTGTAAAAACACCCTGATTCCCGGACCGTCCATGGGCCCGGATTGAGAAGTCAATTGGGACGGATCCGGCCCCCGGGCCTTAGTTTGCCTACCCATGTCATAGAGGCACGCGTTTGTTCTGGCCCTGATGGAAGAGACCATCCTTCGCACTCGCAGATAGACGGCGCTTTTGCATGGCTGATCCATATACTAGCTCCAAATAATTCTGTTGGAGGGGGGGGTTGATTGTGAGTCCCCCTCCCCTCCCCTGCTTCATTCATGCTGCAACCCAGGACTTGGTATGTTTGAGAGGCTCTGAGCTTCATGGCTGTGGGGGTGGGGTCTGAGTTCGAATTCTCCCTTCCAGAGGCGCCATGAGGGTCATCTAGTGCGACTCCCCTCCAATGCAGGAGACAGAGTATCCCAACCCCAAAAAATAATTCCTGGGTTTCAGTGCAAGCAGTCTTTCCACATACCCTTCTTGTGGCAGTGAGTTCCGTAGGGTAATTACCAGAACAGGCGTGTTTTGCCCTCTTCTATTTTGCCCCACATCCCTGGTAGCAATGTGGTGCATTGCAGCGACCAGGAAACCCAGTCTCTGCCCTCAAGGCGCTTACAGTCTTGGGTTCCGGCTGCAAATGAAGGCAGGAAGAGTGACGGAGGACTTATGTCTGCAATCTTCGCTTCCCGGGGATAAGAATGCTTACTCTACACTAGCTCGCAGGGCTGCACTCTGCACATGCTCAGAAACCCCTTGACATCACCATTCCTGGGTATTTCATCCACTTCCGTCCCAGTGTGGGCGAAGAGAGTAGAGAAACAGTTACCGGGTCTGAATATGCATGATTTGTTAAATCAATTTACCGTATTTTTTGCTCTATAAGACGCACCAGACCACAAGACACCACCTAGTTTTTGGAGGAGGAAAACAATAAAAAAAATATATTCTGAATCTCAGAAGCCAGAAGCGCAGTGAAAGCAGCAATCCCTCTTGCTGTTCTGGCTTCTGGGATAGCTGCGCAGCCTGCATTCGCTCCATAAGACGCACACACATTTCCCCTTACTTTTTAGGAGGGGAAAAGGTGAGTCTTAGAGAGCAAAAAACACGGTATATTTTTTTAACAAACTGGGGTTTGTTTGTTTTTTGCTTGATGCTTTCCGCATCTGTTTTGTTTATGGCGCTGTTCCTGCAGAAAATGGCAGCGCTGAGGTGCGTCCCACTTCTTCCGTGTTTAGGAGCCTTCTAACCTTTCGAAAATAATAACAATAATTTGCGTGCTAGAGATGGTTTCAGGTCTGCTTCCTGCAGGTAGCAGCCTGCTAAACCTCGCTCGGCTCAACTTCCCGGCTGTCCGAAACTCAACTTCGCTGCTTTGCGCCCACTGCCTGCATCCGCCCCCCCCCCTCAGTTCCCACGGGTTTCTCAGAAACTTCGAAGCCGGGGGGGGTGGGGGGTGTTGTCTTCCGTTTCTTCTGTGTGTGTAGATGGGCGCATGAACAGTTGTGTGGAGTCTAGAGGATCCCAGCAGGTGCTGGGGGGGTTGGAGTCAAGTAGGGTCACGGATGACGCAAGGAGCATTTTTTTTTGGTGCGCTTAGATTTTTATTATGGGACGCGTGTGGCGCTGTGGGTTAAACCACAGAGCCTAGGACTTGCCGATCAGAAGGTCGGCGGTTCGAATCCCCGCGATGACGGGGTGAGCTCCTGTTGCTCGGTCCCTGCTCCTGCCCACCTAGCAGTTTGAAATCACGTCAGAGTGCAAGTAGATAAATAGGTACCACTCCGGTGGGAAGGTAAACGGCATTTCCGTGCGCTGCTCTGGTTCAACGGAAGCGGCTTAGTCCTGCTGGCCACATGACCAGGAAGCTGTACGCCAGCTCCCTCGGCCACTAAAGCGAGATGAGCGCCGCAACCCCAGAGTCGGCCACGACTGGACCTAAGGGTCAGGGGTCCCTTTACCTTTACCTTATCTCGGTGGTGGCAAAACACACACACACACACACACACACACACACACAGCAAATTCTCATACCCTTTACCTTTTTAAGTTGGCGAGGACGAAATGTCTAGTTATGTCCTTTTAAAAGACTCCTCCCTAGACCAGCGAACCCCACCTGCTTAAGCAAATATTTACTGCTGTCTCCCCACACCCTCCCCTCCCGGGGACCAGGGCTTGTTCTGGGGCTTCCCCACCCAAATCCCAGCAGATCGCACAGGTGTGTCGGGTATTATGGTCTGCCCACGGTGGTGATTTGGACAGCTTTTCTGCTGTACTTTATAGGAAGGAGAAAAATAATAATTTCCTTAATAACAATTGAAACAATTTATTTAACCAAAGCGGTAACATTGTAGCTTATGTATCCATGTTTGTTAAGTGATGTGGTTAAATGGGTTTAAAAAGCAACAAGAAGCAAACTTGGACTGAGTTTTAGCACACATGAAAAAGTTAAAACGTTTCCTGATGTCGAAACAAAATTTAAAAATTCCTTCCAGTAGCACCTAAGAGAGCAACTAAGTTTGTTATTGGTATGAGCTTTCGTGTGCATGCACACTTCTTCAGATACACTGAAACAGAAGTCACCAGTCTGAAGTTTGAAGAATTTGCGATGGCAAACCGATGCGTCTATCTACCTGTAACATTTCCTGATGAATAGCCTTTGGAGTATAATGTAACTTAAACAGAAAACTATCTTTAGAAGAAGAAAAAAAATCCTCCAAAAGCATTTTATTTTAGAAATCTGACTGAAATAAAAAAAAAAAATCTGATTAAAAAAAAAATCCTATTTCTTTTGAGTTTTACCCACCCTGCTTGTCTGGAGGCGGTTGGAGGATGGATGCGGCTAACAGATTGAGGTTGAATCCTGACAAGACAGAAGGACTGTTTTTGGGGGACAGGGGGCGGGCAGGTGTGGGGGACTCCCTAGTCCTGAATGGGGTCACTGTGCCCCCGAAGGACCAGGTGCGCAGCCTGGGAGTCATTTTGGACTCACAGCTGTCCATGGAGGCGCAGGTCAATTCTGTGTCCAGGGCAGCTCCATCTGGTACGCAGGATGAGACCCTCCCTGCCCATGGACTGTCTGGCCAGAGTGGTGCATGCTCTGGTTATCTCCCGCTTGGACTACTGCCATGCGCTCTCTGTGGGGCTCCCTTTGAAGGTGACCCGGAAACTACAACTAATCCAGAATGCGGCAGCTGGACTGGGGACTGGGAGTGGCCGTCGGGACCACATAACACCGGTCTTGAAAGACCTACATTGGCTCCCAGTAGTTTCCGAGCACAATTCAAAGTGTTGGTGCTGACCTTGAAAGCCCTAAACGGCCCAGTATACCTGAAGGAGCGTCTCCACCCCCATCGTTCTGCCCGGACACTGATGTCCAGCTCCGAGGGCCTTCTGGCAGTTCCCTCATTGCAAGAAGTGAGGTTACAGGGAACCAGGCAGAGGGCCTTCTTGGTGGTGGCGCCCGCCCTGTGGAACGCCCTCATGTCAGATGTCAAAGAGAAAAAGAACTACCAAACTTTTAGAAGACATCTGAAGGCAGCCCTGTTTAGGGAAACTTTTAACGTTTAATAGGTTATTGTATTTTGTATTACAGTGGTACCTCGGGTTAAGTACTTAATTCGTTCCAGAGGTCCGTTCTTAACCTGAAACTGTTCTTAACGTGAAGCACCACTTTAGCTAATGGGGCCTCCTGCTGCTGCCGCACCACCGGAGCACGATTTCTGTTCTCATCCTGAAGCAAATTTCTTAACCTGAAGCACTATTTCTGGGTTAGCGGAGTCTGTAACCTGAAGCGTATGTAACCCGAGGTGCCACTGTATTTTAGTGTTTTGTTGTAAGCCGCCCAGAGTGACTGGGGAAACCCAGCCAGATGGGCGGGGTATGAATAAATTATTATTATTATTATTATTATTATTATTATTATTATTATTATTATTCAATGCCGTGCTTGTGGTTTTTTCCTCCCCTTTCTGCGAATTCCGAGGTGTGAAAATGAATCTGCTTTGTTTTGATTTTGATGCCTGCCTCCTTTCCCCCTTCCGCCTCTCACTTCCTCCTCGTCTTCCCTCCCCAGGTAAACGACTTCCTGTCTGGAAGATCCCCTCTCACCTTGGCCCTCCGCGTCGGGGACCATATGATGTTCGTTCAGCTGCAACTGGCGGCCCAGCAGAACGGCGCACAGCTGCAACACCGCCACCTCATCGCCAGCCGCGGCGAACCCCCGGCCGCTGCGCCCCCAGCCGGTCCCGACTGCCCCGCCGCTCTCCACGGGGGCGGCCACGCCCCCCACTTCGCCCGGGTCCCCGCCTCCCCGCCCGCTTGCCAGGAAAGCCCCGCCTCCCCGCCGCAGGCCCCACCCACGTACTGTAGCTCCGCCCACCCGACGCCCGTCACGGCTGGCATGTTCCGCTCGCACGGGGCCCAGGCGAACGGTGGCATGGGGAGTTCTTCGTCGTGTTCAGAGGTGAGTCTTGGTCTCGTCCGTTCGAGACTCGAACCCAGAACCTGAGCCTCATGTCTGAGCTATTGCAATGGGGGGTTGTTTGGGGGAAATAAGGTTCTCACTTTCAGGGCACTGAATTGGGTGAGGGGTCTTATCGTCCATCGCCACAGGAAGAAACACCGTATTTTTCGCTCTATAAGACGCACCAGACCACAAGACGCACCTAGTTTTTGGAGGAGGAAAAGAAGAAGAAAAATATTCTGAATCCCAGAAGCCAGAACAGCAAGAGGGATCGCTGCGCAGCGAAAGCAGCAATCCCTCTTGCTGTTCTGGCTTCTGGGATAGCTGTGCAGCCTGCATTCGCTCCATAAGACGCACACACACTTCCCCTTACTTTTTAGGAGGGAAAAAGTGAGTCTTAGCAAAAAATACGGTATTTTCCAAGTGGCTTGTGGCCGCTAAGCCCTGCTCTTAAGTAGACCCGTTGAAACAAACGCATGCAGCGTGAGCCTGTTTGCTTCAGTCGGGAAGTCTCGCCGCGGCATTCTGCACCCACTGGAGTTTCTGGGTCAGTCTCAAGGGCAGCCCCACGTAGAGTGAGTTACAATAATTCAGTCTGGAGGTGACCGTCGCGTGGATCACAGTGGCTAGGTCAGGGCGAGAGAGATAAGGAGCCAACTGCTTAGCTTGGCGGAGATGGAAAAATGCCGCCATCAGGGGGGTTTAGATGGAAGGCAGTTCCCAGATCTCCCTGGAGATTGAACTTTCATTCAGAGCAAATACTCTCCCATTTGAATCCACAGCTTCTCTTGCCCTGGCACCAGAAAGCCAGAATTTTGGCCTTAATTCAAATTAGACTTTCTTGGGGGGGGGGTGTTAAGAAAAAGCCTTTTCTGAATATGGTTTGAGGCAGGAATTCGCATCTCTATTCAGGAGGTTTCTAAGCAGAAGTTGGGCGGACATCCGTCAGGAATTCGTTGCCTGTGATTCCGGGGTTGGACTAGATGACCGCCGGGTGTCCCTTCTGAATCTTTGCACAGACTTCAATTTTCACCCCTGCCCTCCTTTCGCAGGTCGATTGCGCCACGCGGAGCAAACCTTCACCCAGTGCCAGCCCTGTTCAGCCTTCCCGACCCCGCAAACCCGGCGCTGTGATCGAAAGCTTCGTGAACCACGCTCCGGGTGTTTTTTCGGGGACGTTTTCGGGTAAGTCTTCATTGACCCTTAACTCCTCTTCCTCCGACCCCTCCGCCTTTCGTGGGAACAAAATACGGCTTCGTGTTGCGGTGTGTGTGCAAGCTTCAGGAACATCACAGGGCGCTTTTGCACGCTGAAGAAGAGCCCTGTGGAGCCCTGAAGCTGGCGCAGGTCCATGTGCCGTTTTTACAATCGAAAATGGCCCCAAACGAACTGTGGGAGCCAACTGATGGGTTTCTGTACAAAGCAGATCTGAATCTGATCTGTGCTGGTTTTTGATAAGAGAAAACCAAGTGAATTTGCAGCTCAGCATTTCTAAAAAAATTGTATCTGTTTGCCTGGAGCCTTCATTATACACCTTTAGGCGCCAGGAAAAACATTCCCTTTTAACCAGGCCTTTGGTTGAGCCTATGCCCTTCCAAAATGTGTTTTTTTTTCCAGTGGTGGTGGGGGTCTATTGGGTTGTTGTTTTTAGTAGTTATTTTGTGGTTTTATATCTTGATTTTATTAACTGCCCTGAGACCCCTGGGTAAAGGGCGGTATATAACTTCAAATTATTATTATTATTATTATTATTATTATTATTATTATTATTAATTTATTTATTAAATGGGCTTGTTGGTTGCGGTTTGGGAAATCTGTGACACTCCAGCCCCTTCAAAGGATGTTGCAGGACTCTGATAATATCCACTAGTGGTTAGGGATAAATTGGGGTTCTATTCTAGACTTATTCAACTTTTGGTCCCTCAAACGTTGTTGGCTAAATCTCTCACCATGCCTAACCACTGCTTGGGGGTCGTGGGGTTTGCAGTTCGGAGAGCCAGGGTTGGAATACTCTCTTGTCGTCCGGCAACATTGAAGAGGGGGTTTTTAATCAGAGGTTGGGATGGCCACCTGCCAGGAAGTACCTATTTTTCGCTCTAGAAGACGCACCAGACCACAAGGCGCACCTAGTTTTTGGAGGAGGAAAACAAGAAAAGAAATATTCTGAATCTCAGAAGCCAGAACAGCAAGAGGGATCGCTGCGCAGTGAAAGCAGCGATCCCTCTTGCTGTTCTGGCTTCTGGGATAGCTGCGCAGCCTGCATTCGCTCCATAGGATGCACACACATTTCCCCTTACTTTTTAGGAGGGAAAAGGGGAGTCTTATAGAGCAAAAAATACGGTATTTTGCTGTGGTTCCCAATTTTCAGGGGGTTGGACTGGATTCTGTTGATTCGAAGAGGTACGCCAGCCAAGCTGCTTTTAAAAAAAGCAAAGAGAACACTGGAGAGTTTGCTCCCTGGCCCAGATTATTGCCACTTTCTCTTCTCATGTGGACTAGAAACCTGCCTTTAAAAAAGCTTTAACATTCACCCTAAGCAAGCGCGGGAAAGGGAAGTTAACAAGACTCTTTTCTGACAGTCTCCCTCTGCAGGTGGCGGCTTCTCCTTCCTTGGAGGCTTTTTGGGAAGTTGAGATCCCTGCGTTGCCGGGGTTGGGCTGGATGACCTTTGGGGTGTCCCTGCCCACTCTATAATTCCAAATTTTCCCTCCGCACCCGACCACAAACACAAATTCTGGGGGAGGAAAAACCAGCCAAGCAAATTCATGCGTTTAGATTGCGAATCGATAAACCTTGAGGGCTAGCGACTTGACTTTGCTTCTCCCTCGCAGGCACTTTGCACCCGAATTGCCAGGACAGCAGCGGGCGGCCCCGGCGGGACATCGGCACCATCTTGCAGATCCTCAACGACCTGCTGAGCGCCACCCGGCACTACCAGGGCATGCCCCAGTCCCTGACGCAGCTGCGGTGCCAGACGCAGTGCTCGCTTTCCTCGGCTTCTTCATCGCCATCGCCGCCCCAATCCCCGGATCTCGCCAGCAACACTACCTCAGAGAAAATCGCAGCAGCTGCTAGCCAATCCTTACACTTGGGCACCCCCTGTGCCAGCCAAGTGGCAGTGTCCAAGCCTTCCGGTGAGTCCTGCCTCTGAAAAAAGAGTCCAGAATGTGGCTCGGGTCATGAGGTCTAGTAACTTGCTTTGCTGTTGGTCTGTAAGGAAGCTGGCGCTTTCTGCATGCAAAGGGCCCGAGTTCGAAAGCCGGCCTCTCTGGGTAGTAGGGCTCTGTCTGAAACCCCTGCCGGCCAGCACTGTGCTAAATCGAGCGATGCACAGAATAAGCCCAAGTCCCAAATTTGGAACAGTGAGGGCTAGCGTCTTGACTTTTGTGACTTTTGCATTGTACATGGATATATTTAGGCAGTGCCGTAGCCCCAAGGAGCTTTCCTCGCACGAGGTCCCGGGTTCAGTTCTGACCTGGAGCGCTGCTGCCGATCACTGCAGGTGGTATTGAATTAGATGGGCGCGATATCGGGCGCGCTCCTTTTTGCCCCTTTCCCCCATTCCTCCCTTCTTAAAAGGGGACGCAGGTGGCGCTGTGGGTTAAACCACAGAGCCTAGGACTTGCCGGTCAGAAGGTTGGCGGTTCGAATCCCCGTGAGCTCCCATTGCTCGGTCCCTGCTCCTGCCAGCCTAGCAGTTCGAAAGCACACCAGCACAAGTAGATAAATAGGTACCGCTCTGGTGAGAAGATAAATGGCGTTTCCGTGCGCTGCTCTGGTTCGCCAGAAGCGGCTTAGTCCTGCTGGCCACATGACCCGGAAGCTGTGCGCCGGCTCCCTCGGCCAGTAAAGCGAGATGAGCGCCGCAACCCCAGAGTCGTCCGCGACTGGACCTAATGGTCAGGGGTTCCTTTACCTTTTACCCTTCTTAAAAAAGGGAGATGCAGCCTTGTAGGACCTCTTAACGTCTGCGTGCAAATGGGGCGCAGCAAAAGGAAAGCACTTGATATTTTATTTTATTTTATTTACTCTCCCCCACTCCCCCCCCCCCAAGTGATAAGTTATCCGTGCTGAGCACGGTGGGGTGTTTTGTGTTACATGCAGAAACTCTCCCTGCAGAGTAAGTCTGGACGTCGGGGGGGGGGGGGAGAGAGCGAGGAAGAGAAAGATGTACTCTTGATTTTCTGTTTGGCTTGGATATTCTCGGTCAGGGTGACCTTGTTTCTTGCCAAGGATGAACCGAACCGCTTCTGTCTGGATGCTAATAGATGATATTTATCCCTCCTGCAAACCCTTCCAGTTTTAGCCTCTTCGGTTCAGTTTTCGTGGGTGCACTTTGCATACTCTCTTGCCTAAAATCCCCCAAAAAATGGCTTTTTCTCCTGCATGCTTTTAATGGGCCACTTTGCATCCACAACCCGTTTTTGGCAGTTCGGATCGGCTAAATTGGGGTGTTCCCTTCCCTCTGGCAAAAGTGAGAATCTCCATTTGCGCTTCTGTTCAGTTATGTGCCCTCTTTACTCCCAAGGTCTCTGCCCCCAGGCGCTTACAGATTAAAGCAGATTTAAACCACTCCAGAGGTTTTGAGAAGAGTCCCCACTTGCCCCCTTCCTCCGTTCGCTGATGGGAGCTGTAGTTCGAAGCGTTCAGAGGGCGCCGGGCTATGGAATTCTGGGGGAAAGTATGTGAATGGCTTTTGAGCAATCCTATCGGGTGCAAGTAGATAAATAGGTACCGCTTACCAGCGGGAAGGTAAACGGCGTTCCGTGTGCTGCGCTGGCTCGCCAGATGCAGCTTTGTCACGCTGGCCACGTGACCCGGAAGTGTCTCCGGACAGCGCTGGCCCCCGGCCTCTTGAGTGAGATGGGCGCACAAACCCCAGAGTCTGTCAAGACTGGCCCGTTCGGGCAGGGGTACCTTTACCTTTACCTATCCTCCTTATCTAACGCGGGTGGCGCTGTGGGTTAAACCACAGAGCCTAGGACTTGCCGATCAGAAGGTCGGCGGTTCGAATCCCTGTGATGACGGGGTGACCTCCCGTTGCTCGGTCCCTGCTCCTCCCAGCCTAGCAGTTCGAAAGCACGATAAATAGGTAGATAAATAGGTACCACTCCAGTGGGAAGGTAAACGGCATTTCCGTGCGCTGTTCTGGTTCGCCAGAAGCGGTTTAGTCCTGCTGGCCACATGACCCGGAAGCTGTACGCCGGTTCCCTTGGCCAATAAAGTGAGATGAGCGCCGCAACCCCAGAGTCGGCCATGACTGGACCTAACGGTCAGGGGGTCCTTTTTATCCTACTTATCTAAGTCCCATTGGACTGTATGAGTTATTTTGCAGCCGAGAAACACATAGGGAATGCCCTGTGAGGTCATAGCTTCCTTGGGGGGAATCGTAGGATTGTAGAGTTGGAAAGGGACCCCTAGAGTCATCTAGTCCAACCCCCTGAAATGCGGGAACCTGTCTTGCCCGACGTGGCTTTCAAACCACGACCCTGAGGTTAAAAACCCCATGCCATCCCAAACCCAATTTAAGGATTAAACTTGACCAAATGTTGCACGAGGACCCCGTAGAACAGGCACCCCCAAACTCGGCCCTCTAGATGTTTTGGGACTACAATACCCATCATCCATGGCTAACAGGTCATGGATGATGGGAATTGTAGTCCCAGAAGTGCTGGGACCCCAGCACAATAGTGGCGTTTACACGGTCCTTCCTTGCCACTCCTTCCATCCCACACAACAACCGTGCGAGGAAGATTAGGCCGAGAGGCAGTGCAACCAGCCCCAGTCCCGTGAGCTTCATGGGCAAATAGGGCGCGATTCGAACCCAAGTCTCCGCCTAGGTTCTAGTCCGACATTTTAGCCGCTGGACCCACCGTTGCCGCGAGGAACTATGGAACTCCCTGCTGCAGGAGAGCTGTTGAAATGGACATCCTGCTCCTTCCGGTGGGTCTACTCTTGAGTAAAACCCACTTGGCCCACCCTCCTTTTGTGTGCTGTCGATTCTACCCTCGGTTGGTAGAGCAGGAGGCGCTCTTCGCCTCAGGGCTGCGGGTTCGAATTCCGCCTTGGGCGAACGTTTCCCGCATCGCAAGGGGGTTGGGCTGGATGACCTTCAGGGTTCCCACGGACATTGGCACCTTTCCTCGCTGTTTTGCAAGCCCTGTGGGTCCGAGTTAGTAGATTAACGAAGTGGGGGGGTGGGCGATAGCTCCCTCTATCTTTTCTCTCTCTCTCTCTCTCTCTCTCTTTTTCTCTCCCTGCTTTCACGCCTCTTCCTCTCTGCACCCCCGTAGGCTGTGTGTGGCAAAGGCCCCCGTGCCCAAAATAGCAAGGCGAGCTGGCGGGGGCGCAGCAGAAAAACCAACACTGTTCCTGCTTTCCTTTCTCCTCCTCGGCGGCCCGCTAACCCCCCTCCTCGCCGCCACCGTCTCTCTGAGGCTCCTCTCTCGCGTCTTCTGCAGGAAAGAGGTTGACAGTTCCCTGTCTGGCAGCCAAGTTCTGGCAAGGCGGCGTTCCAGGCGGGGAGGACACGGGTCGCTCAGCCTCATCCACCCCCCCCCAAAAAATCTGGCCATAACCTCCGAAATCCCTTCCCTGCTCCTCCTGCCTCTCTCTGTGTCTCCACCAGATTTGGGTTATTTAAACAAAAGAAAACTATTGGGTTTGCGATTTTCCTTGCTGCAAGAATTGCGGGTGGGAGACGAGTGTGGGGTTTTTTTCCCCTCTCTCTCTCTCTCACCTGCCCTGCTCCCCTCCTGGACTTTTGGACCAGGGCGTGCTGGATTTGAACCCGCTTCCACATAGGTTGACCTTCACGCAGCCTGGGTAGAAAACAACAACAACAACAACAAATTGTGTTGTTGTGCAGGAACGAATGGGAACGCAGATAAGCCTCGGCCGTAAGCGGTAGCTGCGAGGCTGTTCTTGCTGCCCTCAAGTCGTTAGTCCTCATTGAGGCCAGAGATGGCTCCCAAGTTTAGAGAGACTGTACGAAAACACAAATTTGATGGGGCCTGGAAACACCTTGCAAGAATCACTTTTCCCCTAGGGGACCTCTGACTGCCACCCCACACCCTCCAGAAACCTTCAACTCCCCTCCTCTTCCTTCCCCTCCTCGCACGCTGCCCGCCAGAGTGAGTGCCCCCCCAATCTGCACCCCCTGCAAAAAGACTGGCACCTTGTGACGTGTCTGTAGTTTTTTACGCTTGTGCATGAACCGTGCGTTCTGTGCATCGTTCGGATTCCACCTTCCGAACCTGTTCCTTGCTTGCTGGCTGGCTATCTCCAGAGTAATTTTCTCGTCCTCTCCCCCAATCCAGCCACTTTCCTTTCTGTTTCTTGGGGGGGGGGAGTTGGGTGGAAACTGGGGGTTTTTTTGGGGGTGGCGTGGCTGTCAGAACGTACCGAACTGTGTCAAGCGTGGCTTTGCACCCAATTTCTGTGCACGCACCTGCGGGTTGGTGGTTGTGTTCGTCAAGAGGGTGAGGGAGGGAGCAAGGCCTCCCCTCCGTTTCCTAGATTCTCTTTTATTTTTTCCTCCTCGCTGCTTGAAAACAGGTCACCTTTCTTGCCCCCGTTTCTGAACATAAAAGGTTTTGACGGCTGGTGTGTTGTTAGCCTTGGGGGGGGTGTTGTGGGGGGCAGCCGCCAGTTGCCGACCAAAAACACGGAAGGAAGTGGGGCAACAAAAGATCAGCCGTGCAGGTTTTTTTTTGGGGGGGGGACGTCCCATTTAAATGGGAAACCCTGGCTAGTTTGCAGATGGTTTTTGTCCCAGAGAGATCGCCCTGATGAAAGCATTTTTGCATGTTCTCTAGAAAGGTAAAGGGACCCCTGACCGTTAGGTCCAGTCATGGCCGACTCTGGGGTTGCGGCGCTCATCTCGCTTTATTGACCGAGGGAGCCGGCGTACAGCTTCCGGGTCATGTGGCCAGCAGGACTAAGCCGCTTCTGGTGAAACAGAGCAGCGCACGGAAACACCGTTTACCTTCCCGCCGGAGTGGTACCTATTTATCTACTTGCACTTTGATGTGCTTTCGAACTGCTAGGTGGGCAGGAGTAGGGACCAAGCAAGGGGAGCTCACCCCGTCATGGGGATTCGAACCGCCGACCTTCTGATCGGCATGTCCTAGGCTCTGTGGTTCAACCCACAGCGCCACCCGCATCCCTTGCCAGGTTGATATGCAACAGATAAAAATGCCGAATAGCGATCGTCCCTTGATTTAATTCAAATAGCAATCGTCCCTTGATTTAATTCTAATTAAAAAAAAACAAAAATTGCAGGGAGAGTCGAGGCCGACTTGAAACCCTGTGGATTGTTGAATGTTGTTGTTGTTGTTGTTGTTGTTGTTGTTGTTTAGTCGTGTCCACCTCTTTGTGACCCCTTGGACCAGAGCACGCCAGGCACTCCTGTCTTCCACTGCCTCCCGCAGTTTGGTCAAACTCATGCTGGTAGCTTCGAGAACACTGTCCCACCATCTCATCCTCTGTCGTCCCCTTCTCCTTGTGCCCTCCATCTTTCCCAACATCAGGGTCTTTTCCAGGGAGTCTTCTCTTCTCATGAGGTGGCCAAAGTCTTGGAGCCTCAGCTTCAGGATCTGTCCTTCCAGTGAGCACTCAGGGCTGATTTCTTTCAGAATGGAGAGGTTTGATCTTCTTGCAGTCCATGGGACTCTCAAGAGTCTCCCCCAGGGATTGTTGAATAGACCTCCCCAATTATGAAACTCGTTTGCTGGGGGGGGGGCATGTCTTGCCGTCCTCACCCTGTCCACAGAGTCATTCTCTCTCCCTCTCTCTCATCTGGAGGCGTTAGTGCAGTCGTGGTCTCCTCGGATGAATTCCTCTAGAATAAATACCGCCCCCAGATTATGTCCTGCCTGTCACCAGCGCGGCGCATAACTTCCGCCTCCTGCTTCCCTTTCGCTCTCATTAGTGCGCATCGCTCAATCTTTTCTTCTCCTTTGGTCTCTTCCCCCACGTAATTTGACGCGGGGGGAAACTGAGGCACGGGGTGGAATCGGCGGCTTGGCTTTTGCCTTCCTGGTTCCGCAGAGGGGAGGGTGCTTTGATTCCTTTAAAGGGGGGGGGGACAGAGAGAGAATGAGAATGTCGGACCCTCCTGGCAAAGTCGCTCGTGGGCGGTGGGTGGGATTCGAATCCTGGACTCTCCCAGCTCCTAATCTGGGACTCTTAGCCCCCTTGAGTGGGGTGGTTAGCTCAGCAGGTTTGAGTGTGTGCTGAAAGCAACAAGGTTCAATATGCGCTAAATATTTCCGCATTGCAGGGGGTTGGAATAATAATAATAATAATAATAATAATAATAATAATAATAACAACTCTCAGGGCCCCTCCACAGTGTTTTTTTTTTCTTTTAAAAAATGCATTCTCTCATTTCGACTCAAGAAAATCACCATTTTGCAGAAAATGAATACAGCAAATGGACAAAACTACGAAAGATCCACAAAACATTTCGGGGTATTCGTACCCCTGTTTGTGTGTGTGTTCCCCCCAGAAAAAAAATCACTGCCCCCTTTGCAAGGGAGGACATGAGGATTTAAAAAGGCTGCAGACAGCCGGGGGGGGGGGCGCGACCATTTGCACACACGCACGAAAAAGAAAACCCTTGCGTTCTTCAGAGGAAAAGTGAGATATAAATGTATATAACGTTTTCGCAAGGCTCCCTTTTTCGTTTCTCTCCCCCCCCCAAACCTCGCCGTTTTCTGGCGCCTCCATCTCTTCCCCCCCCCCCCGGCTCTTGCAAAAAAAAAAAAAAACCCGCTCAATTGTTCTCCCGCCCACGGGCTGCTATAGCAAAGCCGCGGAAAAGGGGGGGGGGTTAGATAGAGAAAAGGGCCGCCTGTTGACGGCAGAGAGTGGGAGGCACGAAGTCAGAGGTGACTTCTTGTTCTCTCCTCCGAGACGGGAAGTGTTCGAAACCCTCCGGGGGGGTGGGAGGTGGGGGGGGGGAGAGGCGAGAGAGCTAGAATGAGAAGAAAGAAAATATATATATATTTTTTTTAAAGAAGAAGTGTGCAAAAGAGCCATTGTTTTTTTGATGCTCCTTGGGCATCCTTCCTGTCTCTGTTGCCATGGAGACGAGGTCCTGGTTCTCCATGGATGCTGAGGTGATGGAAAGTCCTCCATTTTGAGACTAGCGCGCCTGCGTTTCTGCTCTCCCCACATGCACACACCACCCCCTAGGGCACTGGGGTGTTGAATGCCCTTGTTTTATTTTTATTTCCTCCAATCTTGGTGGAAAAGGAGAGGGGTTCTTGACGGAGCTGCCAGGCAAGCCATTTTGCTTTATTTACCGTATTTTTCGCTCTATAACACGCACCCGACCATAACACGCACATAGTTTTTAGAGGAGGAAAATCCGTAGGCATGCCACCCGTAGGCATGCCACCCGTAACACGCACAGACATTTCCCCTTACTTTCTAGGAGGAAAAAAGTGAGTGTTAGGGTGCAAAAAAATACGGTATTAAATTTGTAGGCTCCCCTCCCATCAAAGCATCCCGGGGCAGTGTGCAGTATAAAATACACAATAATAATAATAATAGGTAAAGGTAAAGGGACCCCTGACCATTAGGTCCAGTCGTGGCTGACTCTGGGGTTGTGGCACTCATCTCGCTTTATTGGCCGAGGGAGCCGGCGTACAGCTTCCGGGTCATGTGGCCAGCAGGACTAAGCCGCTTCTGGCGAACCAGAGCAGCGCACGGAAACGCCCTTTACCTTCTAGAGTGGTACCTATTTATCTACTTGCACTGGTGTGCTTTCGAACTGCTAGGTTGGCAGGAGCAGGGACCGAGCAACAGGAGCTCACCACCCGCATCCATAATAATAATAATAATAATAATAATAATAATAATAATAATAATAATAATAATAATTTATTTATACCCCGCCCATCTGGCTGAGTTTCCCCAGCCACTCTGGGCGGCTTCCAGTTGAGTTTTAAAAAATAGTACAGCATTAAATATTAAAAATTTCCTAAACAGGGCTGCCTTCAGATGTCTTCTAAAAGTCAGATAGTTGTTGATTTCCTTGACATCGGATGGGAGGGTGTTCCACAGGGCGGGCACTACCACCGAGAAGGCCCTCTGCCTGGTTCCCTGTAACTTGGCTTCTCGCAGGGAGGGAACCACCAGAAGGCCCTCGGCGCTGGACCTCAGTGTCCAGGTAGAACGATGGGGGTGGAGATGCTCCTTCAGATATACTGGACCTCAGGCTGTTTAGGGCTTTCAAGGTCAGCACTGACACTTTGAATTGTGCTCGGAAACGTCCTGGGAGCCAATGCAGATCTCTCAGGACCGGTGTTATGTGGTCTCGGCGGCCGCTCCCAGTCCCCAGTCTAGCTGCCGCATTCTGGATTAGTTGCAGTTTCCGGGTCATCTTCAAAGGCAGCCCCACGTAGAGCGCATGGCAGTAGTCCAAGCAGTAGACAACCAGAGCATGCACCACTCTGGCGAGACAGTCTGTGGGCAGGGATGGTCTCATCCTGCGTACCAGGTGGAGCTGGTGGACAGCTGCCCTGTACACAGAATTGACCTGCACCTCCATGGACAGCTGTGAGTCCGAAATGACTCCCAGGCTGCACACCTGGTCCTTCGGGGGCACAGCCGCCCCATTCAGGACCCTTCCCCCCCCCAAAACAGTGCTTCTATCTCTGGGGTCTCCTGATCACTAGGACCGCAGATAAAAGAAGCTGGTAGACGGGGAAATAGCATTGTTGGGTTTTTTTGCATGAATTTCTCCAATTTCCCCCCGTTTTATTTTGGCAAGCCCCTGTTTTCCGACCCCTCGTTTAACGTCTCTGTGTTTCTTCCTTCGCAGGCGACCGGTTGCGGCAGACGGAGAACCGCGCCACACGCTGCAAAGTGGAACGCCTGCAGCTTCTGATGCAGCAGAAGCGGTTGCGCCGGAAAGCTCGCCGCGACGCCCGCGCCCCTTACCATTGGCTGCCCAACCGCAAGTCCAGTCGCACAAACAGCAACAGTAGCATGTCGAGCGAAGGGAGCCTTGACCTCGACTTCGAAGACTCTGTGTGGAAACCGGAAGTCAAAGCGGACATGAAATCCGAGTTTGTTGTAGCATAAAAGGAAAAACAAAAAACCAAGACCGCAGGGAGGGGAGGACGAAGAGACCGAAGTTTTTTTGGGGGGGGTGGGAGGGGGCGTCGAACGGGAAGCCCGAGGTTGGGGAGAAAGACCATTTAGTAATAATTAATAATACGTTTTTGGGTCCGTGCGAGCAAAGTCCTTGGGTGCTTAGATCCTTTTAGAAAACAAGATACACACACACACGAAAAACAACAACACTTATTGGATCGCGGCGGACGGACCAGCCCTACGGAAATCTCCTTGGGCAGATTGGAACAGTATTTTCTATTCTTTTCGAAACTCTTGTTTTTTCGTTTTGAGAACTGAAGCGGCTTGGGACGGAGCGAGAAAGAGACTTTGCTTCCCAGGAACTGGACTTGAAAGGAACTTTTTTATTTTTAAAAAATTCGGTTTTCTCTCTCTCGGGTGCGTATGTGTGTGTTTTCCCCCTCGTTTTCATTTCGCGGTTCTTATTTTTTTAAAAAGGATGAGGATCCTTCGAACAGCTAGCTGCCTTAGACCGACGAGTGGAAGGGAAGACTGACCCCGGCCAGGGAGGAGGAAAAAAGAAAAAAAAACAGTGAAGGGAGCTGGACTTTGAGATGTGCGGAGAGCGGGAGGACTTTACAAACCTCTTGGTTTTCCTGGTTTCGTTAATTTCGAGGAAAGATGGGGGGGAGGACGAACCCTTGTTTTTGGGTGTGTGGCGAACGCTGCTCGCTTGCCTATGAAATTGGTTGTACCTCCCAAAAAGTTGGAGACTGTTTCGTTCCTTAAAAAACAAATACTGAAATCTTCCCTTTTTTATTTTGAAGTTTATCTCTCTTCCGAATGGATTGGGTGGTTTCTGTGTTAACGGAAAGAGCTGTGCATTTGTCAGGAGGAGAGGAGGGGAGAGCTCAGATTCTGGAATTTTTTTGGGGGGGGTTGGTTATGATTATTTTTTTAAGAGGATGTGTGCATGTACATGTGTCTATCTCTCGTCTCTCTTCCTCTCCCCCTGTCCCCGCATCCTTAAATAATATAGCATTTCGGACCCCCCTCCCCAGTCCTGTCAAATCAAAGCGCTTGTCCTCCCCCCTTTCCCCCCCGCAGTCTGCATTTCCAGGAAACTTCCATGCACTTTAGAGGTGTGAATTGTGAAGTGGTAGAAGCCTGGGGTATTTTTTCACATATATTTTTTAAAAAACACGATCAGGGCAGGGAGAACGCCCTTCTCGACCTCATCCTGGCTTCCTTTTCCTCTCTTGAGAGTTTCCTGTTTTGCATTTTTTTGCTGCATTTTTTTTTTTTAATTGCATGCATTAAAAATCAGAGGCCACCGGGCATTTTCTCTCCCTCCCTTTATCGATGGAAGATAAGTGTGAGTTTTTGCAAGGCGAGAGATCTGCCCGGAACCAACCCTCTGAAGGGGGGAGTCAGAGGAACCTCAGAATCATTGCTCAGTGTCGTCCAAAGCCCCCTCCTCACCGGTTGACACTCAAAACACTCCACCACCATCCTCTATAGCTCCTCCTCCTGGTACAGTCATCTCCCGTGACTCCCATCGCTCTGGGCTGTTGACCCACTCCCTTCCCCATTTGAGGATGTGCCCGGGATATTAGCTTGGCAACACCCAGAACAATGATCCGGAATAACCCCCGGAACAATAATCCGGAATATCCGCTTTCCACCACGCGGCGGAAGCGCCCCTTCCCTCCGCAGATAGAACTGCAATTCCGCACGCGTCCGAGCGGGAATCGAAAACGTAACCTCCCCGTTGTAGAGACCAATATTATTATTATTATTTTCAGGATCTCCTCCCCCGAAAATCAGATTCTTCTCTGTGTGTGTGCGTGCGCTTTTCGAAATAAAGATTTAGTGACATAAAATAGTATCTAGTGATGCTTATTTAGATACTTGGGGTTTTTTTTAAAAGAAAGAAAAATATTATTTATAGACTTAACAATGATCTGAGCCAGTAATTTTTTCATAGGCTGTAGTGTGTGGTGTTTTTTTTGTTCCTCCCTCCTTTTTTTGTGCAAATCTAGCAACCACAGTGTGTTTGTGTATGTGTGTGTGTGAGAGAGAGAGAGTCAGCAATAGGAGCTTAACATAAATTGGGGTGAAGGATGAGAATACACTTGGGATAACTTCGGATTTAGGCCTTAAAAGTTTCCAGCAATGTGGATGTAAAATAAAGGCTTGCATCTGCAAACCCTGATCTGTCTCCTGCCCCATACGTCTTGAGTTCGGCCCATTGCAATTCACGGAAACGGCTGCTCCAATAATTTCAGGGGGTCTGTAGACTTTGCAGGGGTTTTACAGAACGGGACATCCGAACCAGTTGAAAGCTGGTCGCGCCTTGCAAAGTTTTCTGGGGAATTTTGTACTGAAGGGGGACAGCTGGGAGATGATTTTTTTTACCTTCTTGCAAAGGGTTGGACTCTGATAACAATGGGGCAGTTACGGACAGACCATTAGAGATTCCCCCTTTTATTTCACCTTTCTTTTCGAAGTGTGTATGTCTCTGTGTGTCCGACGAAACCATTCCCACATCCTTGAATCGAGACCTGTGTATGTGTGTGTTCACACAGTTACGTTCCGTAAGCAGACACTTGGAGGTTTTTACCGAAGCAGCCAAATTAGGTTTTAATCCAGGGACATTTTAACACTACCTTGCTGCCCCAATGTACATTATAAAAATAATAATAACCAGGGGGGGGGGAATAAAAAGCAGACTGGACTTTAGAAGCAAGTGCCTCGTTCTGGAATGGTTTGCACATAAGTTTGGCCATTTTTGGTTTTTCTTTGCCTTACGCCGAATCCGTGATCCTCCGGTCAAGCCATCAAATTGGCGCCCTATTTGAAAAGGGGTCGTCTTAGCCCTTAGCACTGCTTTTGGAAATCCAGAGAAACATTTGGGGGGGGGGGAATCGTAGAGTTGGAAAGGTACCCTAAAGATTATTTAGCCCAACCCCCCCTGCAAAAATATACAACTGTACCATGCGGGGATTCGAACCTGCAGCCTTGGCATCATCAGCACTAGGCTCTAGCTAGCTGATGCGGGTGGCGCTGTGGTCTAAACCACTGAGCCTCTTGGGCTTGCCGATCGGAAGGTCGGCGGTTCGAATCCCCGCAACGGGGTGAGCTCCCGTTGCTCTGTCCCGGCTCCTGCCAACCTAGCAGTTCGAAAGCACACCGGCGCAAGTAGATAAATAGGTACCACTGCGGCGGGAAGGTAAACGGCATTTCCGTGCGCCCTGGTTTCCGTCATGGTGTCCCGTTGTGCCAGAAGTGGTTTAGTCCTGCTGGCCACATGACCCGGAAAGCTGTCTGCGGACAAACGCCGGCTCCCTCGGCCTGAAAGCGAGATGAGCGCCGCAACCCCATATTTGCCTTTGACTGGACTTAACCATCCAGGAGTCCTTTACTTAACCAGCTGAGCTATATCCATGCTGCGATGTGGGCAAGGATGTTTCTGGCCCCAGAGGACTTCCCGAATTTCCTTTCTGTGTTGGTTGCCAGTGCGTTAAATTCGTACGTTTTTAATTTTCCCAGCCTCCGAATCTCAACCCCAAAATGCTGATAAGCTGGGATTTTTTTGCACTGGTTCGAACCATGAGAAAAAAACTATTTGTATGGCTGTGACCTCGATGGGCCTTCTCTTCCCCCCCCCCCACTTCAAAAAAATCTGCATGGGTCATTTTTCAGTCTAGCGTCTCTTAAAAAGGGAGAGCTGTGTATCTCCCCCTCCGCCCGCAAATGAAAGAAATCCAAAAACTGCTTCCTTCAGATATCGTTCCCCAGCCAGCCTAGTCTGATCTTAAAGAGTTAGCCCCAAAATACCTCTGCAAAAGGCAATTTTGGCAATGCAACTTGAGTTCACCCCCTTCCCCTTGACCCTGCCCAAAGCGTTTGTAGCTAGCTAGGACCCCCCTCCAAAAATATACAACTTTCACGTCTCTAAAAAAAGTGCACAGCCGCCCCCAAACCCACCGCCATAACCCTCTAGCCTTTTCGCGCACCATCCGGGTGGTAGAGCTCCCATTGGCTGGAGGGAAAGGAAGCTGCTCCCCCTCTGGCGAAATAGTGTCGTTACACTTCCTGTTTCCTTCCCCTAGATGTGAAGTTCCTTTCGTATGTGACGCTGTAGCGGGTTTTTAATTTTCTTTTTTTAAGAAAGAAAATGTGTTGTTGTTTTTTTTAATTATATATTTAAATGTTACTACTTTTTTGTATGGTGTGTGAATGTAATCTTATCGATTTCCCCCCCCCCCATGGTCATTTCCCCACCCCCTCTCCCTTGCGTGTTTCTGTTTTTTGGTTCAGGATTTTTTTTAAATAAATAAATAAAGTCTATATAATAAAACAATGAAATAAGAGCCAAAAGCATTACAACATAACTCTCTTCTGTGTGGTTGAGTGAGTGTGTGTGTGTGTGTCTTGGAAGGATGTGGGGGGGGAATACGTAGACCTGTTTTATCACCTCATTTAAGTTACCTGTATTAAAAAAAAGAAACTTTTAAAAATGGTTTAAAAATAATAAACACAAAATAAAGATTGCTTGAGCCACACTTTTTAGCCTAAATCACCTTATTTCATGTTTAAAAACAAGATGCAAGTTTGCAGGTTGCGGGGGCCAGGAGAAAACCCAAATTCACCAGAGATTTGGGGGGGATTGCAAAATTCGCAATTTTTTCATCTGTCTTGAGCGCTTAAGGATGCGATCTTATATACATGTAACTGGAGTTAACCCCCTTTGACCTCACTGAGGCTATGTACACATTAGCAGCTTAAAATGCAAGGAAGTCATTCTCCACTCTCCCCCCCCCCGCCCGCCGCAAGTTGAATTTTCATATTTTATGGATGAGAGGGGTGGTTTGGGGGTGTCATCACCCCACCTGAGCATTACCTGTTTGGTTTTCCTGTGCTAGCAAATCCTCTGAACTTCCAATTCACCGAAGCGGTCAACTGAGCATGTGCAAGAACTATCCTGAGTGTACACACCTCAGCTCAACTGGAGGACGTTTTCAAATGGTTCTGTGTGTCGGGCATCAATCCTACGTAGACCTATTTGACAGCTGAAGTCCATGGGGCAGACCGCTGAGTAGATATAATAATTGTTATTTATTTTTGTTACATTTGTATACTGACCTCCATCTTGCACAAATCCAGGAGGTTCGCAACATGACAGTACAAAAGTCACAAAACACATTGCAAAAATAACAACAAACCAATAATCCGCCATCCCCTCCAAAAACACATTTAAGAGGCCTGGTTAAAGAGGAATATTTTTGCCTGGTGCCTAAAGGTGTATACTGAAGGTGCCAGGTGATTCTCCCTGGGGAGAGAATTTCACAGACGGGGAGCCACTGCAGAGAAGGCCCCGCTCTTGTGTTGCCACCCTCCAGCCCCTTTTTTGGAGGAGGCACATAAAGAAGTGCCTTTGGTGATGATTTCAGAGTCCAGGCTGGTTTATACGGAGAGAGGTGGTCCTGGGGTTATTGTGGTCCTGAGCCATTGAAGGCTTTCACGGTCCAAACCAGCACTTTGAATTGGGCCCTGGAAACTGTGGCTGGGCCAGGATGGGGGAATATGGTCAAACCTGAAGGAGCGTATGCAGCCCGGACAGCAAGGTCCAGCTCCTAGGGCCTTCTGGTGGTTCCCTCCCTGCGAGAAGTGAGGTTACAGGGAACCAGGCAGAGGGCCTTCTCGGTGGTGGCACCCTCCCATCAGATGCCAACTATCTGACTTTTAGAAGACATCAGGGAAGGTTTTAATGTTTGCTGTTTTGTCGTGTTTTCAATATTCTGTTGAGAGCCACCCAGAGTGGCTGGGGAAACGTAGCCAGATGGGTGGGATATCAAAAATAAATACTACTACTACTTTGGCAATCCCTCGCAGCCGAGTAAGATTGACTTCCATGAATACGGTTTTAACAGTGAGTCCGTAAGTGACTGAGGAGGCTAATTCTGGACCCATACATCCTTCCACAGTGGGGACATTGGTTTCCAGGCGGGAGTCGATCCCGGTGAGGGTTTGCCAAGCATGCTTTCCTCTTAGCACGTTTCTCCCTTGCGTCCTGAGTTCGAGGGTCTTCAAAGCCCATGACACCTTTGGTCAAAGCTGTTCTCCAACTGGAGCCCTCGCAGGCAACTGTTTCCCAGTTGTCGGTGTTTATACTACATTTTTTAAGATTTGCCTTGAGAGAGTCTTTGAACCTCTTTTGTTGACCACCAGCATTACTCTTTCCATTTCTAAGTTCGGAATAGTTGCTTTGGAAGACGATGATTGGGCATCCGCACAACATGGCCAGTCCAACGAAGCTGATGTTGAAGAATCATTGCTTAAACACTGGTGATCTTTGTTATTATTATAAACCGTCTTGCCCCTATAAGCAACCCGGCTTCCAAATTCTGACCCAGCTGGAGTTTCCGAACCGTCTTCTGAGGCAGCCCTATGAATAACAGGTTGCAGCAATCTAACCTGGCTTTTTGGGGGGCCTCTGGACCAGCCGAAAATGTGAAACCTGCCAACTTTGCTGTTTCTCATGGGGCCCAAATGACTGTTTTCTTGAGTTGTGTGGGCAGAGCCAAAGCCTTACATTTCCAGTAAGGCGAAGGAGAACGTGAGCTGGGGTAGTTGAACACATTTCTCTGCAGTTTGGGGTTTTGCAACCCGTGCCTTAACTCTTCGGCTCGATGAGTGCGTCAAACGGGAGCTGGGGAACGTTGGGGGGTTCTCCCAAGACTTAAGGTCCTCTAGCCCAACCCCGAATCTTTTGCACAACTTGGGTTTCGAACCCACAACCCTGAGATTAACGGTCTTATGCTCAACCAACTGAGTTGGTTCGGGAACACATGAAGCTGCCTTATTGTGAGTGTGGGTGGCGCTGTGGTCTAAACCACTGAGCCTCTTGGGCTTGCCGATCAGAAGGACGGCGGTTCGAATCCCTGCAACAGGGTGAGCTCCCGTTGTTCTGTCCCAGCTCCAGCCAACCTAGCAGTTCAAAAACACGCCAGTGCAAGTACATAAATAGGTACCACTGCAGCAGGAAGGTAAACAGCGTTTCCGTGCACTCCGGTTTCCGTCACGCTGTCCCGTTGCGTCAGAAGCGATTTAGTCCTGCTGGCCACTTGACCCGGAAAGCTGTCTTTGGAGAAACGCCGGCTCCCTTAGCCTGAAAGCGAGATGAGCGCCGCAACTCCATAGTCGCCTTTGACTGGACTTAACCGTCCAGGGGTCCTTTAAAGGTAAAGGGACCCCTGACCATTAGATCCAGTCGTGACCAACTCTGGGGTTGCGGCGCTCATCTCGCTTTACTGGCCGAGGGAGCCGGCGTACAGCTTCCGGGTCATGTGGCCAGCAGGACTAAGCCGCTTCTGGCGAACCAGAGCAGCGCACGGAAACGCCGTTTACCTTCCTGCCGGAGCGGTACCTATTTATCTACTTGCACATTGACGTGCTTTCGAACTACTAGGTTGGCAGGAGCTGAGACCAAGCAATGTGGAGATTCGAACCGCCAGCCTTCTGATCAGCAAGCCCTAGGCTCTGTGGCTTAGACCACAGCGCCACCTGCGTCCCATTTAGGAACAGTTAATAGGTAAAGGGACCCCTGACCATTAGGTCCAGTCATGGCCGACTCTGGGGTTGCGGCGCTCATCTCGCTTTACTGGCCAAGGGAGCCGGCATACAGCTTCCGGGTCACGTGGCCAGCAGGACTAAGCCGCTTCTGGCGAACCAGAGCAGCGCACAGAAACGCCGTTTACCTTCCTGCCGGAGCGGTACCTATTTATCTACTTGCACTTTGACGTGCTTTCGAACTGCTAGGTTGGCAGGAGCAGGGACCGAGCAACAGGAGCTCACCCCGTCGTGGGGATTCGAACCGCCGACCTTCTGATTGGCAAGTCCTACGTAGCTCACCAGTGTCTACGCTAACCATGCACAAATCTTAAGGGTCTGGTGCACCAGACAGAGGTCTAAATTAACAGGGACCCCGGCAGCTGTTGCCTTGCTGGTGGGTTATTCTGTTTGCCTGCTGAAAGAAAACAGGATGCAAAATGAGTCTTCAGCCGAGCTGAGACGGACGTCGGCAAGAGACGCCTTGGAGCCTCAGCCACCGAAAGGTGCGGCGTCGAGTGCGAAAACCACACAGAGCCCCTCGCGCCCAAAGAAGGGAAATCCTGGCCTCTTGTTTCTCAGAAGCCAGGGCTTTGCCACCCACGCACCCATGCCATGGCAACAGCCCACAGGCCTGTTTGCTCGGGGCCTCTGGTTACGAGGAAGCGCATTTTTCATGTCCGCCCACCTCGTCCCTTCCTCTTTCCCCTTTCCCGGCACGGGATATCCTCTCTGAGGCTTCGTGGCCTCGGCGTTCCTCCCAGACCTGTGGTTGAGGTGAGGGAGTGTCTGCGCCCTGTACATGCTCAGGAGACCCTTGTCCTTGAGCACCAAGGCTTTGTGGTTCCATGTTGCTTGGAGGATGGATGGCGGCTAATGGATGGAGGTTGAATCCTTACAAGACAGAAGTACTGTTCTTGGGGGACAGGGGGCGGGGGGGTGTGGGGGATTCCCTGGTCCTGAATGGGGTCACTGTGCCCCCGAAGGACCAGGTGTGTGCAACCTGAGAGTCATTTTGGACTCACAGCTGTCCATGGAGGCGCAGGTCAGTTCTGTGTCCAGGGCAGCTCCATCTGGTATGCAGGATGGGACCCTATCTGCCTGCGGACTGCCTCGCCAGAGTGGTGCATGCTCTGGTTATCTCCTGCTTGGACTACTGCCATGCGCTCTCCGTGGGGCTGCCTTTGAAGGTGACCCGGAAACTACAACTAACTGCGGCAGCTAGACTGGTGACTGTGAGCGGCTGCCGAGACCACATAACACCGGTCCTGAACAACCTACATTGGCTCCCAGTATGTTTCCGAGCACAATTCAAAGTGTCGGTGCTGACCTTGAAAGCCCTAAACGACCTCAGCCCAGGAAACCTGAAGGAGTGTCTCCACCCCGGACACCGGGGTCCAGCTCCAAGGGCCTTCTGGTGGTTCCCTCACTGAGAGAAGCAAAGCTACAGGGAACCAGGCAGAGGGCCTTCTCGGTGGTGGCGCCTGCCCTGTGGCATGCCCTCCCACCAGATGTCAAAGAGAAAAATAATTACCAGACTTTTAGAAGACATCTGAAGGCAGCCCTGTTTAGGGAAGCTTTTAATGTTTAATAGGTTATTGTATTTTAGTGTTTTGTTGGAAGACTAAGCCGCTTCTGGCGAACCAGAGCAGCGCATGGAAACGCCATTTCCCTTCCCGATGGAGTGGTACCTATTGATCTACTTGCACTTTGACGTGCTTTCGAACTGCTAGGTTGGCAGGAGCAGGGACCGAGCAACGGGAGCTCACCCCGTCATTGCGGGGATTTGAACCGCCGACCTTCAGATCGGCAAGTCCGAGGCTCTGTGGTTTAACCCACAGCGCCACCCGTGTCCCCTGATGGGTAGGGTATAAATAGTAAAATTATCACTGTGGAACGGGACGTCCCTATTTTCATCAGATAAATGTTGGAGGGTACAAGCCTCATGGAGGCAGTAATTTGGTGAAAGGAACATCCTGGCTGACTTTGTTTCACCTGGAGACTGAGAGGAGATTGGATACAAATATCCCTCTTTTCGCCCGAAGGCTGTTGGCATTTTATGCTGCCAAGGCAATTGGGACGGCAAGGGAAGCCCCACAGAGAGCGAATTGCAGCAATCCAGCCTTGGACTTTCCAGTGCGCATGAACGCCTATGGCCAGTTTGTTTTGTTTGTTTGTTTGTTTAGATTTTTTTTATTCAAAGTTATAACAAGACATATTATCCAAGAACATATCCTTATCCCCCCCCATTTTTCCTCCCTCCTCCCATCCCCCTCCCACCCAGAAACCCCCGCCCCCACCCCACCCCCCGACTTCCCTCAGTTCCAGTCTTTGGCTTCTTTGCTGTTTTCTGCATGTTACACAGTTGTATAGATCCTCAAACTGTTTAGCTGATTATTATCAGTTTAAAAATATGTGAATGTTTATTCAAAACCTGCCAAGGAGTCCAATTCGCTTTGTTGTGTCTTCAGATACTTTGTGAAAGGTTCCCATTCATCCTTAAAGTCACAGTTATCCTTGTCCCGTAGCTTATATGTCAGTTTTGCCAGTTTTGCAAAGTCCATCAATTTTTCTTGCCATGATTCTTTAGTTGGGGTTTCTTCAGTCTTCCATCCTTGTGCTGTTAAAACTCTCGCGGCCGTTGTCACATACATGAAGATGTTTTTCAACTTTTTTGGCAGGTTTTTTCCCTACAATCCCCAACAAAAATGCCTCGGGTTTTTAAACAAATGTTAAATGGAACATTTTCTTCAATTCCTTGTATATCATTTCCCAGTTTTTTAAAATTACCTTACAATCCCACCACATATGATAAAATGTCCCCTCCTTTTCCTTACACTTCCAACATATATTTGAACTAGTTTTGTACATTTTCCCTAACTGCACTGGTGTTGTATACCATCTGTACATCAACTTCATGTAATTCTCCTTATATAGGGAACAATCTGTAAATTTTAAGTCAGTTTTCCATAATTTAACCCAATCTTCCATCACCTATGGCCAGTTTGGTTTGGGTGCCTTCGGCTGGCTGCGACGGAACGTCCACCAACATCCTAACTGGCGCAGGCGAGTGAGGGAAGAAAGCCGCGAGAGAAGAGGGAGGTTGTTTGGGGCTGAATGGAAAATAGCAGAAGCAGAACAACGGGGGCGAATGTTACGGCAGGAAGTGGATCTTGCAGGCCTTTTAAAACGAAAGAGAGCGGTTGCGATCTGGGGGCAGGCGAAAACTTAACACAGGGGCCCAAAGGGGCTGTAGGTGGTTTCTTGCTTTCTTCTTTGGCAATCCCTCGCAGCCGAGTAAGATTGTCTTCCATAAACACGGTTTTAACAGTGAGTCTGTAAGTGACTGTGGAGGCCAATTCTGGATCCACACGTCCTTCCACAGTGGGGTCGTAGGTTTCCGGGCGGGAGTTGATCCCGGTGTCCATTTGCCAAGCCTGCCTTCCTCTTAGCACGTTTCTCCCTTGCGTCCTGAGTTCGAGTGTCTTCAAAGCCCACAACACCTTTGGTAAAGGCTGTTCTCCAACCGGAGCACTCGCAGGCCAGTGTTTCCCAGTTGTCGGTGTTTATACTACATTTTTAAAGATTTGCCTTGTGAGAGTATTTGAACCTCTTTTGTTGACCACCAGCATTACGCTTTCCATGTTTAAGTTCGGAATAGAGGAGTTGCTTTGGAAGACGATCATCAGGCATCCGAACCACCAACAAAGTTGATGTTGAGGAATCATCGCTTCGACACTGGTGATCTTTGCTTCTTCCAGTACAGTGGTACCTCAGGTTAAGTACTTAATTCGTTCCAGAGGTCCGTTCTTAAGCTGAAACTGTTCTTAACCTGAAGCACCACTTTAGCTAATGGGGCCTCCTGCTGCTGCCGCGCTGCCGGAGCACAATTTCTGTTCTCATCCTGAAGCAAAGTTCTTAACCTGAAGCACTATTTCTGGGTTAGCGGAGTCTGTAACCTAAAGCGTATGTAACCTGAAGCATATGTAACCTGAGGTATCACTGTACACTGACATTAGTTCACCTGTCTTCCCAAGCGATAGGTAAAATATTTCGGAGACACCGTTGAAGGAATCTTCCGAGGAGTTAGAGGTGGCGTTTTTTAAGTGGTCCCTGTTTCACAAGCGTACAGTAAACTTGGTAGTGCAATAGCTTTGTAAACAAGCGTTTTGGTTTCCCCGCGAATGTCCCGGTCCTCAAACACTCGGCTCTTCGATTGGGAGAACTCTGTACTCGCAGAGCTCAGACGATCCTCGATTGTGGCTGGCAGGTGATTTGAGAAAGGAGTTAGGGAAGGGACATGCTCTGTAAAAAGTCACTGGGGCGGCTTGAAGGGAGATAGGGAAACCTCACACAGGGCAGCCTGTAGCTGGACAGTGGAACTCCCTGCCACAGGACACCAACACGAATGGCTTTGAAATAAGATTGGACAAATTAATTGCGGGAGGGAGGGCTGTCGATGGCTGCCAGCCACAAGGCCTCTGCTCCTTAGCTGGAAATCGTAATAATAATAATAATAATAATAATAATAATAATAATAATTATTATTATTATTATTATTATTATTTATACCCCGCCCATCTGGCTGGGCCTCCCCAGCCACTCTGGGCGGCTTCCAAAAGAATATTAAAATACTATAATACATCAAACATTAAAAGCTTCCCGAAACAGGGCTGCCTTCAGATGGCTTCTAAAAGCCTGGCAGTTGTTGTTCTCTTTGACATCTGGTGGGAGGGCGTTCTGCAAGAGGGGAGAGATGCTCTTGTAGCTCGGGGAGAATTAGAGAATTGTGCTTCTAGCTCTCATGGGCTAAGATACGCCGGCTGTCAGCTGCCCCGGCAAATTACTCCCTTTCCCTCTCTTTCTATGTGTCTGTTTCCTTCTTTCAAAAAGCTACAGCGTTTACTGCAACATCTGGCGGCAGGTAGCAGCAGAACCCCACACACCTTGTGGTTTACCAGAGAAGGCTTGGACTGCAATTATCTGAAAGGCTCTGGGTTCAACCAGAAGCTGAACAGCTGGGGTGCTGCAAAAGCAGAGACATCACCTTGCCAACAAAGGTATAGTTAAAGCCATGGTTTTCCCAGTAGTGATGTAGTGATATGCAGAATTCATCATGCGAAAGGCTGGGCTGGATGATTCCCAAGCCGGAATTAAGATTGCTGGAAGAAATATCAGCAACCTCAGATATGCAGATGACACAACGTTGGTGGCAGAAATTGAGGAGGAATTAAAGAACCTTTTAATGAGGGTGAAAGAGAGAGCGCAAAATATGGTCTGAAGCTCAACATCAAAAAAACGAAGATCATGGCCACTGGTCCCATCACCTCCTGGCAAATAGAAGGGGAAGAAATGGAGGCAGTGAGAGATTTTACTTTCTTGGGCTCCATGATCATTGCAGATGGTGACAGCAGTCAGGAAATTAAAAGACGCCTGCTTCTTGGGAGAAAAGCAATGACAAACCTAGACAGCATCTTAAAAAGCAGAGACATCACCTTGCCAACAAAGGTCCGTATAGTCAAAGCTCTGGTTTTCCCAGTAGTGATGTATGGAAGTGAGAGCTGGACCATAAAGAAGGCTAATCGCCGAAGAATTGAGGCTTTTGAATTCTGGTGCTGGAGGAGACTCTGGAGAGTCCCATGGACTGCAAGAAGATCAAACTCTCCATTCTGAAGGAAATCAGCCCTGAGTGCTCACTGGAAGGACAGATCCTGAAGCTGAGGCTCCAAGACTTTGGCCACCTCAGGAGAAGAGAAGACTCCCTGGAAAAGACCCTGATGTTGGGAAAGATGGAGGGCGCAAGGAGAAGGGGACGGCAGAGGACGAGATGGTGGGACAGTGTTCTTGAAGCTACCAGCATGAGTTTGACCAAACTGCGGGAGACAGTGGAAGACAGGAGGGCCTGGCGTGCTCTGGTCCAGGGGGTCACAAAGAGGCGGACACGACTAAACAACAACAACTTCTGATGGAACCTTCCAGCCCAGGGGCAGTCTACCTCAATTTCAAGGTTTTGGGGGGGTATCTGGCCACCGTGAGAATGGGGTGCTGGGCTGCGATGGCCGCAAGCCTTTGGCCTGATCCAATGTCAGGGCGTTCTTACGGGGGAGTAGCAGAGCATGGGGAACCCTCAACTAAGGAGGCGATGGTTTGCAAGGCTTCCGAGGCAGCTCAGCTCAGCTGAAGCGGCAGCCCCAGGTTTCTTGAGAAGCGACAATTTTGTGGCCAGCGAGAGGAAGCAGCCGTGCGCAGTTGCACAGGCAAAGGCCCCAGAGAGAGGGGGGTGGTGGAAGAGGCCAGCTGTCTGCGCACTGCAGGTTTTGGCACGCTTGACGTCATTGGGAGGCCTTCCTCCTGTGCCAAATGTGGTGAGGCAGAACTGAACTAAAACAAACAAAAGATGAGAGCGCGAAGGGAGGGCCCCAGCAGCAAAGCCCTCCTTTTACGGCAGGAGGGATGTGGGATCTCCCCTGCCTCTGGCAGGCTTAGAGAAGCGCGCACGTGCGCGTCTTGTCTGTGCGCATGGAAAAGTTCTCTCGCACACGCCCTGTGCTTTGGTGATAAATCGAAGGAGGGGAGGGTCCGTTGGTTCCCGGAAATTATAAAATCTGCCACCGAAACCACATCAGACTGCAGGGGGCACTCCTTTCCGGACCAAATAAAAAAATTTAAACCCCGCCTTTAGAAATCTAGCTGTTCAGGGCCATCCCCTAGCTTTCTTCTCGACATGCCATGACTAGATTATTTGTATGCTTTAGTGTGGAAGGAGGTGCACTCAAATACTTGAGGCCTCCTCGCAGTAGTCTGAAGTGGTGCAATCTAAAGATAGGAGGGGCACCTCAATAAGGACTAGTGTCTTGTGTCCAGAGCTTAGTGAGAGACCTGATGTATGGTTGCCGTTCATCATTTTATTTCTCATTCTTTCTTTTATAGAATGTATACGTCTCAGGATTGCAGCGAAATCACTAAGCTGATTACTAGAAATATTATAATGATCATTTTTGAAAGGTCAAGAGTCGTTCTCAGAGCAGAGCCGCAGAAATTATAGGACATGATAGACTTAGGTCCATTCACTTCAATCGGCCGGCTCCGAGCAGGATTTAGCTGGCAATAACCCAAGGCTAGGGACGCGGGTGGCGCTGTGGGTTAAACCACAAAGCCCAGGACTTGCCAATCAGAAGGTTGGCGGTTCGAATCCTCGCAATGACGGGGTGAGCTCCCGTTGCTCGGTCCCTGCTCCTGCCAACCTAGCAGTTCGAAAGCACATCAAAGTGCAAGTAGATAAATAGGTACCACTCCGGCGGGAAGGTAAACGGCGTTTCCGTAAACTGCTCTGGTTCGCCAGAAGCGGCTCTGTCCTGCTGGCCACATGACCCGGAAGCTGTACGCTGGCTCCCTTGGCCAATAAAGCGAGATGAGCGCCGCAACCCCAGAGTCGGCCACGACTGGACCTAATGGTCAGGGGTCCCTTTACCTTTACACAGGTCCACCACATCTGATAGTATGACCCGCTCCTCTTTTTTACATCTCCAACAGGTCGATGCTTTCCAACATCCTTCTTAAAATGTGGCGTGCGATGAATTGAGCTGTGCATTCCTTTCCCACTCCTCCACCCCCATTTCAAGTGGGGCGCCAGGTTTGCAGACCATCTGACACGAGGCGAGCACATAGGCAGGAGGACAGCCGTCTCTCGCCTGCCCACACGCTCACACACAAAAAACATGGGACAAACAGAAGTGTTCTTTTTGACGCCCCCCTGTATACCTAGCGATCGCCCACCCGTGTTCACATCTCTCTCTGCTGCTCTCAGCTCCAAATCTCGGCTTGCGAGAAAATCCCAGCTTTACGGCCCCCTCGCGGGTGGCACTGTGGGTTAAACCACAGAGCCTAGGACTTGCCGTTCGGAAGGTCGGCGGTTCAAATCCCCGCAATGACGGGGTGAGCTCCTGTTGCTCGGTCCCTGCTCCTGCCAACCTAGCAGTTTGAAAGCACATCAAAGTGCAAGTAGATAAATAGGTACCACTCTGGCGGGAAGGTCAACGGTGTTTCCGTGCGCTGCTCTGGTTCGCCAGAAGCGGCTTAGTCCTGCTGGCCACACGACCCGGAAGCTGTACTCAGGCTCCCTCAGCCAGTAAAGCGAGAAACCCCAGAGTCATCTGTGACTGGACCTAATGGTCAGGGGTCCCTCTACCTTAAGTCATAGGATCAGAGAAGGTTTGGACGGCAGTCACATGCTTGCTTTCTGCAGCTCTGGAGGCCAGGACTCGAACCAATGGCTTTGAGCTGCAGGAAAGGATATTCCGGCTAAACATTTGGGGGTGGGAGACGACTTTCCGGTAGTAAGAGCTTTTTTGCAGTGGAAAGGTCTCCCTTGGGAGATGGTGGAGGTTATCAAGCAGAGGTTGGGTCGCTATCTGTCAGTGATGCTTCAGCTGCCTTGCAGCGGGTCAGACTGGATGACCCGTGGCTCCCTTCCATTTACAGAGAAATCTGAGGGCTCCCTTGGACAAAAAAAAACACAAGGATGCCAGTCAGGAATACCAGAGGAAAACAGCAGCCCGTGGGCTTGGTCTTTATTGAAGACGGTCGCGACAGGACTCCAACCTGCCACCAGGTGGAACAAGATGGAAGCCCCGAACAAAAGAGAACCCAAACTTTTATTAGCTGCTAATCCCCATGTTACATCCCCTCCAAACTACATCACTAATACATCACGGTTACATCATGAAAGGGGAGGTCTGGTGGCCGTAATCTGAGCATCCGGGACCCTGCCCCATGGTTCCCCTTGCCCTCCACCAAACACCCATCAAGTGTAACAAATTAGATCTTTACATTTCCCTGTTTCCCAGCCAAGTTCATCCCACCCTTTTGTCTTCATCTGGGTTTGTTATTTCTGGAATGGCTACCTGTCTGGCACTCAGGTATCAGGATGCCAGGGATCATCACTCAGCAGAGGGGCTGCTGAGTAGCTGAGCTCACATGTCTATATGAATTTCTGAAGTTTTCCCAGTGAGCCAGTACAGAGATACATTGATCAGTGAATTCTTACATTTGGTATCGTGCAGCAAAGGCCCTTTGAATAGATAGGAAGAAACTGCGATGAAGTGTTTTGTGGGGACAAATCGCAAAAGCCACAAAAGCGATTGTGCTGGTTTTGGTAGTGGGCTGCATGTGCGTGATATCTGCTGGAGGGGCAACCTATACAGCGTTACCTCTGGTTGCGAACAGGATCCGTATCGGAGGCCCCTTCGCAACATGAAAAGAGCACAAGTTGGAACACCGTATCTGTGCAGGCGCACGGCGCGATTTGGCCGAGAGGCAGCCTGATTGCCCCCCAAGGACACACACACACCCCGAGCCTCTGGACCGCTGGACCCTGAGTGCGAGAGGCTGCCTAATGTGGATAAAATGGGGTTTGTTTGTTTTTGCAGGGGGCATCTATCGTGTGTCGGTGGTAGAATTGCAATATAAAATGCAAGCAAATCGCCGTTGGGGAGTTAGCAGGGACCAAGGGGGGGGGCTGAAGGAGGGTTGCCCCATATGATGGCAGGGGAGGTTTGGGGAAAGGGAGGCAAATCCAGCAGATATCAGCGGAGAGGGAGAAAGAGAAAGATGCCCACGCCATGCTTCTCTTCCCGGCAGCTCCTCAGACACAGCACCTGGTGTCTGTGCCAGCGAGCGATTTCAGGATGGGGGGAGCCGTTCCTTGCCAGACGCCTGGTGGGCGGCATTCGAATCGCCTGCAAGGAACACGGCGTGTGCTCAGGAACTGGGGTGCTTGGGGTGAAACCGGGTGTGTTTTAAATAATAATAATAATAATAATAATAATAATAATAAACACAGCTCTAGTTATCTCCTGCTTGGACTACTGCCATGCACTCTACGTGGGGCTGCCTTTGAAGGTGACCTGGAAACTACAACTAATCCAGAATGTGGCAGCTAGACTGGGGACTGGGACTGGCCACCAAGACCATATAACACCGGTCCTGAAACACCTACATTGGCTCCCAGTATGTTTCCGAGCATAATTCAAAGGTGCTGACCTTGAAAGCCCTAAACAGCCTCGGTCCTGTATACCTGAAGGAGCATCTCCACCCCCATCGTCCAGCCCGGACACTGAGGTCCAGCTCCGAGGGCCTTCTGGCGGTTTCCTCACTGCAAGAAGCCAAGTTACAGGGAACCAGGCAGAGGGCCTTCTTGGTGGTGGCACCTGCCCTGTGGAACACCCTCCCACCAGATGTCAAAGAGAACAACAACTACCAGACTTTTAGAAGACATCTGAAGGCAGCCCTGTTTCGGGAAGCTTTTAATGTTTGATGTATTACAGTATTTTAATAATTTTTTGGAAGCCGCCCAGAGTGGCTGGGGAAGCCCAGCCAGATGGGCGGGGTAATAATAATAATAATAATAATAATAATAATAATAATAATAAAAATAACGACGTCCTGCTCAGCTCCCGAACTGGACAAGCTGGAGGGGGTGAGGAAGCTTAAGGGCCCAATGTGGCCCTCGAGACTTCTCTAGCTGGCCCTCGGGTCTCCTCCCCAGGACACAAACACAATCCATTCCTCAGGCCTCTTCTAGGACGGCATCCACTGCAACAATTTTCCAAGACGGAAACCCAAATTTCCTGGAAACGCTACCGAACTGAGGCCTGATCTGGGCTAGGTCAGTCGATGGAGCGTGCTGAAGCTCTGGGGTCGTGGGTTCGAATTCCAGTTGAGCAGAAGATTCTTGCCTTCCACCTCTACAATTTCCCGAACTTCCCCAAGGAGGGGTGCGTCTGCTGCCCTGGCGAAATGCGGAAATTTGGGGAGAAGGGATCTTGCATCCGCCTAGCCTGCGGAAGGTTTGATCCCTGATGGTTTCTCCAGGTAAGTCTCACCTGTCTCACCTGTGCTCCCAATGAATGAGCCACCTCAGTTGGTAGAGCAATGAGGCTCTTAATCTCATACCCTCCAACATTTCTGTGATGAAAATAGGCATGTCCTATTCAGTTGTTGTCGTCGTTGTCTATCCCACTCTGGGCAGCTTCCAACATATATAAAAACATTAAACATTAAACATTAACAAAAAAAACTTCCCTATAGAGGGCTGACTTGGGAGGTCTTTAAATGTTTTGTTGTTACTTCTGTCCTTGACTCAGGGGCCGGATAACTCCATCCCCTCCAACGTTTCTCCGATGAAAATAGAGACATCCCTGCCAACATTTCTCTGATGAAAATAGGGACGTCCTATTCCATCCCCTTCAACGTTTCTCCCCTGAAAATAGGGACGTCCTATTCCATCCCCTTCAACGTTTCTCCCCTTAAAATAGGGACATTCTATTCCATCCCCTCCAATGTTTCTCCTGTGAAAATAGAGATATTCTATTCCATCCCCTCCAACGTTTCTCCCGTGAAAATAGGGACGTCCTATTCCATCCCCTCCAGTGTTTCTCCCCTGAAAATAGGGACGTCCTATTCCATCCCCTCCAGCGTTTCTCCTGTGAAAATAGGGACGTCCTATTCCATCCCCTCCAACGTTTCGCCCGTGAAAATAGGGACGTCCTATTCCATACCCTCCAACATTTTGCCGACGAAAATAAGGGTGTCCTAAGGGAAAGCAGGACATTCCGGGATGAAATCAGAAACCGGGACGGCTTCTTTAAATCCGGGACTGTCCCTGGAAAACAGGGACACTTGGAGGGTTTGTGATCTCATGGTTGTGGGTTTGATCCCCAAGGTTGGGCGAAGATTCCTGCCTTTTGTCATAAGAGAAACCATGATATAGACAGTGTCATTCTAATTATTCACTTGCGCATCTACAATTCTAGGATTCCAACCTCCCGCCAGTGTCATCGGTCAAGGAACAAGAAAGCCACGCAGATTGCTTGCAGGGGCTTGCAGGGGGGACGGGTTGCTACTGTAGAGGGCAAGGGGGGGATCAGGCAAATTAAAAGCAGACCAGCCCCCCCCCTCCTTCCTTTTAAACAGTCTGGGCTAAAGTGGGGCTTTCAAAGCAGGCCTCTTAACCTCAGAGGAGGGCAGCCGGGCCAGGATGCCTGGCCGATCAGAGCGGGGGACGCCTAGCCTGGGAGGCCCCCTCCCTCCCCACCCACCCATTCGCCTCCCCACCCTTCCCCACATTCCCGGGGTTAGGAACAAGTTGAAACAGCTTCCAGAGCGAAGCTGGGAACAGGCTGCTCTTTGTGCCACCGCAGCTGAGCGGCCGCAAAATCTAGGTCCACCCCCCGCCCCCCAAATCAAAGAATTGCAAGTAAAATCTCAGAGGGTGCTTTTGTTGCAGGAAATTATGTATAGGTTGGGGGGGTTGCGCCTCCAGCAGATATCACGCACATGCAGCCCACTACCAAAACCAGCACCATCGCTTTTGTGGCTTTTGTGATTTGTCCCCACAAAACACTTCATCGCAGTTTCTTCCTGTCTATTCAAAGGGCCTCTGCTGCACGATACCAAATGTCAGAATTCACTGATCAATGTCTGTATGTACTGGCTCACTGGGAAAACTTCAGAAATTCATATAGACATGTGAGCTCAGCTCCTCAGCAGCCCCTCTGCCTGAGTGATAATCCCTGGCCTCCTGATACCTGAGTGCCAGACAGGTAGCCATTCCAGAAATAACAAACCCAGACGAAGACAAAAGGGTGTGATTCACTTGGCTGGGAAACAGGGAAATATATATTTTTGTTACACTTGATGGGTGTTTGGTGGAGGGCGAGGGGAACCATGGGGCAGGGTCCAGGATGCTCAGATTACGGCCACCAGACCTCCCTTTTCATGATGTAACCGTGATGTATTAGTGATGTAGTTTGGGGTGTGTGTAACATGGGGATTAAGGGATGCGGGTGGCGATGTGGGTTAAACCACAGAGCCTAGGACTTGCTGATCAGAAGGTCAGCGGTTCGAATCCCTGCAACAGAGTGAGCTCCCGTTGCTCGGTCCCTGCTCCTGCCAACCTAGCAGTTCGAAAGCATGTCAAAGTGCAAGTAGATAAATAGGTACCATTCTGGCGGGAAGATAAACGGTGTTTCCATGCGCTGCTCTGGTTCGCCAGAAGCGGCTTAGTCCTGCTGGCCACATGACCCGGAAGCTGTACGCCGGCTCCCTCGGCCTGTAAAGCGAGATGAGCACCGCAACCCCAGAGTCGGGCACGACTGGACCTAATGGTCAGGGGTCCCTTTACCCCTTTACCTTTAACATGGGAATTAGCAGCTAATAAAAGTTGGGGTTCTCTTTTGTATGGGGCTTCCATCTTGTTCCACCTGGTGGCAGGTGGGAGGCCTGTGGCGACAGTCTTCAATAAAGACCAAGCCTACTGGCTCTGGTATTCCTGGCTGGTATCCTTGTTTTTTGTCCAAGGGAGCCCTCAGATTTCTCCGTTAACACTTTCAAAGAAGCGCAGGGCAGTTTTTGCATCCCACCCGAGATAGCAAGCAAGTTTGAGTTTTGCACAAACCGGACTTGACCCCCCCCCTTTCTTTACTCACTTCCTCTTAGGGGGAAAAAAGGTGTTTTGAAATTTCGTTTTGCAAGTGCCGTGAAACAGAGGGCGCTGTCGCAACCGAAGGCCCTGTTTTTCAGGGACAGCCCCAGATTTGCAGAAGGGCTCCCCGCTTTTCCTTAGGACGTCCCTATTTTCACCTGAGAAATGTTGGTGGGTACAGTCAGTGCTTTTCCCCCCTAAAAAATTAATAATAAATGTTTAGCGGTACTCTGACTCGAGAAAATCACCATTTTATAGTTCAAAAATGGACAAAAGTACAAAGATTCACAAAATATTTAGGGGGGTGTACCCCCCCCCAGAAAAAAATACTGGGTACAGTTATGTGACCCCCCCCCCAAAATAAGGAGATAAGTAGCTATATAACCTTTGGAAGATACCTGAAGGCAGCCCTGTATAGAGAAGTTTTTTAAAGTTTAGTGTTTTATTATGTTTTTTGGATATGTTGGAAGCCACACAGAGCGGCTGGGGCAACCGAGTCAGATGGGCAGGATATAAATAATAATAAAATTATTACTGTTATTATTATTTATATTTAGAACGTCCCTATTTTCATCAAAGAAATCTTGGAGGGTATGCAAGGGCAAGTCTATCAGTTCTCAGGACCCTTAATGAACTAATTTAATGAAATTTAATGATCTCATGCAGTCAAGTATGGGTGCTTTTCGAAGTACATCTCTGTTTTTATGAGGCTGTGTTAAGGTTCTTCACACACACACACACACACACACACACACAAGTTGTATGTTTTATATACAGCTAAGAGTTTTCGAAAGGTTAAGCCATTGAGAAATGCTTTTAAATAAAAGAAATATAACTTTATATAACTTTTTGAAAGAGGCACACAGCTGAAGATACAAAGTCCGAATGGTGAATATGAGTATTGTTCTGCTTATCAGGTCTAGTTCCACACTGACCAGGTTTGTGGCAAAGTTTGCCTCGAGAACGATGTATAATAATCATATAAAAAGAGTCTGGAGGTTCACTGAAATCCCAGACCACCCGCCTTCTCACGAGCCCTGCATGAAGATTCTCTTAGTTTTAAATTAATTTATTACAGCATTGTTATTTTTTAAAAAGGTGCCCGTTCGCGCACACACACACAGAGGATTCGTCTGGAAATGAATGAAAATTGCGCCAAACAGCCCAATTCGACTTTTCGTACGTTCCAAAACAGTATTGCAGGATCTCCTCTTCCCAGACGGGTATAAATTCTGCTTTGCAGAAAAAAGTAAAGAATATGATTGCAGGAGAAGAGGGACTCTAAAGTCAGGCCAAGGGAGGATTCTGTGCCTCTGAGGATACACAGAGTGCCTTTCCCTCTGCTGCCGAATTGATGGGAGGGATTTAAGGGCGACGCTTGAATCGTCCATTTGGAAGAGACCTTCAGGGTCATCTAGTCCAAACCCAATTTTTCACGCAAGGCTGGACTCGAACCCACAACCTTGAGAGTCTCACGCTTTCGCTCAGGATTAGGCAGACAGGAAAAGCAGAGATTCCCCCCCTTTTTTAAGAGAGAAGCTCACCTTCTGTAAAGCCTTGCGGGGGGGGGGAGACAGTCGCTTCGCTACTGAGATGTGCATTAAAAAGAGAGAAAAAATCAGCATTTTTTGGCCCCCAGATGGCTCTTTTCAGAGAAGCTGGAGAGGTTTTGCAGCTGCCGCTGTTGAAGCGCCGTCAACCGGCATCACCTGCCCTTCGCGTTACCTCCTCCTCGCCCCCCCCCCTTTGCCCATGCGCCACTCGGCTGCCATGTGCCCATTTAGAGCACATGGAACGCAGCCGCCGCTGTCACTGGGGAGCCCACACATTTGGCACACTGACGCAGCTGCTTGGAGGGGGGGGCTCGGCTCTTACGCACTCCATCGTCTCTCTTTCTCTGTGCTGCCCCCCCAAAAAAAAATCAGCATCATTCGGGGAAGCAAGAGGGGGCGCCTGGGAGGAGGGGACGAGAACTGCGTGTGGCAGAGAGCAATGCGCCGCTTGGAAACCTGGCCTGGGGAGACGAGAACGGTGATGGCCCTGACTTGGCAGAAGCCGTCTCTCGGTTTAAATTGGAACATTGAGGACTAGCATCTTGTGCAGACACCGCGATCCCTTCTAGGGGAACGAGGGCGATGGATGTGCATTTCAGCTGTGGCGAATTTGGCGGAGGTTTCAAGCAGGCCATTGGTCCTGGGTGCTTTAGCTGAGAGTCCTGCGTCGCAGAAGGTGGGGCTAGATGGCCGTTGGGGGTCCCTTCTATAATAATAATAATAATAATAATAATAATAATAATAATAATTTATTATTTATACCCCGCCCATCTGGCTGGGCTTCCCCAGCCACTCTGGGCGGCTTCCAAAAAAATATTAAAATTCTATAATACATCAAATATTAAAAGCTTCCCTAAACAGGGCTGCCTTCAGATGTCTTCTAAAAATCTGTTCTCTTTGACATCTGGTGGGAGGGCGTTCCACAGGGAGGGAGCCACCACAGAGAAGGCCCTCTGCCTGGTTCACTGTAGCTTCACTTCTCGCAGTGAGGGAATCGCCAGAAGGCCTTCGGAGCTGGACCTCAGTGTCCGGGTAGAATGATGGGGGTGGAGACGCTCCTTCAGATATACTGGACCCAGGCCGTTTAGGGCTTTAAAGGTGAGAACCAACACTTTGATTTGTGCTCAGACACGTACTGGGAGCCAATGTAGGTCTTTCAAGACTGCTGTTATGTGGTCTCGGCGGCCGCCCCCAGTCACCAGTCTAGCTGCCGCATTCTGGATTAGTTGCAGTTTCCGGGTCACCTTCCAAGGCAGCCCCACAGAGAGCGCATTGCAGTAGTCCAAGCGGGAGATAACCAGAGCATGCACCACTCCGGCCAGACTGTCCACGGGCAGGTAGGGTCATTCAGGACCAGGGAGTCCCCCACACCTGCCCGCCCCCTGTCCCCCAAAAACAGTCCTTCTGTCTTGTCAGGATTCAACCTCAATCTGTTAGCCGCCATCCATTCTGATTTGAAAGAGAGGTAGAGCTTCTAGACACACGCACAGACCCGAACCCCCCTCGTGTCCTCTGTCTGGACAGGCGAGAGAGGCATTTCTCAAGGATGCGTTTTTGCAGGCGGAGGGGGGGAGGAGAAAATGAATTTGGAGGTGGGTGCAAAACAAGGCCAGCAAGGGGGTGTGGCCTGAACGGAGGAGGAGTGGCCTGAAGAGGAGATGTGGCCTGAATGGAGGGGTGTGGCCTGAAGAGAGGAGGAGTGGCCTGAATGGAGAGGTGTGGCCTGGATGGAGGGGTGTGGCCTGAAGAGAGGAGGTGTGGCCTGAATGGAGGGAGTGGCCTGAATGGAGGGGTGTGGCCTAAAGAGAGGAGGTGTGGCCTGAATGGAGGGTGTGGCCTGAATGGAGGGGTGTGGCCTGAAGAGAGGGGGTGTGGCCTGTCGACCAAGTAAAGGTAAAGGGAGTCCTGACCATTAGGTCCAGTCGTGGCCGACTCTGGGGTTGCGGCGCTCATCTCGCTTTATTGGCCGAGGGAGCCGGCGTTCAGCTTCCGGGTCATGTGGCCAGCAGGACTAAGCCGCTTCCGGCGAACCAGAGCAGCGCACGGAAACGCCGTTTACCTTCCCGCCGGAGCGGTACCTATTTATCTACTTGCACTTTGATGTGCTTTCGAACTGCTAGGTGGGCAGGAGCAGGGACCGAGCAACGGGAGCTCACCCCGTCATTGTGGGGATTCGAACCGCCGACCTTCTGATTGGCAAGCCCTAGGCTCTGTGGTTTAACCCACAGCGCCACCAAGTAGAAAGGACCACATTTGGCCCTGACATTCTCCACGGGGGCCTCTGCTGAAAAACTTGAGAGCCCTTTAGCGTTTTAGAGGCCCCCTGAACCCCAAATTCTGGAAATCGCAGGAGGGGGAGCATTGCTCTTGCGCTCAGACTTCCCCAAAGTGACATCTGGTTGGCCGCTGACAGAAGAACATCATAGAATCATAGAATACTAGAGTTGGAAGAGACCACAAGGGCCATCGAGTCCAACCCCCTGCCAAGCAGGAAACACCATCAGAGCACTCCTGACATATGGTTGTCAAGCCTCTGCTTAAAGACCTCCAAAGCAGGAGACTCCACCACACTCCTTGGCAGCAAATTCCACTGTCAAACAGCTCTTACTGTCAGGAAGTTCTTCCTAATGTTTAGGTGGAATCTTCTTTCTTGTAGTTTGGATCCATTGCTCCGTGTCCACTTCTCTGGAGCAGCAGAAAACAACCTTTCTCCCTCCTCTATGTGACATCCTTTTATATATTTGAACATGGCTATCATATCACCCCTTCACCTCCTCTTCTCCAGGCTAAACATGCCCAGCTCCCTTAGCCGTTCCTCATAAGGCATCGTTTCCAGGCCTTTGACCATTTTGGTTGCCCTCCTCTGGACACGTTCCAGTTTGTCAGTGTCCTTCTTGAACTGTGGTGCCCAGAACTGGACACAGTACTCCAGGTGAGGTCTGACCAGAGCAGAATACAGTGGCACTGTTACTTCCCTTGATCTAGATGCTATACTCCTATTGATGCAGCCCAGAATTGCATTGGCTTTTTTAGCTGCCGCGTCACACTGTTGGCTCATGTCAAGTTTGTGGTCAAACAAGACTCCTAGATCCTTTTCACATGTACTGCTCTCAAGCCAGTACTGAACCGGATACAGCTAGGCTCTTCTGTTCTGATGGAACTTCCAGGTCCAGGCACAGTCTATCACCATTTCTAGGCTTTGAGGGGAATTTGGCCCCTGGGAGAACTGGGCAGGCTATGGGCCTCCCCCCCCAGCCAGAATCTTCTGGTGTTCTTCAGAGGGGGTGGCTCACCAAGCAGAAATCCTCTGCCCACCCGCAGCTGGTGTTCGCCAGGACTTCTCCACCCCATAGCGCTGTGGTGTGGGGCCAGGCCAAGCCGCCCCCCCAACCAGCTCCACGCCAACAACCGCCTTTGGCTCAAATCCCACCTAAACTGCCCCACCTTCGCTGTCTCCTTGCTAAACCCGGCCTGTTTTTGAAGATGCGTTGGCACAGATCCCAGGCAAGACCTTTGGGCGTTGCGCCGCCAAACCGGCAGGCGCATAGCCCTGCCCCACGTCGACCCCACGCCCTGCAACGCCCTTGACTCTCTAACCAGAGTTTTGTTTAGTCAGGGAAACTGGGGGGGGGGGAGGAAGAGGAGGAGGTCCTGGATCTCGAGAGAGAGAGATATATATAGCTGCGACCCACAGGTAACAGTGCGTCATGCGCCGGGTTGACGCAGCTGGCAACGCAAGCCTGAGCTGGGTGTGTGTATGTTTGTGTGCCGTTCCCTCTGAGAGCTGTCTCTCCCTTTCCCCCTTGACACCGAAACCCAGGAACGGAGTCCCCAGGCTGGATCTCTTCACCAAAGGCCTTTATTCTGCTATCCTCCTCCCTTCCTGTGCCCCAGAGTTAGAGTTGCCAACTCTCTCCTCCTGGCTCTGCTCCTCTGCTTGAGCCGTCTCTCTCCAGTGAGCCTGACAAATCCGATCTCTTTCCCCAAAAAGGCTTTATTCTGCGTCTCTCCCTTCATGTGACCCAGATTTAGGGTTGCCAACTTTCCCCTCCTGGCCCTGCTCCTCCGCCATTTTCTATTTGCCGCCGTCTCCGCCCCCCCCCCATGACCAAGACTCAGGAACTGCAGCCCCAGATCTCTTCCCCCAAAAGACTGCATTCTGTTTTTCTCCTTCCCCTCCCTCCCACGACCTAGATTTTGGTTTGCCAACTTCCCCACCGGTAGAAAAACGGCCTACGAATCCTAAGCAATCGATAGATCTGATTGGCTGGGAACCCTACCCAGACCACCTCAAGGTCCTCCCAAGCCAATCTGATAGTTGTGATAGGGTTGCCAACCTTCCCACCCACTACCGCTCCTCCGCCTTTCGTGTCGGCACTATCTGTGGGTGCAAAAGGGAGCCCTTGCTCACCTCTGTGCCCAGAGCAGTATCACCTGCTGGCTGCAGCAGCTAGGCCCACCCGCTAAAGGCGCAGGAGCATACCTGGCCAGGGTTTTTCTGGTCAGTTGGCAACCCGACCAAAAAATAATAATACAGAGATCTGGGTACCCTATTCCTGGAAGAGTTCTACCCCCACAGTTCGGGAAGCCTTGCTTAACCTGTGTAGAAATCTTTTAAGGGGTTGCAATGTGGTGTTTGGATGTTCTTGACTGCTTTTGTACATTGTGTAATTTTCCACTCTGTCCTCCCCGGTCTGTCTCAACACAATGTTCTTCCTGTGCTGTGCGGCAATTGTGTGTGTGTGCGCGCGCATGCTTTTAGGGAGGTGGTGGGATCGCTGTTGCTCACGACACCCTCGGGCCCGGGGTACAGGATGTCCTCAATCGGAGCCACACCCATCCCTGCCGGGAAATCGAGCTTCTCTCCAGCCCTGTCCAGACAGACGCTGGCAACTTGGGAGCAGGCAAAGCACAGGGCTTGGAGCGTGGCCCACCACATGTTGCGGGACTTCCCATGCCCATTGGGCCTGCTGGCTGCTGTTGTTTCGCCACATGTGGACGGCACCATCCCTGGAAGAGAAAGATAATATAATATGACCTGAACAGATTGGAGAACAGGGCCCAAATTTTAAAAAATGAATTTCAGCAGGGACCAATAAGGTAAAGGTAAAGGGACCCTTGACCACTAGGTCCAGTCGTGGCCGACTCTGGGGTTGCGGCGCTCATCTCGCTTTACTGGCCGAGGGAGCCAGCGTTCAGCTTCCAGGTCACGTGGCCAGCAGGACTAAGCCGCTTCTGGCGAACCAGAGCAGCGCACAGAAACACTGTTTACCTTCCCGCTGGAGTGGTACCTATTTATCTACTTGCACTTTGACATGCTTTCGAACTGCTAGGTTGGCAGGAGCAGGGACCGAGCAACGGGAGCTCAGCCTGTCATTGCGGGGATTCGAACCGCCGACCTTCTGATCGGCAAGTCCTAGGCCCTGTGGTAGGAAGAGTTGCACGGTTGTAAGATGGAGTGGGAACACTTGGCTTACTAGCAATATGTGTGAAAAGGATCCAGGACAGGCGTCAGCAAACTTTTTCAGCAGGGGGCCAGTCCGCTGTCCCTCAGACCTTGTGGGGGGCCGGACTATATTTTGAAAGAAAAAATATGAATGATTTCCTATGCCCCACAAATAACCCAGAGATGCATTTTAAATCAAAGGACACATTCTACTCATGTGAAAACACGCTGATTCCTGGACCGTCCGTGGGCCGGATTGAGAAGGCGATTGGGCCGGATCCGGCCCCCGGGCCTTAGTTTGCCTACCCGTGATCTAGGGGTCTCGGTGGACTACAAGCTGAACATAAGCCCACAGTGTGATGGAGCAGCAAAAAACCCGAATGCTACTCTAAGCTGCATCAACCGAAGTCTTTAGACTTAAAGGGAAGTCATCGTCCCAATCTATTCTGCCTTGTTCAGACCACAGCTGGAGTCCTGTGTCCAGTTCTGGGCACCACAATTTGGCACCAAATTATTAATATGTATGTTAAAAACCGCGGGAGCCAGAAGGCAACCTCGCCGTGACGTTTTAAAAGCTTTCACCATACCAAACCAACTCTGACCCTCATCTCTGCATCGCTGTCACCGTTCTTGGGTCAATAAGCCGCCAATGTTAGCAATTTGAAATTCCTCCCACAGCCTATTTCAGTCAACGGAGTCGAAAGATCCATACAAGCTACATAGAGATTGTTCTTAATTTTCTTGGTATATTGTTGTTTAGTCGTTTAGTCGTGTCCACCCCTTCGTGACCCCCTGGACCAGAGCACGCCAGGCACTCCTGTCTTCCACTGCCTCCCGCAATTTGGTCAAACTCATGCTGGTAGCTTCGAGAACACTGTCCCACCATCTCGTCCTCTGTCGTCCCCTTCTCCTTGCGCCCTCCATCTTCCCCAACATCAGGGTCTTTTCCAGGGAGTCTTCTCCTCTCAGGAGGTGGTCAAAGTCTTGGAGCCTCAGCTTCAGGATCTGTCCTTCCAGTGAGCACTCAGGGCTGATTTCCTTCCGAATGGAGAGGTTGGATCTTCTTGCAGTCCATGGGACTCTCAAGAGTCTCCTCCAGCACCAGAATTCAAAAGCATCCATTCTTCGGCGATCAGCCTTCTTGATGGTCCAGCTCTCACTTCCAAACATCACTACTGGGAAAACCAGAGCTTTAGCTATACGTCTTATAGCTCCTTATATTATGGTTCAGAATGAAACATGGATCAGTGGTACTGTGAACCCTGCTTGTTCTCGGTTGGTAGAGCAGTTAGACTCTTAATTTCAGGGCTGTTGGTTGCACGAAACCTCCATCACACAGAGTTGGACTAGATAACCCTGTGGTCCCTTTTGACTCTGCAATTCTAGGATTCAACCGGTTGGGTGGTTTTTGAAAGAAAGATCTCCATTGGCTCCCAGGACATTTCCGAGCACAATTCAAAAGTGTTGGTGCTGACCTTGAAAGCCCTAAACGGCCTCGGCCCTGTATCCCTGAAGGAGTATCTCCACCCCGGACACCGGGGTCCATCTCCGGGGTTCATCTCCGGACACTGGGGTTCAGCCTGGACACTGAGATCCAGCACCAAGGGCCTTCTGGCAGTTCCCTCCCTGCAAGAAGCGAGGTTGCAGGGAACCAGGCAGAGGGCCTTCTCGGTGGTGGCGCCCGCCCTGTGGAACGCCTTCCCTTCAGATGTCAAGGAAATAAACAAAAGCCTGGAACGGATTGATCCGTTTTGCATTGCTTTCTATGGGAAAGCAGCACGCCTTGATTTTGGAACACTTTGGTTTTGGAACGGGTTAAGTTTGAGAGCCAAGGTACCACTGTAGAGACTATAATGTGGTCGATATCAGTTCCTCCATATTCGTACAAATAAGTATACCGGCGCTTAGAAATGACTACCAGACTCCTATGAAGGATATAAAAATTATATAGGGATACAGATTCCAAATTAATATAACGCCCCCTGCGTTATATTAATTGTCCAGAGAACAACGAGAAGTTAGGAAAATATCTTCCAAGTCGAAGCCCAATTGTTTGCTCCCATTTAGGTATTAAAATCCCCACCAAAGGAGGGAAAAAAATGTAGATCTGATCAAATCTTGGTGGTCTGTGACAGACTAGGGGGAAGGTAGATGTTTAGACAGAAAAGAAAGATTGCTAATTCAGTTGATTTGCACTGACAAAAGATAATTATTTTGGCCGGACCAAGCACTCTCTCTAACAACTTTCTTCTTATATTTTGGGATAATTTTATGCAAAATTTAGGCATACGAAATACATGCCTGCTTACACACAATATGCATACAAAATACATACAATACAACAACAATAATAATCATCTTTATTTCAAGAGAAAATGGGCGCCGTGACTCATGAAACATTAAGCTTTCGCATCCCCTTTCTCAGCGATTCCTCGTTAACGACGAAGCCAAGGGCAAGTTGCACTCTGCGCATGCTCAGAGGAACCCTTGCCTGACTTAGGACTTCCCCTGAATTCATCGGTGCAGATTCTTGGTAGGGGCACAGCCTCAAATTAAGCCCTCGTTCACCTATACTCCTCTTTCCGAAGTGCACATTTTCTGCTCAAAGAACGTAAGAATAAATTAGAAACGCACGCAAAAGCAAGAGATCGTTTGAGCACGTGCAGAGTGCCTGGTCGTCGTCCCCCAACACACCTTTTCCCAGCTTGTTCTTGTGGGGTTAAGAGTCCAGTCGAGCATCAAATCTGTCAGTGGGAGAAATACGGGAATAATAATAATAATAATTTATTATTTATACCCCGCCCATCTGGCTGGGTTTCCCCAGCCACTCTGGGCGGCTTCCAAAAGAATATTAAAATACTGTGATACATCAAACATTAAAAGCTTCCCTAAACAGGGCTGCCTTCAGATGTCTGCTAAAAGTCTGGTAGTTGTTGTTCTCTTTGACATCTGACGGGAGGGAGTTCCACAGGGAGGGAGCCACCACCGAGAAGGCCCTCTGCCTGGTTCCCTGTAGCTTGGCTTCTCACGGTGAGGGAACCACCAGAAGGCCCTCGGGAGATGGACCCAGGTGTCCGGGTAGAACGATGGAGGTGGAGACGCTCCTTCAGGTATACTGGACCGAGGCCGTTTAGGGCTTTCAACGTCAGCACCGACACTTTGAATTGTGCTTGGAAACGTCCTGGGAGCCAATGTAGGTATTTCAGGACCGGTGTTATGTGGTCTCGGCGGCCGCCCCCAGTCACCAGTCTGGCTGCTGCATTCTGGATTAGTTGTAGTTTCCGGGTCACCTTCAAAGGTAGCCCCACGTAGAGCGCATTGCAGTAGTCCAAGCTGGAGATAACCAGAGCATGGACCACTCTGGTGAGACAGCCTGCGGGCAGGGAGGGTCTCATCCTGCATACCAGATGGAGCTGGTGGACAGCTGCCCTAGACAAAGAATTGACCTGCGCCTTTATGGACAGCTGTGAGTCCAAAATGACTCCCAGGCTGCGCACCTGGTCCTTCAGGGGCACAGTGACCCCATTCAGGACCAGGGAATCCTCCACACCTGCCCGCCTCCTGTCCCCCAAAAACAGTACTTCAAATCAAATTGCAGGAGCAGACACATACAATTCCAGGCTGTAGGCTGCAATTCACCAGGGAGACTCCTCGGAGGCGAAATTTGTTCTTGGTCTCTGGAGTATCGCGGGCTGCCTATTCCACAAGCCGCAGAGGGACAGCCCAGAGAGGAATAATTCGCCCACCCAGCAAAAACTAAAAAGAAACCCTCTCCGCTTCGCTTTCTGGCAGCAAAGATGAGCTGGTTGGGTTGGGGGACGTATGAAAAGGGTTTCGCGTCCCAAATGGAGGCTTGGGGACCCAGCAGAATGTGGCGAGGCGGAGGTTCAACCGGGATAGCGTAACGCTCTACCTGTTGGATCGCCTGCCTGTCGCGAACAAAAAACTGCTGCCGGCCTAAAAGAGCCTGGAGCTCTGCATAGGAGAAGGTTTGCAAGAAACCGTGGACCCCTCCCCAGCCTTTTTCATTTTCTCCCCCCCCCCCAACAGAGTAAGAGAATGGCTTCCATGGCAACGGACCTCTAGGGGCCCTTTGGAGTGTGAATGAATGGATTGCAGATGAATGAATGTTATTTTATTCTGCTAAACTGCCCCCCCCACCTTTCCACGGAGAGCAAAACTGGCAGCATTAAAAATATTATTAATAATAATCAAGATTAAACAGCCTTTTTTTAAAAAAAAATAATAATCAGCGTTTTGCTTGTCACTCGCTTTGCTCCTCTGCCCTGAAGAGCAGGCAGGCATCCAACCAACCGGTAAAGTTCCCACAGCAATATCAGTTGCAGCAATATCAGTTGCAGATTCATTTGTTGACTTCAGCCCAGGCATGCAGGCAGGCATCCAAAGGGTAAAGCTGTGAGATCAGTGGCAAATGGGTTTATTTTATTTACGGATACGTAATTCACACTTTCATTAAGATGTGAATACAGGGCGCAGCATATAAGGATGGAATCAACAAAAGAAACAGAAATATATTAATAAGTACTGATGTAGAGGGAGAAATCTGATGTAGAGAGAGTCATCGACAGTCTGATCCGGTGATCTGCACCAGAATTTCCCTCTGACTTTAGCGGCCAGGAAGATTGGGTTTCCTTGAGCGGGCCGAGAGGAAAACGGAGACTGGATCGCAACTGGAATGGAATGGAAGAATGAAACCATCTCATGCCATAATAATAGTAATTTAAAAATTATTTATTTATTATCATCAAAAGGTCTCAGGGTGTTTAACAGATTCATAATTACAATTATAACATGAAAAGGAAGCTACAACTTGCATAATGAGTCAGTTAAACCGCTTCTCTGGCCCTAACATTGGGTGATAATATGGTAGTACCTTAGTTCTCAAACTTAATCCGTTCCGGATGTCCGTTCCAGAACCAAAGCGTTCCAAAACCGAGGCGCGCTTTCCCATAGAAAGCAATGCAAGACGGATTAATCTGTTCCAGACTTTTAAGAACAACCCCTAAAAACAGCAATATGACATGAATTTTGCAATCTAACGAGACCATTGATCCATAAAATGAAAGCAATAAAACAATGGACTGCAGTCGCACAATCAATCAATCCATCAGTAGCTGGACTGGGTTCCGCGCAGTCGCAAAAACGAAATGAAAAAGAGCCGCATGAACGAAAACGCAAAATAAATAGCAAAAACAGACAGACCTCAACTTCCAAAAAAAGTTCGCCATAAGTTGTTTGAGTACCAAGGCGTTTGGGAACCAAGGTACCACTGTGTTTTGTGGTTTTATATCTTGACTTTAGGGACGTGGGTGGCGCTGTGGGTTAAACCACAGAGCCTAGGACTTGCCGATCAGAAGGTCGGCGGTTCGAATCCCCGCGACGACAGGGTGAGCTCCCGTTGCTCAGTCCCTGCTTCTGCCCACCTATCAGTTCGAAAGCACGTCAAAGTGCAAGTAGATACATAGGTACCACTCCAGCGGGAAGGTAAACGGTGTTTCTGTGCGCTGCTCTGGTTCGCCAGAAGCGGCTTAGACCTGCTGGCCACATGACCCGGAAGCTGTATGCCGGCTCCCTCAGCTAATAAAGCGAGATGAGTGCCGCAAATCCAGAGCTGGCCACGACTGGACCTAATGGTCAGGGGTCCCTTTACCTTTACCTTTTATCTTGACTTTATTCTGTGAACCGCCCTGAGACCCCCCTGGTATAGGGCAGTATATAAATTCAAATAATAATAAACAACCCCCTACAATGAAGCAAGAACAGCAATTTCCACGGTCGTGCTGCGAAACCCCAAGCCATCCGATAATGCAATGGCTCTGAGCATGTGCAGAGTTTTTGGCCCTAAATAATATCCCAGGCAGTATTACAAGAGGGAGGGAGGAAAACTTCTCCTTTGGTGGAACAGGCGCAGGAGCTGCAGTGATGGGGGAGAGTTGGCAACTTTTAAAGGGACGCAGGCTTCGGATGCAGGCATCAGACTCGGTCTCAGTTGGCCATCTGTCATGAACACTTCAGCTGAGATTTCTAGAGGGGGTTGGACTAGATGACCACAGGGTCCCAATTCTCCAATCTGAATATTCTATCCCCCTAACCATGTATTAGGGACACGGGTGGCGCTGTGGTCTAAACCACAGATCCTAGGACTTGCCGATCAGAAGGTCGGCGGTTCGAATCCCCGCGACGACAGGGTGAGCTCCCGTTGCTCAGTCCCTGCTTCTGCCCACCTAGCAGTTCGAAAGCACGTCAAAGTGCAAGTAGACAAATAGGTACCGCTCTGGCGGGAAGGTAAACGGCGTTTCCGTGCGCTGCTCTGGTTCGCCAGAAGCGGCTTCGTCATGCTAGCCACACGACCCAGAAGCTGAACGCCGGCTCCCTCGGCCAGTAAAGCGAGATGAGCGCCGCAACCCCAGAGTCGTCCATGACTGGACCTAATGGTCAGGGGTCCCTTTACCTTTACCTTTTTTACCCATGTCCTACAGGCATTGCAGACATTCCTTCAGAGGCTTTTGGGGGCCAGGCATTCAAAAAACAGGGAAAAACCTAAATCCATCTGGTGGGCGAGCTCTGCCAACCCCAGGCAGCTGGCGGCCGGCCCCAGCTGCCCCACAGGCCAAACCCCAAAGAGAGGGTGGTGGTTTTAATTTCAGAGCAAGCTGGGCGGAGAGGATTTATGCCGAAAATGCAAAAACGCCCTCCTCTGGCTCCCCTGCCAATCCTGGGGTTTTCAGGAATTTAGAACTTCATTTTTTCATTCCTTGGGGCTTCAGACACACCCCACCTCCTTCCCAACAAGACAGAAGTGCTGTTTTGGGGGGACAGGGGGTGGGCAGGTGCGGGGGACTCCCTGGCCCTGAGTGGGGTCACTGTGCCCCCGAAGGACCAGGTGCGCAGCCTGGGGGTCATTCTGGACTCACAGCTGTCCATGGAGGCGCAGGTCAGTTCTGTGTCCAGGGCAGCTCCATCTGGTACGCAGGATGAGACCCTCCCTGCCCGCAAACTGTCTGGCCAGAGTGGTGCATGCTCTGGTTATCTCCCGCTTGGACTACTGCAATGCGCTCTCCGTGGGGCTACCTTTGACGGTGACCCGGAAACTGCAACTAATCCAGAATGCGGTTGCCACACAGGTAACTGGGAGCGGCCGCCAAGACCATATAACACCGGTCCTAAAAGATCTATATTGGCTCCCAGGACGTTTCTGAGCACAATTCAAAGACTTGGTGCTGACCTTGAAAGCCCTAAATGGCCCTGAAGGAGCATCTCCACCCCCATCGTTCTGCCCGGACGCTGAGGTCCAGCGCCGAGGGCCTTCTGGCGGTTCCCTCATTGCGAGAAGTGAGGTTACAGGGAACCAGGCAGAGGGCCTTCTCGGTAGTGGCGCCCACCCTGTGGAACGCCCTCCCATCAGATGTAATAATAATTATATAATAATAATAATAATAATAATTTATTATTTATACCCATCTTGCTGGCCTTCCCCAGCCACTCTGGGCGGCTTCACAAAAAACATTAAAATACTGTAATACATCAAACATTAAAAGCTTCCCTAAACAGACTTTTCTGACTTTTAGAAGACATCTGAACGGCAGCGGACTTTGGAGACTTTTGAACAGGGCTTGTGGTCCATCTGCATCGCAGGCGGTTGGAGTCGATGACCTTCGGGGTTCCCTTTCCAGATCCACGATTCTGTGACAACCAGGGTCGGGAACCAGTGAGCCGCCCGGCTGCCATCTCGACCTCTGTGCATGCGCAGAGCGCCCGCGCTGGTGCGCTGGGCTGGCTTTTATTCTGCCTTGTCCCGGCTTGCCCCAAAATATTATTTCTCTTTTTTCTCCCATGTCTTTTGCGTAGGTGTGACTCACAAGCCCACAGCCCTGGTGACTCAACGGTGGAAATGGCCCTCAGCCACGTGGAGCCAGAGACCTCGGCTGACCCCACTGGGGAGAACAAGCCCACACCGCCCCCTCTGCAGGGACGGTTTATTTTTTGGCAGGGCCTAGCCCTGTTTCTCCCCAACACCCAAAAATAAAAAAATATGCACGTCTAAGGAGCGTCCGCTGAGCACGTGCAGAGACAGCGTCCTCTGAACATGTCCAGAGTGCCCACGCAGAGCCGACAGGATTAACTCCTCTAGGTTCCAGGAGAACGATAAAAGGGATTTAATAACTGGGGGGAAATAGGAATAAGACCCACATATCCAGAGAATAAGTGTCGTTCTGCTTCAGGGGGGAGGGCGGGGAGTTGAGAACTCTGCGCATCCTCAGAGGTCCGTTTCCTCAGCCCAAATTCAGCCCAGGACGATCTGGCTATTGAGTCCAGTCCCTGTCTCAGAAGCGTTTTTCTATGCCCCGGTAATTCTAAAGGGAGAGTTGAGGCTCTTGTGATGTTCTCGCGTCCTCTGAGCATGCCTAGAGCGCCTTCCTTTCGCAACAAGCTCTGGCCTGTGGGTCTGAGCCATAGTCTAGCCAACTGAGCAGGGCTGTCATAGAATCGCAGGTCATTTATTCCCACGCCCTGCAAGGCAGGAACGTCAACCACAAACTTGACATGAGCCAACAGTGTGACGCGGCAGCTAAAAAAGCCAATGCAAATCTGGGCTGCATCAATAGGAGTATAGCATCTAGATCAAGGGAAGTAATAGTGCCACTGTATTCTGCTCTGGTCAGACCTCACCTGGAGTACTGTGTCCAGTTCTGGGCACCACAGTTCAAGAAGGACACTGACAAACTGGAACGTGTCCAGAGGAGGGCAACCAAAATGGTCCAAGGCCTGGAAACGATGCCTTATGAGGAACGGCTAAGGGAGCTGGGCATGTTTAGCCTGGAGAAGAGGAGGTTAAGGGGTGATATGATAGCCATGTTCAAATATATAAAAGGATGTCACATAGAGGAGGGAGAAAGGTTGTTTTCTGCTGCTCCAGAGAAGCGGACACGGAGCAATGGATCCAAACGACAAGAAAGAAGATTCCACCTAAACATTAGGAAGAACTTCCTGACAGTAAGAGCTGTTTGACAGTGGAATTTGCTGCCAAGGAGTGTGGTGGAGTCTCCTCCTTTGGAGGTCTTTAAGCAGAGGCTTGACAACCATATGTCAGGAGTGCTCTGATGGTGTTTCCTGCTTGGCAGGGGGTTGGACTCGATGGCCCTTGGGGTCTCTTCCAACTCTAGGATTCTATGAACTAAATCTCCGTAAAATGGACGTTCTGTTTGCGTTGCCTGGGAGTCCGGGACCGTCCCTGGCAGTGCCTCTGAGCATAAGCAGAAAGCCCTGTGCCTAACACATCCTGACCGAACAGCGGCTGAGCATTCCTTCATTTCCAAGGCAAGGTTTATCATTTCGGCTCCAGGGCACTGTAAGGATAAAGAGCGCCTCTGACCATATGCAGAGTCCACAGCTCCCACGCATCTGCGACGATTATGGATGTCTTTGCGAATGGTTATGTGGTGGGGTGGCAGAGACGGCTGGCTCCCACCCCACATCCTTCCCTCCAGGTGCCCCCAATCCCCAAACCTCTGGGCAGGATTGAACGGAGGCGAGATCTGGGCCCTAAGCACTCTGCGTATGCTCAGGGGTACTCTTTCCTTTTGCGTCATTATCATCATTACCGGGACTCGGCTACAAATGTAACATTTTAAGTGAATTATATAAACGGGACAGTAGATGGCGGTGACGAGCTAATGGCGAATTCAATGTATTTTTTCCCCTCCAAAATTTGTGTTTCTTTGAAAAGCATTTTGACGGCATGAGATTTAGAGTCTCATGCTTTGCTGACTGAGCCATCCCAGGTCAGCTTGGGACTTTCAGGGTCACGGGTTCCGATCCCACATTGATCCACAGATTCCCACATTGCAAGGGGTTGGACTAGATGACACACGGGTGTCTCTTTCGCCCTCTACAATTCTGTGGTGCTGGAACACATCGCTGCCTCCGACTGCAGGGTCAGAGCCTAGCCCATGGCAGCCAGTTGCCCCATCTCATTTGGTGGCGCAAATTCCTGTGGGAGGGAGTTCCGCAGGTTAACGGCGTGCTGTCTTAAGAAGCTCTTCCTTTCCTCTATCCGATATGCAGCTCCGTCGGAGGCGCACGGGTTTCGGCGTTGAAAGAGACCCTGCCTGCCGCCTGCAGGAGACGAGAGCCCATGCGCCAGATCCATGCGCACAGACACATGCTGTCTCTCCCCAGCGTCAGCGGTGCTGCTTGCGTGCGGCCTTCTCTGTGATGCAGAGCTTCGAGGCGGCGGGGGGAGGGAAGGGGCTGTGCTGGGGGCTCCCGTTTCTCAACAGGCGAGGGGAAGGGCTTTGCTGGGAATTTCAGCGGCCTCCCTCGCCTCTGCGCATGGCGCATGCTGACTCATGCGGCCCAACGGCGCCACCTCTCTCTCCCTTCCTCCGCTCTGCTCGCTTGCCAAGTCTGAGAGGCCTCTTGTCATCCTCCCAAGATCGCCTCCCTCCCTCGCTCGAGCCTGCAAGTGCAGATCAAACGAGGCCGGCGGTGGGAGGCTGCAGCAGGAACCCCCAAATTTAGGATCCTCTGTCTCTCCCCAAAGTTCTGCTGCTGCTGGGTTTTGCAGCGAAGCCCCTGCTTTTGATCGATGCATCGAACAATGGGTTCCATGCTTCGCATTCACTAGCGTTGCAGGGAATTTTTATAGGTTGGAAGGGTTGCAGATATTACGCACATGCAGCCCACTGAGACCTGAAGAGAAAATATTTGGTCGGTTGGATCGAAAACGGTTTCAGGTCAGTCTTCCTGTGCTGATCTATGTACGTGCTTGGTTGGTACATTTATGAACATTTAATATATAACCCCGCCCACCTGTGGGGAAGGGAGGGCGGATATTGTTCCACTCGATGGGTGTTTGGTGGAGGGCAAGGAGAACCATGGGGCAGGGTCCAGGATGCTCAGATTACGGCCACCAGACCTCCCCTTTCATGATGTAACCATGATGTATGAGTGATGTAGTTTGGGGGGGTGTAACATGGGGATTAAAGGTAAAGGTAAAGGGACCCCTGACCATTAGGTCCAGTCGTGGCCGACTCTGGGGTTGCGGCGCTCATCTCGCTTTACTGGCCAAGGGAGCTGGCGTACAGCTTCCGGGTCATGTGGCCAGCAGGACTAAGCTGCTTCTGGAAACCAGAGCAGCACACGGAAATGCCGTTTACCTTCCCGTCGGAGTGGTACCTATTGATCTACTTGCACTTTGACGTGCTTTCGAATTGCTAGGTTGGCAGGAGCTGGGACTGAGCAACGGGAGCTCACCCCATCGCAGGGATTCGAACCGCCGACCTTCTGATCGGCAAGTCCTAGGCTCAGCTGTGTAAATGCAGCCAATTTCCTTCCCAGGAGATGAGGACCGGGGTCTTCCTTCACTCCCAGGTTCTGTAGGCTGTTTAACTTTTCTCCTGGTGCAGGAGATTCTCCCACTGTCCGTTTTGCAAGGCCCGGACACTCTGGGGCAACAAACCAAGACATTTCTGCAAAGAAGGAACATGGGTGCTGAGTCAACATCGGGGACGAACCCTGACTCAGCGCCCTGTGCCGAAAACCTCACCGAAAGGGGAAGCAAAAGACGACTTTTGGTGCCGCAACACCTCAAAGTCATCATTTTGAAAAGGAGGGAAACTTCGCTTCCCGGTTAGGCCCCATCTGGAAGATAGGATTTGCATGATATTTGCAATATGTGCAAAATGGTCACGATCCCAGTATTTGCAGCAGGGCGAGGGTTTTCCTCCCCGAACTCAGCAAGGACCGAGGCTGGAGAGATTCGGGACATTCTTCACAAGCCAAGTGGTTCAACTGCGGAACTCCCTGCCACTCCTTGGCTTTAAAAGGCAATCAGACAAATTCGTGCAAGAGGCGGTGGATGTTTGCTACCTGCGATTGCTCTGCTTCCAAGTTCGGAGGCCGTAAATGTGTCTGAGTGGCAGTTTCTGGAAACGGCAGGAGGGGAGAGTCGGGATTTGCCCATGCAGTTTGCAGAAAGGTACGTCATCGCCGCACGGAGTCATTTACCAAACTCCGACCGTCCTGCCCTGAGATGTGCGCCCGCATAGTTTGCATTGCGCCAACTTGGGCTCGTGGGGAATGAGTCAACCAACGCTTCTCGAAGGGTCCTCAGCCCTCAAGGGAAAGAGACACAGGATTTTTCTTTTTCAAATTCTGCTGATTAAAAGCTTCCCACTTCCTTCCCTCTTTCGACGCCACACCCAAAGTCTGGATAATGCATTTCCCGTCAGGGTCAAGCGCTGGGCCAGGCGAGAGACGAAGGCTTTCAGGCAGAGAAATCCTTAGGCCTCACAAAGTGAGTGGCTCAGATTTAGCTGTGCCCCCGAAGGACCAGGTGCGCAGCCTGGGAGTCATTTTGGACTCATCGCTGTCCATGGAGGCGCAGGTCCATTCTGCATCCAGGGTGGCTGTCTACCAGCTCCATCTAGGACGCAGGATGAGACCCTCCCTGCCCACAGACTGTCTGGCCAGAGTGGTGCATGCTCTGGTTATCTCCCGCTTGGACTACTGCCATGCGCTCTATGTGGGGCTGCCTTTGAAGGTGACCCGGAAACTACAACTAATCCAGAATGCGGCAGCGAGACTGGGGACTGGGAATGGCTGCTGAGACCATATACCGTAACACTGGTCCTGAAAGACCTCCATTGGGTCCCAGGACGTTTCCGAGCACAATTCAAAGTGTTGGTGCTGACCTTTAAAGCCCTAAACAGCCCAGTATCCCTTAAGGAGCGTCTCCACCCCCATCGTTCTGCCCGGACACTGAGGTCCAGCGCCGAGGGCCTTCTGGCGGTTCCCTCCCTGCTAGAAGCGAGGTTACAGGGAACCAGGCAGAGGGCCTTCTTGGTGGTGGCACCCTCCCTTCAGATGTCCAGGAAAGAAACAACTATATGACATTTAGAAGACATCTGAAGGCAGCCCTGTTTAGGGAAGTTTTTAATAACTGATGTTTTAATATACTTTTATCTTTGCTTCTTCCAGTACACTGACAATAGTTAGCCTGTCTTCCCAAGACACACTGTTGATGGAATCTTTCCAGGAGTTGGAGATGGTGTTTATAAGTCATCCACGTTTCACAAGCATACAGTAAATTTGGTAGTACAATAGCTTTGTAAACAAGCATTTTCATTTCCCTGCAAATGTCCCGGTCCTCAAACACTCTGCGCTTCAATCGGGAGAAAGCCGCACTCGCAGAGCTCAGGCGGTGCTGGATTTTGACATCAGTGTCGGGCCTTGTGGGAAGATAACTGCCCAGGTAGGAGAAGTGATTAACACTTTCCAACGTTACACCACTGAGCTGGATTTGCGGCGCCGCAGAGGGGTTATTTTGTATTTTGGTTTTTTGGATGTTGAGCGATAGGCCAAGTTTTTCGTAAGCTTCTGCGAAGATATTTAAGATGGTTTGGTGGTCAAACCATCCTAAATATAGGATAAGGGTGTCTCTGTCAAGCTATCTGCTACGACAGTGGTGGCCAAACTTGGCCCTCCAGCTGTTTTTGGACTACATTTCCCATCATCCCTGACCACTGGTCCTGTTAGCTAGGGATGATGGGAGTTGTAGTCCCAAAACAGCTGGAAGGCCGAGTTTGGCCACCACTGCGCTACGACCTCAAGGTCTCTCTCCTGGTCACTACCACCAGTTCGGACGCCAGGAGCGTATAGGTGAAACTGTATCCTTCACTTTAATTTTCCCATCGCTTTGCACCTTGCATTCCTGGAGGCCGTCGGAGTCTGAGGAACCATGGAAAGCCATAGGTTCACCATTCCCGAACCCACACTCAGCTCGAGTCATGAGAGGTGGACCATAAAGAAGGCTGATCGCCAAAGAATGGATGCTTTTGAATTCTGGTGCTGGAGGAGACTCTTGAGAGTCCCATGGACTGCAAGAAGATCCAACCTCTCCATTCTGAAGGAAATCAGCCCTGAGTGCTCACTGGAAGGACAGATCCTGAAGCTGAGGCTCCAAGACTTTGGCCACCTCATGAGAAGAGAAGACTCCCTGGAAAAGACCCTGGTGTTGGGAAAGATGGAGGGCACAAGGAGAAGGGGACGACAGAGGGCGAGATGGTGGGACAGTGTTCTCGAAGCCACCAGCATGAGTTTGACCAAACTGCGGGAGGCAGTGGAAGACAGGAGGGCCTGGCGTGCTCTGGTCCAGGGGGTCACGAAGAGGCGGACACGACTAAATGACTAAACAACATTTCAGAATCGCAAGGCGGGGGGAAACCTCTGGGCTTCCAGATCGAATGTGCTTTTCAGATCTCCCAGGTGGGATCCCAGACAGAAAGGTTGCTTTGCTTGCAATTCCTGCTGAAAAACCTGCCTCGACCTGCCAAACTTCTCTCCCTCCGGCTGGGAAACGACGCTCTGTTCGTCTGGCCAATTTTAGAAATCCCTTTAACGCCCATCACCCACCCAATCTTCCGGAACGCCTCCCATGCTGTCGCAACTGGTCCTGCCCTCTGGTTCCAACACCTGTGGGACGCCTTCTGGGGCGACCTTCGTGGCTTGGGTTGTGGATCTACGCTTCTGGAAAGGGACCAGGGAAGATCTAGCAGGAGGATCTTTGAGAGCAGGCGACCGCCAAGCCCTGAGCCTGAGCTGGCAATATGGGCGTTTGGGAATAGGACTCCCAGCAGCAAAGAGATTCTTTCCAGGGATTCCGTTTAGAAGTGCTTTTGTTGAAATAAAAACTTGCACACCTTCCAATAGGTCCCTGCTCCTGCCAACCTCGGTCCCTGCTCCTGCCAACCTAGCAGTTCGAAAGCACGTCAAAGTGCAAGTAGATCAATAGGTACCACTCTGGCGGGAAGGTAAACGGCGTTTCCGTGCGCTGCTCTGGTTCGCCAGAAGCGGCTTAGTCATGCTGGCCACATGACCCGGAAGCTGTACGCCGGCTCCCTCGGCCAGTAAAGCGAGATGAGCGCCGCAACCCCAGAGTCGGCCACGACTGGACCTAATGGTCAGGGGTCCCTTTACCTTTTACAATGGGAAAACAGGGTGCTGCCTCAATTTGAGTCAATTTAGCTTCACCCCCAGAGACACACTCCATTGTCCCTCGAGGCGGACAGGTGCTGACAACAATTAGTGCCCCTTCATTCTGCAGATGCAGCAGAGAATAGCATTCACTTTTTTTGCTGCTGCATCACCCTCTGGGCTGACGTTTAGCTTGCAGTCTACCGAGACCCCTAGGTCCTTTTCACAGCTTGGTGTCACCTACAAATTTGACGAGCGTATGCAGGTGGCGCTGTGGGTTAAACCACAGAGCCTAGGACTTGCCGATCAGAAGGTCAGCGGTTCGAATCCCCGCAGTGACGGGGTGAGCTCCCGTTGCTCGGTCCCTGCTCCTGCCAACCTAGCAGTTCGAAAGCACGTCAAAGTGCAAGTAGATAAATAGGTACCGCTCCGGCGGGAAGGTAAACGGTGTTTCCATGAGCTGCTCTGGTTCGCCAGAAGCGGCTTAGTCCTGCTGGCCACATGACCTGGAAGCTGTACGCCGGCTCCCTCGGCCAGTAAAGCGAGATGAGCGCCGCAACCCCAGAGTCGGCCATGACTGGACCTAGTGGTCAGGGATCCCTTTACCTTTACCCTCAAATATTTTGTCTAAATCCTTTATCAAAACGTCAAAGCACAACGGGCTCAAGACAGAACGCCATGGGGTCATGAAAAGGCGGACACGACTAAACAACAACAACAAAAAGTGGACTAGAGAAATTCATGGAGGAGAAGAGGACTATCAAGGCCTCATAGCCTACTAGACGACGTGCTGCAAAGCGCAGAAGCGGGGACTGCTCCTGCGTTCGAATCCTGCTTGTTGGCCACTGTGAGAAGAGGATGCCCGGCTCGACGGGCCATTGGGCTGATCCGTCAGGCTCTCCTCGCATTGCTAAGTTCCCAGGGACTGCCTCCGTCTCTCCTCCTGGTTTTGCAGGCGCAAACCCAGACACCCCGATTCCTGCAGCTCTAGTTTGCAAGGGTTTGCACCCTCCCAATCTGCCGCCGCCCTGCCTGGTGAAAGCCGGCCAGAGGAGCCAAGGAAAGCGGCTGGCTGCTGGGCGGTTGCTTAGGGGAGGAGAAGCCGTGGGTGGCACCGCAGGGCTGGCGCTCTGGCAAACCTCTCCCAGGACCGCACACAAAGAACCTGCATGCTTTGCAAGGGTATGTGAAACACAGGCCAGCATGGCAAGGGCGCCCCCTGCAGGCGACACCGCAGGACTGCAAGAGAGAGGCCCCTTCTCTCTGCTCTTCCAATTCCCTCCCTCCCTTCCATCCTTTCTTCCTCTTTCGCCTTTAGGCAAAGGTAAAGGGACCCCTGACCATTAGGTCCAGTCGTGGCCGACTCTGGGGTTGCGGCGCTCATCTCGCTTTACTGGCCGAGGGAGCCGGCGTACAGCTTCCGGGTCATGTGGCCAGCAGGACTAAGCCGCTTCTGGCGAACCAGAGCAGCGCACAAAAACGCCATTTACCTTCCCGCCAGAGTGGTACCTATTTATCTACTTGCACTTTGACGTGCTTTCGAACTGCTAGGTTGGCAGGAGCAGGGACCGAGCAACGGGAACTCACCCCATCACGGGGATTCGAACCGCCGACCTTCTGATCGGCAAGTCCTAGGCTCTGTGGTTTAACCCACAGCGCCACCTGCATCCCTACCCTTTACCTCCCTTCAAATCAGAACCAGTGAAGGTCTTGTGTGAGTGTCTGGAGGCGGCTAGAGGATGGAAGGCGGCGAACAGATCAGGGTTGAATCCTGACAAGACAGAAGGACTGTTTTGGGGGGACAGGAGGCAGGCAGGTGTGGAGGACTCCCTGGTCCTGAATGGGGTCACTGTGCCCCCGAAGGACCAGGTGCGCAGCCTGGGAGACCCACAGCCATCCATGGAGGCGCAGGTCAATTCTGTGTCCAGGGCAGCTGTCTGCCAGCTCCATCTGGTACGCAGGATGAGACCCTCCCTGCCCGCAGACTGTCTGTCCAGAGTGGCGCATGCTCTGGTTATCTCCCACTTCGTAGATGGTTTGGTAGGAGTCAAATAACACCTACATATCATTTTCATAACCGCTGTGGCCTGATCCAGCTTTGTGGCTCTTCCGATGTTACGATTCAATCCAGACACATTGTTCGGATTAATAATAATAATAATAATAATAATAATAATAATAATAATAATAATAATTTTACCCCCCCCCCAAAAAAAAGCATCACTTGGAGCTAACAAAATGTGGCCGGTAGCCAAATATGCAATACAGATTCTGCCCACCAGGTGGTGCTTTCCACTAGTCTTTAAATTTCCTTCCTTTTTCCATTTTCATCACTGGGTTCAGTTTCGTCTCTCTTAAAAAATGCCCAGAGGGGCACTAGTTTGCAGAGGCCTGTCTTGGATATTTGCATACACCTCACCACTATATATATATATATATAATAAACGTTCATAAATGTACAAGGCAAACACATACATAGGTATATAAACCCCGTGTCTGAAATAGTCCAATTTTGACTCTCCCAAATTGACCTCAAATATTTCTCTGCAAGGAGGAAAGAAATGGGAAAAGCTTTTTTCTGGTTGTCGTTGGACTGTAGGGGCTTACGCCTCCCTTTGCAAATACAGCCTGGCAAGTATCTGTTAAGCTGAGCAAAGTTATCAATATGCCTAAGAGATTCAGGAACTAATTATTTACCATCTCCAAGGAATGGCCCAGCTACCCAGAAAAGGCAATCAGATACGGCATTATTTAAATAGTTAAATAATAGCTAAAGCTGAACAGCTGGGGTGCTGCAATGGCAGAGACATCACCTTGCCAACAAAGGTCCATAAAGTTAAAGCCATGGTTTCCCCAGTAGTGATGTATGGAAGCGAGAGCTGGACCATCAAGAAGGCTGATCGCCGAAGAATGGATGCTTTTGAATTCTGGTGCTCAATTTTAAAAGGGGGGCGTGTGCAGGAAATTGCAGGACGGTTCCTTCGCCCCATTGCTCGCTTTCGTAGCAGAAATGCTTTGCAGGTTTCTGAAACCTTGCAGATTTCTTAACAGAACAAAACCTGGCAACCTGTTGTTGTTTAAAATAAATTTTCTATTAAATTTTCGCTTTTACCATTTGAAATACTCATTTTAACATCCTTAAAATACTCATTTTAACACCCTTAAAATATCAACGGCTTCCCTTCTCCTCTTTCCACGGTTTATTTTGCATACCATCAAATATTTTACAAAAACTAAATCATCATCGCACCCATCCAAACTATTTGCGCTGTCGAATTAATCTTAACGCTGCCAGCTTTTTCATGTGTACGCAATATTTCCCCATATACTTCAGTAAACCTTTTCCGATCTCCTCTAAACGTATGCCCTTCTCGTTCTCTTATTCTGTGTGTTTAAGTCTGCAAGCCGCGCATCTTTTGTCGGCTAAAGCGCCGTTCTTCCTGCAGCCCTCGCTCGTTTTCCATTTTGCGTAAAACCTGGCAACCTGCTGAACCAAAGGCCAAAAAATAAAACAAAAATATGTATGTCATTGGCCCACACCCCGTGCAATGGTTTCCGGGAGAGTTTTTTTGTTAACTGGCCTTCCTCAGCCTTGCAAAGATGCAGCCAGCGCAGAAGTTGCCGTGGCAACGCAAAGAGGCAGACTCTTAGCATCCTGGAGCTATTAGGCCGAGGCCTCGCAAGGCTGACTCATCTTGCTAAAAGCCGGCTATCGGCGGAAATTGTTCAGGCTTTAAAAGTGTTTGTCGGTTTGATGCGTTGGTTAAAAATGACCCCACAGACGCAGGGAGGCAATGGGCGGTGCAAGAGTTAGGGTGCCCCGACCTGGGAGAGACAAGGGTTCGAATCCTCCCACTCGGCCGTGAAGTTTCACCAGGCGGCTGTGTCGCTATATTCGTGCGCCCCCAGCCTGACTCGCCTCGCAGAGTTGTTGTGAGGATTAAATGGGGGGAACCGTGGACGTCAACTTCTTGGAGGAGAAGAAGGAAGGAAGGAAGGAAGGAAGGAAGGAAGGAAGGAAGGAAGGAACTGTAGAGTTGGAAATGGCCACAAGAGACATCTATCTATCTATCTATCATCTATCTATCTATCTATCTATCTATCTATCTCTATCTCTATCATCTATATCTATCTATCTATCATCTATCTATCTATCTATCTATCTATCTATCATCTATCTATCATCTATCTCTATCTATCATCTATCTCTCTATCATCTATCTATCTATATCTATCATCTATCTCTATCATCCATCTATCTATCTATCTATCTATCTATCTATCTATCTATCATCTATCTATCTATCATCTATCTATCTATCTATCTATCTATCTATATCATCTATCTCTATCTATCTATCTATCTATCTATCTATCTATCATCTATCTATCATCTATCTCTATCTATCTATCTATCTATCATCTATCTATCATCTATCTATCTATCATCTATCTATCTCTCTATATCTATCATCTATCTCTATCATCTATCTATCTATCTATCATCTATCTATCATCTATCTATCTATCATCTATCTATCTATCTATCATCTATCTATCTATCTATCTATCTATCTATCTATCTATCTATCTCTATCATCTATCTCTATCTATCTATCTATCATCTATCTATCTATCATCTATCTATCTATCTATCTATCTATCTATCTATCTATCTCTATCATCTATCTCTATCTATCTATCTATCATCTATCTATCTATCATCTATCTATCTATCTATCTATCTATCTATCATCTATCTATCTATCATCTATCTCTATCTATCTATCGTCTATCTATCTATCTATCTATCTATCTATCTATCTATCATCTATCTATCTATATCTATCATCTATCATCTATCTATCTATCTATCTATCTATCTATCTATCTATCATCTATCTTCTCTCTCTCTCTCTCTCTCTCTCTCATTTTCTGTTTTAGAATTAAGAATGCTCATTTAAACATCCTTAAAATATCAGCGACTTCCCTTCTTCTCTTTCCACGGGTCATTTTGCATATTATAAATCCCTGCATAATTTACATAAACTAAACCATTCAGCATTCCATTACAGTGGTACCTCGGGTTAAGTACTTAATTTGTTCTGGGGGTCTGTTCTTAACCTGAAGCACCACTTTAGCTAATGGGGCCTCCTGCTGCCGCTGGAGCACGATTTCTGTTCTCATCCTGAAGCAAAGTTCTTAACCCGTGGTACAATTTCTGGGTTAGCGGAGTCTGTAACCTGAAGCGTCTGTAACCCGAGATATCACTGTATTATCTAGTCTAGGGTTGCCATTCGTCCGGAATTTCCCAGACATATCCAGGATCCGTCCGTCGAAAATAACATCTGGGTGGAATTTCTGGTAAAATATAGCCAGGAAAACCTGGGCGAATTTGCTAAGCAGCAGCTCTAAAACTTCCCTCGCTGCCCCTGACCCCACAACCTGCTCCCTCACTGCCCTTGAACCCAGGACCTTCTCCCTCACTGCCCCGGACACCCAGAACCGCCCGCACAATGTCCCCATCCTTCCATTCCCTCTTCAAAAGCCAGCTTTTCCTGTGCAACCATTGGCGCAGATCCCCTCTTCCCACGCATGATGTACTGCGTAGTCTTCTAAGTGCCACTTACCTGAAATCACTGCCTCTCCTCTCCCCCCCTCACCCACCTCAATAATCTTCTCCTACATCTGCATTATAAATTGCAAGCCCCTTTGCTGGGGGGGGGGGGCAGAGGGACATATTCCCCGATTCAGCAAAGGGGCTGGGAGCCTCCTCTTCGTACAAAGCGTCTGGAAAATATTAAAAACCCAAGCTGGGGGCCTTGCAAGGAAAGAGAAAGCAGGCAGCAATTCAAAGCTCTTCCCCAGCTCCTTATATATAGATGCATTTTAATATGGGGATGGGTGCCCTGTTGGATTTCTGCCTGCTGCCCAGCTCTTTAAAGGCCCATATTTCAAAAGAGGGAAGCTCTGCTCAGTAGTGATGTATGGAAGTGAGAGCTGGACCACAAAGAAGGCTGATGGCCGAAGAATGGATGCTTTTGAATTCTGGTGCTGGAGGAGACTCTTGAGAGTCCCATGGACTGCAAGAAGATCAAACTGATCCATTCTGAAGGAAATCAGCCCTGAGTGCTCACTGGAAGGACAGATCCTGAAGCTGAGGCTCCAAGACTTTGGCCACCTCAGGAGAAGAGAAGACTCCCTGGAAAAGACCCTGATGTTGGGAAAGATGGAGGGCACAAGGAGAAGGGGACGACGGAGGACGAGATGGTGGGACAGTGTTCTCGAAGCTACCAGCATGAGTTTGACCAAACTGCGGGAGGCAGTGGAAGACAGGAGTGCCTGGCGTGCTCTGGTCCAGGGGGTCATGAAGAGTCGGAAACGACTAAACAACGACAACAACCTCTGCTCAATTCTGCTGCTTCTCCTCATCCTGTCGTCTCGGTGATTATTTTTCCTCCCTGAGGTCCCGGCTTGTTTCATCTGGGTTTAATCTTCCCCATAAGCTCGTCCTGAATTAAGAGGCAGCAGGTGATACCTTGGTAACGGAGAGAACTAGGTCACACGCACAACTTCCCCAAGCAAGTCAAACGCAGGAATCTGCGTTATCACAGATCAGATCGTTGCTCCATCGAGACCAATAATGGCTACACTGAGCAGCGGCAGCAGGTCTCCAGGGTTATGGAAAGAGGGGAGAGCGAGAGAGAAACCTTCCTAGTCCTATCTAGAGACCTGGGGAACCTTCCGCTTGCAAAGCAAAATGCTCTGTCCCTGAGCCGTGCTCCTTTGGCTAAAAATTAAACGAGGCGCTAGTCCTCATGATTGTAAACATTTGTTGTTGTTGTTTAGTCGTGTCCGCCTCTTCGTGACCCCCTGGACCAGAGCACGCCAGGCACTCCTGTCTTCCACTGCCTCCCGCAGTTTGGTCAAACTCGGAGCAGATCAGCTGATAAGCGGTTTAGCGGCTTAGAAAAAGGGGGGAAGGGGGAAAAACCAGCAGGAACTCGCAAGACATTTTCGTCTTGCGAAGCAAGGCCATAGGAGATTGGTTTTGCGAAGCACCTCCAAAACAGAAAACTCTTTCGTCTAGCGAGTTTTCCGTCTTGCGAGGCATTCGTCTTGCGGGGCACCACTGTATATATATACACACACACACACACACATATAAACACACACACAGACATATACATACACACACACACACACATATATATATATATAAACACACACAGAGACATATATGCATATATACACACACACATATATATAAACACACACACACACACACACACATATATATAAACACACACAGAGACATATATGCATATATACACACACACATATATATAAACACAGACATACACACACACACACATATATATATACACACGTACACATATATATACATACACACACATATACACACACACATACATATATCTATACACACACATATACACGAATAAATACATATATGAATAAATAAAAAATTTCCTTCCAGTAGCACCTTAAAGACCAACTAAGTTCGTTCTTGGTATGAGCTTTCGTGTGCATGCACACTTCTTCAGATACGCTGACACAGAAGTTGCCAGATCCTTCTATATAGTGAGAAGGTGGGGAGGGGTATTACTCAGAAGGGTGCTGGGAATGGGAGATTGGCAGGTAGCTGAGATGAGCCTGTAGTTTTCTTGCATATTCAGTGGGATACGTGGATTGTAGAGGGTTCTTAATTCTAAGACCCTTGGGTATAATGTCCAGGTTCTTGCATTTAGTAAGAAAGAAGATATTGAAGGGAGAGGGAAGGGTTGCTTTCTATACTTTGTACCTTTGCTTTCTACCTTGTACCTAAGAAGGATCTTCATATTCTCTGTACCTTGGATCTAAGCCAATTTCTGAGCTAGAAATAACCAGACCTGCAAAAAAAGGCCCCTCGAAGGAATGCAAGATAAAGGCAAGCTAGAAATAGCCAGAGCTGCATTTCTTACTTTAGGAACGCAGGATAAAAAGGGACACATGCGGAGGAGACGGGATGAGGGGGATGCAGGACGCTTGTATAGGGAACAATAGGGAGGGCTGTTTAGAGGGCTATAGACATGCTAAAAATAAGTTGAAAACTTTCCAGTTGATTGGGGAAGTTTCTGGAGGGCGTGGGGGAGGAGGGAGAGAGCCCACTCAAGGTATAAGAAAGTCTGCAGAGGCGTATTTTCTGGGAAGTCAATTATTCTGCTGGCTGTCTCCTGTGCACAGAGAATAAAACTGCTTTCCTCCAAAGAAGGATCTTTCCTGTGCTCTCTCTCTGGATCTGAGGACGCGGGCCAACGATTCCCTGGGGCGGACTAGGCTCAGCCTACAATATCAGTCTGTACCTGTGCAAGTATATAATACCCCTCCCCACCTTCTCTCTATATAGAAGGATCTGGCAGCTTCTGTTTCAGTGTATCTGAAGAAGGGTGCATGCACACGAAAGCTCATACCAAGAACTAACTCAGTTGGTCTTTAAGGTGCTACTGGAAGGAATTTTTTTGTTTTTTTTATATGCAGCACATCTGACTGGCTTGCCCCAGCCAATCTGGGTGGCTCCCAGCAAATTATGAAACATCAAAGAATAAAAACTTCCCTAAACAGTTCGAGTTTTCAGCGCAGTTCTCACCTGGCAGGGCGGCCGTCTCTGGATCTGAAAGGCTCCGTTGATTTGTTTCTCGAGGCCGGTTTTATCTTCTAAAGGGAGCGAAACGGCCTGAAGACGGTCAGAAGTCCTTCATCTTCCAGGCTGCCTCTCTGAAGCTGCCCTTCCTGGGATCAAGGGCAGCAGTTAAGAGACCAGGAAATCTCTCCTGTGGGTGTATTTTGATATAAACAAGGCAGCGTCTTCAGCACCAGGGTGGGGATTCCTGTCCAAGTGAGTTTGAAGCAGTCGAGACAAAGGGAGGTGTGCTCAGTCGTCTTCTTCAGAAACACCTGAAGGAAGGAATTTCAGAAATAGACTGGAAAGAGAAGCTGCTGAATTGCAACTCATTACCAAACTTAAAACCATGGAGAGACCTGGTCTGAACAAAGACACTGGATTCTTATCTCATTATACATGACTAAGCCATTTTTCACCTTCTCACCCCTTGCCTTTTCCTGTAAGACCTATTGCAGTCGTTAAGAGTCGTCAACAGGCTCATCTCAGCTACCTGCCAATCTCCCATTCCCACCACCCTTCTGAGTAATACCCCTCCCCACCTTCTCACTATATAGAAGGATCTGGCAACTTCTGTTTCAGTGTATCTGAAGAAGTGTGCATGCACACAAAAGCTCATACCAAGAACTAACTTAGTTGGTCTTTAAGGTGCGACTATGGCAGACCAACACGGCTACCTATCTGTAAATACATATATGGTCTTCCTCGTTCTAATTTTAAACATATCTAAACACACACACAGTGACCGTGGTAAAGGGGCTGCCCCTGAAAACTTATTTTTATTTTATTTTTATTTTATAAATTTTTATTGCGTTTCTTTTCATAGGTTCACAGGTTCAGTCACAAAGCAACAGGCAAGAAACAGTTTTCAGAAATAAAGAAGAATAGGGAAAAAAAGAAAAAGTAAAATATGTTTCAGATCATCTTTCAACAGATTACTTTCCATTGGACCTCCTCACATCCTCCCAACATTGCATTCTTTAATCTAACAATATCAGCAATTTATTACCTTATTTCACCGCTTATTATACCTTTGAATTCATTATGTTACCAATTTCAAAAGTTTATAATTTAATTTTAATACCTTTATAATAAACATAATACCACACTGGAGGAGTGGCAGACGCAATTGATGAACTACATGGAACTGGCCGAGATGACTGCAAGAATCCGAGACCTGGGAGAAGAGACAATGGAGGAGGACTGGAAAAAATTTAAAGACTATTTGCAAAAGCATTATAAGTTGTATGAAACATAAGACGTCGTATGATTTGGAACGTTAGCCCCAGCAATGAAATTTAATTATTTATGAAATTGCTAACATTTGTGAAAGAACCAAAGTTTAAATGGGTAAAAATGATATCATGTTATATTTTTAGAGTAAATGGAGAATAAGAGATTTAAACTTAAATTGCAACTGAAAATATAAAGAAACACACGAAATAAGGGTATAATTTGCTGATGACTTTATTATCAAGAATGCATTATGCGGGAGATGTGGGGAAGTCCAATGGAAATCTGAAATAAGCTGTTGAAATGGATGTGATTTTCTGCTCTTTTTTCTTTTTTTCTTCTATTCTACTCTTTCTTCTGTTTTCTCTGTAATTTGGAAAAATGTAATAAAAATCATTATAAAAAAAAATATATAATAAACATAATATATTTGTTTCGAGTTTATCTCCTTTTTTTGTCATCACTTACTTTATCAAGTTGCAGAAGCATAACATTTCCTAATCGTGCACACATTTTTATTTATTTTTATGTTATGTGAGGACTTTTGGTTCTTTTGACACGTCCTTATGAGGCGTTTTAATATTTTGGTTGGTGGGGGGGGGCGGCCTTTCCCGCGCAGTGCATTGTGGGCCCTGAGGCAGCCATGCTGCTTTCCCGCTCCAAGATGGCGGCCGGGCCCTCCTCCTCCTCCCACGTATCGCCTTTGTTCGCTGCGGCAAAGCCGCGCCGCATTGCCGACAAGGGCGCGAAAGTAGGTCAGGGCGGCCACGCCCCCTCGCCCCGCCCCCTCCCTCCCTCCCTGTCTGGCGGCTGAGCCAGAGATGCTCCGAGCGAGGTCTTGCGGCTTGTGGGCGGGGATACACCTGCACCAATCAGCTCACGAGAAGGGCCCGTCGCCCTTACCGACCTAACCGCCTCACCCAATCACGTCTTTTCCTTTTTTCACGCGGCGGCGGAAACGGAAAGGGGCCCGGAGTTATGTTTTTTTGCTGCTTACACTCCGGCCCCGCCTCCCCTCATGTATATTAATCGGCCTCCGACCAATGGGGGCCGCAGATGACCTCATTCCTTCTCGCCCCTCGAGAGCGGGAGCGGGCGCCATTTTTGACAGAGCCGGGCTCATTTGCATATTCATGAGGAGGGCGGGGGCTCAGAGCCGGTATATAAGCGGAGGCGCAGCCGAGCCGCTGCGTAGTTCGCGCTGGGACTTTGAAGCTCGAAGTTCATTTGCGCAGCTAGGAAGCGACTTCGGTAAGGGGCAGGAGGGCGGACGCGGGGCGGGCGCACGAAGGTGGGGAAATAAAAAAAATATATATTTTGGTTGATAATATTAATAGGAAGGGTGGTCAGTCGCAGAAAAAAGGCGCCTTTTTATTTTTTTATTTGCTGTGGGACCGCTTGGAAGGCGAGCGGCGAACCGCGCACCGGGAGAAAGGGACAAAAACAAAATGGCTTCCCGACAGGCTTGTGGGGGAAGGAAGACTCAAAATGGCGGCGGAGCCGGGAAGGGATGTGGGGGGGGTAGTGGCGCGCATGCGCGGGGGGAGAGCGAGAGACGGGGTGGGTTTCCGCGCATGCGCCAGCGGCTGCCCTAAATCCCTGTACCTGTACTGTAAACGGGCGCGCATGCGCGTACGTGGTGGCTTTAGTTCCCCGCCCCCACGCAAGACGGGTCCTGAATGGACAGCAAAAAGGTTGCATTTTAGATGCGTGATAAAATTGCATTATTATTATTTTTGCACAGCCTTTCTGACATTTCATCTGCTTATTTTGATTGGTTTTTCAACTGCTAACCTTCCTTGAGACATTTCAATTTGTTTTTCAACTGCTAACCTTCCTTGCGCGCAGATTTTAATTCTGAGACATTTTTGATGGCTCGTTTCACGTCATTTGTGCTCTTCATTTGGTTGATAATTTGGTTTTGTGCCCCCCATTTAGGCCACTCTGCCATTTAGGAAGCAAAAAATGCCTCGCGTGAAGAATATCCCAATTCATAGAATCATAGAGTTGGAAGAGACCACGAGGGCCCTCGAGTCCAACCCCCTGCCAAGCAGGAAACACCATCAGAGCACTCCTGACATATGGTGGTCAAGCCTCTGCTTAAAGACCTCCAAAGGAGGAGACTCCACCACACTCCTTGGCAGCAAATTCCACTGTCCAACAGCTCTTACTGTCAGGAAGTTCTTCCTAAGGTTTAGGTGGAATCTTCTTTCTTGTAGTTTGGGTCCATTGCTCCGTGTCCGCTACCCTGGAACAGCAGAAAACAACCTTTCTCCCTCCTCTGTGTGACATCCTTTTAAACATGGCTATCATATCACCCCTTAACCTCCTCTTCTCCAGGCTAAACATGCCCAGCTCCCTTAGCCATTCCTCATAAGGCGAAGTTTATAATCTGCGCTTGCGTAGAAATACATGAAAAGGATAAACATTAAGAGAAGGGCCAGTTAAAAGTACCATTAACAGTATGGTTGGTTGAAAGAAGGGAGAAGTCCTTTCATGTACAGGTGTTATTCAACACATGGGACTTGGAGCTTTAAAAAAAGCATAGGAATGGGCTTGTTTACATTTTCTAAGGTTTTTTCAGCTGTGATAGACTACTAATCCCATCCAATACAAGAATACCATTTTTTTTCTTTATCTGCTTCGCTCCCCCCCCCCATCCTTTTTCCTTTTATTTGCCTACTTGCAAAAGAGGAGCCTGCCTTCTACGTTTCCAGCAATTCTGTAGAAGGGGGGATGTTTGTGGCAAATGTGGCTTTTCATGCAGGGCTGGTTAGTACAGTGGTACCTCTGGTTGCGTACTTAATTCGTTGCGGAGGTCCGTTCTTAATCTGAAGCGCCACTTTAGCTAATGGGGCCTCCCGCTGCTGCCACCGCGTGATTCCTGTTCTCATCCTGAAGCAAAGTTCTTAACCCGAGATACCATTTCTGGGTTAGCGGAGTCTGTAACCGGAAGCGTATGTAACCCGAGGTACCACTGTACAGTATTTTTATAAACAAAGGTTTAAAGGTAATGAAACTGTTTTCTCTTTTGTATATATATATAAATATTAAAGTTTCAGAAAAAGGAATTGCATTAAAGCAAAAAATGCAAGAATAAAAGACGAAAATAAAAATAGAAGAAAAATACAGAATAAGTACACAGATAAAAAAAAATCAACCTTTCCATATTTTACATTCATATCCTTGTTTCCCTGACCTCCTCATACCTACCTTTTTTGTATTCCAATTCAGTTAATTAATTCAGCAATTTCTTTCCCTCCTTATTATCCTGATCTTTGATCTTAATATATTATAACATTACATTTTTACCTGTTTAGAAATCCAATTTTCCATATTCTTTCATATCAATACAGCTAGAAACCGCTTAGCTTCATTCAAACATCATTCTAACCCTCATTAATTTTGCAATACTTCTGTAAATAGTCTTTAAATTTCTTCCAATCTTCTTCCACCGACTCTTCTCCCTGGTCGAAACTGTTTTCTCTTCTGCATTGAAGAAAACGGATAAAACAGGATTTGTGTCACTGGCTGCTAAGCTCCTTAAGTTTTGAGTTAGTCGTGACCCCATCCGGTTGATGATCTAGGAGGGGTGTTGTGTGTTGTCACCTTGGGCAAATGCTGAACACGAGGCTTGTGTTTTTGCTCCCAGGGGAGAAAATGGCATCAGATGAAGGAAAGCTCTTTGTCGGCGGCCTCAGTTTTGACACCAATGAACAGTCGCTGGAGCAAGTCTTCTCTAAATACGGACAGATCACTGATGGTAATTAAAAACAATAATTTACTTCAGCATTGATTGGTACGTGGTAGGCTCAGCCGGTATAAAAGATAACCTTGAGTTTGCCCCACACTCAAATTAAGAATGAAATAAGCACTCGGATTAGCACGAATTCTCATGGGGATAAGTTTGGCTTTGTGCCCTGCACTTCAGTTGACCAAAGGGCTTAAATTTCTCCTTCCAATGAGAAATATAAGAGAGAGCCAGTGTGGTGTATTGGTTATGAGCGGTAGACTCGTAATCTGGTGAACCGGGTTTGTGTCTCCGCTCCTCCACATGCAGCTGCTGGGTGACCTTGGGCCAGTCACACTTCTCTGAAGTCTCTCAGCCCCACTCGCCTCACAGAGTGTTTGTTGTGGGGGAGGAAGGGAAAGGAGAATGTGAGCTGCTTTGAGACTCCTTCGGTTAGTGATAAAGCGGGATATAAAATCCAAACTCTTCTTCTCTTCTTCCTTCCCACCAGTTGTTGTCGTCAAAGACAGAGAAACCCAAAGATCCAGAGGGTTTGGCTTTGTCACCTTTGAGAGTGTTGATGATGCTAAAGATGCGATGATGGCTATGAATGGGAAGGTGAGTTCTGTTCTGTGGTGGCTGTTCTGAACAGTGGTCCTTGGTAGGACAGACGTCCTTCTGTTTTTAGGGTGTGATCACGATAGAACAACTGTTTAAAAGTTAGCAGTTTGGGGAAATGTAACTTCTCGGTGGTGGGGCCTCCCTGTGGAACGCCCTCCCATCAGAGGTCAAGGAAATGAACAACTACCTGACTTTACGGAGACATTAGAAGGCAGCCCTGTTTAGGGAAGTTTTTAATGTTGAATGTTTTATCGTGTTTTTACTATTCTGTTGGGAGCCGCCCGGAGTAGGTGGGGAAACCCAGCCAGATATGCGGCGTATAAATAATGAATTATTATTACTAACTGAGGATCTGTTTGATATTCCCTGCTTTTGTGTGCGTGTTAATTGTGGAGCACTGTGCTAACCCCAACACCCCTCGTTTTTCCAGTCTGTCGACGGCCGCCAAATCAGGGTTGACCAAGCAGGCAAGTCGTCCGACAACAGGTCCCGCGGCTACAGAGGCGGCTCAGCTGGCGGCCGGGGCTTTTTCCGCGGAGGCAGAGGCCGGGGCCGGGGCTTCTCCAGAGGTGAGCCGGGGCTTGCAAGTGGCCTCTGTACCTTCGGACTTTGGTTGCGTTGAACTGGATGCACCTCAAGCCTCTGTTCGGTTCTCCTTCCCCAGGAGCCGGTGGAGACCGAGGTTACGGTGGCAGCCGGTTTGAATCGAGAAGCGGGGGATACGGTGGTTCGAGAGACTACTATGGTGGCAGCAGGTAAGCCCTGGGGAGGTTGGGTCAAAAAACGGCCTCGTGCGTCCGCTGGTTGTAGCTGTGCCTTGTGAACGAGCATCTTCTCATCTCTCCCCACAGCAGGAGTCAAGGCAGCTATGGCGACAGGCCTTCAGGAGGCTCCTACAGAGACAGCTATGACAGTTATGGTAAGCCCTAGATCATAAGGGAAAGGATACACTGACACGGGAATGCCTGGAGCCTCTTTTTGATTTTTGCAGGGATGGTAACCTTTGGAAAGTACCGCTAGGTTCGCTTTGGAGCCTATTGCCGGCAAGCCTCTCCTTGCCTTCAAAAATCGCCGCTCTTCTGGCAGGCCTTTAACGGGGGGGCAACCCCCCGCCCTCATTAATGCATGCGCCACGCTTAGTCGGACCCAAAGCCAAAATTGCGAGTCGTTCGTGACTAGCGGGTTTTTTCCCCCCCGGAAGCTGGAAATGACGCCAGAGAAAGCCTCTCGAAAGCCCAGGAGCGAAAAAGAAAGGGGTGGGAGATAAGGAGAGATAGCGTTGGTAGCCTTGAGGTGCTTTTGCAAGCGAGTAGGGGAGGAAGAAATGCTGGGGCCTTTGTCTATGCTTCGGTGCCTTTACAATTCTGCCTGCTTCTTGTCCTCAGCTACACACAACGAGTAAAAAACCTTCCTGGCTCAAGATCGTCCTTCCAATGGCTGTATTTATAAAGATTTTGGGAGCTTCGCTGAAATCGTTCTTGTGTAGTCATCTCCTTTGTATTCTCACTTTTGTAGTAAACTCTCAGTTCTGACCTTGTCAAAACAAAACACAGCCTTGACAGCTTCTAATATGCGATGGTCTGTTCAGACTCAAAGAAAGCTCTGGGTTTTTCCTCTCTCAAGTGTTTTAACGTTTTTTTTTTTTTAAAGCACTTAAGATTTTAGTTCATTTGTGAGCAGAGGTGTGTGTGTGTGTGTATTTGGTTGTGTGTCCTTTAGTGTGTGCGTGTTGTTTTTTTTATTAAAAAGAAAAAGACTGGAAGGTTTTGGGGCCCCATTTCTGTGGATTTTTTGGTTTTGTTTTGAGCGAGAAAGGACCGTAATTGTTCAGTAGAAGCTGAGCAAGCTGTGAAGTCGGTTTGTTTTAGTGCATCGTTTTGTAACAAACTTTAGTGTAGCAAGGTAGGCGCTGTATGACTTTATAAACGACTTTAAAAGGCAACCCACCTTGGTTATACCTAAAGCGAAACTTTGCTTGTATGTTCAACCTGCATTTAAGAGACTTTTGCTTGTATGCCATAAAACGTGTCCCAGAAAGACTCTGCAAATCTTAACTCGCAAGAGGCTCATGGGGGGAAAAATGTTTGTTTCTGTTGTCCTTTTTTTACTGAAAGAAAAGTATATGCCTAATTCAATTGATGTTGTAATTTTGAAGTGGTTAAAAAGGATTTCTTGTACAGTTTTCCTTTTGGCTTCACGAAGCCTATTAAAAGTCCATCTGAAAAAAAAATACTATATCTGCTCTTGAAATTTTACGTCTTGCTGCACAACACAACTCTGGATTTGACCGTCAGAAGTGTACAGTCAGAGAGGAAGGGCAGCTAGCTGCAGAGAGAGGATTGCAGGCTGGCTATCGTAACGGTGGTGAAAATAATGCAAATCTTACTGTACTTTTAAGGCCTAGATAGACGCCAGGTCAGGTTGAGGGTGATTGAAGCAAGAGTATCTAAAGGAGCGTAACTGCCACCTTTTCCCATCATGGGCTCAGTTCTCAGCTCGGCTGGAACGGACCCAACCTTTGAAAAATAACCACACCGCTTCCCATAGTAATTTGCACCTGGTGACTCAGAGCAGACAGCTTGCGACAAGAGTTAGTGCGTGAGCAAGAATTAGCTGACACCTTTGGTCGCTTGAAAAGCCAGCCAGACGTTCTTAGCCGACAAGGGAGCCTCGTTCTAACCGGGGTCAGCTGCTGCTGCCGCTGCTGCTGCCAATTCTTTGACAGTGTTCCAAGGCCAATAACTGTGACCTAATTTAGCTAGCTTTGTCGTTGCCTTCTTAAGTTCTGAGAATTCTCTGCTAGCGTATGGAAAACGGCAGTGCCTTGACGAAAAAGCGAAGTGTTGTGCATCCAACAGAGAGAGAGAGAACCTCTGGGACGAAAGCTGCTCTCTTGGCTAGTTCATATGTGGGGATAGTCCCGTAATTCGAGGTAACTCCTTTCCTCATGTCCGCATCCTTCCTCCTGTTGAGAGCTCATATTTATATATATATATATATATATTTGAAAGTCTGAATGTTTTAACCCGTCCGAAAGCAAAACTTTCTCTGCCAATTTCGGTCAGCTGAAAAAAAACCACCCTTTAAAAAAAAAAAATCCTCTTTTTTTTTTTTTAATCTCCTGTACGGAGTCTTTGGCTTTTGTGGCGTAAATTCCATGTGGGTCAGAAGGGGTGTTGCGTTCACAGCCATTTCTTTGCCGGTAGGGTAGATGTCAGATGGGGAAACGACAAATTCCCCCCCAAGGGACTAATGCTCATCTCGGGAGACTCTTCCTTAAGACTTAAGTCCACGTAACTGTAACGTTCTCTGCCATCGTGTTTGCGTTTTAACTTTTCCCCTGTAGCCCACGCTTATTCCTAAGCAACCGTTTTCCTCCGCGACTAATGCTTTTTGTGGTGGGGGGGGGTTCAGCTGCCATTGTCCAGTCCGAGGGGGACGCAGGTTCAGTCTCGGAACGCTTGACCCCCACGCTGGGCTCTTGAGAGTCAGTGCGGGTTCGCAGAAACCCTTTTGTGGGCAAACGCTGGTTGCTTTGGGGGGGGCCGGATTGTGTGAGGGTGGGCAGGGTAGAAAGCGTAGAGGTTTTGCCATGTGTGGTATAGATATATATTTGTAACCCAGGTTTGTCTTGGCAGGTTGACGGAGAGAAAATAAGCCATTGATCAGGAAGTGGTTTTGAGGCTGAGCGCGGAACATAGACCGTAAGCCAACTTCAACTCTTGAGCAGGTAAGGTTCTTGGTGGTTTGCTAGGCGTATGGGTTTCGTTTTCAGATTAATGCTGACATATATATATCCTACGTTTTCTTGTCCGGGGTGTTAACTGCGTATTTCCCCCCAATCTTTTCTTTCAGTCGCGTGCTGCGTGGAAGAGGACCGGCGAGGAGCACACCGGCAGCAAAAGCTTCGAGAGCTGTTTGCATTTTTTAAAATGGATTCAACAAGGCTAATAAAACACAGGGCTACAAATACGGCTGAGTTGTGCATATACGCTGAAGGCAACGGGGAGCCATGGCAGGGGGAAATGTGTTGGCAACACTTGCACCCCCAAAAAACACACATCGTGGAGTCATTACTAGCCTAGTTGAATTACGAGGGGAATGTAGCTCTTAAGAAAACTGCTTAGGGACGGCTCTAGCCCTCCGTATCTAGGAAGCCTTTAACCCCCACCCTATTACCCGAGATCCTTTATTTTGGGGCTGGGTCCTGAGAGAAGCCTCCCAGGTTGTAAAGAGTTCTGGCAGAGCAGCGCTGAGCGTTTAGGGATGAAGGGGACCTTTCCAGAAGGCTGTTCTGTGAACTAGGGGACATTCCTGACACAGCGCAGGAGGAGCCTGAGGGTAAAACTTCCTTCTACGCTTTATGGCGCAAGTTAGCCCGAGAGCTTTTGAGGCTCTTGGGTTAAAGGGATATTTCTTGGGCGTGCAGGGAAGGGGGCAAGCTTTGCCGCTCACTACTACATTATTATTTCGTAACACTTGCACTGCTTCATTGCAGCATACGAGAATAAAATCGCAAATAAATAGAAATGTTGAAATTGGCAGTAAATTATAAGCTTAAAACTCCCAACCTTCTATGTATCAGGGAAGGCTTAGCTAAACATGTTTTAGAAAGCGTACAGTAATTGATAAAAAGCTCATTGGCCACCAAAGGCTGGGTTTCCGAAACAGCATATACCGTATTTTTTGCACCATAACACTCACTTTTTTCCTCCTAAAAAGTAAGGGGAAATGTCTGTGCGTGTTATGGAGGGCATGCCTACGGGTGGCATGCCTACGGATTTTCCTCCTCTAAAAACTATGTGCGTGTTATGGTCGGGTGCATGTTATAGAGCGAAAAATACGGTAGCTAAAACCTCTTGCAGAAAACACCCAGCCCCAGTGGACAAAAGCAGTAGCATTTGAAGGCTGTTTCTTGGTGGAAACACACAAACACTGAGGGAGGTGGGACGTGGGGAGAGGAAGAAATCAAAACTTGGGCATCAGTTCTTAAAAGAGTTTACCAGTTGCTCAAACCCTTAATTGTGATTTCTACCCATCTGTCCTAGGCAGCCTTCTGGAGCACTGGAGAATTATTTTAGTAAACTTGTACAATGCCCTCCATCTGTAGACCTTGGGGGGAGTTCACAACATAAAAATACAGGATAAACATCATAAATCCTCCCTTCTACCCCACAAACATTTAATGAAAAGGGTATAGAATTTTAATAAGGAAAAGACGTGGTTGAAGAGGACTGTATTTCGCCTGGACCCTAAAGCGGTATTAAAGGCGCCAGCTGTATCTCGCTGGGGGGAAATCATTCCGTAAATTTGATGGAGGTTTGCAGCCCACTAAATTTAGAGTAGACCCAAATCTATACTTGCTAGTTTAACAAGGAAGTTTGGGGTAGCTCCGTCCATAGGGCACGAGACACTTGATCGCAGGGCTGTGGGTTCGAGCCCCTAGTTGGGCAAAAAACGTCACAGGGGGTTGGGCTAAATGACCCACAGGGTCCTGCCCAACTCTACAATTCCATGATGAAAGGATGGACTAAAATCGCGAGAGAGGCGCACAGAAAAGCCATAGCCACGGACTCCCCACTTAAACATGAGATGGCGCACGTAGACAAGCCGTGTCCTTCAAATGGGTCTGCTCAGAATATGACATAACGCTACATCAAACCCCAAGTCTTCTGACTTTGACAGCCTTTTAGATGCTTGGGAGTTTGCCTAGCCCAGGGGTAGGCAAGCTAAGGCCCAGGGGCCGGATGCGGCCCAATCACCTAAATCTGGCCCGCAGACAGTCTGGGAATCGGCGTGTTTTTACACGAGTAGAATGTGTCCTTTCATTTAAAATGCATCTCTTGGTTATTTGTGGGGCCTGCCTGGTGTTTTTACATGAGCAGAATGTGTGCTTTTCTTTAAAATGCACTTCTGGGTTATTTGTGGGGCATAGGAATTGGTTCATTTTTAAAATTCAAAATATAGTGGACCGGCCCAAGGCTGAAAAAGGCTGACCCCTGGCCTAACCTCAAATCTCCCAAGGTCAGCTAAGGTTCCCCACTGCCCATCGTCCTCTAAATGTGAGCATAGGCTAGTAGCCCTCAACATCCCCCTCTGAATTTTGGCCACCCCATAGTTTAACTGCACTGCGTGAAGAAGTGCTTTGCCTGCTCTGAATCTCCCAACATTCGGCAGAAGGGGGCCAGACTTCTAAAAGCCATGTCTCCAGAGGCTGCTCTCGATTGTCCTCTTCTGGCGTCCTTTAGAGGCAAGAATGCTTAATTTGTGGGTTCAAGACCCATAGGGCAGCAGGTTCTTGCATCGCAGGGGGTTGGAGTAGATGACTCTGGGTGCATTCCAACTCTTCCACAGTTCTGCAGTTTCAGACAAACGGCTTTCCCTGCTCAGACTTGTGGCTTTTTTCATCTCGCCTGCCTCTTGCTCCTCCCTTGGCGCACATCTTCCAGGAGAGCTGGTCTTTGGGTGGCCTTCTCTGATTCTCCTTGCGGGCGAAAGAAGCAGGATTTTAAAAACCTGTGCCTGTCTTTCCCAGTAGAGGGTGCTTTATGGCAAGAGAAAGAGAGAGACAAACAGTGATGGCCATTCAGAAATAATCTCTGCAGGGAAATAGCATACTTGAGGTCAGGGTTGTGTGCTGATAGGTGTGGAACCGTGGCTCGATGCTAGAGCTTCCTGTATTTTCTAAATCAGTCCTTTTATTTAGAATAATGAGGACTAGATTCTTTATTCCCAAGGAAGGGAGGATAGTGGTTTTGCAGAATGGGCCGAGAAGGCTTGAAATCTTGGAGCTGCCAATCAGTGTAGGCAATATCTAGCCAGATGCGCCAAGGGGGTGTGTGGTAGCAAGCTGCCCATCCCTGAGTTGCAGCTGAGTGACATCTGGAAGGCTAAAAATCCCACTGCTTTTAAAGGTAAAGGGACCCCTGACCATTAGGTCCAGTCTGGCCGACTCTGGGGTTGCAACACTCATCTTGCTTTACTGGCCGAGGGAGCCGGCGTACAGCTTCCGGGTCATGTGGCCAGCAGGACGAAGCTGCTTCTGGCGAACCAGAGCAGCACACGGAAACGCCGTTTACCTTCCCGCCGGAGCGGTACCTATTTATCTACTTGCACTTTGACGTGCTTTCAAACTGCTAGGTTGGCAGGAGCAGGGACCGAGCAACAGGAGCTCACCCCGTCGCGGGGATTCAAACCGCCGACCTTCTGATTGGCAAGTCCTAGGCTCTGTGGTTTAACCCACAGCACCACCCGCCTCCTTTTAGGGAAATGCCAACCAGACGTTGAGCTGAACTGGCCTCCAGAGACAACATTCCCAGTCCTCCAAATGACAACAACGCCCAGAGTTTAAACTGTGGAACTCCTTGCCACAGGAGGCAGGGACCGTTTTTCTGCAACTGACCAGTTGCCCCCTCCCTAGGCACACAAACACACACACACACCCCTCCGATTTGCATTTGCCTCTCACACCCGGAGCGTCCATACCCAGAAATAGTACACCTCTGAAAGGTGGTTGTTAGGTGGCAAATATACACCAGGGAGGCTGCTGCTTTGCAGCCCAGTGCTGCTAAGGGATATTCAGCCGACAGCCAGACCAGCCACCGACTCCGGCTGCACGGCTATAAGAACTACCTTTTAAGACTTTGAGATTGCTTCTTTCCTCCTCCCTCCCCCTTCCTCCTTCCTCATGTGTGCCGTCTCATTTTCAGTAGTGGGCCTGATTTTGATTTTTGTAAGCAGCTTCGATACCCCCTTTTTTTTGGCGTGGTGGTAGGGGAGGGATCTTAAAAAGCAGAGACATCACCTTGCCAACAAAGGTCCGTATAGTCAGAGCTATGGTTTTCCCAGTAGTGATGTATGGAAGTGAGAGCTGGACCATCAAGAAGGCTGATCGCCGAAGAATGGATGCTTTTGAATTCTGGTGCTGGAGGAGACTCTTGAGAGTCCCATGGACTGCAAGAAGATCCAACCTCTCCATTCTTAAGGAAATCAGCCCTGAGAGCTCACTGGAAGGACAGATCCTGAAGACTTTGGCCACCTCATGAGAAGACTCCCTGGAAAAGACCCTGATGTTGGGAAAGATGGAGGGCGCAAGGAGAAGGGGACGACAGAGGACGAGATGGTGGGACAGTGTTCTCAAAGCTACCAGCATGAGTTTGACCAAACTGTGGGAGGCAGTGGAAGACAGGAGGGCCTGGCGTGCTCTGGTCCAGGGGGTCATGAAGAGGCGGACACGACTAAACAACAAAAGGAGAGGGATGCAAATACAGCAAATAATATATTTCACTGGGCAAAATCAGCCACCTTTGACAGGGTTACTCCGTAGGGGGGGAGCTGGGCAGGAGGTTTGCTTCTCAGGCCCAACAGAGGCATTCCTACAGAGGGAGCAGGCAGCAGGTGGATTAAAAAAGCCAGCCCATGTTTCTGAGCTCTGAGCCTCCGCGTCATAGGAATGCCTTGCGTGTTTCGTCTCAGCCTCCTGGGTTTATCTGTTCCTCCTGGGGCATCGCATCTCTTTTTCCATCCAAAACACAAGCTAGTTTCCATGCTCTCCATCTTCCCATGGCCCCTCGGAAGCAAAAAAACAAAGTACCCCAGCGGTACGCAGAGAGCTGTGCGCTTGCGCAAAATCCATGCGTATTTTGGAAGCTTGCAGGCAGCGCCATTCGAGTGTTTTGTTCCTTTTGGAGCTCCACACCTTGTCGGTTTAATAAAGCTATTTTGCTTCTCTGACCTGTTTTGGGTAGCCTTGGAAAAGGTTGGACTGTGATCAGGCTGGGTCTCCCTTGTTCGTTGGCAGGGAAAGGCCACAGGGAGACCTCTTGCAACTGCTCTTGGAACATTGGGGGAACCCCAAAGATCTTTGGCAAGGACTTGGGGACCTGTAAAGGTAAAGGGACCCCTGACCATTAGGTCCAGTGGTGGCCAACTCTGGGGTTGCGGCGCTCATCTCGCTTTATTGGACGAGGGAGCCGGCGTACAGCTTCCGGGTCTTGTGGCCAGCAGGACTATGCCGCTTCGGCGAACCAGAGCAGAGCATGGAAACGCTGTTTACCTTCCCGCTGGAGTGGTACCTATTTATCTACTTGCACTTTGACGTGCTTTCGAACTGCTAGGTTGGCAGGAGCAGGGACCGAGCAATGGGAGCTCACCCCGTCACTGCGGGGATTCGAACCGCCGACCTTCTGATCAGCAAGTCCTATGCTCTGTAGTTTAACCCACAGCGCCACCCGCGTCCCTTAAAGGGGACCTTTAATGGGGAACTAAGAACGCCAGAAGAGCCATCTGGATGCCCCAGGAAGCAGGATTCGAACACAAAAGCAGCCCTCTTCTCTCCTGTGGCTTCCGGCACCTGGTGTTCAGAAGCCGTTTCTGCTTTGTGAAGAGTTCTCTCGCCATGAAGAGTTCCTCTATGAACTTGTACATTCATCCCCCCCATATCTACTTGCACTTTGACGTGCTTTCAAACTGCTAGGTTGGCAGGAGCAGGGACCGAGCAACGGGAGCTCACCCCGTCGCAGGGATTCGAACCGCCAACCTTCTGATCGGCAAGTCCTAGGCTCTGTGGTTTAACCCACGTCCCTAATGAAGCTACTATTGGATGGAAATTGGAAATTAATAAAAATTATTATCAGAGCAAGCCTTATCAAAATGAATGGGCATAATCGGCCCATTCATTTCAATAGGTCTGCTCCACGGAGGGCTGGGTTGGAGCCAGCCCATAATAATATGTACAAACTCCTAATAATAATTTAGAAGAGATCCTGACATATATATTGGAGGTCCAATATTCAATATATTGGGGGCAGAGGAGCCACACACCACAGATTCAAGGCAGACATTTAGAGCACATGGGAACCCGGTCTTGGCTGGGGAGGGCGGGGTATAAATAAATATTATTATTATTATTATTATTATTATTATTATTATTATTATTATTATTATTATTATTAACAACTGTAGTTTCTCTGGGAACTGTACCTCTGCGAGAGGGTTGGGTGGAGGATTCCTGTGTGTGTGTGTGTGTGTGTGTGGATTGTCATGCGCTTTAAATGCGCATCAGACGCGCTTTAAATCCTTGTTGCGGAGGCTGCGATCTGTGGCGAGAGGCTAGAACTGATTCAACAAATAGACTTTATTTTTCCTTTTTTTTTTTTAAAAAAAGGGAGGGATAAGTGATGAATAAAAGGATCGACGCTCCGGTTATTTATTTATTTATCCGCGCGCTTTACATAACCCTCACCCCTCCCCTCCCCTCCCCATTCATTCAAATAAACCTCGGATACCCGTCCAATGAGAATCGTCTCATTATCCTTGAATGACACACACACACTCTCTCTCTTAGTGGTCACGTGGGTTGCCCCCCCTCCCGCGCAGTTTCCTCTCCGCGTTCCTAAGTGGGCGGGTCCCTTTTTCATTCATAAATCCTCCCTGTCCCTTTTAAATCGAAATTAAGGTGTGATACACGGGAAGGAAGGCGGAAAGCGGGGAACCCCCTTGAAATCTGAGAGGGAGAGAGAGGATCCGGAACTCCGCTTTTTCTCCTGTTTTTGGAGCTTTATAGTTATTTATTTAGATGCGAGTTCACGAATTTAGGTGAGTCCATATTATTATTATTATTGCTATTATTCTAGGGAGCCCTCAATCTTTCCTCCTGCAACATAATCCATTCCCCTTTCTTCTCTGTGTGTCCATCTGTTACGCTCTCTTCCTGTTCCCATTCTTTCCTCCTCCCCTTTTTCTGTAGCCTTATCATTTTATTCCTAATAATAATAATAATAATATTTAAAAATAAGAAAAGCAAAGGAAATGTCGCTTCCCTTGCAGACCTCCCCCACCAAAAAAAAAATCCAGACCATTTTCTCTTGCTGGCTTGGATATTTCCAATGTGTTTTCTGCTCCATTTTAAAAAATAAAAATTTAAATTTAAATTACGCGTTTTATGCATGCATCACCCAGTTTTGCAATTGAGCAGAGGGGCGGGGAAAGGAGAGAGATGGTGTCTGTGTGTTGTGATGGGTCTCCATTAGGTGAATTTCTCCGGGGTGTGTGTGGATTTTTTTTAAAAAAATTAAATGATCCGCTTGTTTGTTTTGGAAGAAGCAGGCTCCTAAAGGAGGATTTGATCCCTTGCTGTCATTCCGGGGCTTGCAATGGAAGCGGGGGGAGGAAGAGAGAGAAACAATTCACATTTTTATTTGCATGAAAGCGAAAGTCCTTCCTCTCCCTCTCCCTTTCTATGGGTCTACTCGGGGACAGCGTGCAGCGCCTTGCAGCGGATCCGAGAAACTGACTAATATTTTCCCGTTGCAAGGACACAGCTGCAACCGACCTCCTTAAGGAGGGAAGATAATCATGCAATCGACTTATTTTAATTTTCATTTGGGAGGAAATGATCCGGCTGGCATGATCTGACTCAGCTTTTACGCGGAGTTGAGACATTCCCCCCGCTCACCCCCCGCCCCCAATTAGTCATGTCCATTCATCTCAACCTATTTTATCCTTGGTTGGATCCAAACGTGGGTGCATGAATTGTTGTTTTTAAAAAATTCTGGATATATAATATATTTTTACTGTGCAGATTAATTTCTCCCCAGACGGAATCGTTAATGCAAATCTAGTCCTTATTATTAATTTTATTATTTATTATTATTTATTTTATTACCCCGCCCATCTGGCAAAGCCACCGTTGTTTAGGCTTTGTAAATGCCAAGAGGGGCAAAATTAAAAATATCCACGCTTACCCTGGGTGCAAGCCCTGCACTGAATGGATCTGGCCTTGACTCCTGAGTAGACCTACGCTGAAGTGGGTGTGTTGTGGTGGTGGTGGTGGTTCGGAGATGGTGTTGTCAGAAAGGCAGAGAGGGAGATACTCACCTCTGAAGATGGTGGAGGCTTTTCTGTTCTGGGTCGGATCCTGCTTCCCAGCAAAAGAGGTGGGGGAATTCCTCTCTCTCCCCCCACACACACTCCATCTTCTCTATCAGCTACCAAAATAAGTACCACCAGCAGCTTTTCTGTCTGCTGCCTCTGTCCATCCACCCCGGTATTTAAAAACAAATAAAAATAATTTTACAGCGGATCCTGTGCGAAGGGAGGGGCTGTCAAGAAACCCAGGCAAATCGTGGCTTGTAAACCCTTTTGCAAAAGGAGAGAGATGTTCGTTTGTTTTTGCATCCCAAAAAAAGGCGAAAGAGGTTTCTGTTTATCTGTTATTTCGCTGCATTCGTTGCTCGATTCAGAGGCAGCTTCCGCCATTCATCCCTTCTATCTGTTCGTCTTCACATCTCCCCAAAATCTATCCTTTTATTGCGTTGACAGTCGTGCCTCTGCTTCACTTTTCTCCATTTCGATTTCTTTTGAAACTCGCTCCCTATAGTCTCTCTCGGCTATCTCTCACTTAATCCGGCCACTGGCTTAAGATGGCAGTTGTGGAGTTTCGGCTGCGTAGAACTTCCATGGCCAGGAAGAATCTACCCCTAGATATCAGCCCAGTGTGGAGAAGAGCAATAGATCCACAGTGATACCTCGGGTTACATACGCTTCAGCTTACAGACTCCGCTAACCCAGAAATAGTGCTTCAGGTTAAGCACTTTGCTTCAGGATGAGAACAGAAATCGTGCTTGATCCGGCGGGGCGGCGGCAGCAGGAGGCCCCATTAGCTAAAGTGGTGCTTCAGGTTAAGAACAGTTTCAGGTTAAGTACGGATCTCCGGAATGAATTAAGTACGTAACCAGAGGTACCACTGTATTTACCTAGTTGCTGCATTAAACCGAGAACAGCTTGATTCCTTAAGGCAGAAGTCTGTGTCTGAGCTTCCAGGACCCTTTGAATGATTGACGCAAACAATTCAAAGGATCTGTCTATTCACAGATTTATTTATTTTTTAAAGGAGTGGAACCTCCATATATAGGTGCAGTCTATCTCTGATTGGGACCCGGGCGGCGCTGTGGGTTAAACCACAAAGCATAGGACTTGCCGATCAGAAGGTCGGCGGTTCGAATCCCCGCAGTGACGGGGTGAGCTCCCGTTGCTCGGTCCCTGCTCCTGCCAACCTAGCAGTTCGAAAGCACGTCCAAGTGCAAGTAGATAAATAGGTACCGCTCCGGCGGGAAGGTAAACGGCGTTTCCATGCGCTGCTCTGGTTCGCCAGAAGCGGCTTAGTCCTGCTGGCCACATGACCCGGAAGCTGTACGCTGGCTCCCTCGGCCAGTAAAGCGAGATGAGCGCCGCAACCCCAGAGTCGGCCACGACTGGACCTAATGGTCTGGGGTCCCTTTACCTTTACCTATCTCTGATTACCAGAAGCTGGGGGAAAGCCCTCTGTCATTCCTTGCTTGAGAGTTTCCCTCTGTGTGTGTGTGTGTGTGTGTGTGTGTGATGGATTTACCTGGATACCTCAGGTGGTCAGAGTGCAGCCCTGATGATGCCAAGGTTCCGGGTTCGAGACAGCTGCATATTCCTGCACTGCAAGCGCTGGACTCCCCTTCCAATTCTATTCTATGTTGCCTGTCTGTCCTGCGGCCTGAGGCAGCGCACTGGGTTTAAGGGCACAGCAGCCTCCCTCAGCCTCCTGCCCTCTCATTGATTCGGACTACGCCTCCCAACCGCGGTGCTGGCAGCGGCTGATGGGAATGGTAGTTCCAATTCCCCCTAGCCGTGAGGTTATTTCTTTGCTGATTTTAAATCCGAGAGCTGCAGGGTTAAAAGCCTGCAAGCGGGGGAAAAACATCTTGCAACTCATATCACCATGGAGATGAAATCCTTCCATGATGATCAGGGAGGGTGTGTGTGTCTGTGTGTGTAGAAATGAGAAAAGCAGCCTGTCTGTTCGTCACCTGCTGTGGATCATAGTCAGAAGGGGGCTCCTGAGGGTCATCCAGTCCAACCCCCCACAGCGCAGGAATTTTTGGCCCAACATTGGATTCGAACCCACAACCCTAAGACTAGGAGTATCGTGCTCTAAAGACCGAGCTGTCCGATCATAGCCACAACATAGCAAAAGTAGGTAAAGGGACCCCTGACCATTAGGTCCAGTTGTGGCCGACTCTGGGGTTGCGGCGCTCATCTCGCTTTATTGGCCAAGGGAGCTGGCGTACAGCTTCCGGGTCATGTGGCCAGCAGGACTAAGCCGTGTCTGGCGAACCAGAGCAGCGCACGGAAACGCCGTTTACCTTCCCGCTGGAGCGGTACCTACTTATCTACTTGCACTGGTGTGCTTTCGAACTGCTGGGTTGGCAGGAGCAGGGACTGAGCAACGGGAGCTCACTCCGTCGCAGGGATTCGAACCGCCGACCTTCTGATCGGCAAGTCCTAGGCTCTGTGGTTTAACCCACAGCGCCACCCGCGTCCCCTATAGCAAAAGTAGTCGTATGCAATGAATAAATGCACGGCCAAACCGAACGATTTCCCCCCAAAGACCTGAAATAAAGGTGCTGAAGACCAACAGTAGCAATCCTCCAGCCCAAGGTTCAAAGCTATTCTGTGGCAAGTAGCACTTCCCACATGCTCAGAGGCCAGGTGGCTGGAGACCATGCAGTGGGACGCTAAGCTTTTCTGAACTTTTGGGGACGTTATGGGACTTGGAACGAAAAGGCATTAACGGGGCAGTGTGGGAAATTATTTATTTTTTGTGGGCGGGTCCACACCATTCCTTTAAAGCATGCGACGTCCCCCAGAGGATTCTGGGAAAAGTAGTTGGACGGCGCTGTCCATTGTACCTCTGTGAAGAGTAAGAACTACAGCTCCCGGGATTCCTTGGTGGGGGGGGGGCGTCCCATGCGTATTAAGCATGCGTCCGGTGTGCTTAAAAACTTTCTTGACCCATGGCCTGACTTGGTGGAAGCCAACTCTCTTATTTAGCTCGGAACCATGTAGACTAAAACCCTTATTTTGGGGGAAGGGGTTGTTGCTCTGTGGCTGCACGCAGAAATATGATAGGGAGAGAGAGAGAGACAGACAGACAGACAGACAGACCCCTCTGCCTAAAAGCCTGGAGAGTCGCTGCCAGCCAGTGTTGGCAACCCCAAACTAGACAGGCCAATGGCTTGACTCGGTATATAAGCCAGGTTAGACCAACCAGGAGGACGAGGCGGGGTCAGGGCAGCAGCTTCAACCCCTCGCATCTTCAGGTAGGTCTGCGGAACACCCCTACCTGGAACCCCGGGCAGCTGCTGCCGGCCCGTGTTGACCACACCAAGGTCGATGGGGCCTGACTCCTAATTTCCTCTGGGAGCGTGTGTGCACCTCCTGCCTTCGCTCTCTCGCTGCGGGTAGGAGGAATTGCATGAAGATCCTTGCACCTTGCACACACGTGTGTGCATGTGTGTGCATGCTACTAGCTCCTTAAGCAGCGGGTGGGTGCCACAAAACCCCTTCCCACCTCCCCCAGCTATGCACACAAGGCAAGCCCGTGTCTCCCCCCTCCCCATTTTTTTTGCAGCCGCTGGGATCAAAGCCATCCGGAACCCTTCCGCTGCTCTTTCCTGGGGTGGGGTGCTCCCCCCACTCTGCTGCAGCAACCGTCCGCCCCCTCACTGCCTTCCCCTCTTGCTCATCTCCCTCTCCTGTTGGCGTGAGTCAACCCTGTGTGTGTGCGTGTGTGGGCTGATGAGCCAGGATCCTAGCGCGTGCATGTGTGTTTGGAAAAGGCGATTTAATTTCCAGGCTCCCAACTGCGTCTGGGGTGGAAGGCCGGGTTGCTTGGGGAAGAGAGAAGAGGCTGCCGCCTTTTTCGAGGGTCCGGGGTTGGGGGGGAAAGGCTTTTGCCGTTTTTTCTCAGCCGCTTTTCGCCCCCCCGAAGGCTGCTCTGCGGCCTTCCACTGGCTCCTTACGGAAAACCATCTGACACCAGGCAGTGGAAGAGGGAGAGAGAGATAGAAGGAAAGGCGAGGGAAGAAAGGGTGCTCTTGCAATCTGCCACCAGCTTCGCTTCTACCCCTTCCTCTTAAAAATAAATAAAAGCCCACCAGCCTTTCATTTTGCTTTCCTTCCTCAGCAGCATCTTAAGCTGGCAAGCCAAGCGAGGACCGGCACATCATCTCCTGGGGTGTTGTAATCGCAGTATGGCGCTGCCGAGGATCTTGTGAACGGAATCCACCCGTGATCTTCCCTTCGGCGAAAAACATGTGAGCTGCAAAGGGAGGGGAGATGGATTGCTGGAGGTAACCGGGAGAGAAAGAGAGAGAGAGAGAGAAAGGGAAAAGAAGAATCTACAACCTCATCGACCACATCGCCTCTCCTGCAAATTTTGATATATGTACATTGCATTTCTTTATTTAATTCCCCCTCCCTGCGCACCCTTGCCTCCTTTTCAATTTAAATATATATTTTTAACCTCGTTCTGCAACCGCGCACCGCTGTGTCACTGTGCTTTCGTGCCTCCCTCTTTCACAGGAGGACATCTCTCTCGAGGACGGACAATGAGCGATGATTTGAGCGCATGGGAAAACGCGACGACGGGAGGTGTGACGGTGAGTGTCCCTGCCGTGGAGGCAGGTGGGGAGAGGTCTGCGAGGCTTTTCCCCCAGGGTGGGTGATATTCTGTATTGCATGCCCCCCCTCCAGAGAGACAGAGAGGTCTCTCCACTTCCCCCCACACCAGCTCTGGATAGGAGAGTTCAGGTTGGGCCCAGGTCAGAAATGCCACCAAAGTTTTGGCAGGAGTAGCTGTGGGAGTTGCTGGGTTGCGAGCCTGCGGGAGAGGAGCTGCCTTTTGCCCCATGGATCCTGACCCTGTTTGATCTGCCCAGCCTAGGCAATTTTTGCTAATGCATTCAGCTGGGGAGCCAGCGAGGACTGGTCCATCATCTCCCAGGATTGTTCCATGGTCCTGCTGATGCTAATGTATTTTAAAATCTGAGGCTCCCAGTACATTTCCGAGCACAATTCAAAGTGTTGGTGCTGACCTTAAAAGCCCTAAACGGCCCAGTAGACCTGAAGGAGTGTCTCCACCCCCATCGTTCTGCCCGGACACTGAGGTCCAGCGCCGAGGGCCTTCTGGCGGTTCCCTCCCTGCGAGAAGCCAAGTTACAGGGAACCAGGCAGAGGGCCTTCTCGGTGGTGGCACCTGCCCTGTGGAATGCCCTCCCATCAGATATCAAAGAGAACAACAACTACCAAACTTTTAGAAGACATTTAAAGGCAGCCCTGTTTAGGGAAGCTTTTAATGTCTAATAGGTTATTGTATTTTAGTGTTTTGTTGGAAGCCGCCCAGAGTGGCTGGGGGGACCCAGCCAGATGGGCGGGGTATAAGTAAATTATTATTATTATTATTATTATTATTATTATTATTATTATTATTATTATTACCTGCCCCCCACACTAAAGCCCCAGGGCAGGTTGCAACTGAAAACACCAATATTAGAAACGATTTAAAACAATTTTGCGAATCGAGGGCAAGTTCTCAGTCGGCATTGCTTTGGCCTAGCGTGGAGAAAAGAAATTATTTCCTGGCCCCACGAGTCTTGGGAGGGATGGCTGGTCCATCCAGCTGCATATTGTCTGCACTGACTGGTAGCAGCTCTTTGGGGTTTCAGGCAGTGGTTTTTCCCAGGCCTGCTCAAGGTTCTGAGCAAAAGGCTCAGATATGAATAGGAAACGGTTCGAATCTCAGTCAGGCCTTTGGTGCATCTAGCTGATATATACTGACGGAGTTGCGGTATTGTGAAACCGTGGTAAAAACAAGTAATTGTTGTGGGTGGTGTCTCTGAGCATGTGCAGAGTGCCTTTGCCTTGCCACTCTGCGACCAAAGCTCACCAGTAGAGGAATAAAAAGCAAAGGCATCTAGGTTTGGAGTTTGCGGTTTCTATTCGCATCACTCACTCTCTTAATCTAGAGCAGCGGTTCTCAACCTGTTGGACTACAATTCTCATCATCCCTGAGCTCTGGCCTTGCTAGCCCGGGGGGCCGGATCCGGCCCAATCGCCTTCTCAATCCGGCCCACGGACGGTCCGGGAATCAGCGTGTTTTTACATGAGTAGAATGTGTCCTTTGATTTAAAATGCATCTCTGGGTTATTTGTGGGGCATAGGGATTCATTCATATATTTTTTTCCAAAATATAGTCCGGCCCCCCACAAGGTCTGAGGGACAGTGGACCGGCCCCCTGCTGAAAACGTTTGCTGACCCCTGATCTAGAGGTTCCGTGCTACAACTCCCGTGATTGGCTAGCGCTGATGGGGAGTTGTAGTTCAACAGCTCTGAAGGGGGGCAGCCAGTTGTGGTTTTTGATCGCATGATGGCTTTTTTGACTTCGCTAGTATCTGGGAATATTTTTTGGGGGGGTCTGTGGAGCAAGCCAACCTAGAGCAGGAGATTCTTAATCTCAGGGTTGTGGGTTCAAGCCCCAGGTTAGGCAAAAGATTCCTGGATTTAAGGGGGTTGGGCTAGATGATTTTTGAGGTTCCTTCCAGCTTATGATTCTTTAGGAAAAGGGAACCCTCTGCTGAATCCGCTGCTGCTTGTGTTGCAAGCTGTTGCAGATTTCCGCAGCCGGGCCTCTTCCCTTGGTTGAGGGCGCTTGCCTGGCACGCAGACGGACCCGGGTTCAATCCTGCCAACCGCCAGTCGGAAACAGACCCAAGCCACATGCGTTCGCAGAAGGCAGTTGTTGGCTTCAGGAAATGCTTTGGATATGTCGTTTGTGAAAGTAAGGACCGTTGCTTGGGATGCAGACAGGGCTGAGTCCCCTCCCATCTCTGCACATTTCCCTTTTCCGAAACGATTCGGAACTCTGCGCTGAGGACTAGCTGGTTGCTGAGTCATCAGTAAGCGACAGTCCCATGGAAGGGGCCCGAGGATTTAATGCGGTCAGTCGCTGACTTGAGCACTGACTCAGCTACCGCCCACCACCACTGCTGGCCCTGCAGTCATGGAATTGTAGATTTAGAAGAGACCAACAGGGGTCATCCTGTCAAATTCAGGAGTGTTTTTCCCCAGCCGAGGACTCGAACCCACAACTTGAGATATTCCAGTTTTGCACATGATCGCAGAAGAATCAGAGAAGGGGTTCCCAGGGGTCTACTCCCTGCGGTGCAGGAATCGCAGCTTCACGGGCCCAAACTTAAGTTGGGCGCATTAACCTCGACAGGTAGAAATCTAACAGACTGAAAGTTCTGGGGTCTTTCTCTCTGTGCTGGGAAAAGCCTGGGTAGCTGAATCTTTGGCTGCTAAGAGCCCTTCATCAAAGACCTCTTTTAGGGGGTAAAAGGTAAAGGGACCCCGACCGTTAGGTCCAGTCGTAACCGACTCTGGGGTTGCAGCGCTCATTTCGCTTTACTGGCCGAGGGAGCCAGCGTACAGCTTCCGGGTCATGCGGCCAGCAGGACTAAGCCACTTCTGGCGATCCAGAGCAGCGCACGGAAACGCCATATACCTTCCCGCCGGAGCGGTACCTATTTATCTACTTGCACTTTGATGTGCTTTCAAACTGCTAGGTTGGCAGGAGCAGGGACCGAGCAACGGGAGCTCACCCCGTCGTCGCGGGGATTCGAACCGCCGACCTTCTGATCGGCATGTCCTAGGCTCTGTGGTTTAACCCACAATTACAAATTATTACTGGGCAATAATAAGAATAAATTGTTGTTGTTCTTACTGGTAAAGGTAAAGGGATCCCTGGCCATTAGGTCCAGTCGTGACCGACTCTGGGGTTGTGGCGTTCATCTTGCTTTAGTTCCTACTGGTATCTTACTGTTATTTTATGAATATAGTGCCAGCACTGAGCATCAGCAATGAGCACATAGAATTATAGAATCCTAGAGCTGGAAGGGACAGCAAGACCATCTAGTCCAACGCCCTGCAATGCAGGAATCTTAACACATTTAAGTGAAAGGATCACTGCTCCAGGAAGAACAGATTTATTGCACAGTGGAATCAACTGGAGTGGGGTGGGAAGAAGACGTGAGTTTTGAGGATGGAGGGTCAGGGAAGGGCACAGAGTTCTTAAAATTGCAAAGTTGGAGGGGTGATTTGAGTCCAAGCTCTTTTCCTCGTGAGAACCTTCCGAGAAGGGTGCCCGTTGCATCTCTGTGTGCTTTGTAACCGCGCTGAGATCACTGACTCGTGCAGAGACATAAGGGAACCATCTCCTAAGGGCAGGCAATTCTTGAGTTCGCACGCCATAAACTTGGGTGTGAAAAAGTGAAGAGTGTCTCCATCTCTCTCTCTCCCCTCATGGTGGAGAAATGTGCCCTCATACAGCCAGGGAATATACCGTATTTTTCGCTCTATAAAATGCACCAGACCACAAGACGTACCTAGTTTTTGGAGGAGGAAAACAGGGGAAAAAATACTCTGAATCTCAGAAGCCAGAAGAGCAAGAGGGATCGCTGCGCAGCAAAAGCAGCAATCCCTCTCGCTGTTCTGGCTTCTGGGATAGCTGCGCAGCCTGCATTCGCTCCATAAGACGCACACACATTTCCCCTTACTTTTTAGGAGGGGAAAAGGGAGTCCTATAGAGCAAAAAATACGGTATATTTTTCCGAGTCTCCTTGCTGTGGAGGTAGCTTGTACAGAACAAGGGTGAGGAAACTCAACTCCATCGGCTCCCCTCACCCTTTGAACCCATATATTGTGTCTGTTTATTTTCCTCTCCCTTCCCTCCTCCCCCCCCCAAAAAAAATCCCACCTTCCAGACGGTGCCTGGCGAAGTGAAGACCCACGATGGGTATTTCCTGCTGCTGATACTTCTCTCCATCTTTATCGGGGGCACTCTGGTGCTTCTCTTTGGAATCCTGATCGCCTGCCGGCGATGCTGCGAGGCCGACGGGCGACACTCCAGGTAATGGGGTGTGGGGAGCAAGACTGGGACCCTAAGATGGGGAGGTCACACTGCGAAAGGCCAGTTCTGCAATCAATACAGAGGGTTATGCAGAGTCAGAGAGGCTTGGTCTGAGCTCTGGTCTTTTCCCCTAGCCGCAAAGTAAGATTCTAGACCTCATTGATTTAAAAGACGACTGCTTTAACCACAGCCACAGAGTTGGACAGGACTGCCCCCAGATGTCTTCTAAAAGAAAGTTCTGTAGTTCTGAAGGAGCGTCTCCACCCCCATCGTTCTGCCCGGACACTGAGGTCCAGCTCCGAGGGCCTTCTGGCGGTTCCCTCGCTGCAAGAAGCCAAGTTACAGGGAACCAGGCAGAGGGCCTTCTCGGTGGTGGTGCCCGCCCTGTGGAACGCCCTCCCGTCAGATGTCAAAGAGAACAACAATGACCAGACTTTTAGAAGACATCTGAAGGCAGCCCTGTTTAGGGAAGCTTTTAATGTTTGATGCATTACTGTATTTTAATATTTTGTTGGAAGCTGCCCAGAGTGGCTGGGGAAGCCCAGGCAGATGGGCGGGGTATAAATAATAAATTATTATTGTTGTTATTCGTCTCCTTGACATCAGTCTAGTTCTTGGAGGGACCTGTGCCTCATTGTGGATTGTTGTTTTTTTTAAAATAATAATAATAATATTGGGCTGTTCGTTACTTCCTGGCCTAGATAGATAGATAGAGTGGTACCTTGGGTTAAGTACTTAATTCTTTCCGGAGGTCCGTTCTTAACCTGAAACTGTTCTTAACCTGAAGCACCACTTTAGCTAATGGGGCCTCCTGCTGCTGCCACAGCACGATTTCTGTTCTCATCCTGAAGCAAAGTTCTTAACCTGAAGCACTATTTCTGGGTTAGCGGAGTCTGTAACCTGAAGCGTATGGTAACCCGAGGTACCACTGTACACAGCATATTCCCTTAATATGCAAATCGTGGCTTATGCAAACCTAGAGCTATTCAGCACAGGGTTTTTTTCTAGACCTTTTCCATCTCGCTCTGCTGCGTACGCCTTTTTCAAGGTTTTCCCCCCCGCCCACCTCCTTCTTCTCTTTCTTTTTTCCAGAGCCAGCGATGACCCCGAGAAAACAAACACTACCTATCTGGATGACTCCCAGCCGGCTCAAGGTGAGATGCTTGCTTGCTTTACTTTCTAAAGCGGGCAAGGCTTGCTGCATCCTTTTCTATAGGAAGCTCTGGTGGTACCCATTCTGGTTGCTAGGGCCCGTTGCCCTGGAAACGGTTGCTCTCACTCTCTCTCTCTATTCTTTTCTTCCTCCTGTTGCATCTCCTGGTACCGAACCCAGCACCTCTCCAGGGAGGCTGCCTCTCTGGTTTAATTCCTCCCCCCTCCCCAAAAAGCCTATCAGTGGGGGGGGGGGAATTTGGAGGAGGGGTTTAGATCAGGCCCATAGCATCCTTGGCGACCCGAGTGCGAGAGCAGCTCTCCCCTCCTGCGGTTTCTAGCAAACGCTTTTGTTAGCAGCTATCTATAGGCTTAGGGATGCGGGTGGCGCTGTGGGTTAAACCACAGAGCCTAGGACTTGCCGATCAGAAGGTCGGCAGTTCGAATCCCCGCAATGACGGGGTGAGCCCCCGTTGCTCGGTCCCTGCTCCTGCCAACCTAGCAGTTCAAAAGCACGTCAAAGCGCAAGTAGATAAATAGGTACCACTCCGGCGGGAAGGTAAACGGCGTTTCCGTGCGCTGCTCTGGTTCGTCCTGCTGGCCACATGACCCGGAAGCTGTACGCCGGCTCCCTCAGCCAATAAAGCGAGATGAGCGCTGCAACCCCAGAGTCGGCCACGACTGGACCTAATGGTCAGGGGTCCCTTTACCTTTACCTTTAGGTCTAAACCACAGAGCCTAGGGTTTGCCGATCAGAAGGTCAGTGGTTTGAATCCCCGCGAGATATGTTAAGCCTTTGTTTGTTATAATATTGCTCTATTTGCAATCCTTGTTTTGCTGATTTCATTTCATATTCTAATTTTCTGAGATTGTTAATTTGGGGTTTTCATCAGCTGTACACCAACGATCATCACAATGATAACAAATAAAGGTTGACATATCTCGCGTTGCATGTCGTGAGTCTACCTCATATATTAGTTTCACCTTTTAAGTTGAATTACTGAGATAAATGAACTTTTCCACGATATTCTAATTTACCGAGTTTCATTTGTATCTCTGGGATTTTGCTAGCTAGGATGGGTGGGTTTCATGGAGAATGAAGTTAATGGACTATGCAGAACTAGATAAACTAACAGGAAGGGTTCGAAACCGGCGAGACCAGAAATTCATGGAAGAATGGAGTAAATTTACGGACTATTTGCAAAGTAATTGTGAAGAACAGACAACGTTTGTAGGGTTGCAAGAAGTTTTGTGAGGAGTATTATTGGAAGTATTGCAAAAATGGACAAGGGGGAGGATGATTTGTTAAGAGATGCAAAGGCAATATAATGTTAAAGAAATGCATAAGAAGTGGTTAAAACGGTGGATCATCAGAGGAGCTGACGGAAGTCTAAAAGGATGGTATAAGGGATAAGTTTTGTGGTACGTTTTATCAATTTATATGTTAAAATTAATAAAAAATATTATAAAATAAAAATGATGGGTGGGTTTCTAAAAACCCCCAACATTGCCTCCCCTAGATATCACCATTAAGGTGGATGACCCTGAGTGCATGTCCAGCTACAGTTACCGAGACGCGGAGAGCGAGAGATTCCTTTCTTCGGGAAGCGCCACGGGGCGCCGTGTGTCCTTCAACGAGGCGGCCCTCTTTGAACAGAGCAAGAAGACCCAGGAGAAAGGGAGGAGGTAGGCGGGGTCCTGGGTTCGAGAGAGAAGTACAATTAGTATGTATACATTTCAACTTTTTCAAAAATGCACATTTTTCATTGATTTTCCAACAATATAACAATACCAATTAACGCCAAATTCTACAATTTAATCACACTGCCCCCAACCCAGTGAATGAGTTCATTCTTCTCCCTTTTTTCTTCCAAAATTTAAATAAATTCCTATTCCGTTCAGATAGGATAATCCTTTATATAAGGGATCGTCTTTAAAAAAATAAATCCTCGCAGCAGCCCTGTGATGTAAGGACCAGCTGAGAGGCTGTAGCCCCTTGATGGGTTTGAGGGCTGGGTTGGGAGGACTTGAACCCGGTACAATGCATGGGGGTCAGACTAGATGGGCTCTGAGGTGGCCCCCAAGGCCTGTGATAAGCCTGTTTTGCAGCTCTGGGTAGGTATTTCTCTCCCAGGATTGCCTACTTTCTGGAGGCAAAGGAAGGTTTCTACCTTTCAGCGATGGGACTTGGAGAAAAATATTCAAGTTTTTGGTTTTTTGTGGTGTTGGAGAGACAGTGTGCCAGAGATGGCAGGGGCTGATGGGAAATCTTGGTCCAAAATGGCCGTTCTGGCAGGGGCTGATGGGAAATCATGGTCCAAAATGGCCGTTCTGGCAGTGGCTGATGGGAAATTATGGTCCAAAATGACCGTGCTGGCAGGGGCTGATGGGAAATCATGGTCCAAAATGGCCGTTCTGGCAGGAGCTGATGGGAAATCATGGTCCAAAATTGCTGCGCTGACAGGGGCTGATGGGAAATCATGGTCCAATATGGCCGTGCTGGCAGGGGCTGATGGGAAATCATGGTCCAAAATGGCCATGCTGGCAGGGGCTGATGGGAAATCATGGTCCAAAATGGCCGTGCTGGCAGGGGCTGATGGGAAATCGTGGTCCAAAATGGCCGTGCTGGCAGGGGCTTATGGGAAGACTTGGGCCAATATGGCTGTGCTGACAGGGGCTGATGGGAAATCATGGTCCAAAATGGCCGTTCTGGCAGGGGCTGATGGGAAATCATGGTCCAAAATGGCCGTTCTAGCAGTGGCTGATGGGAAATTATGGTCCAAAATGGCCGTTCTGGCAGGGGCTGATGGGAAATCATGGTCCAAAATGGCCATGCTGACAGGGGCTGATGGGAAATCATGGTCCAATATGCCTGTGCTGGCAGGAGCTGATGGGAAATCATGGTCCAAAATGGCTGTGCTGGCAGGGGCTGAGGGAAATCATGGTCCAAAATGGCCGTGTTGGCAGGGGCTGATGGGAAATCATGATCCAAAATGGCCGTGTTGGCAGGGGCTGATGGGAAATCATGGTCCAAAATGGCCGTGCTGGTAGAGGCTGATGGGAAATCATGGTCCAAAATGGCCATACTGGCAGGGGCTGATTGGAAATCATGGTCCAAAATGGCCGTGCCGGCAAGGGCTGAGGGAAATCATTGTCCAATATGGCCGTGATGACAGGTGCTGATGGGAAATCATGGTCCGAAATGGCCGTGCTGGCAGGGGCTGATGGGAAATCATGGTCCAAAATGGCCGTGCTGGCAGGGGCTGATGGGAAATCATGGTCCAAAATGGCCGTTCTGGCAGGGGCTGATGGGAAATCATGGTCCAAAATGGCCGTTCTGGCAGGGGCTGATGGGAAATCGTGGTCCAAAATGGCCATACTGGCAGGGGCTGATGGGATATCGTGGTCCAAAATGGCCATTCTGGCGGGGGCTGATGGGAAATCATGGTCCAAAATGGCCGTTCTGGCAGGGGCTGATGGGAAATCGTGGTCCAAAATGGCCATGCTGACAAAGATTGAGGGAAATCCTTTCCCTGCCAGGTACACCCTGACCGAGGGAGACTTCCACCACCTGAAGAACGCCCGCCTCAGCCACCTGCCCTTGCCCCCGTCCGCCGCCCTCAAGATCGTCACCATCCACGAGTCCAACGAGAACAGCATCGCCATGACGCCTCGGCACCCCCCAGCCAAGCCCAGCGTGGCCATCTTCCAGGTGAGACCCGGAGGAGCCGAGGGGCAGGGTCCCAGTTCTTTAAATCATGTTTGTAAGCTCTCTGGGGCAGAGACCCGACTTATTACTTCTATTTTTACCGCCGCCCAGAGTGGCTCAGGTAACCCAGTCGGAATGGGCGGAGTACAAGAATATTATTATTATTATTATTATTATTATTATTATTATTATTATTATTATTATTATCATTATCATTATTATCATTATTAGTAATAATTTATTGCTTGGCATTGCAGAGGGTGTCTATGGATGCTCAGAAGAGAGTTAGCTGAGGCCCCTCTCAATTCTTTAATTCACATTTGTAAGCTCCCTGGGGCAGAGACCTGTCTTATTCTATTTTTACCACTGCCCAGAGTGGCTCAGGTTACCCAGTCAGATGGGTGGGGTATATTATTATTATTATTATTATTATTATTATTATTATTATTATTATTATTTTATTTATTATTGCTTGGCCTCCCTGAAGGCGTCCACAGATGCTCACGAGAGACAATTTCGCTGAGGCCTCTCCCAGTTCTTTAATTCACATTTGTAAGCCCTCTGGGGCAGAGACCTGTCTTATTACTTAACAATAATTTACCGCCACCCAGTCAGATGGGTAGGGTATAAGAATTATATTATTATTATTATTATTATTATTATTATTATTATTATTATTTTATAATTTTTATATTATTATTATTTATTATGCCTCTCTGAGGGCACCCATGGACGCTCAGAAGAGAGTATTCAGCCAAAGTCTTTCCCAGTTCCTTAATTGACATTTATTTGTAAGCTCACTGGGGCAGAGACCTGTCTTATTACTTAACAATAATTTACCGCCACCCAGTCAGATGGGTAGGGTATAAGAATTATATTATTATTATTATTATTATTATTATTATTATTATTATTATTATTATTATTATTATTTTATAATTTTTATATTATTATTATTTATTATGCCTCTCTGAGGGCACCCATGGACGCTCAGAAGAGAGTATTCAGCCAAAGTCTTTCCCAGTTCCTTAATTGACATTTATTTGTAAGCTCACTGGGGCAGAGACCTGTCTTATCACCTGCAGAGGCCACATTTGGCCTTCCCATGGCTGGTCCTAGAGGCAAACTTTTTGTACATAAACAGAGCGGGGGGGGGGGGGGAGAAGCAATTCAGATGCATTTTTGGAAATGCCTCTTCAATTTTTACGCCCGCGGGGCGTAAATTTCCAGGAGGTGTGTGAGTGGGTTGGCGAAGCTATCCCTAATCCTTTCTCATCTTCATCCCTTCTTGGCAGCACCCCTTGCCGGAGACGGCGCTGACCAGCCACGGAACCTGCGCCAGTTCTGCCTTGCCGGGAGACACCTATAATTCCACCGTCGAGGCTGGTTCCTCCGCTTCATCGGATTCTGGCGAAGGCACCTCGGTACGTCAGCTTAACTGGGGATAGCCAGATGCACAAATTTAGGATATTGGGGGGCTCCTGGCTTGAGAGCAGGACATGTGAAAAAAGGGATCCTGGGGTCTCACTAGACTACAAGTTTAGCAATGAGACAACCGTGTGATGCAGCAGCAAAAAAGCCTAATGCGATTCTAGGCCATTAATTTTATTATTTCGGTCACAGTCCTGTTCCAGCCCACATACAGTATCAAGGAAGACATAAAACACAACAGGGATACATTTGAATTTGCAATTAGGTACAACAGGGACGATACAGATATAGCAACAGCTAAAAATATATATAAATTAAAACTTAGGGACGCGGGTGGTGCTGTGGGTTAAACCACAGAGCCTAGGACTTGCCGATCAGAAGGTCGGCGGTTCGAATCCCCACAATGGGGTGAGCTCCCGTTGTTCGGTCCCTGCTCCTGCCAACCCAGCAGTTTGAAAGCACGTCAAAGTGCAAGTAGATAAATAGGTACCACTCCGGTGGGAAGGTAAACGACATTTCCGTCCGCTGCTCTGGTTCGCCAGAAGCAGCTTAGTCCTGCTGGCCACATGACCCGGAAGCTGTACGCCGGCTCCCTCGGCCAGTAAAGCGAAATGAGCGCCGCAACCCCAGAGTCGGCCACGACTGGACCTAATGGTCAGGGGTCCCTTTACCTTTATAACAGGGACAATACAGATATAGCAACAGGTAAAAATCTATATAAATTAAAACTTAAGTCACTAACATATAACCTAAAATTATAATTTAAGGCCTTAATCGTTATGATAGCACAGCTTCTTCCCTACGTTTTACGGCAGTCGCACAGAATTTGGCTACCCTGCACAAATCTTGCAGCACCCTGTTCGAGGGAGTGCCTTGATTCGGACCACACCTGCGGTCCTGTGTCCAGTTCTGGGTACCCCATTTTAAGAAAGAGATTGAAAAGGTGCGCAGAGGAGGGCTTGGAAAATAAGACGACGGACAGGTGATCAAATACCGGAAGGGCTGCTAGCCGCGTTGGGAGATGGAGCTTGTTTTCTGCTGCTCTCCAGAGCGCAGGATTCGAACCCGTGTCTTCAAGTTACAAGAAAATGAGATTCCGGCTAAACGTCAGGAAGAACTGTTTGACAGTGGAACGGACTCCTTTGAAAGCGCTCTCCATCCTTGGACGTTTTTAAGCAGAGGTCGGATGCCCGCCTGTCAGGGGTACTTTGGCTGAGATTCCTGCATTTCAGGGGGTTGGAGTAGATGGCCCGAGGCTCCCTTCCAGCTCTTAAGATTCGTGCATCTGTGGAGGGGACCCCAAATTTGGAGGTTCGAAGCTAATGCTAAGTATGAACCCCGTGTTTGCTGCATCAAACGCTCAGGCCTGCAAAACACAGGTTTTTTTCGCTGGGGAAAAAAAAACACACCCCAAAATCCTGGCACGGGTTTGGAGAAGACCCCAAATTTGGGGGTTTGTTGTTTATTTTTCCTGCAGGTTCGCTCGGGGGAACTCTGTGAGAGACAGAATTACAACAGGAAAAAAACCCCCAGAAACCCAGAAGACAAAAGTCAAAAGAGATTCTGTCTCTCACAGCTCACGATAAAACCTACCGTTAAAATTACGGACTGGCCGTTTCTTCGCCAGAGGGCAAACGGGCAAATTGGGCAGGGGGATCAAATACTTATCTCCCCCCGCTGTACGTGTTTTGCCGATGCGTCTTCCATCCTTGTGGCCAGAGGGGAGGCCGTTGTAGAGCGGCGCGTCTCTCTGCGTGTTTGATGGTTAGGGGAGCATTTTTATTCGGGTGGCAAAACCGCCAGCCGTTCCTGACCGATCCCTCCCTCCCTTCCTTCCTTCCTTCCTTCCTTCCTTCCTTCCTTCCTTCCTTCCTTCCTTCCTCTCTTCTCAGTCCGACGGCGCCGGCCAGAGTCCCAAAGGTGCTGGAGGGGGCGGGACGGGGGAGCCCCCGCCGGCCCCTGCCCAGGGCGCCGTCCTTCACTTCTTCACCCGCCTACGCCGCCATGCCAGCCTCGAAGGCGCCGGACCCTACTTTCGGATCAAGAAATGGAAACTGGAGACGAGTCAGAGAGCATCCAGTCTGGACACGAGAGGTGGGTCATGCCGATGGAGGGGTGGTACTTTGGCCTGGGGGGGGGGCGGATACGCCATGCTCCTTCTTGGGTCGTTGCCTGGCTGTGCTGGTCCTGTGCGTTAACTGTGCGGCGAGGTCCGAGTCCAATCCATAGCTGTCAACTTACAGATTTGAAAATAAGGGACCAGCAGCCTCGAAAATAAGGGATCAGCAGCCAAAATAAGGGATCAACAATTACTTTGATAAAAGACATATTTTGTTGCGTGCAAATGGCTTTAGATACCTATTAGGTCCATCAATTATCATATAGCATATATTCAACACAAGAAAACAGCAACAATTTGTTGTTGACAAAGCACAGCTGGAAATAGCACAGCTGGATTTAGACTACAGTGTTACCTCGGGTTAAGTACCGTATTTTTTGCTCTAGAAGACTCACTTTTTCCCTCCTAAAAAGTAAGGGGAAGTGTGTGTGCGCGTCTTATGGAGCAAATGCAGGCTGCGCAGCTATCCCAGAAGCCAGAACAGCAAGAGGGATCGCTGCTTTCGCCGCGCAGCGATCCCTCTTGCTGTTCTGGCTTCTGAGATTCAGAATATGTTTTTTCTTGTTTTCCTCCTCCAAAAACTAGGTGCGTCTTGTGGTCTGGTGCGTCTTAGAGAGCGAAAAATACGGTATATCTGAAAACCCGTAGAATGGAAAGTGACCCCGCCAAAATAAACTTTGCGGTACAAGCTTAAAGCCATACCATTTAAATTGGCTTAATCTTGAAGCGTAATTGGATGAGATTGAAGACTAAGCACGTGAGGTCCTGTGCGAGGTAGTAAAATACTCTTAAGACCTTTCACGGTCTTTGGACTGAGTTGCATCAACAAGAGAAGCCATTTTTTTAATGCAGTAAGAGAGATGTGTTCATCAGGATGAGGCCATAAAGCACCCTCTTCCTTCATGATTTCATGATCATTGATTCAGGACACTGACAAACTGGAACGTGTCCAGAGGAGGGCAACCAAAATGGTCAAAGGCCTGGAAACGATGCCTTATGAGGAACGGCTAAGGGAGCTGGGCATGTTTAGCCTGGAGAAGAGGAGGTTAAGGGGTGATATGATAGCCATGTTCAAATATATAAAAGGATCCCGTCACATAGACGAGGGAGAAAGGTTGTTTTCTGCTGCTCCAGAGAAGTGGACACGGAGCAATGGATCCAAACGACAAGAAAGAAGATTCCACCTAAACATGAGGAAGAACTTCCTGACAGTAAGAGCTGTTCGACAGTGGAATTTGCTGCCAAGGAGTGTGGTGGAGTCTCCTCCTTTGGAGGTCTTTAAGCAGAGGCTTGACAACCATATGTCAGGAGTGCTCTGATGGTGTTTCCTGCTTGGCAGGGGGTTGGACTCGATGGCCCTTGTGGTCTCTTCCAACTCTAGGATTCTATGATTATCTGCATTATCTCAGAGAATTTTTATAAAGTGATGTATCGTCGGTATTTAACTTGTGAGAAACGACTATCCTCCCATTGCGCTTTGGTGCACATATAGGGTTTGCCATATTTCAAAAAGTAAAAACCAGGACACACCAAACGTTGTTGAGTTGTTTACTAGAACCCCCCCCCCCAAAAAAATAGTTTTGCTTTTATTTAGGAAAACCCAAAAGTTGTTGTTGATCTTTTTCATTAAAAAACAAAGACGCCAAAACCCCCACGAATTTTTGATTGACTTCTCTAAGATCCAGGACAAAGCGCTGCTTTTTGGACATCGATTCCACCTTTGAAATCCTGGACCTATTGCAGCCCTATGTACACAGAGGCTTTAATTCTGATCAAGACGTCATTTTTATACAGGTGGCGCTGTGGGTTAAACCACAGAGCCTAGGACTTGCCGATCAGAAGGTCGGTGGTTCGAATCCCCGTGACAGGGTGAGCTCCCGTTGCTTGGTCCCTGCTCCTGCCAACCTAGCAGTTCAAAAGCACACTAGTGCAAGTAGATAAATAGGTACCGCTCCGGCGGGAAGGTAAACAGCGTTTCCATGCGCTGCTCTGGCTCACCAGAAGCGGCTTAGTCCTGCTGGCCACATGACCCGGAAGCTGCACACCGGCTCCCTCAGCCAATAAAGCGAGATGAGTGCCGCAACCCCAGAGTCGGCCACGACTGGACCTAACGGTCAGGGGTCCCTTTACCTTTACCTCGGGTTAAGTACTTAATTCGTTCCGGAGGTCCGTTCTTAACCTGAAACTGTTCTTAGCCTGAAGCACCACTTTAGCTAATGGGACCTCCCGTTGCTGCCACCGCACGATTTCTGTTCTCATCCTGGAGCAAAGTTTTTAACCCAAGATACTATTTCTAGGTTAGCAGAGTCTGTAACCTGAAGCGTATGTAACCTGAGGTACCACTGTAATTGCTGGTTGAATGGACATCTCTTTTTGCTGGCAGGGCGGGATTCGAGAAAGGCTTCCCCTTGTCCAAAATAATCATATTTTGGTTGTCGTCTCTTCTCTTTCTCTCTCCCCCCCCAATGTCGTCCCCCCCCTGCTTAACTCTTGGTCTTCGCCACCTGGTCCTTTGCCCAGGCTCTCCGAAACGGCACCAGTTCCAGCGCCAGAGGGCCGCAAGCGAGAGCATGGACCAAGAAGACCGTGACCCCCACCAGACGGACATCATCCAATACATCGCCCGGACGGATGACGTGGCGTTCAGGCCCGTCGGCGGGCCGTTCCTGCCCGCTCCAGCCAGCTCCACCTTATCCCTCGGCAGGTATTTTTCAGTAGATAAGTGGGAATGGGGTGGGGGGGGTGGGGCAGAGAAGACACAGGTGCGATGGCCTGAGGAAAGACTGGGGGAGAATTTCGGCAGCACTTCAGGATTCATGGATTGGGTAGGCTTAAGTTAAAGGTATAGTTAAAGGTAAAGGGACCCCTGACCGTTAGGTCCAGTCGTGGCCGATTCTGGGGTTGCAGCGCTCATCTCGCTTTATTGGCAGAGGGAGCCGGCGTACAGCTTCTGGGTCATGTGGCCAGCAGGACTAAGCCGCTTCTGGTGAACCAGAGCAGCGCACGGAAACGCCGTTTACCTTCCCGCCGGAGCGGTACTTATTTAAGTACTTAATTCGTTCTGGAGGTCCGTTCTTAACCTGAAATTGTTCTTAACCTGAAGCACCACTTTAGCTAATGGGGCCTCCCGCTGCCGCACGAGGTACTATTTCTAGGTTAGCAGAGTCTGTAACCTGAAGCGTATGTAACCCGAGGTACCACTGTAACAGCAATGCAATATGCAGAAATGGTGAAACTTGCCAGAAGAACAAGAAATCAAGATAACATTTTAAAAATAAAAAATAAAAGAATGGAAATGGTTTATTGAATATTAACAGATAATTTGTAAATGGATGAAAACATCGGCAGGATTATTGTAATAACTTGCAGTTTTGTAAGAGTATGTATTTAAAGAAGATGAATGAATGAGCAAATGAAGTTAATTTGGATATGCGAAAGGTATTAAAATGAAATTTAAGGAACCTCAGAAAGAGGGGGAAGGAAGTAAAGTTTTGAAATGTCAAGATGATTGTGAAATCAGTGAAATGTATAAACACAAAGTGTTGTGTGTGTGTGTGTGTGTGTGTGTGTGTGTGTGTGTATGAACTTGAAAAGAGTGTATGTGTGTATGTATGTATGCGTGTATTTACCGTATTTTTCGCTCTATAAGACGCACCAGACCACAAGACGCACCTAGTTTTTGGAGGAGGAAAACAAGAAAAAACATATTCTGAATCTCAGAAGCCAGAACAGCAAGAGGGATCGCTGCGCAGTGAAAGCAGCAATCCCTCTTGCTGTTCTGGCTTCTGGGACAGCTGCGCAGCCTGCATTCGCTCCATAAGACGCACACACATTTCCCCTTACTTTTTAGGAGGGAAAAAGTGAGTCTTATAGAGCAAAAAACACGGGGTGTGGGTGTGTGTGTGTATATGAACTTGAAAAGTGTGTGGGTGTGTGTATGTATGAACTTGAACAGAGTGTATGTGTGTATTATGTATCAGGTCTCGATTATCATTTACTGTTTTCGTTCCATACGATCCTAAGACCCAAAAGGTGTTTTTAAAGGGAAAATGTACCCGTTGTGTTCTGGATGCAGGATAGAGCCTTCGGAGCAACCCAGCCCCCCCTCCGCTGAGCCCCCCGCTTTGGAGCCGCCGCCGCCACCGCAGCAGCCACCCACCCCCCTTTACCATGACATCTGGAGCCTGCGTGCATCATTGGAGATGTACGCTTCGTCGGAGCAAGGCAACGACCGGGACTCGGTGCGCAGCGACGGCGGGGAGAGCATCTCTTCGAGCGGCGGCTTGCCCAGCTTCCCTTCTTCCTTGGCGGACGAGGCCGAAGGAGGAGAGGACAGATTGCCGGGAAAAGCCAAGCAGGACAGCGTAGAGTCGGAGGCCGGGACTCGGAAGCTCCTGCAGATGGACAGCGGCTACGCCTCCATCGAGGCTCCCGGCGGGCGCGTCGGCGAGGACCAGACGGCCTCGGAGAAGCGATATTGTTTCACCAGCGCGGGCCGCCGAGCCACCATCTTTGAGAGTTTCGAAGGCCAAGAACCGGAGGAGGAAGACGAGGCCGCGGAAGGGGCTTCCGGCGGGCCGCCGGCCCCAAGTCCGCTGGTTTGGGCCCCTTACGGGCAGCTCTTCCCCACCCGGGACGCGCTGCCCCGCCGGGACTACAGCATCGACGAGAAGACGGACGCCCTCTTCAACGCCTTCGTCCGCCACGACCCTCAATTCGACGAGTCGCCGCTGCGAGCCAAGCACCGTTCCCGGACGCACCTCCGGAAGCAGTGGCAGAGGGCCAAGCAGTACAGCGACCCCGGCGTCCGCTACCCGACAGCCCTGGAGAGGCACCGCACGCCGTTGCGGAGGGGCGACAGCGTCAACTACCCGCTCGAGGGGCGCTACCAAAGCACCCTGCCGCGCATCGTCAGCGCCGGGGACGAGGAGGCGGCACCGGCGACGGCGGAAGCCGGCGACAAAATCCAGGTGATAGAAGAGGAGCCGCCGGAGGAGGCCAAGGGGCCGCCCGAGCCGTATGGCAGCGACTGCCTCGAGGACGGGCAGTGCCCGGGCCTGGGCAGCCTGGGCACCGAACTGATGGACAAGATAACCGGGGGGTTGGAGGAAAGGATGTACGGGCGCTTGAAAAAACCGAGAGAGAGTCCAGGGTGCGTCGTGGCTGTGGCGGACGCCTCCCCTGACCACAGCCCGGAGTAGAGGAGCAGGGGGACGCCGTCGACTTCAGGGTGAGGTAGCCACCGCTCTCTCCCCAGTTCCTCCCCGGTGCCGGCATGGGATTTGCCAGCCGGCCGGGGCAACGGGGCGCACGCCAGGGCTGCACTATCTCAGAGGATGGTGGCCCTGCTGGGGCAGGTACCACGCAAGGGACGTCGCTGCATCCTAGGGGATGTGCCTGTCTCTAGCCGGACTCGGAGTCCGCAGAGGGTCGAGGGAAACTGGTCAAGGCTGCGTTTCTGCGACGGGCAGCAGCAGGCCCCTTCGGCTTGGCCTTCCGCTTGTGAGGGGCCGGGGAGGGCGGGATCTTGCTCCCGGCAGCCTCTGCTCCCTTCTCGCCGGTGCCCGAGAGGGGTTAAGGGTCCCGAGACGAGCCCGTTCTCCCTTTCCCCTCCGAGGCGGGGTTGCCAAAGCAAGCGCCTCTATTGCACAGCCCGGACGCTACGTTCCCGAGGGGCTTTTTCTCGCTAATAACAGGAGACCCCGGAACCTAGCAGAGGCCCGACTTTTACCTCACGACATTCAAAAGAGCTGGTTGTAGCAGATATAAACGACTCCTTCATCTTTGCACACACACTCTCTCTCTGGTTTTTCTTTCTTTTTGCAAGCAATAACCTTATCCTTTCCTCCTCCTCCCTCCGTCTGTCGCTGGGCGTCCTCTTGGCGGGAGGCAGACACAACCTTGCCTCCCAGATGGGACAGAAAAGCCTGCCCGCTTGGCCCCTGATCTCTCACCCAAGTTTCTTCCCAATGAACTTTCGTTGGCGTGGAACTGGCTCCAGAAATGCTGTTTTGCCTGGGTGGATGAAATTGCCATGGGTTACTGCACCGGTTTCGAGCGGGTTGTGCCGTTTTCGGGTACGTTCTTGGCAAAGCGAGGCAGGCGGGTTGCAGTAGAAGCAGCGCGCCCAACTTCTTTGATAGCTCAGGCCTCCGTCTTTCCTGGCGCCCTTGCGTTACTCCTCCGTCGCCGATTCTCTGTTATCGTCAACTTTTCCCGTTCAACAAAATTGTACGCTGTTCCTCCCTTTGCTCTGGCTTTCCTTCCGGCGCCACCATCCCTTGCGCAGAGATACCAAACAGCTTGATCGGAAAAGGGGGGGTCGGAGCTGCTACTTGAATGCTCTCAAGCTTATAGTCCTCATGCGAACTGGGCAGCGGAATGAGAAATGCCCTGGTCTTAGCGTCAGCGGATGACGCAGGGATGACCGACATCCGTGTGTGTTTCCCCCCAGTGTCGTTAGACTGCTAGTCTCAGAAGCCAGGAAGTCTAGAGCCATCAGAAAGCCGTCCATTTTTCCTCCCTAGGCTGAGAGAGGAGAGCAGCGAGTTCGGGGGCAAGGCCCAGCGGAAGAAAAAGAGGGAGATCAGCCATAGTCCTCACGCACACAGCTACAAAAACGCGCCTGTTCCAACACGTTATTCCGCAATCTGCCCTGTTCTCCAAATCGATGCAAAGGGGGTGCGCGTTCTCTTTTTAATTTATTTATCCACATATGTGGTTGAAGAAAAATAATAATAATATACAGGTGAAACTCGAAAAATTAGGGTATCATGGAAAGGTTCCTTTATTTCACCAATTCAACTTCAAAGGTGAAACTAATTAATCTCAGAAAATTAGAATATTCAATGAAATCAGCAAAACAAGGATTGCAGATAGAACAACGTTGGACCTCTGAGAAGTAGAAGCGTATCTCGCTTTGCATGTCTCGAGTCGATCTCATATACAAGTTTCACCTTTTAAGTTGAACTACTGAAATAAACGAACTTTCCCGCGATATTCTAATTTTTTCGAGTTTTGCCTATATGAGCAGGCGGTTTTGTTGCGCCTTTAAGGTGGCGGCAGCAAGCTTTTTCTTTTAACGTATCGTTGCTACTACGCGGCTACAAGCACATCGCTTGGGGAGGGGGCAAACTGACCCATTCACACACACCCCAACACCGCCATGCAGGGAATGTGTGCCAAATCTTTTACGTTTCCTAACTTTTTCCTTTCTGTGCTTCAATTCTTTTGCATGTCAACAGAGGGGGGGGCGGGCTCGGGGAGAAGTGGGGTGTGTGCACGCCTGGTTAGATGTGTGGGTCCTGCCCTCCAGTTTTCTTTTCCTTTTTTCCAAATTCAAGGTCCAAAGCACTACTTGAAGGGGTGGGGAATTGGGGGGGGGGGGCGGCACGGTCAGAAAAGGAGAGAAACTTAATTTTGTAAAAGCGAAAAACGTCTGCTGCCAGAGGTGTGGCAGGGCTTTCTTTTCTTCCCCTCTTCTTCTTTTGGAGATGTGAGAATATATATATATATATACACACATATATTTATTTATTTATTCCAAAGTCCTGGCTTGTTTTGCCACCTTGCTCTCGTCATTGTCGAAACCGTCATAATCGTCTAGCTTGGGAGTCCTGCCTGGACTGGAAGTTGGACTGGAAGACTCTTCTGTATGTGGGTTGGGGGGGGTCTCTTTCAACTCTGGCCATCCTATGATTTTGTCTTTTTTTGTCGGCGGGGGGCAACGCAAAGCCTGTTTTTCCCCTCCCCGCTTCGTAAAAGCAGCAGACCAAACCACGAACCTCCTTTATCCCTGCCTTTTTCAATGGAGGGGGAGAGCAAAAAATAAAAAATACAAGACTTTATTAAATAAACGATGTGCCAACGTTTTCCAATGGGTGTGTGTGGTCTTCTTTTGCCCTTAAGTCGTGGACACTGTCAGCCCCAGAGGTTGTATATAGGGCCTGGCGTTATAACTCCCTAGTGTGGCTTTTTCCAACCAGATGTCCTCTAGATCAGGGGTCGGTAACCTAAGGCCCGGGGGCCGGATCCGGCCCAATCGCCTTCCAAATCCTACCCACGGATGGTCTGGGAATCAGCATGTTTTTACATGAGTAGAATGTATGCTTTTATTTAAAATGCATATCTGGGTTATTTGTGGGGCATAGGAATTCGTTCATTTTTCTTCTTCTTCAAAATATAGTCTGGCCCCCCACATGCTCTGAGGGACAGTGGACCGGCCGCCAAATACCGTATTTTTCGCTCTATAAGACGCACCAGACCACAAGACGCACCTAGTTTTAGGAGGAGGAAAACAAGGGAAAAACAATTCTGAATCTCAGAAGCCAGAACAGCAAGAGGGATCGCTGCGCAGTGAAAGCAGCAATCCCTCTTGCTGTTCTGGTTTCTGGGATAGCTGCGCAGCCTGCACTCGCTCCATAAGACGCACATGCATTTCCCCTACCTTTTTAGGAGGGAAAAAGTGAGTCTTATAGAGCAAAAAATATACGGTAATCCAGAAATGCATTTTAAATAAAAGCAGACATTCTACTCATGTAAAAACACGCTGATTCCCAGACTGTCCGCAGGCCAGATTGAGAAGGCAATTGGGCCGGATCCGGCACCCGGGCCTTAGGTTGCCCAATCATGGTGCAAGTGCTTGAGTTTTTAATTGTTTTGCTGCCCTTTCCCACAAGCTCCCATCTCTCCTTCAAGGCATGGGCAGGAAGTGACTTTGCAGTGTCAGCCAAACCCATGTTGAGCACAGTAGCCCTTACACTGGCTGGCAGCAGCCTTCCGGCGCTTCCGAAAGGGTCTCCGGCCCTTTTGCGAGACGCCACCCTGGGACTGATCCTGGCAACGTATACATGCAAGATAGGGGTTCCATCGCCAAGGTGGGGCCCTTCCCCAGTCAGTCTAGCGTACCTCACAGGGGTGTTGCGAGAATGAAAAATAGAGGATGCCAGTGGGGTAAAAATGCAGTAAAGAAATAGAACTTCTGTAATTTCTCACTGCTGGGACGCGGGTGGCGCTGTGGGTTAAACCACGGAGCCTAGGACTTGCCGATCGGAAGGTCGGCGGTTCGAATCCCTGCAATGACGGGGTGAGCTCCCGTTGCTCGGTCCCTGCTCCTGCCCACCTAGCAGTTCGAAAGCACGTCCAAGTGCAAGTAGATAAATAGGTACCGCTCTGGCGGGAAGGTAAACGGCGTTTCCGTGCGCTGCTCTGGTTCGCCAGAAGCGGCTTAGTCATGCTGGCCACATGACCCGGAAGCTGCACGCCGGCTCCCTCGGCCAATAAAGCAAGATGAGTGCCACAACCCCAGAGTCGGCCACGACTGGACCTAATGGTCAGGGGTCCCTTTACCTTTTAAGGAAGGAGCAGCACGTACTCTTTGGAGGGGAAGATTGGACTATACGTGCAAGAAATGGTGACAAACGTGGAGGCGTCAGGGGTCCAGCTGGAGGCAGAAATTTTACCTCCGAATCAGGGACCACGTTCTCCCAGGGAGAGGGACCTAAGTGCGTTAGCTGGGGCTCCCTTAATGGAAAAAGATCTTGCCTCCTCCTGTCTCTGTATCGCATAGAGTGTAAGGTGTCCCCCCAAAATCCGAGGGGGTCTTTGCTGCGCCCCACAGCTGCATCCACCCAAACGCTCCTATTATGGAAGACATTAGCCTGGAGAAGAGGAGGTTAAGGGGTGATATGATAGCCATGTTCAAATATATAAAAGGATGTCACATAGAGGAGGGAGAAAGGTTGTTTTCTGCTGCTCCAGAGAAGCGGACACGGAGCAATGGATCCAAACTACAAGAAAGAAGATTCCACCTAAACATTAGGAAGAACTTCCTGACAGTAAGAGCTGTTCGACAGTGGAATTTGCTGCCCAGGAGTGTGGTGGAGTCTCCTACTTTGGAGGTCTTTAAGCAGAGGCTTGACAACCATATGTCAGGAGTGCTCTGATGGCGTTTCCTGCTTGGCAGGGGGTTGGACTCGATGGCCCTTGTGGTCTCTTCCAACTCTAGGATTCTATGACTTGGGCATCTCCACGTGCCAATACAGAGGTACGTACTTAATTCGTTCTGGAGGTCCGTTCTTAACCTGTTCTTAACCTGAAGCACCACTTTAGCTAATGGGGCCTCCATGCAATTTCTGTTCTTGTCCTGAAGCAAAGTTCTTAACCCGAAGCACTATTTCTGGGTTAGCGGAGTCTGTAACCTGAAGCGTCTGTAACCTGAAGCATCTGTAACCCGAGGTACCACTGTATCTAGCTCAATGTTTTTTTCCTCCCAGGCTGGGCTAAATCAGCACCGCCCCGCCCCCCAAAACAAAACAGGCTCAGAAACCCATGGCTCCATTTTGACTTTTTATTTTCTTTTTAAAAAAGAAAAAAAAGGAAAGAAAGAAAAAAAAAAGCGCTCACTTCCCTTTGCTCCAGCCCTTATAAACAGCATGCAGATTTTATTATTTTCGTTTTAATAGTGTGGTGATTTTTGCTGACGTTTTAAATACCGGGTTTTCCCCTCCCCATAACGCCCCCTCCCCACTTTCTGAACCTCTCTTCTTCCCCCCCCCACCTCAATTTTTGCAGGCCGCGACATTCCGCTCCCCAGCTCTTTCCAGATACGGTCACAAATGTGCAAGGAAGTTCTCTAAAGATAACTGCAAATATAAACCGCCCTCCCCCCCCCTCAAAAAAAGAGGGAGGGGGAAGAGAGGGAGGAGGGGGCCGAAAAAAGAAAGAAAGAAAGAAAGAAGGGGTAGGGGAGGGGAAAAAATATAATATATAATATATATATTATATAACAGTAGTCTACTACATAAAGTGCGTGTCGATGGCTTTCAAAAATTCTAACACGAGGAGGGGAGGGGAGATGTGCCAAGTCCTGGAGGGAACTCGCCCCCCCATCTCAAAAAGCCCCCCCCAAACCACGAGCAGCCCCCTCCCACTTCAAAAAATCCCCCCCCCCAACAAGTCGTGGGAATCCGGACGGCCACACAGACAGGATTTCGGGAGGTGAAGCAGAGCCAAGCTTTTTCGTCTTCTCAGTCTAAAAAAAGCAGGATTTGCTGAACTGGCGTTTGGTGTCGTCTTCTTCTGCCCCCCTCCCCAAATAAAGAAGATTGCGTCTTTTATTTTCTTTACAAAAAGGTGTTTCTCTTCCTGTTTCTTGGCTCTCTCTTTTTTGGATTGCAAGCGGGGGTCTAGGGGGGGGGTCGGCTACCAGGGATGCCGGCGTGGGGGGCGGGCAAGGGAACGGCCGGGGGGTGGGGGGAGATGCACAGAGAGCCGAGGAGGGGATACGGCGGCCGCCAAGCGCAGTAATTCGGAGCTCTGGCTGCAAAGAGTTTAAAAAAAAGAAAAGGGGGGAGGGAGAGAGAAAGAGAAATCAAGATGTCAGAAAAAGTTCTGTGATTTGTTGCATGCTGCTCTGTTGTGTCACCCATGTGCAAAAAAGAGTGCATAATTTAAAACTTTTAAAACCCCGCTACAATTATTATTATTATTAACAACATCTGCATACAGCCGTTCATTTAATAATAATAATAATAATAATAATAATAATAATAATTTATTTGTACCCCGCCCATCTGGGCAGCTTCCACAGAGACCAAAAATACACTAAAATATCACACATTAAAAACTTCCCTGAACAGGGCTGCCTTCAGATGTCTTCTGAATGTCAGGTAGTTGTTTAGCTCTTTGACATCTGATGGGAGGGCGTTCCACAGGGCGGGAGCCACTACCGAGAAGGCCCTCTGCCTGGTTCCCTGTAACTTGGCTTCTTGCAGGGAGGGAACCGCCAGAAGGCCCTCGGAACTGGACCTCAGTGTCCGGGCAGAACGATGGGGGTGGAGACACTCCTTCAGGTATACTGGGCTGTTTAGGGCTTTCAAGGTCAGCACCAAGACTTTGAATTGTGCTCGGAAACGTACTGGGAGCCAATGTAGGTCTTTCAAGACGGGTGTTATGTGGTCCCAGCGGCCGCTCCCAGTCCCCAGTCTGGCTGCCACATTCTGGATTAGTTGCAATTTCCAGATCACCTTCAAAGGCAGCCCCACGTAGAGCGCATGGCAGTAGTCCAAGTGGGAGACAACCAGAGCATGCACCACTCTGGCAAGACAGTCCGCAGGCAGGGAGGGTCTCATCCTGCGTGCCAGATGGAGCAGGTAGACAGCCGCTCTGGATACAGAACTGACCTGCGCCTCCATGGACAGCTGTGAGTCCAAAATGACTCCCAGGCTGCGCACCTGGTCCTTCGGGGGCACAGTCACCCCATTCAGGACCAGGGAATCCCCCACACCAGCCCACCCCCTGTCCCCCAGAAACAGTACTTCTGTCTTGTCAGGATTCAACCTCAATCCATTAGCCACCATCCATCCTCAAACACTCACACAGGACAACAACAGGTGACATAATTTTTAAAAAATAATAGAGAGAGAGAGAGAGAGAGCCCCACGCTGGTGAAAAAAGATCCCTGCATTGCATTGGACTAAATGATCACTATGGTCCCCTTCCAACCCCCCCCCCCCCCCAGTTCTCCGATTCTGAGAAAAATCGGCAACACTTAATTTAAGACATTCCATCTTTTAACAACAGGCTAAAAGCAGATCAGAGCTTGCGCAGGCTTTTAAAATGTCTGGGTTGGCCCGTCCAAGCAGAAATGTTTTTAGCAAGCGCCGGAAAACAGTACGTGGTCCGAGGTCTGGGGTCTTTCAAGGCAGAAGGCGAAAAGCCTTAGCGAGGCTTAGCGGGGCAGCTGGCCAGGGCAGAGAGGAATCTTTTTAGCGTTTATCATGGCTTTCTGGGCCTGCAGAGGAGATCCACAGAAAACACATCTTGCTAAGTTGCAGCAGGTCTACTGGGAGTAAGTTCAAGGCTACCTTGGCCAAGAAGTAAAAATAAAAACCGCGAGCCAGGAGCGCGACGCAGTTGCAAAGAAGCCCAACGCAATCTTTGGCTGCGCTAAAGGGAACCGCCGTTTCCAAAGTCCCGGTTTCGCTTTTGCCTCCGAATTAAAGCAAGAAACCTGCGTCCAGTTCTGGGGCGAAGCAAAAGCGGCCGGAGGCAAACTGGAACATGGGGTGGGCGGTTCACAGAAGGTGGGGTCAAGATGGAGAAAGGTCTAGCCTGGAGGGAAAGGAGAGATGGGAACACGGTCTCCGGCTTCCAAAAAAGCAAAAGAGATTTTCTTCTATGGCTGCTGCAAAGGACTTGATCGAATGAAGGGCCTGGAGGGAAGATTTCGGCTGAATTATTTGGGGGCTTGCCTTGGCTGGTCCGGCAAGCAAAAACTCGATAGCCTCCTTTTTCTGGGGGGGGGGGCGATGCTCGCCTCCAAATCTCTCTATCTTGGAGTTTTTTTGTGTTTTTTTGGGGGGACACTCCCCCTCCTGATACAGATTCAGTCTCGCTTGCATGAGATAACTCATTCCATCTTATTTTCTGAAGCTATTCCGTGACTTAGAAAGGAGGCGAAAGAAGAAGAACCGGAGAGGGAGGGGAGAGAATGGAGAGACCTGGTTGCGAGCCAAGGAGATAAGAGCTTTTTTTTGGGGGGGGGTGGAGTTGCAAGGAAGAGAAGGCGCCACCGGCTAAGTGCATTACTGCGGCGAGGCCAGGCGGGGGTGGGCAGATCACAGACGAATCATTTTCTCTTCTTTCTTCCTGGGCTGAGCTTATGAATCAGGAGAGCTGGGCGAAAACAGCCGGGGAGGGATTTTATTATTATTATTATTTTGTTCGGGGTGGGGAGACAGAGAGAGGAGGAGGGATTCGGGGTTTTCTGCAGAGCTGGGAAAAGGAGGGATATACGTCAAGTCAGATGAAAGCCGGATGCACGAGCTGATCACGTCTGCCCTGCTCCGCAATCCCTGCTCACTTAAGCTCATTAAATACATGCATTTATTTTTTATTTTTTTTACAAAAAACCTTGCCTTGGTTAGTACGTAAGAGTCGGAAGCACCCTCTATTTTTTTGGGGGGGGGATTAAAACACCCCGAAAAGGATGCTCACGAGTCTAGATGGTCAAAACACCTTGTGGCAGTGAGTTCCTCTGGTTAACCTGATAAGGGACTCCTTCCGCCTGCCCTGATTTTGCCGAAAGAGAGGAGAAGGAGGAACAGATCCTCCATCACAAAGAGCGAGGAGGCAGCCCTAAGGAAGTCAGATTAGCCTCAACCAGAGCCAGGGTCTTTTCAGCACTGGCCCCGACTTGGTGGAACGCTCTGTCTCATGAGACCAGGGCCCTGCGGGATCTGATTTCTTTCTGCAGGGCCTGTAAGAGTTGGGTCTTTGGCTTGGAATCAACTTGATCCCCTCCCCCTCTTTCTTTTTTCCTTTCTCCTTCTGTGATGGAACTCCTATTTGGGGACTTCCCTGGCTTTTTTCTGGCCCACGTAGGACCAGTCTGGATAGTTAGCCTTGGTGAAGACTTGACGTTTTCATCCCCCCAAAAGTTTTTGATTTGAGTTTCCACTGAAATGAGGCTGCATTTTAATGTCTTGGCTGGGGAGGGCGGGGTATAAATAAATTTATTATTATTATTATTTTAATGCTGTATTTTAATCTTGTTTTTCAAGCTGTATTTCAATCAATGGTTTTTATATTTGGTGTTCGCCGCCCTGAGCCCGGTCTTGGCTGGGGAGGGCGGGGTATAAATAAAATTTATTATTATTATTATTTTAATGTTGTATTTTAATCTTCTTTTTCAAGCTGTATTTCAATCAATGGTTTTTATAATTGGTGTTCGCCGCCCGGAGCCCGGTCTTGGCTGGGGAGGGCGGGGTATAAATAAAATTTATTATTATTATTATTATTTTAATGTTGTATTTTAATCTTCTTTTTCAAGCTGTATTTCAATCAATGGTTTTTATATTTGGTGTTAGCCGCCCTGAGCCCGGTCTTGGCTGGGGAGGGCGGGGTATAAAGAAAATTTATTATTATTATTATTATTATTATTATTATTATTATTATTATTATTATTATTATTACCACTTGATTCTACGAGTCAAATCATTGACCCCTGTTGCTCAGCGCTGCCGAAAGTGACTGGCAAGGGCTCTCCTGGAGATTAAAGCTGGGACTTTCTGGCCTCGGATATAAGATCACCAGGTTAATGTGCCAGCTTAATGGGATAAATGGACTGACAAACCCGGGACCTGGGGGAAGGGACGTTGGATGAAGACTTTTCTCTTTTGTTATTAGGACAATTTTATATAATTGATGGATATTAGAAGGATGCATGAAATGAAATTGCTTGGCTCTGGTGTAAAAGTTTAAGGGATTAGGAAAGAATATAACGGTTAAGAGAAGTTATCAAAAACAAAATTTAGGTTAAGGTCTTTTATAAGACAATGAGGAGAATAGAGTAAGGTAATGTAATGAAAGATTGGAATAGGGTAAAAAACTTGATGGTAAGGATTTGCTGAACTAACAAATTGAACCTGCACAGAATTTTGCTTAATTGGTTGCCATCAATTTGATTTAATTAATTTTTATAATGAAATATTTTTAGATTGTGTGACTATTTGACTGATTATTTGATTGTTGTTAGCCGCCCTGAGCCCGGCTTCGGCTGGGGAGGGCGGGATATAAATAAAATTTATTATTATTATTATTATTATTATTATTATTATTATTATCAACTACAATACAAAAAAGGGAGGGATGAGGAGGTCTGGGGAAATAAGTGTAAGAAGATATGTTACGAAAATTAATATGTTTTTAACTGTTTCTATTTTCTATGGTTTTTTTTTCCATTTGTTTTGTTATAATTTGGAAACTTTAATAAAATATCATTTTTTAAAAAAAAAAGCTGGGACTTTCTGCATGCAAAGCAAGCGCTCTAACCTTTCCGGAAAAAAGAGAGGAAAGCGAAGAGGAAGGCACGGACCTGCGGTGGGCGATGCTCCGGCCGTCACTGCTGCTTGCAGGTGGAGAGCTTCCGAATCTTGCTGCTGGCGGAAGACGAGGCTTTGCGCGAAGGGTTGGACGATGCGCTGGCCCTCCGCTCGGCCTTCGTCTTCCCGCCGAGCTGGGCTGGCTCCGTCCCGTTCATGCAGACCGGCTTGGGGAGTCCCCGGCTGCAGCGGCTTTGCCCGTTTTGCCTCGCTTCCTCGTCAGGCACCTGTCCTGGAAGGCAAACGCACGGGAACAAAAACACAAAAAAGAGGAGGTACAGGGGAGGTCTGTGCCACGGGGCATGCGCAGAGGGCAGGCGAGAGGATCTAAACCTCAAACGTGGGAACTTCCTGGGGAATGGGTTTAGAAGTGAACTGGAAAAAACACTCAAAATAACTTTTAATTTAAAAAACAAACAAACCAGAAGCGTTTCTTTTAGGGAGAATTGGTATAGAGTAGGCATAGGCAAACTGGGCCCTCCAGATGTTTTGGGACTACAACTCCCATCATCCTTTTCGTAACTCTATACCAGGCATAGGCAAATTCAGCCTTCCAGATGTTTTGGGACTACAACTCCCATCGTCCCTTTAGTAACTCTGTAGCTGGCATAGGCAAATTCAGCCTTCCAGATGCTTTGGGACTACAACTCCCATCATCCTTTCGGTAACTCTATAGCAGGCATAGGCAAACTGGGCCCTCCAGATGTTTTGGAACTACAACTCCCATCGTCCTTTCGGTAACTCTATACCAGGCCTAGGCAAACTCTGGCCCTCCAGATGTTTTGGGACTACAACTCCCATCGTCCTTTCGGTAACTCTATACCAGGCCTAGGCAAACTCTGGCCCTCCAGATGTTTTGGGACTACAACTCCCATCGTCCTTTCGGTAACTCTATACCAGGCATAGGCAAACTCTGGCCCTCCAGATGTTTTGGGACTACAACTCCCATCGTCCTTTCGGTAACTCTATACCAGGCATAGGCAAACTCGGCCCTCCAGATGTTTTGGGACTACAACTCCCACCATCCCTGACCACTGATCCTGTTAGCTACGGATGATGGGAGTTGTAGTCCCAAAACATCTGGAGAGCCGAGTTTGCCTATGCCTGCTATAGAGTTACCGAAAGATTGAAAGAAAGAAATGTATGTATGCCAACGGAAAGAAGATTCAGTACCAACCAGGGAGGAATGGCAGACTAAATTAATGGACCATGCCAAAAATTAAGGGATTAATAGGGAACCAAGAAGTGGGGGAACTTCATCAAAGACCAGGGGAAATTTGTGGATTGTCTGAAATGTTACTGTTCATCAGCGGGATCAATTTAAACCAAACAGTTAAAAATTAATGCTAAAAAGAGAACTAGGCAGTAATTAATAACTTGAAGTAATGTAGGAGTTGCAGTGTTAAATATATATATATATATATATAAAAGAAACCATAAACGGAGTGCTAGGGGGGAATGAAAAACACCTATTTGTTGGATTGTGTCTCTGTTAAAATATTTCTGAAACGTTTTGTTCTCAAACTTGGGTTTCCGGCTGGACTACGGCCCCCATCATCCCTGGCCGCTGGTCCTACTAGCCGGGGACGATGGGATTTGTAGTCCGACGACAGCCGGGGACCCAGGTTTGAGAAAATGCTTGATGCCTGAAGTTCACCGCCCTGTCTTCTCAGCGGCCGACCAGATGCCCCGGTGGAGTTGCTGGATCCGGCCCTGTCCTTGCTGCAGTCAACCAGACCCCCCCCCCACCCGTGGCAGGTCCTGAGTGCGAATCTCCCCACTCAAGATCCCCGGCAATCTCTTGCAATAGGAGAACTGTGTGGCTAGCAGCTGTTGTAGACTTTTCCGCATCCCCCCCCCCCAATTTTCTTTTAAAGCCTGCCTCTTCTTACAGGAAGCTTTGCCGCTTCTGAATTATTATTATTAATCTCTGCGAGGTTTGTATCCTGCCTTGTTCCTCTCCCAAATGGGTTTCGAGGTAGCGTGAGCATTGCTCTGCCCCCAATCCGGTCTCCAAGACGACTCTACAAAGTAGGTTTCGGCTGCGAGAGGCACAGCGAGCGGGAGGAAGCCATTTTTTTAATTCAGTAAGAAAGATGTGTTCATCAGGATGAGGCCATAAGGCACCCTCTTCCTTCATGATTATTCAGGACACTGACAAACTGGAACGTGTCCAGAGGAGGGCAACCAAAATGGTCAAAGGCCTGGAAACGATGCCTTATGAGGAACGGCTAAGGGAGCTGGGCGTGTTTAGCCTAGAGAAGAGGAGGTTAAGGGGTGATATGATAGCCATGTTCAAATATATAAAAGGATGTCACAGAGAGGAGGGAGAAAGGTGGTTTTCTGCTGCTCCGGAGAAGCGGACACGGAGCAATGGATCCAAACTACAAGAAAGAAGATTCCACCTAAACATTAGGAAGAACTTCCTGACAGTAAGAGCTGTTTGACAGTGGAATTTGCTGCCAAGGAGTGTGGTGGAGTCTCCTACTTTGGAGGTCTTTAAGCAGAGGCTTGACAACCATATGTCCGGAGTGCTCTGATGGTGTTTCCTGCTTGGCAGGGGGTTGGACTCGATGGCCCTTGGGGTCTCTTCCAACTCTAGGATTCTATGATTCAAAGTGGAAAAGCCTCCCCATTGTCTTTTCCTTCACAAATCCTCCTGTCTTAAGGGTATGTCTGTTTGAACAGGGTGTGATCCTGTGACCTGGCCCAGGAACTAAGTATTTATCATTACAAAAGACTGCCCAGGATCCCCAATCAAGTAACCTGCCAGACAGGAGATAAACAACAACAGGAGAAAAACAGTATTAAAATTTCTGTGATGTAGGTGGGATCTATCTGAGGGGTGGTCTTAGGTTACACCCCTTCGGTGATGTATGTAGGATGTTTCTGGGGGTGGTCTTGATCTACAGGGGGGCAATTTCAAAAGTCTTTATAAGGCCTTGCATGGCATTTTTCTGGGTCCCTCCTCTCTCCTGCGGGTGAAGGGAGCACCCTGTTGCAACAGATCAATAAAGATCAGGCTTACTCGCTGCTTTGCTTCTCAATATTCTCTGTTATTTTCTCCTACCAATAGGGAACCTATGTAAGGACTCTATATGGGCTCTTGGATACCCCATAAGGGAAAAGGGCAATTTTTTGTTTACAACACCGCCCGGCAACGCCATGCCAGGGGGGGAAAAAGAAACCACGAAGAGTGCAAGCGATTTGCTTTCCCGCAAGAAAGCGTAAAAAAATATATAAATGAGGCAGAGCGACAATTGCTTATCTCAGCAACGGGGGCGGGTGGGAGGGAAGGAGGACGTCAATCCTGCCTTCGGCTAACAATGCCCCCTGTGATCGCGTCTGCTGCTCTCGCACTCGCTCCCCCCGCCGCTGCTGCCGGTGCCTCCCGGCAGATCCTGCCAAGGTAATTTTCACGCAGAGGAGCGGTGGCTTTTTCAAGCCGGATGACTCAGTCGGAGCCAGGAGAAGGGGCGACTGCAGATTGCTTTTTTCCGCCCAAAGGACGCAGATTCCCGTCACAGCACCCACGGAGGCCCCCCGGGGAGACGTAAGTCGCCACCATAAAGGACTTACGCACGACCCAAAGCGTGTCGTCCTTTATCCCTGGGGAACGCCAGGCCCCCCCTCCAAAAAAACAACACGCCGTTGCCCAAGACCTTTGCAAAAGGGGTTGCTTCAAAGACCCGATGCATGGATGCCCAGAGGTGGCGTTCTGCTCAGCTCTGCTCACGAGTAGCACCACATTCATCCCCATTTATTTATTTCAATTTGATGTGCTGCTCTATCTTTTCTTTTCGGGTGGCGCTGTGGGTTAAACCGCAGAGCCTAGGACTTGCCGATCAGAAGGTCGGCGGTTCGAATCCCCGCAATGACGGGGTGAGCTCCCGTTGCTCAGTCCCTGCTCCTGCCAACCTAGCAGTTCGAAACCACGTCCAAGTGCAAGTAGATAAATAGGTACCGTGCCGGCGGGAAGGTAAATGGCGTTTCCATGCGCTGCTCTGGTTCGCCAGCAGCGGCTTAGTCCTGCTGGCCACATGACCAGCTTTATGCCGGCTCCCTTGGCCAATAAAGCGAGATGAGCGCCGCAACCCCAGAGCCGGTCACGACTGGACCTAATGGTCAGGGGTCCCTTTACCTTGCCTTTGCAGGACAGTGGGGGGGGGGAGCAGAAGTGTGGCACAATAGTTAGAGCGTTGGGCCATGAGCTGGCTGACCAGGGTTCAAAACCCCAATCCACCCTGACTTTTGGGCTGGCTGCCGTCTCTTAGCCTAAGCTACATTGCAGGGTTGCTGCGAAGATGGAACAGGGAGAACCGCCTTGAGCTCCGTGGAAGGTAGAGGTGGAATGCAAATGTTAACAAAGAAAAACAAAAGAAAAACAATCGAGCAAAAAGACACCGGCTGCCCTTGAACCGAGTAAGCGGATCATTCTTATAAGAGCACCTCTTTCAGAAATCGGCGCCGGGGTTTTGGGTTTTCCTCTTCCTTCCCTGTCCCTTTTGCCTTGCGCGTCGTGGAGGGTTTTGGTTTTCCCCCTCCATCTTCTAACGCAGTTGTCCTGCGGAGATACCAACTGCCTCGCTTTCTGCTCCAGAAGCCGTTTAGGCAGGGTGCACAAATGGCAACTAACCAAGAAAGAAACAGAAACAAAGGGTCTCCCGTCCCTCCATTGCTGCAGATGCAGAATCTGACGACAACCTGCCTTTCTATTCATATAGGAAGATATCCACAAAAGGGTTTCTGGAGAGAGTGGCAAACCCCTTTGGGTTCTTAACCGTGGGGTTCCCAGAAATGGGAGGAGAAGGTGGGGTTTTTTAGGGGGGGAGCAGAAAAGAGAGGGGGGCCTCTACTTTCCTAGCCAAGTAAAGAACAGTGTATGGAGAATTTTATATCCATATACGCAAGTACATTCAGCCAAGCAACATCAATTTTTAAGTGCTTCGGCGTGGAAGGAGGGAGCAGAGGAAGGGGGGGGTGCAAAGCAGCCACCCCCCCAAAGCGCCTTCTTCTTCTGATCAATGGAAACCTTAATGAGTTTCCCTCCCCGCAATGTTAGCCAGCTCCTGCCTCCGCAAGTGACTCACTCTCCTGGTTTTCTCTTCTCCCTCTGCTGCCACCTCTGCCTGCAGCTCAGCTGCTGTTCTCAAACGCTGCGGGAGTCGCCATTCCGAAAAAGGGTTTTTTTCCTGGCGCTCTCTTAACACAGCACCCCAAACCCTATACAAAAAGGGGACCCCTCTGCTATGCCAAGTCTCTCTCTCTCTCCCCACCCCCCGGCGCAGTTGCAGAACCTGACGACACCCTACATTTCTATTCATATAGGAAGATATCCACAAAAGGGTTTCTGGAGAGAGTGGCAAAACCGCCACTTTCACCCGCAGGGGTCCTCCGTCGCTTGGGGCGCAGCCCGAATCTGCAACCGTGCAGCGCCGTTCAGGCATGCCGCCTCGCAGCAGCTGCCTCAAGCAAAGTCCCTGACTCCCAAGTTGCTAGACCTCATGACTTTGGAAAGCAGGACACCCCGAGGGGCCGGAAGGGAATCGATTCCCGTAGCTCGCGTAGCTGCGGAGATGGCAAGGGCTGTTTCAATATTGCGGTACCCTGCCTCAGGTGTTTATTTCTTAAAAGCAGTTCCACGGGCGACAGCGAGTGAGCCGGTGTCCCTCGCAACTGTTTTGCTTGACGGCTGTTCTGCCCAAGCAGGTATCTCGGGTGGGAAAAGCCAATGGCATGTGAGGTTAAAACCTCCGCCAATTCCATGTTAGTGCAGGGGCCGTGTAAGGTCAAGGAGTTTGTATTCTCCTCCTCCTCAACCCCCTGAACCCTGGCCGCGTGCTTTAGATCTAATTTAAGGAATTCTGCCCAAGCGGGTGAAATCTTGGGGCTCCACCCTCGTGCCCCGCCAAGCTTTTATTTGTAGTGAGGTAGGAGAAGAAAATAGGGAAGCGGGTGGCGCTGTGGGTTAAACCACAGAGCCTAGGACTTGCCGATCAGAAGGTCGGCGGTTCGAATTCCCGTGACGGGGTGAGCTCCCGTTGCTCGGTCCCTGCTCCTGCCAACCTAGCAGTTCGAAAGCACACCAGTGCAAGTAGATAAATAGGTACCGCTCCGGCGGGAAGGTAAACGGTGTTTTCGTGTGCTGCTCTGGTTCGCCAGAAGCGGCTTAGTCCTGCTGGCCACATGACCCGGAAGCTGTACGCCGGCTCCCTCGGCCAATAAAGCGAGATGAGCGCTGCAACCCCAGAGTTGGCCATGACTGGACCTAATGGTCAGGGGTCCCTTTACCCTTTAGGAGAAGAAATGTATTTAGCGTTAAGGCTGGGAGTGCGTACCCAATTCTGACCGAACTTAGCCTCCTGGATGTGTATTGTGCTTCTGACCGCAGGGGCAGAGCAGCTGTCCTGGCTACGGATTGTGCTCCTCGAATTTGTGCGGTCTTCTTTTAGAGCCATCCAAGGCGGCGGCCCATGTCTGCCCCCTGTGGCAGGGAGTTCCACAGCTGAACGCTTCAAATATCTTAAGGGCTGTCACACGGAAGAGGGAGCATGCTTGTTTTCTCCTGCTCTGGAAGGCAGGACTCGAATCCATGGCTTCAGAGTGACAAGAAAGGAGAAGTTGGGTGGCCATCTGCCATGGATGCTTTAGCCAAAATTCCTGCACTACAGGGGGTTGGAATAGATGACCCTCGGGTCCCTTTCTCTTTTTCTATGAACTCTGCACTGTGCAAATGACATTTTCTTTGGTCTGTGCTGAATGACCCCAGAGTTTCAATATTATGAGAGAAAAACCCACCTATCGACTTTCTGCACCGCAGGCACAATCTTACCTTTTCTTCTAACCTGTCAGGAAGCCTTGCACTGCCTTCTCTGACTGTCCACAGACCCAGAGGTTTTTGCTCCACTCGCAAAGGTTCTTTCCACTGGGCCACAAAATGTTTGGGAACTCGGGATTATTTTGCACCCGTTCTGAGCTGGTTTTTAAAATAGCGGTGTGTGTTTTTATGCCTTCCGAGCGTTTGGGAAGATCATACAAAACTCAGGGGATATTCTTCGGCGGATAACCGACCCTGCCGTAAGCCGAACTGCAAAACTTATAAAGCGAAGAGTCGGATTGAAAACGTTATTTTAAAAGGGAGAATTTCAAAATGCAACAAAGCTTTTTATTTCGCTCTTTAAACCAAAGGTCACGGAAGCCGGAAAAGAACAGCTTTTCTCCGGAAAAGAAAACCTTTTAAAAGCAACAATAACAATAAATCTGGATAAAAGGGGGTGGGGGCGGCAGAACTTTTTAAGAGCTGTTGTTCCCCAGGGGTGGGTGGGTGTGCCAAGGAAGGGAGAAGCCAACCCACCATGTTGTCAAGATCGCCGACTGACAACTCTCCAGGATGCGGCTGATTCGACGGGCGGCAGATAACGGCAGAGATTAATGCCCCAGCGATGATGATCCGCCGCCGGTGCCCACAGAGGGCGCCAACACAGCGCAGAGAGGCGGGGGTTGGCGTTTTGCGCCAGCACGGCCGGAGGTTTCGGGCTAGGACTGCCAGCACGGCGAAAGGGAGCCGTAGAGGCCTGAAATTTCAGAAGGGCGCTGGCAGGGCATGGCACAGGAGGGGAGCTGGGGCTCTGGGTGTGTGCAGAACGTGGAAACTGTGACCGGGGAACACCAGGAAGGGACCCTGGCACGGAACTGCGGCGCTGAGAAGTGCCGCCAAGAACATACATTAACTTTCCAAGAAGGCAAGGAACTTGCAAGGTGACCGGCCGCGATCTGGGCATTTTTGGAGGGGCACCTATTGTTTAATAGGGGCTCTTTCCCCAACAACCTCCCGCCCACCCATTCCCAGTTCGAGGCCAGGGACTGGTCCTAGCTGGTGGAAAAGCAAGCCGCCTTGTTGTCTTCCTCTTTTTCCTGAGCTCTCTTGCCATCTAAGCTAAGCTTCCTTCCTTCCTCTGAGCTGGTGGTGGTGGCGGCGGAATCTCCTTCTCCGAAGAGGAGTGCAAAATATCCTTCCTGATCTGCGCTCTCGTCCTCTCTAAGCCCTGCCTCGCTGTCGTCACCTGAGGAAAACGCAACACGAGGCCATCAGGGAGGGAGGGTTGGACAACGCACGCGGCAGGCAACCCAAGTCGGAAGTGTAGATTTCAGCGGCTTGCAAAGGAGCAAATCAAACGAAAGCAATCGAAACAGCGGAACGCGACAGATGCTTCAAATCGTTCCCCCAAATTCAGCTGAAAAGGCATTTGCTCAGTGCAAACGGTCTGTAGATTTTGATAACAAACCTGGTTTGCAATGGGCAATTGAATAATTTCGATTGCAACTGCAGCTGCTAGTTGCATGATTAATGCAAACCTTGGAGATGGAAGCCACCCCCCTTCTAGCTGATTTTAGGGACACAACGAAGGCAAGTAATTTTTCATCCCCTGCCCCCCTAGCACATCTGCAGGGAAGCCGTTCCCCTGGTTATGAACTCCACTGCGACCTGAACAATATTACGGTTGCTATTATTTAAATTAGTATACTGTCCAACATCTGTAGATCCTGGGGGTGGCCCGCAACACAAAATCGCAATGTAAAAAACGCAAAATGCATAGCAAAGAACGAAGCAAGCCATCTTAACAACATAGCCAAGCACTGAAGCTGAGCTCTTCTTAAGCTTGTTGACCATCTCTCCCTGGAAGCCGGTGCCGGATTTATGCATAAGCTAAACAAGCCCCAAAAAATGTAAAGGAAAAAAACACCTGGATGTAGATTTCCAAAACATGATAAAAAAACAAATGAAATAAAACCTACATCCAGCAACAGTGTTTTGTGTTGTGTAGGCTCCTAGGATGTAAGTCATGGGCCCGGCCTGCTAGCCTGCTCCCTAAAATATCCCTGGTTTGCTCCTTTCTATATATAGAGTGCCTACATTCTGCATGGACTGGTTGCATGGCAACATGCGCAAGTGGCTTGAGATATCTGTTAGGTCTATCAATTACCATATAGCATACATTCCACACACAAAAACAGCAACAATTTGGGGTTGGCAAAGGACAGCTGGACATAGACAGGGCCCCATGACCAGTAGTAAGGGCCTCATCAAACCTAAATCTGGCCCTGACCCAAACTGGTGCCAAATGTCTTGCTCTGTTTTCCTTCGGACCCCGTCTTTGAGGCTGACAGGGGGGGTCTTGCCATCTGGGCAGCCCAAGACCTCCGGACACATGGCCCATGCTTGCGACCCGGGGAAGTCCCTTCGATGCTGTAAATGCAATTTGGCTTCACCCCCAGAGACGCACTCCATTGTCTCTTGAGACAGATGGGTGTTGACAACAATTAGTGCCCCTTCATTCTGCATTTACTACCTTAAAGTAAAGGTAAAGGGACCCCTGACCATTAGGTCCAGTCGTGACTGATTCTGGGGTTGCGGCGCTCATCTCGCTTTATTGCCCGAGGGAACTGGCGTACAGCTTCCGGGTTGTGTGGCCAGCAGGACTGAGCCGCTTCTGGCGAACCAGAGCAGCGCACGGAAACGCCGTTTACCTTCCCGCCGGAGTGGTACCTATTGATCTACTTGCACTTTGACGTGCTTTCGAACTGCTAGGTTGGCAGGAGCAGGGACCGAGCAATGGGAGCTCACCCCGTCGTCGCGGGGATTCGAACCGCCGACCTTCTGATCGGCAAGCCCTAGGCTCTGGGGTTTAACCCACAGCGCCCCCGCGTCCCTCTTCAGTAGCTTAGGGCCTCATCAAACCTAAATCCAGCCCTGCTGTAAACCTGGATGGGCCTGCTGTAAACCATCCCCTGCCGCCTCCCGGCTCCCTTACCTGGCACGGTGAAGTCCTGAGTGTAGATGATCTCGTCCTCCAAGTAGTCATCTTTCAAGTCGTCGTCGTCCTCCTCTTCGTTGTAGCCGTGCAGGTCTTCCAGGTAAGGCACCACTGTCATACTCCGCCATCGGTCCTTCGTCTCCGGGCTGGGCGGGATGGGGACAAGAGGGTCGGCCTGCGCGTGTTTTTTCCGAAACCAGCTGCAGGAAAAGAAGGAAGGGAAGGGAGTGGAGGCGGTGGGTGCTCGGGGATAGGAACCCTCTGTTGCGATATAGAAGCAATGCGGCAGCGAGCTGCTGGCTTGAAAGCCAGGCGAGAGGAAGGGGTAGAGCACAGCCAGCGAAAGAAGTGCATTTTAGAATCATAGAATTGTAGAGCTGGAATGGATGCTTTTGAATTCTGGTGCTGGAGGAGACTCTTGAGAGTCCCCTGGACTGCAAGAAGATCCAACCTCTCCATTCGGAAGGAAATCAGCCCTGAGTGCTCACTGGAAGGACAGATCCTGAAGCTGAGGCTCCAAGACTTTGGCCACCTCCTGAGAAGAGAAGACTCCCTGGAAAAGACCCTGATGTTGGGAAAGATGGAGGGCACAAGGAGAAGGGGACGACAGAGGACGAGATGGTGGGACAGTGTTCTCAAAGCTACCAGCATGAGTTTGACCAAACTGCGGGAGGCAGTGGAAGACAGGAGGGCCTGGCATGCTCTGGTCCAGGGGGTCACGAAGAGGCGGACACGACTAAATGACTAAACAACAACAACAGAGCTGGAAGGGACCCCATGGGTCATCTAGTCCAACCCCCTACAAAGCAGGAATTTTTTTTCGCCCAATGTGGGGCTCGAACCCACAACTCGGAGATTAAGAATCTCGTGCTCTACTGGCTGAACCACCCCAGAAACCTAACAGCAACGGCTAGCTCTCTCCTTCCAGACTGGGGACTGGGAGTGGCCGCCGGAACCACATAACACCGGTTCTGAGAGATCTGCATTGGCTCCCAGTACGTTTCTGAGCACAATTCAAAGTGTTGGTGCTGACCTTTAAAGCCCTAAACGGCCTCGGTCCTGTATACCTGAAGGAGTGTCTCCACCCCCATCGTTCTACCCGGACACTGAGGTCCAGCGCCGAGGGCCTTCTGGCGGTTCCCTCATTGCGAGAAGTGAGGTTACAGGGAAGCAGGCAGAGGGCCTTCTCGGTAGTGGCACCCGCCCTGGGGAATGCCCTCCCATCAGATGTGAAGGGAATAAGCAGCCATCCTATCTTTAAAACACATCTGAAGGCAACCCTGTTTAGGGAAGTTTTTAATATCTAACGCTGTACTGTTTTTAACACTTGATTGGGAGCCGCCCAGAGTGGCTGGGGAAACTCAGCCAGATGAGTGGGGTTTAAATAATAAATAAATTATTATTATTATTATTATTATTATTATTATTATTATTATTATTATTCCAGCTCTTCTCAGGGAGATAGGCTACTTTTCCACCCATCCGTCCACTGCAAAGCTCTGAAGCCATCTGCCAATTGGGGATGGTGGGGAGCGCAGAGTTCTTAATCACATCAGCCCCACCAATTGTCTCCTATCAAGGTCAGCATCTGGGGAGTCCGTGTGTTGGGAGGGGAAGCAGACGGATTCTTTTTACAGCTGTTCCAGGCCCCCCCCCAAAGACTGCAGCTGCCATCTGGGAGTTAAGGATTTCCTAGAAAATAACCGCCAGGCTTTCTTTTAAATCCATTTGCTGTCATTTGCTTGAGCGTTTGCTCCCCGTCTGCTCCAGCTGGGATTTCTGGACTGTGTATTTTTATTATTATTATCATTTCATTTCTTGGAAGGTGGGAGGATGGCATCAACACACACTCCCATCTAGAATACAGTGGTACCTCGGGTTAAGTACTTAATTCGTTCCGGAGGTCCGTTCTTAACCTGAAACTGTTCTTAGCCTGAAGCACCACTTTAGCTAATGGGGCCTCCCACTGCTGCCACGCCGCCGGAGCACGATTTCTGTTCTCATCCTCAAGCAAAGTTCTTAACCCAAGGTACTATTTCTGGGTTAGCGGAGTCTGTAACCTGAAGCATATGTAACCTGAGGTACCACTGTAATATTAATATTAATAAATAAATTTATACCTCGACCATCTGGGTAACTCCCAACAGAACAGTAAAAACACGATAAAACATAAAACATTAAAAGCTTCCTTAAACAGGGCTGCCTTCGGATGTCTTCTAAAAGTCAGATAGTTGTTTATCTCCTTGACATCTGGTGGGAGGGCGTTCTACAGGGCGGGCGCCACTACTGAGAAATCTACCGCCCTTCATCCATAGATCTCAAGAAGTCTCAGAACATTAAAAAATTCAATGTCTTTTTGTGCAGGATACCAAAATGCATCTGCTCCCACCTTCTCAAAACAGTAAAAGGGAAAGGGACCCCTGACCATTAGGTTCAGTCGTGGCCGACTCTGGGGTTGCGGCGCTCATCTCGCTTTACTGGCCGAGGGAGCCGGCGTACAGCTTCCGGGTCATGTGGCCAGCAGGACTAAGCCGCTTCTGGCGAACCAGAGCAGTGCATGGAAACGCCGTTTTCCTTCCCGCCGGAGTGGTACCTATTTATCTATTTGCACTTTGACTTGCTTTTGAACTGCTAGGTTGGCAGGAGCAGGGGCCGAGCAACAGGAGCTCACCCCGTCACAGGGATTCGAACCACCGACCTTCTAATTGGCAAGTCCTAGGCTCTGTGGTTTAACCCACAGCGCCACATCATGGGGACCCCCCCCACAAATTGTTTCTGTGGTTCCATTTTTCTCTCCTGTTCCCCAGAAAATGCAGGAGAACCTTCTTTCGTTTCTCCTTCGCCTCCTCACTCTGAATTACAGTCGCAATCCTTCCCCCCCCCACACACTTTTCCTTCTCATCCTCACCATAGATGCATATGCAAATGTTTGAATATAATCTCCCAGAGGGGGCTGCAATCAATATCTCCCTGCAGGGTATAAACCTTTTTTTTTTTTTTACTCCTGTGTTAAGTAGGGCACACGCAGGTGGGGGAAAGAGAAGGGACTTAAAATAGAGCAAATCGCGTCTTGACCACCTGCGCTGCTAATGCTTGCTGTTCTGTCGCGTCCCAGTCTGCTTTGTGGGAAGCTGTGGTCTGGCTTGAGTTTTTTTCTTTCTTTTTAAAAAAGTGATGTGGTACAGTGGGAATGGCTTTTGCTTTGCACACAGATCACAGAATCGTAGGATTGTAAGGGATGACAAGGGTCCAACGCCCTGAGGGTTTCGGGTTCAATCCCTTATCTCTCCAAGTAAGACTGGGGGAGAACCCTCCCTGAGCCCCCGCCTGCCCTGTTTCGCACCCACCTTGGGTGGTTTTGCCAGATCGGTGGTGTGTGTGCTTGTGGCCCCTTGCAAATCTACACCTGCGATCCTATGAATAAACAACAGAGCTGTAAAAACAGGGGCGAACGTAACCGATAGGGCAGTGGGTGGGAAAGCTGGAGTCTCTGCAGCCCTCGTTTTTGGGGCAAGAGCAGCTCTAGGAACGGAAGGGTTGAGCCCCATCTCTCCGCGCAGTGCTGTGACAGCAGAGAGTCTAAAATAGCAATGGTAAAAGCCCTGGGAGGAGGTTGCAAGGGCCCAGTTAGTAGGGAACGCGCGGCCTCAGCATGCCAGCGCTTGATCTCTGCACCAGGCAGCCTACAGCCTCTCCGCAGCTGGGTCTCTGGGGACGGCCCTTTATTTCCAGCTGGGTTAGCTTGACATGAAAGAGCTGACACGAGGGTGGAGGGAAGGGGGGGGAGGAATGGGAACAGCCAAAAACAGCAGAGACAGTGGGCGCGGGTGCAAACAGGCACCTTGGAAACCTGCAGAAAGGTCTGGTCAGGGGAAGCTCTCTGCATAGGAGCAGTCGACAGAGACTCTCAAATCTTAGCGCCGTGGGGGTTTCTGAATTGCAAGTGGGTGACTCTTGTGGTCCCTTCCGACTCTGTGTATGGTCTGTAGTCCGCTGGCAGTAGGAGTGCAATACGGACATGTCTTTAAGTTAACATCTTACATTAAAAACCTGACAGTGCCAAACTATCGAAGGCTTTTCACCAAAGCCAGACTAAGCGTCTTTCCTTCTGCAGTCTTGAGAGGAGTTCCCTACCAGGACAGACTTTGCTCGTGGGATCAAGACATCGATTCCATAAAACTTATTTTGCTGCACTGTGCGAAATATGAGCAAGCCAGGGCTGAACTGATACTACCCTTGCTGGTACCTTTCCCGGGAAAAGCAGAGGCTCACTATGTCAGGTTCCTATTGGAAGACCGGACAAACGCTAGAACATTAGCAGTGGCAAAGTTTTTATCGGTGGTTGCAAGAACCAATGATCCCTATATTCTGAACAAAATGCTTGTTTAACCTGGAGGCAGGCGTTTTCGTGCACTGCTCTGGTTCGCCAGAAGCGGCTTAGTCCTGCTGGCCACATGGCCCGGAAGCTGTATGCTGGCTCCCTCGGCCAGTAAAGCGAGATGAGCGCTGCAACCCCAGGGTCGGTCACGACTGGACGTAATGGTCAGGGGTCCCTTTACCTTTAAGGGATTTCACATTCCATTCCACCCCTTACTCTTGGCTCTCCATGCCCCCCCCCAGCAGCTCAGCGAGCATTCCACACCTCCTGAGCATGCTCTGTTCTGACGGAGGCGTTCTTCTGGGCATGCTCCGTGGGCACGGAATGGGGACTTCGCTTCTGGAGGGGAAAGATGGAAGAAAAAGGGAACTTTGCCTTCTGGGATCCCCCCTCAAAAATGCAGTGGTACTTCGGGTTACATACGCTTCAGGTTACATACGCTTCAGGTTACAGACTCCGCTAACCCAGAAATAGTGCTTCAGGTTAAGAACTTTGCTTCAGGATGAGAACAGAAATTGTGCTCCGGTGGCACGACAGCAGCGGGAGGCCCCATTAGCTAAAGTGGTGCTTCGGGTTAAGAACAGTTTCAGGTTAAGAACGGACCTCTGGAACGAATTAAGTACTTAACCCAAGGTACCACTGTAAATTAAAACAACAACCTGCCGGAGCGGTACCTATTTATCTACTTGCACTTTGACGTGCTTTCGAACTGCTAGGTTGGCAGGAGCAGGGACCGAGCAACGGGAGCTCACCCCGTCATCGCGGGGATTCGAACTGCCGACCTTCTGATCGGCAAGCCCTAGGCTCTGGGGTTTAACCCACAGCGCCACCCGTGTCCCATAGACTCATAGAGCAACCTTTTTCCAGCCGTGGGCCGGTCCACCATCCCTCAGACCTTGTGGGGGGCCGGACTATATTTTGAAAAAAAATACAGTGGTACCTCGGGTTACAGACGCTTCAGGTTACAGACCCAGAAATAGTACCTCGGGTTAAGAACTTTGCTTCAGGATGAGAACAGAAATCGCGCAGTGGCAGCGGGAGGCCCCATTAGCTAAAGTGGTGCTTCAGGTTAAGAACAGTTTCAGATTAAGAACGGACCTCCGGAACGAATTAAGTATTTAACACGAGGTACCACTGTATATATATTTCGCCCTTCTGCAAACCTTGGGGGGGGGGAAGCCTCCCATGGCTGCCCATTCTTCCACTTGCGTGCAGATTCAGACTTTTTTTCCGGGTCAGGATCCACAGCCAGGACACAGAGTTCTCTATTAGTACACAGGATCCCACCCACTGACAGTTTTACTGGGGAATTCCATACCTGCTGTGGCTTTTACTAGGGCAACGCAGCCTTTCCTCCAAAGCAACTGCATACTTTTTATCGATCTGCGAGCGAGCTTTGAAAGCTTCCCCGAAGGCTTTTTAAAGAACCAAATGGGATGCTTTTCTTCTTTTTTTAAAAAAAAGGGTTGTAAATTACCCAGCGCTGCTCCCCTCTCGGCTCCCTTTTATCCTTCCTTCCTGCTGCCTCCGAGCAAAGCAGCAAAGAAGTGCTTCGTGCCCAACCACCGCCACAAGAAAAATCCCATCACAATCAGATAGAAGGAAGCAGAAGAAGAAGAAGAAACCTCAAGCACTCACTTGTGGTGTCTTATCTGTTGTATCGAAAACCTCTTGGCTGGTTCGTATTCAAGCATTCCTGGAAAAGAAAGGGGAGGCAGAGAGAAACATTTAAGTTAGGCGTCAAGTACCAGGCAGTTGGTGAAAAAGGGGTTCAGAGTTGTTGCTGTCGTCCATCATCATCATCATTATCATTATTATTATTAAAATTATTAAAATTTGTTTGCCACCCTTTACCCATAGGGTGGCTCACAATCACAACATAAAATTATGGTAAGGTAAAGGGACCCCTGACCATTAGGTCCAGTTGTGGCTGACTCTGGGGTTGCGGCGTTCATCTCGCTTTATTGGCCAAGGGAGCCGGCGTAGAGCTTCCAGGTCATGTAGCCAGCAGGACTAAGCCGCTTCTGGAGAACCAGAGCAGCGCACACAAACACTGTTTACCTTCCCGCTGGAGCGGTACCTATTTATCTACTTGCACTTTGACGTGCTTTCGAACTGCTAGGTTGGCAGGAGCAGGGACTGAGCAATGGGAGCTCACCCCGTCGTGGGGATTCAAACTGCCGACCTTCGGATCGGCAAGTCCTAGGCTCTGTGGTTTGACCCACAGCGCCGCCCACGTCCCCATAAAATTATGGTATGAAGACACAAAACACATAATTCGGGGAGCATTTCCATGCTCTCTGCGGGGGCAGGAGAGAGGAAGGGTCCCTCCAGAGGCAGCCATACACTTTGGGGTGCTGCTGGACTCAAACTCCCATCTGCCCCAGACTATGGTTAGGGACAGAGGGATCTGTAGTTCCAGAAACAACTGGAGGGCCCCACGCTGGCTCCTTGCTCAGTCTGAAGTGCCCTGTAAAACTCAGAAGGGTTTTCTAGGAGACAGCGGTGTTTTGCTTCGTTGCTTTTCTAACGCGTATGAACCTCCATCTCCTAATAAACTGGCGCACAAAACACAGTCATTTTTGTTTCGAACGTATTGTTGCGGGGTGGGAAGAGAGTCACAACGCGCCCAGGTCTTGCCAGGGTGGCGCCGGCACCTTCCCACGGGCCAATTTGGCCAGGGAGGAGCGCTTTTGATCCTGCTCGGCCTCCACTCAACACACCTTGTAACGCTGCCTTTTTGCACTGGGAGAGGGAGGAAAAAACGCCCTCCGTAGCCTCCTCCCTCTGGCTCCAGTCCCAAGCGAGGAGAGGACCCTGGTCGTAACGGAGAGAAGCTGGCAAGGAGCCGCCCCGGTGCCGTGCGGCGATGCCAGTGTGGTGTAGTGGTTAAGAGCGGTAGTCTCGTAATATGGGGAACCGGTGGTCATCTCGCTTTATTGGCTGAGGGAGTCTGCGTACAGCTTCCGGGTCATGAGGCCAGCATGACTAAGCCGCTTCTGGCGAACCAGAGCAGTGCACAGAAACGCCATTTACCTTCCCGCCGGAGTGGTACCTATTTATCTACTTGCACTCTGACGTGCTTTCAAACTGCTAGGTGGGCAGGAGCAAGGACCGAGCAACGGGAGCTCACCCCGTCATTGTGGGGATTCGAACCGCCAACCTTCTGATCGGCAAGTCCTAGGCTCTGGGGTTTAACCCCGTCCCTTAGCTCCTTTTTCCTGCAACCGTAAAAAAATTCTCACGAAGCTGCTTTTTCTACAATGCTCCATTTAGGAACTGTGATTATTATTATTATTAAACCAAGCTGTGGAAGAGAACTCTTGAAGAGGAATCGTGTGGTTAAAGGCACCACCCAACGCAGAGGATTTGCAAGCTCGCCCACCCCCCAAATTGGTGGGAACATGCTCTGGAGACACGCCCAACGCTCAGGGAGCAAAGCTGTTCTTGTCTGGGCCGGCTTTTAATGGAGGGAAGACCAGCTCGGTTTATGGGGCTCTTTTAAATCTATTTTGGCACGCATTTCATCCCGCCAGGAGCGTTGGGGGGGGCAGAGACGCAGGCCCTTGCTGTGTGTTTCAACATGCCGTTGCGGCCCTTCAGACAAGGCAAATCCAAGAATAAAAGCAAAGTCTGTCGCGGGAGAAACAGGACCAGCTGCTTGGAGAACAGTTCTGAGCCGGGCCTTATGTAACGGCGCTCTGAAGAGATAAGATGCGGGAGCCTTACACCAGAGTGATAACCGTCGCCAAAAAAAAGAAGAGAAGCAAAATCAAAATAGCCGTGCAGATGGCATTGGCTGCAAGGGGGAGGGAGGTTAGTCAGGCACTCGGGGAGAGGCAGGAACGAAGCAAATGACTGCAAGTCTCCTTTGAAGCACAATTTCTGAAAAGCAGAAAGATAAACCCGGGCATGCAGCGCCGCCTGCAGGAGCCTCTCAGGAACTGCAGCCGTCTGAAGAAGCGGAGGAAAAAATGTATTCATAGAGTTGGAAGGGACCACGAAGAAACTAAGGCCCGGGGGCCGGATCCGGCCCAATCGCCTTCTCAATCCGGCCCGCGGACAGTTCGGGAATCAGCGTGTTTTTACATGAGCAGAATGTGTCCTTTTATTTAAAATGCACCTCTGGGTTATTTGTGGGGTCTGCCTGGTGTTTTTACATGAGTAGAATGTGTGCTTTTCTTTAAAATGCATCTCTGGGTTATTTGTGGGGCCTGCCTGGTGTTTTTACACGAGTAGAATGTGTGTGAACAAAAGACAATAGAGCGTCCTGGCTTGTTCGTTTGAAAAAAAATTAAAGAGGCCCATCGCAGTCCCCTTACTAAACTTGCCTGTGGATGTGGGGCAGAAAATGTTTAATTGGATGCCTGGATCTGCAAGAGTTGGGCTGGTTGACATTTGCTTTGATTGTACCTGTAACTGATGTCTCGCTTTTCCACTTCTAAGGTTGTCCTATTGGGCTGCGAGGGAAGGGCGGAGGGGAAATCGGTGGACCGCAAGTCGAGGTCCAAAGCCTAGAGAGTGTCAGACTACAAGGTCCCGGGAGAGGCCAGGGTTCCTTGGGAGGAAAAGGCGGATGCAAATGCAATTAAATAAATGTAAAGGAATGGATGCTTTTGAATTCTGGTGCTGGAGGAGACTCTTGAGAGTCCCATGGACTGCAAGAAGATCAAACCTCTCCATTCGGAAGGAAATCAGCCCTGAGTGCTCCCTGGAAGGACAGATCCTGAAGCTGAGGCTCCAAGACTTTGGCCACCTCATGAGAAGAGAAGACTCCCTGGAAAAGACCCTGATGTTGGGAAAGATGGAGGGCGCAAGGAGAAGGGGACAACAGAGGACAAGATGGTGGGACAGTGTTCTCGAAGCTGCCAGCATGAGTTTGACCAAACTGTGGGAGGCAGTGGAAGACAGGAGGGCCTGGCGTGCTCTGGTCCAGGGGGTCACAAAGAGTCGGACACGCCTAAACAACTAAACAACAACAAAGGGTTGCAGTACACCACACAGTCAGTTTACCTTCAGACATTGCCACCTGGCAGTGAGGAAGCTACAGACTGAGAGCATCTGAAAGTGCCAACTATTTGGGAACATTGGGAACTATCTGGCATTATAAGAATGTTAAGGTCTCATATATAGAATAAATATTCATAATCACACACATATCTAAATATCTGAACCGTGTGTCTGAAATAGTATGGGAGAGCAATCCTGAAGCCATTTTGACTCTCCCAATGACCTCAGATATTCTTCTGCAGGAAGGGAGGCAAATGGGGAAAGTCTTCCCATTGCCTTTTTGCTTACAAATCCTGTCTTATTTGTGTACGAACAGGGTGAGCCTGCGACCTGGACTCAGGAATTAAAGTGTTAACCATCACAAAAGAATGGCCAGGCTGCCAAGGAAATGCAATCAGTGACCATTATCAGGTATCCTGGCAGACAGGATTTCTGTTGTAGACCGCCTCCTTCTGTGATGTATGTATGATGTTTTGGGGGTGGTCTTGGGCTACAGGGTGGGCAATTTCAAAAGTCTACACCATTGTTCGGGGTTCTCCTCTGTCCTGCGTGTTGTGAGTGGGGACCCTGTTGCAACAATTCCTTGAATAAAGATCAGGATTACTAGCTGCTTTGCTTCTCAATATACTCTGGTAAAAAGGTAAAGGTAAAGGTACCCCTGCCTGTACGGGCCAGTCGTGACCGACTCTGGGGTTGCGTGCTCATCTCGCTTAAGAGGCCGGGAGCCAGCGCTGTCTGAAGACACTTCCGGGTCACGTGTCCAGCGTGACGAAGCTGCTCTGGCGAGCCAGCACCCGCGCAGCGCACGGAAACACCGTTTACCTTCCCGCTATAAAGTGGTACCTATTTATCTACTTGCACTTAGGGGTGCTTTCGAACTGCGAGGTGGGCAGGAGATGGGACTGAGCAACAGGAGCACACCCCGCCGCGGGGATTCGAACCGCTGACCATACGATCGGCAAGTCCTAGGTTCTGTGGTTTTACCCACAGCGCCACCCGCGTCCCAATATACTCTGGTAGGCCTCTGCTATTTTCTCCTCCCAATAGGGAACCCACTTAAGGACTCTATACGGGCTCTGGAATATCCCATAAGGGAAAGGGAGCTGCTTTTCTTATAGCAGTTTATTTTATTTGTTCGAGGATGAGAGCAAATCACACAGCCACAACAGTTTCCGGGGTGGAACTTTTCCTACAAAGCAAACTTGTGACATCATCATAGGCACTCACCTCTAAGCAAATCTGAAAGCAAAGGGCCGCAGTCCTCAGGAATCGTGTACTCCCCTTTCCCAATGTTTTCAAATAACTTATAAATATTATCGCCCTCGAAGGGATAAAGGCCGGTCGTAATGTTGTATCTGCAAACAGACAAAAGACACAGGTGTGATCAGCGGGGTGGATCTGCAGAGAGGCGGCTTAGCTTTCTGCTCTGGCTCTCTCGCACATCCCAACCTTGCTTGAAGCGGCTTGGGGGGGTTGAGGAGAGGGGGAAGCGGGACCCTTCCTGTCCCAGCTTCCTCTCCTTGCCAACCCCACCAGCCCCTTCATTTCGATGATCTGTTTGTTGAGATTGAATCCTGACAAGACAGAAGTACTGTTTCTGGGGGACAGGAGGCGGGCAGGTGTGGGGGACTCCCTGGTCCTGAATGGGGCAACTGTGCCCCTGAAGGACCAGGTGCGCAGCCTGGGAGTCATTTTGGACTCATAGCTGTCCATGGAGGCGCACGTCAAATCCGTGTCCAGGGCAGCTGTTTACCAGCTCCTTCTGGTACGTAAGCTGAGACCCTCCCTGCCCGCGGACTGTCTCACCAGAGTGGTGCATGCTCTGGTTATCTCCCGCTTGGACTACTGCAATGCGCTCTACGTGGGGCTACCTTTGAAGGTGACCCGGAAACTACAACTAATCCAGAATGCGGCAGCTGGACTGGGGATTGGGAGCGGCCGCCGAGACCACATAACACCGGTCTTGAAAGACCTACATTGGCTCCCAGTATGTTTCCAAGCACAATTCAAAGTGTTGGTGCTGACCTTTAAAGCCCTAAACGGCCTCGGTCCAGTATACCTGAAGGAGCGTCTCCACCCCCATCGTTCTGCCCGGACACTGAGGTCCAGCTCCGAGGGCCTTTTGGCGGTTCCTTCACTGCGAGAAGCCAAGTTACAGGGAACCAGGCAGAGGGCCTTCTCGGTGGTGGCGCCCTCCCTGTGGAACGCCCTCCCGTCAGATGTCAAAGAGAACAACAACTACCAGACTTTTAGAAGACATCTGAAGGCAGCCCTGTTTCGGGAAGCTTTTAATGTTTGATGTATCACAGTATTTTAATATTCTTTTGGAAGCCGCCCAGAGTGGCTGGGGAAGCCCAGCCAGATGGGCAGGGTATAAATAATAAATTATTATTATTATTATTATTATTATTATTATTATTATTATTATTATTATTGGCGGTACACTGGTACCTCGGGTTAGCAACACTTCAGGTTCCAAACTCCGCTAACCCAGAAGTAGTTGCCCCGGGTTGAGAACTTTGCCCTAGGATGAGAACGGAAATTGTGCGTCAGAGGGAGGCCCCATTAGCAAAAGCGCGCCTCAAGTTAAGAATGGACCTCTAGAACCAATTAGGTTCGTAACCCGAGGTACCACTGTATATATATGTCAACCCTATAACGGGAGATGTTCCCTGGGTGGCTTAACGATAAAAGAGGGATTTGGAAGGAAAAAAGAGAACAATTTAAATTCAGAATAAAGCAGAAATGCACACGGCCGAATTCCTCCGTGTTGGGGTGCATCTCAGTCTGCAGAAGAGGGGTTTTGATTAGGGGCTAAGATCGTTAAAGTAAAGGTAAAGGGACCCCTGACCATTAGGTCCAGTCATGACCGACTCTGGGGGTGCAGCTTCCGGGTCATGTGGCCAGCAGGACTAAGCCGCTACTGGCGAACCAGAGCAGCGCACGGAAACGCCGTTTACCTTCCCGCCGGAGCGGTACCTATTGATCTGCTTGAACTGCTAGGTTGGCAGGAGCGGGGACTGAGCAACGGGAGCTAACCCCGTCATCACGGGGATTCGAACCGCCGTCCTTGTGAAAATTAATTTAAAAAATTGAAAGAAAGGGGGTTCAAGGCAGTGGGGTGGTGGGATCGGCACCTGCCCAGGAATGCCACCTGCAGAGGCTAAGGCTGCCGTGAATTTGCCGGTTTTGTGCTTACAGCGTGACGCCAGCCGACCAGATGTCCACTTTGAAACCAGAGAAGGTGTCCAGGCCGTTGGCGATTTCCGGGGGCTGAAAAGCCGGCGAGCCCTGGCTCGTTCGGCACATGTCGTCCTCTGCAAACGGGTGCAACGCCTGCGGGAGGGAGATAAACGAGAGAGGCGTAGGGGGAGAGAGGGGGAGAGTGCGGGTTAATCCTAGGTCAAAAGCAAAGGGAAAACCGAGAATCTCCACTTATCAGCTCCCACATTCTGGAGAATCAGAGGAACGCCCTCCAGTCTCTCATGGACCAAACCCAAAGTGGGCCCTGGGGCTTTGGAAGCAGGGCACTTCTGAGCCCTGGAAATTACTGTTTTTTTCACCCTATAGGGCGCACCGACCCATAGGGCGCACCTATTTTTTTTGGGGGGGGGGAATAAAGAAAAAAAATCCCCCCCCCGGCGCGGGGCTGGGGAAGCAGAACAGGCTTCCGGAGCGCGGGTGGAGCTCTCCCTCTGCACTTCGGAGGTTTCGCGTTGCTATCACTGAAGCCAAGGAGCCTGCATTCACTCCATAGGACGCACACACATTCCCCCTTCATTTTTGGAGGGGAAAAAGTGCATCCTATAGAGCGAAAAATACGGTACCAGCGGCCTGCTCCACAGTAACCAGGGAGCAGGACCTTTTGAGTGTGGCTGCCCCTCTTCCGTGGGTCAACCACTATCCACACTTCTGGTAAATCTTCTTGAGACAACAACGTCTTCATTCAGTTAACAAAGACATTGCTGTTTAAAGAAGCTCTCCCAGCCGGACGAGAAGTTCTATTGCCTCGGATGTTCCTTCCGTATTGCTTCCAAAAATCTCTCTTTCGTCATTTGTGTTGCTTTCTTTTTGGTGGTTTATGTCCTATTTTTGTAAACTGCCTTGGCGCACACGCCTGGAGAAGAGGAGGTTAAGGGGTGATATGATAGCCATGTTCAAATATATAAAAGGATGTCACATAGAGGAGGGAGAAAGGTTGTTTTCTGCTGCTCCAGAGAAGCGGACACGGAGCAATGGATCCAAACTACAATAAAGAAGATTCCACCTAAACATTAGGAAGAACTTCCTGACAGTCAGAGCTGTTCGACAGTGGAATTTACTGCCAAGGAGTGTGGTGGAGTCTCCTTCTTAGGAGGTCTTTAAGCAGAGGCTTGACAATCATATGTCAGGAGTGCTCTGATGGTGTTTCCTGCTTGGCAGGGGGTTGGACTCGATGGCCCTTGTGGTCTCTTCCAACTCTATGATGATTCTATGATTCTAAGAGGGAGATTCGTAGGCAAACAAAAGGCATGCCTGAGCGCGGGAGCTTAAAAAACGTACCTCTGCCACGCCCAGATCCGAAATCTTCAGCGTCCCGTTGGTCGTGAGCAGGAGGTTTCCTGGTTTGATATCCTTGTGGACAATCCCTTGGCTGTGCAGGTATTCTAAGCCGTCGATAAGCTGGCAGAAGTACCTGCGTGTGGAGAGGGGAGAAGGAGAGGGGGAAGCCTGGATTCAAAAAGGACGCAAAGACAAATTCGTTGAGATTCAAGTAATCGCACTGCTCTATTCTGCCCTGGTCAGGCGACACCTGGAGTCCTGCATCCAGTTCTGGGCACCACAATCTAAGGAGGATATTTGCAAGCTGGAAGGTGTGCAGAGGAGGGCAACCAAGATCCACGCATGCTGCCAAATATCAGTAACATAATGATCCTGCGGGAACTGGAGCACCGGAGAAGGGGAGACAAATAAATAATAATAATTTATTATTTGTACCCCGCCCATCTGGCTGGGTTTCCCCAGCCACTCTGGGCGGCTTCCACAGAAACCAAAAACACACTAAAATATCACAGATTAAAAACTTCCCTGAACAGGGCTGCCTTCAGATGTCTTCTGAATGTCAGGTAGTTGTTTATCGCTTTGACATCTGGTGGGAGGGCGTTCCACAGGGAGGGCGCCACCACCGAGAAGGCCCTCTGCCTGGTTCCCTGTAACCTCACTTCTCGCAGGGAGGGAACCGCCAGAAGGCTCTCGGAGCTGGACCTCAGTGTCCGGGCTGGACGATGGAGGTGGAGACGCTCCTTCAGATATACTGGGCCGAGGCCGTTTAGGGCTTTCAAGGTCAGCACCAACACTTTGAATTGTGCTCGGAAACGTACTGGGAGCCAATGTAGGTATTTCAGGACCGGTGTTATGTGGTCTTGGCGGCCGCCCCCAGTCACCAGTCTAGCTGCCGCATTCTGGATTAGTTGTAGTTTCCGGGTCACCTTCAAAGGCAGCCCCACGGAGAGCGCATTGCAGTAGTCCAAGCGGGAGATAACTAGAGCATGCACCACTCTGGCGAGACAGTCCGCAGGCAGATAGGGTCTCAGCCTACGTACCAGATGGAGCTGGTAAATAGCTGCCCTGGACACGGATTTGACCTGCGCCTCCATGGACAGCTGTGAGTCCAAAATGACTCCCAGGCTGCGCACCTGGTCCTTCAGGGGCACAGTTACCCCACTCAGGACCAGGGAGACAAAGGTTTTCAGGAGTTGACGTCAACAGAGGTGAGGATGCCAAGGTGATCTGGCAATGACATCAGGAGGATAGAGCAAGGGAAAACACAAATCTTTGGCCCGGTATACCTGAAGGAGCATCTTCACCCCCATCATCCAGCCCGGACACTGAGGTCCAGCTCCGAGGGCCTTCTGGCGGTTCCCTCATTGCGAGAAGTGAGGTTACAGGGAACCAGGCATAGGGCCTTCTCGGTGGTGGCGCCCTCCCATCAGAAATCAAGGAGATAAACAACTATCTGACTTTTGGAAGACATCTGAAGGCAGCCCTGTTTAGGGAAGGTTATAATGTCTGATGTTTTATCGTGTTTTTAATATTCTGTTGGGAGCCACCCAGAGTGGCTGGGGATAAATAATAAATTATTATTATTATTCAGTTTCCATTAGCACCAAAGCTAGGACTGCTCAGACGGGGGGGGGGGACACGAAATGGCACCCGCCTTGCTTAACTTACCCATGCGCTTGAAAGACGGGGAACTTTTTGTCGGGGACGCTGTCCAACATCTCCTGCATCCCACACACGCAGTATTCCATCACCATATACGTGAGAGGAAGAGTTAAGGAAGCGGCAGCCAGGCAGGGTTAGAAAAATCAGGTATACAGTGGTACCTCAGATTGCATACACTTCAGGTTACAGATGCTTCAGGTTACAGACTCCGCTAACCCAGAAATAAGTACCCAGGGTTAAGAACTTTGCTTCAGGACGAGAACAGAAATCACATGGCGGCAGCAGGAGGCCCCATTAGCTAAAGTGGTGCTTTAGGTTAAGAACAGTTTCAGGTTAAGAACGGACCTCCGGAACGAATCAAGTACCAGGGTGTGGTGGTATATTCCACCGCTGACGGCCCCCTGGGCTTTGGAGTGGCAGCCAAGCTCACCCAGGAGTGCCGGAAAGTGGACCCCATGGCGATCGTGGCTTTTCACCAAGCGGATACTGGAGAATACATACGGCATGAAGAGACGCTGACGTAAATGGCAGGGCAGAAAGCCCCAAAGACTGACTTTCCTACTCCTCCTCAGATAGAAGCTGCAGGCTTTCAACTAGCCTGTGCCCCTTTTCATGACGACTGTGGAAGGCGCAACTGTGTAGGTTGTTAAACTGCCAGCAAAATATCTGTCTACCTCCTGATGACCACAGTGAGACTGTAGATGAGTCACAAAACTTTGGGAGGCAGCTGCAGGCCTGGCAGTACTAGGGACACAGCTACAATTCTGACACAGTAAAGCTATTTCATTTTTCTCCTTTAAAAACAAAATAAAACAAAACTGAAGATGCCAAGGGCTGAACCTGAGACCTTCTGCACACCATGAAATGGGCGACTTCGCTCCTTGGGTACCAAGGCAGAAGAGTCTTAGAATCCACGAGGCTCGCGAGAGAGGGGAAACGGACGAAGCCTGAAGCCGTACACGCCCCAGACAGGGGAGAAAGGATATATCTTCTGCTTCTCTTCGTTGTACAAGACATCAACCAGCTGAATGACGTTCTTGTGCCGCAGCCGCCGAAGGAGCTGAATTTCCCTGGAAGGAAGGAAAGAGAGAGAGAAATATATATCTGCAGGTGACCAAAGCAAACTCCTCTTTGCAGAGGGTGTCAAGGGAGGATGCTCCCTTCGCTCTAGGAATGAATTCTGTTCCTGGGGAGAGAATGGAGGTTCGGAGGCTGTTCCTTGTTGCAGGCACCGCCGGAGGTTGCTCTCTAAACCCACCCTTCTCTAAGAACACCAGAAGAGCAGCATTCTGTTCTCACAGTGGCCAACCAGATGAGTCTATTATTCTATACCCCATCGGGAAACCCACAAGCAGGATTCGACCACAAGAGCAACTCTCCCCTCCTGTGATTTCCAGCAACTGGAATTCAGAACCATTGCTTTCTCTGACCGTGGAGGCAGAGAACAGCCATCCTTCCTAGTAGTAGATGCTGATAGTCCTCTCTGCCTCCACATAGCACTCAGCACTTGTGGGTCCTTGCGTTTGGGGGATAAAGCACACATATGCAACCTAAGAGGGACACGGGTGGCGCCGTGGGTTAAACCACAGAGCCTAGGACTTGCCGATCAAAAGGTTGGTGGTTCGAATCCCTGCGACGGGGTGAGATCCCGTTGCTCGGTCCCTGCTCCTGCCAACCTAGCAGCTCGAAAGCACATCAAAGTGCAAGTAGATAAATAGGTACAGCTCCGGCGGAAAGGGAAATGGTGTTCCCGTGCACTGTACTTGTTCGCCAGAAGCGGCTTAGTCATGCTGGCCACATGACTCGGAAGCTGTACGCCGGCTCCCTTGGCCAATAAAGCGAGATGAGCGCCCCAACCCCAGAGTCAGTCACGACTGGACCTAATGGTCAGGGGTCCCTTTACCTTTACCTACGATGCTATAAGATCCACTGTCCTGTGATATCATATATGAGATTGTACAACTGATGAAGCCCAGGACGGCGAAACAAGGCTAATATTCCGGAAATCCTTGTCTTAAGACTCTGTGAAAGGAGTCTGTGGAACTGCAACAACCTTTCGTGTGAATTCTTGGACTCTATGAACAGACAGGTGGAATAGACACTTTCACATATATGGAATCATAGAATCATAGAGTTGGAAGAGACCACAAGGGCCATTGAGTCCAACCCCCTGCCAAGCAGGAAACGCCATCAGAGCACTCCTGACATATGGTTGTCAAGCCTCTGCTTAAAGACCTCCAAAGAAGGAGACTCCACCACACTCCTTGGCAGCAAATTCCACTGTCAAACAGCGCTTACTGTCCAACCTTCTGACCGGCAAGTCCTAGGCTCTGTGGTTTAGCCCACAGCGCCACCCGCGTCCATAGCTGCTACTAAAATTCCGGAAATCCTTGCTGCGAGCTTTATTGCTTGCGAGTCCTTCGCCGCGGCCTCAAGCTCCCCCTTCTTTGTGGGAACGGCATGTTGGGAGAATCCTGGCCAGCGCTGTCTTGTTGCAAGAGGCTTGCGCAAAGTGTTTTGCAAAGCGCTTGCGAGGCTAAACGAGCAACGCAAAGGGGCGCTTTGATTTCTAGAGAATCTGCCCCCCTCCCTCTCACCCTGCGCCCGGCCTCCCTCTGCGGTTCAGGCTGCCAGTTCTTGGCAACCTCTGTTGCTTCATTCTGACACCCAAAAGCTCGAAAACAGGAAGAGAGACTCAGCTCTGTGTCAAGCTTTGGGGAAAGGGAACAGCTGATTGGCAGCAGGAAGGGAGAGAGAGAGAGAAAAGGCGACTCGTGAGGAGGCTCCGGCTGCCAAGCAAAGGATGCTGCACTCGTACAAGGGGACAGACTGTTCCTTCCTGCGGTTTTGGGCCATGTCTGCCCACCCCTCGGAGCAAGGCCCTGTCCGCTTCCTGGCTCACTCCCAAGGTAGATGTTGTGGACAGCTGCAGTATTCTGACAGTGCAAATTGCAGGACACCATATAAAGGAAGCTGTAGCCGCTCACTGCTGCCATCTCTGTGCGGTCGCAGCTTGGACAGACACCTTGCTAGCCCAGGGGTAGTACACACACACACACACACACACACACACACACACACACACACACACTGGTACCTCTGGTTACATATGCTTCAGGTTACAGACTCCGCTAACCAAGAAATAGTGCTTCAGGTTAAGAACTTTGCTTCAGGATGAGAACAGAAATCGTGCTCCGGCGGCACGGTGGCAGCAGGAAGCCCCATTAGCTAAAGTGGTGCTTCAGGTTAAGAACAGTTTCAGGTTAAGAACGGACCTCCGGAACGAATTAAGTACTTAACCCGGGGTACCACTGTGTGTATGTATGTGTGTACACACACACACACACCCCTGAGTTTCTAACACTGGCTTTGTAGCCCAGGGAGAAGCACCCACTGTATCCACTTGACATGAGCCAACAGTGTGACACGGCAGCTAAAAAAGCCAATGCAATTCTGGGCTGCATCAATAGGAGTATAGCATCTAGATCAAGGGAAGTAATAGTGCCACTGTATTCTGCTCTGGTCAGACCTCACCTGGAGTACTGTGTCCAGTTCTGGGCACCACAGTTCAAGAAGGACACTGACAAACTGGAACGTGTCCAGAGGAGGGCAACCAAAATGGTCAAAGGCCTGGAAACGATGCCTTATGAGGAACGGCTAAGGGAGCTGGGCATGTTTAGCCTGGAGAAGAGGAGGTTAAGGGGTGATATGATAGCCATGTTCAAATATATAAAAGGATGTCACATAGAGGAGGGAGAAAGGTTGTTTTCTGCTGCTCCAGAGAAGCGGACACGGAGCAATGGATCCAAACGACAAGAAAGAAGATTCCACCTAAACATTAGGAAGAACTTCCTGACAGTAAGAGCTGTTCGGCAGTGGATTTTGCTGGCAAGGAGTGTGGTGGAGTCTCCTCCTTTGGAGGTCTTTAAGCAGAGGCTTGACAACCATATGTCAGGAGTGCTCTGATGGTCTTTCCTGCTTGGCAGGGGGTTGGACTCGATGGCCCTTGTGGTCTCTTCCAACCCTAGGATTCTATGATTTTATCCAAAAATCAGATCCCTGCTGAAACATCTGTAGAACCCCAGGTGCGTTAAGGCTGAGCCAAGGCTTCTACCTCCCAGACCCTTCCCTTAGGACTTCCTCTCTGGGCCCAGCGTCAAAGCTCCGGCCAGCATTGCCCTAGCAACGAATTTTTTAAAAGGACAAGAAGTCCGCCGCGCACGGCCGACAGGTTCACGCAAGGATCTCCCCCTCTGTTTACCGTCACCATGACAAGGCAGGATGTCGGAATCTGGCCAGTAGCCAAAGGCAGCCAGATGGCCAAATCAGCAAGCGAAAAGCAGCAGCAGTAGGGGAGAGAGGAGGGGAAAAGAGAAAATAAACCACCCCTGGCGCCATCGAGAAGCTTCTCCCAGAGAGCCAGAGAGGTGCTGGTTTTAACCTTCAAAGACCTATACAGCCTAGGACCCTCGTACCTACGGGACCGCCTCTCCTGGTATGTCCCACAGAGGAACTTCAAACAAAAACATCTTGAAGGTCCCAGGCCACAGAGAGGTTAGGCTGGCCTCAACCAGAGCCAGGGCTTTTTTGGCTGTAGCTCCGATCTGGTGGAACGCTCTGTCACAAGAGACCAGGGCCCTGCGGGACTTGACATCTTTCCGCAGGTCCTGCAAGACGGAGCTGTTCCACCAGGCCTTTGGCCAGGGCACAGCCTGACTCCCTCCTTTGGCAATCCTCAAAGAACTCTAGTCCATGGTTGCCATTAATTTGATTGGAATTAATTTCATAATGAAACGATTTTAGAATGTTCTATCGTTTTATTGTTGTTAGCCGCTCTGAGCCCGGCTTCAGCTGGGGAGGGTGGGATATAAATAAAATTTATTATTTATTATTATTATTATACCCGGTTCTCCTTGCACTGCCTGCAACTTTAGTTCTGCTGTTTTTAAGGATGTGTCTGCAAATCTCCCTGGGACGATATACGTGGAAGGTGATGTCACAAATTAATAAATAACAAGCGGCAGAGTCTTAAACGGAGGCAGTGACTTCACGGGCAAAAGCCCGGAGGTAACTGTCAGGGTAGCTGCCTGCCAGGCTTAGTCATGTAAGCCCTGGCAAGGGAGCAGGCAGAATCACAAAATCACAGCGTTGCAGAGTTGGAAGGGACCCTAAGGGTCATCTAGTCAAACCCCTGCAATGCAGGGATCTTTTGCCCAATGTGGGGCTCGAACCCACAACCCTGAAATTACAGAGTCTCATGCTGCACTGACTGAGCAAGGCAAAAAAAGAGAAGAGTTACGGAGGAGGGTACTTGAAAAGCAGACAGCTCAGAAATAACACAACACACGCAAACAAAATGGGGACTTTAACTTTGCAGGCGTTTCCACTCTCTGTTGTGAAACTTAACACACGCAACTTATACAGGGTGAGTCTTTTAAAAGAGGCCCCCTGGACCATGTGTACTCTGTATCCATGGGGCCTCTTTTAAAGGACTCACCCTGTTATTTCTAGGCCTTATAGCTTTGCCAAAGCTAGCTGTGGGCTCTAGAATTATCCAGAAGAGGATAAATGACCCTGGACATTTATGTCCAGTTAAAGGTGACTATGGGGCTGCAGTGCTCATCTCGCTTTCAGGCCAAGGGAGCCGGCATTTGTCCGCAGACAGCTTTCCGGGTCGTGTGGCCAGCAGGACTAAAGCGCTTCTGGCGAACCAGAGCAGCGCACAGAAATGCCGTTTACCTTCCTGCCGCAGCAGTACCTATTTATCTACTTGTACTGGTGTGCTTTCGAACTGCTAGGTTGGCAGGAGCTGGGACAGAGCAACGGGAGCTCACCAGTGTTGCAAGGATTCGAACCGCCAACTTTCCAATCGGCAAGCCCAAGAGGCTTAGTGGCTTAGGCCACAGCACCACTCGCATCCCTAGAAGGGGATAATGGAAACTTTCATTGTCAACAGCAAGGGTGAAGCTCTTCTGTATTTAAGCTGGCATATCCAGAACGCGGGGAGGGGGTGCAGGATCCACAAAAGGAGAACTATGCACAGTAATCTGACATCAGAAATGGCACATTATCCAGAAACCAGAACACGAACATTTCAGTCCACCAGGTCACTCTGTTCCTGATCTTATCTGAAGGCATCCGCCTGAGAACAAGATAACTTTGGCATAAGGGTGCTGAATCAAAACCTCTATTTCCTCCCTTTTGTGTCAGAAAAAAGACAATGGCTTTCTACCTTGCTATGAAGGTTAATTTACTTAGCAATACTGCTCAGGATCCATTATTACCTATGACTGCTGTTGCAAAGGGCCGTTTTGCCTCTATTTATGCTCTAACTGAACTGCCACAAAGTGTACCTTTTGCATTCCATTGCCAGCTAACTCCAACCTTTACACTAGTGTTAGAAACACAGGTATATAAGCTATTCTCTGCATGCTCCTTGAATAGAGATGAAGTTTGCTTCAATCTTCTTCTACTAGCCTAATGTCTATCACTTAAAATTATGGTTGCCTTTTTATGTAGACAAGCGATCACCAGTAAATCATCAGTGAATGTCTCGAGCCTAACTACTCTGACCGTGGTGACTTTCCCACACTTTCACTGGTTGCATTTTTGTTCTAAAAATATGAAGAGTACATAGCAGAAAGGGGTGTAAATAATGGGGTCAGCTCTGTCAAGCAACGAACATTTAATACAAAACTTTATGCAGAATGCTTTGGTTTAAGAACGGACTTCCGGAACGGATTAACTTCGTAAACCAAGGTACCACTATACATACCACCGTATACTAGGGTTGCCGTATTTCAGAAAGTGAAAATCTGTACACAATCTGTTTTGCCCAAATTTGTCCGGCTTTTTCTTTTGCAAAATCTCAAAAGAAATTGAAGCGCTGACCGGGAGATTAGACGTATGGCAACCCTATCCCTGCATGTCTCAGTGCAGGATAAAATCAGAATATGAAACTACATGTAAAGCATGTGTGAACACCTGCAATTCATCCTTAATGCTTTTGGCCTCTGTTTCATGCAAAGGAGAGAGATTCCTGGAACTAAACTTGCCTGGGAGGGAGATACAGTGGTACCTTGGGTTAAGTACTTAATTCGTTCTGGAGGTCTGTTCTTAACCTGAAACTGTTCTTAACCTGAAGCGCCACTTTAGCTAATGGGGCCTCCTGCTGCCACTGTGCCGCCGGAGCACGATTTCTGTTCTCATCCTGAAGCAAAGTTCTTAACCCGAGGTAATATTTCTGGGTTAGCAGAGTCTGTAACCTGAAGCGCATGTAACCTGAAGCGCATGTAACCCGAGGTACCACTGTACATCCCCAGGATGCAAGGAAGTGGCAGCCGGTCTCTCCTTCCTTCTGATTAAACTGCATTTGCACAGAGGGACATTCTGAGTAAGTAGCACTTGCAAAGAGAGGCAAGAGAGAAGAGGAACAGAGAGGGGCAGCGATGGAGGACCACAGCATGCTTGGAGTTCGATTCCCATCAGGACTAGGGCCCTGCGGGACCTGACATCTTTCTGCAGGGCCTGCAAGACAGAGTTGTTCCGCCAGGCCTTTGGTCAGGGCGCAGCCTGACTCCCTCCTCTGGCAACCTGCACAGAATTTTGCTTAATTGGTTGCCATCAATTTGATTTAATTAATTTTTATAATGAAATATTTTTAGATTGTGTGACTATTTTACTGTTTGATTATTTGATTGTTGTTAGCCGCCCTGAGCCCGGCTTCGGCTGGGGAGGGCGGGATATAAATAAAATTTATTATTATTATTATTATTATTATCAGCGCAGAGGGGCTGATGTGATGAGAGCTTCGGCCGAAACATCAGGAAGGCACCGGGTTGGCACAGAACCGCCTTCTCAGCCTCCTGCACAGATGGAACCTCAAAGGGCGATGCGGATAAGCTGTTTTTTGGGGGGTAGTTTCGATTCTTCCCCCCCCCTCAGATCTCGTTTTTCCAGAAGCGGAAATAAAACCTGGTTCTGAAGGCCTGTCCGAAGAAGTAATAATAGAGCGAAGCTGATTCACTGGCGGCAGCGCTCACAGCCCCCCCCCCCCCCGTGAGCCAGGCGCAAAAATACGGACAAGGGAGGCGAACGTCTCCATCCAGGCGTTTATCCAAGATTGCCTAAAGAGGCAGAAAAAACCCCACGGGGCCGACGCTCAGCAGACGCCGGAACAAGCTGGGCGGATGCTGGCTTTTAAAGAGGAAACCAGCTTGTTTTGGGGGGGGGCAGGGGTTGGCACTGTGGCAGTATTTTCAGATACCCATACCTGGGTGGTTGGTTTTTTGGGGGGGGTGGGCTATTGATAAGGTGGACCCTCACATTTATTTATTTATTTTTAAAATAATATTTATTAAAGTTTTACAAAAAATAAAAAGTTTCAAAGTTTAAACATAGAATATAAAAACCAAAAATTACCCTAGTCAAAAAAAAAAAGAAGAAGAACTACAAATATACAAAAACAAAACACATGAAAAATACAGAATAAAAAAAAGTCAAAAAGAAGAAAAACAAGAGGAAAGAAAAAAGTCCATATTTTCATATCTTAAACTTCATTTACTAGTTTCCTGACCTCCTCACACCTCCCTTTTTGTATTCCAATTCAGATATTTAGTTCAGCAAGCTCTTACCCTCTGTCATTTGTCCTTACTCAACATCTTAACCTATTATAAATATATTTTCCACCATTATCAATCCATATTTACATACTCTTATTAATCTTTTTTGCCAATACCACATTGGTGGACCCTCACATTTAAAAGGCCTGGGAGAACTGTGGGGGCACATGGAGGAAGGAAAATGAAGGCAGGCAGGTGAAGATGCACCAGCCTGGAGGGGGGGGATACTAGCTGGATTAGACTCCCCTAGTAATATTTGACTGCAGAACTGACACAGAAATGCATGGAACTGTCTTATCTTATACTGACTCAGACCAGTTGCTCCGTCTAGTTCAGTGCTGTCTACACCAGGGTTTTCTAAACTTGCGTCTCTACCCGCTTTTGTACTACAACTCCCATCATCCCTAGCTAGCAGGGCCAGTGGTCGTGGGTGATGGGAATTGTAGTCCAAAAGGTCATTAAAAAGTTCACGGTTTACCAACCCCCTCCGTTAATTCCTATTATAACCCTGTAAGGTAAGTTAAGAGGCTGTGAGTGGCTCCAAGGTTACACCGCGAGGTTCCTGACGGAGTGGGGATTTGAACCCTGATCTCCCAGGTCCTGGGTCCAACAATCTAACTACTACACCCCAATGGCTTCCTAGAGTCATTCTGCTATGGGGCAGCTCTATAAATTAAGTAGGCAAATAAAAACAGTGGTACCTCCGGTTACCGACGGGATCCGTTCCGGAGCTCTGGTCGGATCCCGAGGTTTCTGCAACCGGAGGTGCCTGTTCTGCGCATGTGCGTGCCGCGTGTTTCTGTGCATGCTCGAGCGGTGAAACCTGGAAAAATACTTCCGGGTTTGTTGCTTTCACAACCCAAAGTTTACATTACCCGAGGGTAACGTAAGCCGAGGTTCTACTGTATGGGAAAAGAAAAAATGTAACTTTCAGAAGTATCTGAAATATTTTCCTTGAAGCTTGCATTTCTTTTAGTCTGGATCTTTTTTTATGTACCGGTAATCTTTTAACATGTTTGTGATGTTTTTCTTTAAAATACAAAGTGTTATTGAAATGAATAATAAAAAATGTACCGGTGATCTTTTAACATGTTTGTGATGTTTTTCTTTAAAATACAAAGTGTTATTGAAATGAACAATAAAAAATAGATTCCACAGCAAAAAAGAAAAGGAAGATGCCTAGACATTCCACTGTGGCGACCGTAACCCAGGTTTAAGGTGCCATTTGGCAATTAGATTACACACCCGAGTTTCTAACATTGCTAGCGACGTCTGAAGGGCCACAGGCGCCTGAGGAAACATGGGTTGCCTCTACTGGCTGCGAAGTGCTGGGCCCAGGCAAGCCTCAACAGCATTGCACTGTTTTCCTAGGCTGGCAAGGACGTGGCAGGGCTTGTTCGCCAGCAGGTCCCAGGGCAGGTTTAAAAACCAGTGTGAAACCCAGGCAGAACAGGGCTGAAGGCGCAAGCATAGAGTGCATCCTGGAAAAGGACACCTGAGGTGTCAAAGGCCAGGGTAAAGAGGTGCCCCATCAGTCTTTGCTGAAAGCTGTTCCGTGAAGGTGACAGGTGCAGCTCTGTGGGGAAGGAGTTCCACACCTCAGCCTGCACAACTGAGGTTATCCTGGTTGCATTTCCCGGATTCGGAAGACAGGGGCCTGTCAGGGCTAGTCTAGAGTCCCAGGCAAGCCGATCCCTAAACCCAGAGCTGCAGCAGCTGCTCACTTAGCTCAGATGTAAGTTGTTGGGAGGGACGCGGGGTGGCGCTGTGGGTTAAACCACAGAGCCTAGGACTTGCCGATCGGAAGGTCGGAGGTTCGAATCCCCGCGATGGACGGGGTGAGCTCCCGTTGCTCGGTCCCTGCTCCTGCCAACCTAGCAATTTGAAAGCACACCAGTGCAAGTAGATAAATAGGTACCGCTCCGGCGGGAAGGTAAACGGCGTTTCTGTGCGCTGCTCTGGTTCGCCAGAAGCAGCTTAGTCATGCTGGCCACATGACCCAGAAGCTGTACGCCGGCTCCCTCGGCCAGTAAAGCGAGATGAGCGCCGCAACCCCAGAATCGGTCACGACTGGACCTAACGGTCAGGGGTCCCTTTACCTTTACCTAAGTTGTTGGGAGCTAAGGACCTGGGCAAAGGAAGGAAACCACAGCCAGCAAAGCAGGGAGGAGGTGCTGCTGGAGTTTACAGCTGCACAGCCAATCTAGAGGGTTCATGCTGCCTGGCCAATTACAGAAGCAGATACTGCAGAAAGGGAAGAGGCACTCTTTGGCCCTCCAGAAGCTGCTGGAATACAACTCCCATCATGTCCAACCACTGACTGGGAGTTGTAGTCCCAGAAACATCAGGAGGGCACCCAAGTTAATCACCCTTGTTCTTGAGGAAACCGGCCCAATGCTACTGGGGAGAAACTACTGCCCAGGAGACCACTTTGAACAACCCACGAGCACGACAATATCCAACCACGCAAGATGCCTCCAGAGGATGCGGTCGCCTTGCGAGCCAATGGGTTTGTCGAGCTCCAATCTATATTCCAGCTCTCATTTCTTTCTGCCATTTCTGGTTATTCCCTGGAAGGCGATTCGCTCAAGTGCACCCCACCACTGAAAGGTGCCGGAAAGTGAAGCTGGGGAGACAATGGCAGGGAGATGCCCTTCCAACATCACAGAGCAAGACTTCTCTGGCCCAGGCAAGGCACAAAAAGAAACCTAGAGAGACTCACAAGGAGAGAGGGTGCAGGACCACCCAGCAAGTACACATCTGAACATGGGAGTTGAGCCAGCCAGTGGCAGACCATAATATTTGCAAATCGCCCCAACCCCCCATACCTGTCCCGTGGGACCCCCATAGTCAATCCTGGAGGTCCCACTTTTACGATAGAAACACCAGCAGATGGCGGTTTTCTCTGCTTCACAAGCACACATTTTTCAGACGTACAAACCATTTCCTCTTCGAAGGCCACATAACCTCAGGGGAAAGGGCAATCCGCTGTAGGTCATAACCAGACGTGAGAGAGGGGGCTGGGCCTTATGTAGGCATGGCCAAACTTGGCCCCTCCAGCTGTTTTGGGACTACAACTCCCATCATCCGTAGCTAACAGGACCAGTGGTCAGGGATGATGGGAACTGTAGTCCTAAAACAGCCGGAGGGCCAAGTTTGGCCACGCCTGGCCTAATGTGTGCACCCATCCCTTCCTGCCTTTCCGCACCGACTCCTCCCACTTCTTTGCAATTACGCAGAGGGCAGCATGCATCCTCCTAGGCCAGAGGTTCCCAGCGCTTGCTGTAATAAGAACATAACAGGCTTCCTGCTAGATCAGGCCAGGGGGGGGGGCATCGAGACTGGCATCCTCTTCTCTCATTGGCCAAGCAGATGGCCCCATGGGAAGCCGATAAGCACGACCTAAGCAAGAGAGCAACTCTCCCCACTTCTGAGTTCCAGCAGTGGAAAATTCCCTCCAATGGGGAAGACAAAACACAGCCACCGGACAAAACCCATCGACAGCATCCTCCAATCTGTCTAATCCTCTTTCAAAGACATTCAAGTTGGCGGCCACCACTATGTCTTGTGGGAATGAATTCTGCAGTAAAGGTAAAAGGACCCATGGAAAGTCCAAGGGGACTCTGGGGTTGCGACGTCCATCTCACTTTTCAGGCTGAGGGAGCTGGCGTTTGTCAACAGACAGCTTTCCAGGTCATGTGGCCAGCAGGACTAAACTGCTTCTGGCGTAATGGAACACCGTGATGGAAACCGGAGCACACAGAAACGGCGTTTACCTTCCCGCCACGGAGGTACCTATTTATCTACTTGCACTGGCATGCTTTCGAACTGCAAGGTTGGCAGGAGCTAGGAAAGAGCAACGGGAGCTCACTCTGTTGCGGTGATTCGAATTGCCGTCCAATCGGCAAGCCCAAGAGGCTCAGCGGTTTACACTACAGTGCCACCTGCGTCCCTGGCATTTCCGTGCACTCTGGTTTCTGTCATGGTGTCCCACTGCACCAGAAGCGGTTTAGTCCTGCTGGTCACATGACCTGGAAAGCTGTCTGTGGACAAACGTCGGCTCCCTCGGCCTGAAAGCGAGATGAGCATTGCAAACCCAGTCGCCTTTGACTGGACTTAACCGTCCAGGGGTCCTTTACTTTATTCTGCAGTAACGTGCTACGACTCTTGAGAGTCCCATGGACTGCAAGAAGATCAAACCTCTCCATTCGGAAGGAAATCAGCCCTGAGTGCTCACTGGAAGGACAGATCCTGAAGCCGAGACTCCAATACTTTGGCCACCTCATGAGAAGAGAAGACTCCCTGGAAAAGACCCTGATGTTGGGAAAGATGGAGGGCACAAGGAGAAGGGGACGACAGAGGATGAGATGGTTGGATAGTGTTCTTGAAGCTACCAGCATGAATTTGACTAAACTGCGGGAGGCAGTGGAAGACAGGAGGGCCTGGCGTGCTCTGGTCCAGGGGGTCACGAAGAGTCGGACACGACTGAACGGCTAAACAACAACAACAACGTGCTACGAAGACACAACTACACTCAATTTTTGTAGGTATGGGCCTACCCTCACCCTCAAACCCTCTCCCACCCCCCAAACAAAACCCCAACACTTACTTTTTAACATTGGCCTCCCCGTTGGGGATCCTCCGTAGCTTCTTCTTCTTCAGGATCTTGACTGCTCTCCTACAGAGGGTTTCGGAGTCCAGCATCTCCTTGACCTTGCCGTAGGATCCTTCCCCAAGCAGGTCTCCCATCAGGTACTTGCCTATGAGCTTCGCCCTTTTCCGGCGGGGCTGGTAGATCACCTCCGTAGAGTCTATGCGGTGGATGAAAGTATCCATGCCCACCGAGATCAGTTCGCTTTCGACAAACATCCCCAGCTGCTGGGAGTCCTCCATCGCGAATCGAAATGGCCCAAGTCTGTTTGCGTTCGACGACGACAAGTTGTGTGTGTGCCAAAGGTTTAAAAATCCACTTTCCTGGTGTATCAGATGTTCCCTTTTTACTCCCAATTTTTTGAGGGTGGGGAAGAAGGATGTTCAGCGGAGGTAAATCGAGAATTCCCAAAAAGATTGTACAAACGTTTTAACTTACAAATGAAAAATAAAAGCCTATGAGAACTTTTCTCTCGAGCCCACGAGAGCCCTGCAGAGATCCAGCACCTCTTTCCAATACTTATAGAGCTTCTCTTAAACAATGTGGATGGGGGAAAGCAACAAAGTTGATTTACAGTCAGCTTTAACTTCTCTTTGAAACAAAAAATCTCGTTTTTGCTGCTCCAAGTCTTTCACATCAGGTAATGTTCTCCTGAGGAAGTCCAAAGTATTTCCCACCCCCTTCCTTGAGGACCTAAGTCATCTTCAAGAATACTTCCTGCGTTTGGAAACAGAAAGCTAGTCTCTCGGAGGGCGTTCCATCGCTAGCAAAGCATGGCAGCTCCTGTTTCGAAACTGTGAGGTGAAGAATCAAGGAGCCCAAACCCACCCCTCGGCTTTGACCACTCTCACCACCCAGGTACGACCTCCGATGAGAGTCCTCTCAGCCGTTCGGCAGCTGGAACCAAGTCTTTTTAAAGGAATTTTCAATACTGATTTCAACTGCTTCTCTTCCGCCCTTGACAAAGGATCGAGGCCTTCCGTGTCTAGTAGATACTACCAGGGGCATCCTTCAACCACTTGGGGTCTACCTGACACATGATGTGTCACCCCACTGCTTCAGGTATTAAGGTAGGCAGGCAGGCAGGCAGCTCAAACCCTATTCAAGTCTCCCAGAACTAAGCACCCACAAAAAAAGAGAGAGAGGAGGGGATAGTGCTTGAGCAAGCTCTCCTGACGCAAGTTTAAGCTTACACAATTCATCCAGCTTAAGCAACTGTCTTGAAAAAAGAGGGGAGGCCTCTAATCATCCCACTCTTAGGGAACCCCTCTAACTTCAAGCTATCCTGCAGCAACACCAGGCTTTTGAAGGCATCACTCAGAACAGATTGATCCCATTAGTGCCAGACTCCTGACCGATCTTGCTGAGAGTAATTAAGTCCCTTTCTGAACAGACACACACACACACACACCGTTCTGTTTATGTGGCCTTCCGATCTAAATAAGGAAATGCAATGTGATGTTCACAAGCCCAGAGAGTCAAGAGAAAGTTATCCTTGGCACATGAGTTGGGAAAAGGGAGGGGGGATAAGGAATTGGGAGATTTTCCCTTGACAGGTAATTGTACCGTTCCCACAAGAGACCAAGCTGCCTGTCAAACAGGTGGGGAGAATATTAACTTTGGGGGGGGGGAGAGAAAGTAGACGCTTTCCTCCCAAATCCCTAATGGGACTCTTCTTTCTTTTGAAGAGCTTCAATAATCCCCAAGTATCTTCCTCTTCACAATATTGGCACCCACAAAATTATGTGGAGCCTCCTCTCTCTACAGGACGAGGGGTGGAAGGGAAATCTGTAGTATGGGAGATACCTAATCTCCCATGCATTCAACCCAGAGGGGGAAAATGTAAGGGACAGGCGCTAAAAGAAAAACAAGTGCCAACTGGGATTGGGAGGCAGCTATAACAATTTCCCCCAAACGGTGGCAATCAATGAGGGCTACTTAAAGGGTAATAGCTCTCTGCAAAGGCAAGTGGGGTGAGGAAGAGAAAATCTGACCCTAACAGAAGGGGCAACAGAAGCGAAAAAATAACACCACCACAAGGGAAGAAGAGGTAAGGGTCTTCCCTTCTCAGAAGAGTTTCTAAATTGGGGGGAAAGGGGAGGGGGAAGAGGGAAGTCGACTAACGGAGGCACCTCTGCTTCATGTAATACTCTTTGACTTAATTCCCCGTCACAATTTCTAACAGGAGGAATCACTAACAAAAAAGAGGCAAGTATCCTTTCAACTCAGGACCACTCCTCCCCAACGAAAAAGGGGGTTCAATTCCTCATGGGATTCAACTTAAAAATTAGGGTGGGGAGAAGGATCTTTCCTCAAGAAGGGTCACTGGCTGTCACCCAAGAGTACCCTACAACTTCTTCCCCAATCTCCCTCTTTTAAGAACGGGGTGGGGGGAAATAAATGTCACCCCCCCCCCAAAAAAAAGAAAGAGTTGCGAATGGGGATTAACTAATGGACTGTCACTAATAAAAACTGGGGAAGAAACTTTCCTCCTTAAGGGGAAGAAGGGCCCTGAATTGACAGAGGAGTCAATTAACAGAACTCATATCAGTCGATTTGCCTTCCCTAAAGGACAGGCAAGCGAACTCCCCCCCCCAAACCCCCAACACCAAGTGTGTGCCTATATATATAGACGCACACACTTTTCTCTACTTAAATAAAAAATATAAATTATATAAAAATAGCTTATTCCACCCCCCCTCCCGTCCACAGACACACAGACCCTCCCCCTTCCCCCCCTGCAAGGAAAGCCCCCCCCCAACTTCCTTCTCTCTCTCACACACACACACACACGGCTTAATATGGGGGGTCTGCTGTTTATGAGGGGGAGCCTCCCCCCCAGGAAAAAAAAACACTAGGCCCAAGCCCTGCGCTCAAGTAGCAGGGGGGTGAGTCAGAGTCCTTCTGGGACCCCTCCCCCCTCGAGCCTGACGGGGGATAGGTGGGGGGGTTGGGGGGGGCTCTGCCGCTCCCCAAGGGGCGGCTATGTGGGGGGCTGGCTGGCTGGCCGGCTGCTCCCCTCCCCTGACTACGTCAAAGCCGCCTCGCCCCTCTCCTTGCCTTCCTGCCGCCGCAGCTAACACGCCGCCGCCATTTTGTTTACCTCCCCCCTCCTCCTCCTCCGAGCATGCGCAGTCCGCGCGCTCTAGTACTGGCTAAAAAAAAAACACCCCGAGGAGGACGCCCCGCCCCACCGCGGCGTCTTCTCGCTGTCATAGGTCACTTCCCCTCGTCGTCCTCGCCCGATTGGCTAAGCGGCCTCCGCCTCGCCTCGCGGGAGGTGGAGGAGACGGTCGGGGTCGCGGGGTTGCCATGGGGACGCGTAAGGGGAGGCCTACGCGCGGCGGCGCCAGCCAATGGGGGTTCGGCCCGCCTGACGCTGCTGGACTACAACTCCCACAATCCCCGGCACGGCGCCTAGTCAGGCCGGGGCTGATGGGGGTTGTAGTTCGAGATGTCTGAGGGGAATAAAAGAAGAAGAAAAGGACACGGCAACTGATAGACTACATGGAATTGGCAGAAATGACTGGCAGAATCCGAGACCTGGGAGAAGAAGAGGACTGGAAAAAGTTTAAGGGCTATTTGCAAAAGCATTGTAAACTTTATGAATGTTAAAACGATGCAAGATACAAAAACAATATGGCATTAGTAAAGTAGTGGAAGGGAATATGAGAATAATTGAATTACAAGAACAAAGATGAAATTTGAATAGTATTATGCCAAGTATAAATATTTAAATTTTTTGATAACAAGAGGTAAAAATGGGAGACATAATTCTTGAAGTATATAATATATTATTATTATTATAAGTATTAATGTTTAATTTTTTTTGATAACAAGAGGTAAAAATGGGAGACATAATTCTTGAAGTATATAATATATTATTATTATTATAAGTATTAATGTTTAATTTTTTTGATAACAAGAGGTAAAAATGGGAGACATAATTCTTGAAGTATATAATATATTATTATTATTATAAGTATTAATGTTTAATTTTTTTGATAACAACAGGTAAAAATGGGAGACATAATTCTTGAAGTATATAATATATTATTATTATTATAAGTATTAATATTTAATTTTTTTTGATAACAAGAGGTAAAAATGGGAGACATAATTCTTGAAGTATATAATATATTATTATTATTATTATAAGTATTAATGTTTAAATTTTTTGATAACAAGAGGTAAAAATGGGAGACATAATTCTTGAAGTATATAATATATTATTATTATTATAAGTATTAATATTTAAATTTTTTGATAACAAGAGGTAAAAATGGGAGACATAATTCTTGAAGTATATAATATATTATTATTATTATAAGTATTAATGTTTAATTTTTTTGATAACAAGAGGTAAAAATGGGAGACATAATTCTTGAAGTATATAATATATTATTATTATTATAAGTATTAATGTTTAATTTTTTTGATAACAAGAGGTAAAATTGGGAGACATAATTCTTGAAGTATATAATATATTATTATTATTATTATAAGTATTAATGTTTAAATTTTTTGATAACAAGAGGTAAAAATGGGAGACATAATTCTTGAAGTATATAATATATTATTATTATTATAAGTATTAATGTTTAATTTTTTTGATAACAAGAGGTAAAAATGGGAGACATAATTCTTGAAGTATATAATATATTATTATTATTATAAGTATTAATGTTTAATTTTTTTGATAACAAGAGGTAAAAATGGGAGACATAATTCTTGAAGTATATAATATATTATTATTATTATAAGTATTAATGTTTAATTTTTTGATAACAAGAGGTAAAAATGGGAGACATAATTCTTGAAGTATATAATATATTATTATTATTATAAGTATTAATGTTTAATTTTTTTGATAACAAGAGGTAAAATTGGGAGACATAATTCTTGAAGTATATAATATATTATTATTATTATTATAAGTATTAATGTTTAATTTTTTTGATAACAAGAGGTAAAAATGGGAGACATAATTCTTGAAGTATATAATCTAAAACGATTTTTAAAAGAAGGTGAAGTGTTGCGGAAGATGATTTTGTAACCAGGGAAACAGAAAAGGGAGACGCGAGGGAGTCACGAAAACGATACCTAAGAAAATGAACTATCTTCTTTTTTTATGTTCTTCTATGCATTTTTTAATCTGTATTTTTGTATGTTTTTCATGTTTCTTGTTTGTTGTCTTTTTCCTTTTGATTCAAATATGTTTTATTGTTTGAATTCATCAAAACCTTTAATAAATATTTTATATAAAAAAAGAAAAGAATAGGAGCCAAGTCCTAGGGGCTGCCCACAAAGCTGACGGCCATTCCCATTCAAATGACCTGTGTGGATCAATAATGTGGGGCAAGGCTTACCAGGGTGCCCCCATTTTATTCAAGTTGGCACCCCTGAATGGTTGGCATCAGTCTCTCTGTTTAGGGAAGCTTTTAATGGTTGTTGGTTTTTTTTAACTTTTATTTTGCTTTAAACAGGTACATATATAAATATAGACAACCAAAATTACAAAGGAAAATTCCTTAATAGTAATGAAAAAACCTCAAAAAAACCTTCAAAAATATCGAAGTACATGGCACAGAACATAAGCAACTATGGGGAAGATAAAAGAAAAGGGGAAAAAAAGAAAAAGAAAGATGAGCCAAAGCCGGAAAGCTCATCTATTGTACACTTCTGTCAAGCTAACAACAGATCATTATTCTTATCAAAAATGTTTGTATTTTAATATTTTGTATTTTAATATTTGGTTTAAAATTTTGTATTTTAATATTTGGTTGGAAGCCGCCCAGAGTGGCTGGGGAAGCCCAGGCAGGTGGGCAGGGTATAAATAAATTATTATTATTATTATTATTAGTATTATTATTATCAAGAGACAATGCAGGAATGCGCCATTGGGAGTGAAGTCAAACTACTTTGGACTGGCAGCGGTGAATTATTGGTCTTTCCAAATTTCAGCAGCGCCTTGCGCAGCAGCAAAATTCGGTGTCCTCTCTCACTTCTTTTTCTCGTTCACTACATTATAGTTTACAAGTGCTCCTTTACAAAGCTATTGCACTACCAAGTTTACTGTACACTTGTGAAACGTGGGCCACTTATAAGCGCCATCTCCCAATTCCTCGAAATCCAACTCCTCGAAATAATAATAATAATTTTTTATTTATACCCCGCCCTCCCCAGCCAAGACCGGGCTCAGGGCGGCTAAATCCAATTCCGTCAACGGCGTCTCCGAAATATTTTACACATTGCTTGGGAAGAAAGGCGAACTAATGCCAGTGTATTGGAAGAAGCAAAGATCACCAATGTCGAAGTGATGATTCTTCAACATCAACTTCGTTGGACTGGTCATGTTGTGCGGATGCCCAATTATCGTCTTCCAAAGCAACTATTCCGAACTTAGAAATGGAAAGCGTAATGCTGGTGGTCAACAAAAGAGGTTCAAAGACTCTCTCTCAAGGGAAATCTTTAAAAATGTAGTATAAACACCGGAGGAGTCAAAAGAAACTTGATCGGACTCCTGCCACCTTAGCAGCTGAGACCTTGGTGCTTGCGGCAGGACAGAGGTCAGTTCAGGTTGTGGCCGGTTCAGCCATCGGGGTCAAGACAAATCAGCATGCCTGTGATTTAAGGGAGCAAATTTCTTTTCCATATCTTTATTTTCTAACTCCTTCCCCTTTTGCCTGTAATTGTCCTTAACTTCTTTTATCTTTATCATTAATATATTGATTTTCCAGTGTCCTCATTTCTTCCTCTAACTTTTTCATCTCTTCTTCTTCTTGTTTCCCCCCCCAATTTACTGGATTCCCTAATCCTAATTCCCCTCACCACTGCTTTCATTGTATCCCATATTATTGGTTGAGTACTTTGCCCCTTCTCATGAATCTCCCTTATGTCTAATAATTCTTTCCCTATCTTATTTACTGTTTGACTGTTGCTGAAGATCCTCGTATCTAACCTTCATCTTCTGGCTTTCTTATAATCCTCCTTTATTTTTAATACCATATTAACCAATGTGTTGTTGGTTACCTTTACTATTCCAGGAGGGAAACTTCTTAGGGCTTGGAAAAGCTGTTTGAAAAACTCACAGGCACCGTGTCAAAGCGGGAGTCGAAAGTAACAGTTCACCAGGCGCCAAATGAACTCTTTATTCAAAGAAACTGAACAGCTCAGGCCTAGTGAGCGCAGCGTTCCGGTAAAGGTAAAGCCATATCCTCCAACATTTTTCTGATGAAAATAGGGACGTCCCATTCCATAACGATAATTTTACTATTTATACCCCACGCATCTTACTGGGTTGCCCCAGCCACTCTGGGCAGCTTCCAACATACTGTATATAAAAACGTAATTCACCATCAGATCACATAGCATGTCCATGGCTATAGCCTGCACCCAAAAAATCACGCATCCACTGTTTCATGGGGCTGCAATGGCACAAAAATGTGGTTACAAAGCACGGATCCACATGGATCCTCAGGATTTTTGCAACGGGCTACCCCAAACTCACCGTCAAATCACATATCATGTCTGTGGCCACAGCATGAACCACAAAAATCATACATCCACTGTTTCGTTCAGAATATTTTTTTTCTTGTTTTCCTCCTCTAAAAACCAGGTGCGTCTTATGGAGCAAAAAATACGGTACTAAAACATTAAACATTGAAAAAACAAAACTTCCCTATACGGCAGAGGTTTTCAACCTTTTTGAGTCCACGGCTCCCTTGACCAACTACATTCTTTCTACGGCTCCCTTGTGGGGCTCAGGAGCCCAGTTATGCCACCCCTTGTCTGCAGAGCTGGCAGCCCCTCACCCCTTTTTGAACATGCTCCCTTGTGGAGTGTCTCCTCAGCCTCCTCCCCTCTTGGGGGTCCTCTGGTCAGTTGTAGGTGTCGCCCTTGGTCTCTGAGCTGCCCCCGCCACCCTAAAAAGAGGTGCCTCCTCACACTGCCCCACAGGGGCCTGGGAAGCAGCCAGCTCCAGCCAGCTCCAGAGGCACCATTCACCTGTGGTACCCAGGGCTGCTGCAGCAAACAGCTGTGCAAGCCTTTAAGAGGCAGCGATGCAAGAGGGCATCAGAGGAGGGAGGGAAGGAAAGAGGGACAGAGGCCAGTGCTGCCCACGGCACCTCTGATCATCATTCAGGGCACCCCAGGGTGCCACGGCACACGGGTTGAAAACCACTGCTATACAGGATTGCCTTCAGATGACTCAGGGGTCGGATAACTCCATACCGTCCCAGCACTTCTCTAATGAGAGCCAGTATGGTGTAGTGGTTAAGAGCGGTAGTCTCGTTATCTGGGGAACCGGGTTCGCTTCCCCGCTCCTCCACCTGCAGCTGCTGGGTGACCTTGGGCCAGTCACGCTTCTTTGAAGTCTCTCAGCCCCACTCACCTCACAGAGTGTTTGTTGTGGGGCAGGAAGGGAAAGGAGAATGTTAGCCGCTTTGAGACTCCTTAAAGGGAGTGAAAGGCAGGATATCAAATCCAAACTCTTCTTCTTCTTCTAATGAAAATGGGGGTGTCCTAAGGATAAGTGGGACATTCCGGATCAAATCAGAAACCGGGGGCAGCTTCTCTAAATCAGGGACGTCCCTGGAAAATAGGGACACTTGGAGGGTGGGAAATCTCCCCACTGTTGAAGAGGTCAATGTGATTTCCTTTCCGAGGGAAGCCTGCCCTGGCACCAGGCTGGGCGGTTCTGCAAGCAGATCCCCTGTTTGTGCATTGTAGGAGGGCTTCACACCGGCTAAATTTAGTGCCTTTCCTACAGATCAGCAAAGCCAGGCTTTGAGCGAGAGACAGAGAGGGGTTGGGTTATGCCTGGAACCTAAGAGAAAGCTGCTAGCAAGTCCGTTCAGGGCAATGGGTGGGGGATCTCAAGCCTTGGGGCCCCAAATGCAGACTTCCAAGTTGACCTGACCTTCCAGATTCTTGTTGTAACACAGACCACACCCCTTAACTGAAGCCACACCCCTCTGTCCAGGCCACACCCCTCACCAGCCTTGCTTTGCACATTCCTCAAGTGTTTTTGCCTGACCAAACTGTGTCCTGGTGTACCTCTGATAACGCCTCTAGCCTGATAGGATGGCAGATGGAGAAGGGTGATGTTGTAAGAAAAATACGGTTGATATGTGGAGATACAAGAGCCATCTTCTAATCTCTAAAGCAGAGCATTCCAAACTTTGGTGCAGTTTTTAGACGTGCATCATTTCATGACGCTGTAATTCAGTTTTTCTGGGACATGGGTGGCGCTGTGGGTTAAACCACAGAGCCTAGGACTTGCCGATCAGAAGGTTGGCTGTTCGAATCCCTGCAATGGGGTGAGCTCCCGTTGCTCTGTCCTTGCTCCTGCCAACCTAGCAATTCGAGAGCACGTCAGAGTGCAAGTAGATAAATAGGTACAGCTGCGGCGGGAAGGTAAACGGCATTTCCGTGCACTGCTCTGGTTCACCAGAAGCAGCTTAGTCCTGCTGGCCACATGACCCGGAAGCTGTACACCGGCTCTCTCGGCCAATAAAGCGAGATAAGCGCCACAACCCCAGAGTCATCTGTGACTGGACCTAATGGTCAGGGGTCCCTTTACCTGAACCTTTAATTCAGTTTTACCGGCAAACATTTCCAGCCCTGGGAGGAGCGCGGGGAGCGTACGTGTGACTGCGGCTACACACTGCAGCCGAAACACTAAGGGGTTGTATGTTTATGTTGTGAACAGCCCTGCGATCCTCGCATGAAAGGCGGTATAAAAAATTAAATAATAACAACTACTCTGCATGCAGAGCAGAAGCTCTCAGCCACAGGCTGCAGTCTTTATCACCGCCACCATCATCCCTGTGGACTGACCCAGTTCCCTTTGGCAAATTGCAGAACCCTAGACTTGGAAGAGGGACGCGGGTGGCACTGTGGGTTAAACCACAGAGCCTAGGACTTGCCAATCAGAAGGTCAGCGGTTCGAATCCCCGCGACGGGGTGAGCTCCTGTTGCTCGGACCCTGCTCCTGCCAACCTAGCAGTTCAAAAGCATGTAAAAGTGCAAGTAGATAAATAGGTACCGCTCCGGCGGGAAGGTAAACGGCGTTTCCGTGCGCTGCTCTGGTTCGCCAGAAGTGGCTTAGTCCTGCTGGCCACATGACCCGGAAGCTGAACGCCGGCTCCCTCCGCCAATAAAGCGAGATGAGCGCCACAACCCCAGAGTCGGCCACGACTGGACCTAATGGTCAGGGGTCCCTTTACCTTTAGACTTGGAAGAGACCCCGAGAGTCATCTAGTCAAACCCTCTGCAGTGCAGGAATCCTTTCCTCCCCAAAGCAGCCCACGACCCTGCATTTAAGAGTCTCACAATGTACCAACTAAGCTGCCCTGCAGGCAATTGTTCCCTGCAGCATCCCTGGAAGGAGGAACGACTCCTCACCTTTCCTGCACATGTCTGGGTCATTGCACTAGGAAGCAGCAGAGGCATGTAGAACCTGCGCTGCTGATGTAAATGACATATCTCAGCGTTTAGGAGAGGCAAAGGCGAGGGAGAAAGTGGCTGCCTTTAGAAAGACCTTTGTCTCATCTCCCTGACGTCTCCTCAGGAGCTAACTTCCCCCAGAAAGAGCCTGCCGGATGAGGCCAACAGTGACCTACTGAGCCCAGGATCCTGTTCTCACAGCGGCTGACCGATGCAACAGGAGCTGAGCACCCCCTGGCCGTTTCCAGCAACTGATAATCACCACCCCATTAGGGCGCTGTGGGTTAAACCACAGAGCCTAGGACTTGCAGATCAGAAGGTTGGTGGATCGAATCCCCGCGATGGACGGGGTGAGCTCCCGTTGCTCGGTCCCTGCTCCTGCCAACCTAGCAGTTCGAAAGCACGTCAAAGTGCAAGTAGATAAATAGGTCCCGCTCCGGCGGGAAGGTAAACGGCGTTTCCGTGCGCTGCTCTGGTTCGCCAGAAGCGGCTTAGTCATGCTGGCCACATGACCTGGAAGCTGTACGCCGGCTCCCTCGGCCAATAAAGTGAGATGAGCACCGCAACCCCAGAGTCGGCCACGACTGGACCTAATGGTCAGGGGTCCCCTTTACCCCTTTTTATCCTCACAACAACCCTGCAGGGCAGCTCAGCCTGGGGGAGACTGGTTCCTCCGCGAGTTTCTCTCGCGGATGAGGATCCCAACTCTGCTCTGTCCCAGGTCCCAAGCCTGTTTGCCACTATATGCACAGCACTCTCCCTTTAAGATCGCTGCTTTCGAGTGGTGCAACGACCCGTTTTATTTATTTTTTTGCAGTGAATGTTGGCCTCCACTTTGAGAGTCCTGGAAAGGGCTCACCCAGCTACTGGGAAGTTCTTCCTTGCAGGGGAAGCCGGTTCCCAGAAGGGGGTGGGTGGGGGAGGCTGGATCGATTGAGCTGGGCCTGCATCGCAGGAGAAACCTGAGCGCTCAAGAGAGTCGGTGCCGGTGGCGAGAGCCTCTGCTGAGGCTGCTCCTGGGTTGGTTTGCATCTGCTGCAGCCGGCCAAATCCCCCCTTCCTCCTCCCAAGAGCCAGTCTGTCTGTCTCTCGCAAGAGGACACTGTGTCCCGCGGAAAACCCTTGACAGACAGCTGCCCTGGCAGAACTGAAGGCCGGCAAGCTCTGAAGTGGCTTCCCCAGATAGATTTTGCAGAACACTTTGAGAGAAGCGGTGACGTTCTTTTCACCAGGAGTGCCAGTGTGGCCCTGTGTGCAACGCAGCGTGCATGGCCCTGGCACCGAAATTTGCGGGTGCCCAGGCCCCAGGGAGTTGCAGACCCTCCAAGCGCCCCTATTTTCCAGGGATGTCCCTGACTTAGAGAAGCCCTCTCAGATTCCGAATTGATCCCTGTCCTCGGAAACCCAGCTTGCAGCTTCTGCTGTTAACGGAGGGAGAAGGAAGGGCAGCAACCTGCTGGTTCAGATAATGTGGGGAATTTCCAAAGGCGTAGGGAGAAGGGAAACAGAACAACAACAACAAAAAAATCAGGGAAGTGGCTTCTCGTATGCCAAGCCTTCATTTTCACGACCTTAGGTCCAGTCTAGCCAAACAGTGAACTGTGAAACAGACTGACTTGTACGTTGCTTATGAGCATTCCAGAGTATTCCCCTCCCTTGCTTATGAATATTCCAGACCCCTTGCCCTTAAATGTTCAGCTCCTGTTAAAACTAGACGAGCAAGTTTCTAGTCCCCTTTGTTCGCGGAGATGTAAGGACGGACCCTCCAAGTGTCCCTCTTTTCCAGGGACAAATTATGGATTTACAGAAGCCGTTTCTGATTTGATCCTGGAATGTCCCGCTTTTCCTTAGGAATGTCCCTCTTTTCATCAGAGAAATGTTGGACGGTCTGGAGTTATGTGACCCCTGCTCCCCTCAAGCCAAGGAGATAAGTACCATATTTTTCGCTCTATAACACGCACCCGACCATAACACGCACGTAGTTTTTAGAGGAGGAAAATCCGTAGGCATGCCACCCGTAGGCATTTCCTCCATAACACGCACAGACATTTCCCCTTACTTTCTAGGAGGAAAAAAGTGAGTGTTATGGTGCAAAAAATACGGTAACTATACAACCTTTAGAAGACACCTGAAGGCAGCTCAGTATAGAGAAGTTTTAAAAAAAATGTTTAATGATTTATTATGTTGGAATAATAATAATTATGGAATGGACCCCTGAGCATTAGGTCCAGTCGCGGACGACTCTGGGGTTGCGGCGCTCATCTCGCTTTACTGGCCGAGGGAGCCGGCGCACAGCTTCCGGGTCATGTGGCCAGCAGGATTAAGCCACTTCTGGCGAACCAGAGCAGCGCACGGAAACGCCGTTTACCTTCCCGCCAGAACGGTACCTATTTATCTACTTGCACTTTGACTTGCTTTGGAACTACTAGGTTGGCAGGAGCAGGGACTGAGCAACGGGAGCTCACTCCGTCGCGGGGATTTGAACCGCTGACCTTCTGATCGGCAAGCCCTAGGCTCTGTGGTTTAGACCACAGCGCCACCTGCGTCCCTATTATGGAATAGGACATCCCTATTTTCATTGGGGGAAAGTTGGAGCATATGTAAGGAGAAGCGTGCCAGTAGGATCCTGACCCACACTCTGCTTGGCCCCCAACTCTCAAATGAGGGCAACAGCCTCAGAGAACCACAGACAAAAGTCACATGCCATTATAGAATCACAGAATTGGAGAGTTGGAAGGGACCACGAGGATCATATCGTCCAGCCCCCCGCAATTCAGGAATCTTTTGCCCAACGTTTGCAAAAGAGGGGATTCTAAATATTCAAATAAACAGAATAAAATCATGTCAACAATATTAAAAGACTACTGTTTCCTTTTGTAGCTTCTGCCACTTCCTACTACAGCTTCAGGGCTGACAAAGGAGAAAGTGAAACTAGGTATTCGAATTCTAACTTGGTGTGGCGAGTAAACAAAAAGCTACTTCTGGATCCTCGGCTCGGAAGGAGCAGGTCAGAGAAGCCAGACTTCCCAGGTAAGGGCAGAGATCAACTCGGGGATGGTTTAAGAGCCCCTAGGAGGGGAAGTAGGACGGGATCTACTGAGAGGTCTCTGGAGGATGATAGTTCAGTGGCAGGACACCAGCCTGGAGTGCAGAAGGATTCAGGGAGAAGGACCCAGCAGTGCTTAATTTATGCAGTCTCATTGTTATTGTTTTTTAATCTCTCTCATAACACTTTAACGACCCATTGTATAATGAAATAGATAAATATATAGCAAACTATAAATAATAATAAAATAGCAAATAAATAAGCCGTCAACAGGTTAACTTTCTTTATTTCTATTCACTTATGTACAATATTTATGGCCCACGCTTCAGTGGATGTTTTCAATCCCCGACTGGGGAAGTAATAAAAATAGAGAAAAACAATAGTTACAAAACTTCACAAAACCAGACGGACGGGCCCATTAACCGACCAATTAACAATTCCGTCCTAAGGAAAGCTGCAAGGATAAAAATTTAAATGTCCAATTTAACCTGACATTGTGAGTAATAAATTTAGTAGTAAAAACAATTCAAAAAGATTAAACAGCCAATGGCAACAACATGCCTACTGCTGTTATGCATAATAATAATAATAATAATAATGTCAATCAGTTGGAATGACTTAATCAGAATGAAATGAAATGATTAATGAACTATGGTGTGTTTAACTATGTGGCAAGCCTGGGAAAAATTGGATATTTTTGTTGTTGTTAGTGGATGTTGTTGTTGCTTTCTTCCTTTCTATACATTTTAAAGAACAGGCAAGCTACGATAACCAAAACACAACTTTAATATGAAAACACAATTAAATTAAAAACAGGTTAAGGCCATTTAAAATTACAAAGTGCATTATTATTACTGACTACTGTTGCAGCCTAGATCAAAAAGAAAAATTCCCTGCGCGCGTTCCCTAAGCTTCATTCCGCCCACTCCCCTCGACTCCTCCCCATTCAGCTTAGCCACTCACTTCTATAAAGATAGCTAGATAGTCATAATAATAATAATAATAATAATAATTGATTAATTATACCCCGTCCATCTGACTGAGTTTCCCCAGCCACTCTGGGTGGCTCCCAATAGATAGATAAGGTAAAGAGTGATGAAACACGTCCGGATTCCATTTGACAGCCGCCACATCCCGGGAGCTCCCTGTTCTCTAGGTCACTCCCCACAACCCTCAGTTATTTGACGGCTGGGATAGCTCAGCTGGTAAGAGCGTGAGACTCTGAATCTCAGGGTTGTGGGTTTGAGCCCCATGTTGCATGTAAAAAAAAAAAAAAGATTCCTGCTATTGGATTACTGTATTAGATTCCTGTTATGAGATGATCTTTGGGATCTCTTCTGTGAGACCACCTAAGCGCCTCCCATCTGAAGCCCCGCCCCCAGTCTATTGCCAAAGGGGTCTCTCCAACTATAGAGATGGTACATGGCGGAGAGATCGCCCCCTGGCCGGAAGTCGCGCATAGTCCACAGGGGTGGGGGAAATGGCCATCCTGAACTTCAGTTCCCATAATGCCTTGCAAGCAGGTCTTCTGGTCGGGGCTGATGGGAGTTGGAGTTCAGCCTTTGGGCTATTCCATGTATACTTGGGTTTTATCATATATAATCAGGCTTCCTCAAATTTAGCCCTCCAGATTTTTTTTTGGCCTACAACTCCCATGATCCCTAGCTAGCAGGACCATTGGTCAGGGATGATGGGAATTGTAGTCTCAAAACATCTGGAGTTTGAGGAAGCTTGTATATAATAACAATGTAGATTATTACTCTATAAGATATTATAGATATGTCGCCAGATGTCAAAGAAATAAGCAACTACCTGACTTTTAGAAGACATCTGAAGGCAGCCATGTTTAGGGAAGCTTTTAATATTTGATGAATTATTGTATTTTAATATTTTGCTAGAAGCCGCACAGAGTGGCTGGGGAAACCCAGCCAGATAGGCGGGGTATAAATAAAATATTATTATTACTATTATTACGTATCATTATTATTATTATAGCACACAAATCTAAAAAAGATATAACACAGATATATACATAACACACAATCTCTCAGAGGACCTGTTGACGGCATTTTATCATTGCACTGTGGAGAGTGTATTAACTTATGGTCTGTGTGTGTAGTTTGGGAGCTGCACGGCCAGGGGAAAAACAATGCTGTCCAGGGTTGTAAAGACTGCAGAGAGAATAATTGGGCGCACTCTTCCCACCTTGGATCAAATCTATGCTTCCAGATGTCATAAGAAAGCGGCAGATAAAGCGCAGGATAGTACGCACCCTGGAAATGATCTCTTCCAGCTTCTGCCTTCTGGAAGAAGGTTCGGGGTTATAAAGACCAGGACCAGCTGTCTGAGAAACAGTTTCTATGCAAATGCAATTCTGGTTTTAAACACAGCATAAGGGGTCTCTATAGTATAGTGTATTTTAAAATGGGGTTTCAGAGTTTTTAGGGGGTTTTGAATTTTTATGTAGTTTTTCAATTTCATTGTTCTGCATGGGACAATGACAATAAAGATATCGTATATCAGGGATGCGGGTGGCGCTGTGGGTTAAACCACAGAGCCTAGGACTTGCCGATCAGAAGGTCGGCGGTTCGGGGTGAGCTCCCGTTGCTCGGTCCCTGCTCTCCTGCCAACCTAGCAGTTTTAAAGCACTTCAAAGTGCAAGTAGATAAATAGGTACAGCTCTGGCGGGAAGGTAAATTTCCGTGCACTGCTCTGGTTCGCCAGAAGCGGCTTAGTCCTGCTGGCCACATGACCCAGAAGCTGTACGCCGGCTCCCTCGGCCAATACAGCGAGATGAGCGCCGCAACCCCAGAGTCGGCCACGACTGGACCTAATGGTCAGGGGTCCCTTTACCTTTTCTAATATTTTGCTGGAAGCCGCCCAGAGTGGCTGCGGAAAGCCAGCCAGATGGGCGGGGTATAAGTAAAATATTATTATTATTATTACTATTATTGCGTATTATTATATATACAATAGATATATACATAACATACAGATGTAGAGAAATTTTGAATGCATTATAAAAAGTATTAAAGTCACAATAACGTAGATAAATAAAAAAATACAATATGTATTTTTACAATAGCCCTGCGCGACTTTCACATTCCATATTTATTTATTTTTAAAAAACCAAGCCCCTCCCGCCTCCCCCAGCTTCCTCCTAACCAGGAGAAGCAAGAGAATGTCCTGAGAAGAGAGGGAGGGAACCCGGAAGTGTCGTCACAGCTCGGCGGCCCCTCCCTCCCGCTCCCTTTTTTCCCGGGACCGGAAGTCCGCGCCCGCCTCCTGCAAGATGGCGAACCCGGAAGTCGGCGAGAGCCCGAGCCAGCCAGCCGAGGGGAGCCGGGAGCCCTGAGCTCGGGCTGAAGCGGCGGCAGTGGCCGCCTGGCCTGGCTCCTCGCCTCCGTGCCGGCCTTCAGGCGCGTTACTCGGGAGGAGGAGGAGGAGGGCGGCGAAGTCAAGGTGAGAGCGACCCCCTCCCCCTCCCGGCCCCTCCCACTCCAGTGACGTCAGCAACGCCCCCTCAAGCCAGCCCCCCCACCTGCCCGCTCCCTGCGCCCCTTCCAGCTGAGCTGCTCCCCTTTCCCTCCCTCCCCAAGCCCCTCCCCTTCACTGACGTCACTACACCCCCCAGCTCAGCCCTTCAACCCCCAACTTGTATTGGGGAGGGGGGTGTCTGTCCTCCCCTGCTTGCCCCCTTTCCCCAAATCCTAGTCCTTTCTCGGGTCCCACGGGGAGGGGATGGATTGGCAGCTGGAAGGCAGCCCGCCCTCGTTTCCCCTTCTCCCCCCCCACAACTCTTCTTTTTTTGGGGGGGGGGTTATTTCAAGGAGGGAGCAATTTGGAGGTTGTATTTTTTGGGGGGGGGTATAGGGGAGCCCAAGGAGAGTCCCTCTCCTCCCTCTCTGAAAGGTGGACTGGTTTTGAGTTGCCTCCTATGGCTTTCTGCTTTCCCGATGGGAAGGGTGGGGTGAGTTCATCCCCCAAAGATGTTTGTGTGTGTGTGAGAGAGAGAGAGACACCCCCATTTGCACTGTAACTTTAACGATCCTGGGGGGTCCTTTACCTTTTACCTGACTCTAAAGCAATCAGTCCCACTTTAAACAGCCGCTACTTTCCTGCTCCCTCCCCAAAAAGAGTCAGGAGCTGTGCTTTGATAAGGGTGCTGAGAGTTGTTAGGGGAGCCGGTTTCTCCCCATGTGCTGCTATGGTTCCCAAAGCTCCCTGAGAAGAGGGGTGGGTTGTTAAACCTTTGTAGTTTTGTGGGAGGGGGGTCGCTGTCGTGAACTACAGCTTCCCGGAGCTCCCTGTGGAGGAAGCCGGGACAGTTTACAGCGGCATGATACCGCTTCCATGGTTGTTCCGGCCAGTAGATGGTGTTGTGGTGGCGGGAGGGTCAAGCCGGACAAGTTTTATTCCACCTCTCCACAAATTTTCACTTGTTTCTGTTCACTAATCCAGCACCCCCTGTGTTTCATTTTTGTGTGCGTTCGTTCCTGCTTCCCCTTGTGGTTCCCTCCGTTTCCTCTTGCTTCTCCCCAGATTTGGGGGGGGGGGACTGGTGGTCGAGGGACCTCCATGGAGGACTTGGGGGATAAAGCTGCTTCTTCGGAAATTGAATACACACCTGTCGGTGTGCGTTGTTACATCATATATATGTGTGTTTTTTTTAAAGCAAAGAACTCTGCTTCGACAGAGAGGATGGGAAGCAAAAATGGGGTCTTAACTAGTTCAACAACCACTCCAGTACAGTGGTACCTCAGGTTAAGTACTTAATTTGTCCCGGAGGTCCGTTCTTAACCTGAAACTGTTCTTAACCTGAAGCATCACTTTAGCTAATGGGGCCTCCTGCTGCTGCCGTGCCGGCGGAGCACGACTTCTGTTCTCATCCTGAAGCAAAGTTCTTAACCCGAGGTACTATTTCTGGGTTAGCGGAGTCTGTAACCTGAAGCGTATGTAACCCGAGGTACCACTGTAATTGGAATGGGAGGGAGAAACAGGCTTCCTTCATAGAATTCTAGAATTGTAGAGTTGGAAAGGTCATCTAATTCAACTCCCCTGCAATACAGGAATGTGAACTTACTTCCTCTCACCCACCCTATTTCTTTCTCCCCACTCATCCTCCAACCCCTCCTTATTGGTCAGTGGCCGGACAAAGAGACCTTCCGCACATCTTATCTCTGAGCCCTTCCCGCCTGCGCCTCGTTTCTCTCCCCTCTTCAGACTCCTGTATGGGGGGGGGGCGTCTCCTGCAGAAGGACGGCAATCCTCTTCTCTAATGGTTCTGTCACCCTCTGCATCCTGACCTCTCTCGTCTGAACGAGAAGGGGGCAGATTCCCTTGGCTTCCTGGAGACGTATCGCTTCCGCTTGTTCCCAGATCGCAAGAAGATGTACAGGAGAAGATGGACTTTTCTCCTCTCTCTCTCTCCTGTGATTCATCCTCTTACTTATAGTGTTCCTGGAAGCAGACCTCTGACCCTGTCCTGCTTATCTCTGTCCTGATGGAAGCGCAGTTCCTCCCACCTGTTGAGTGGTTTCTCAGCAGGGGTGTTTTCTTTATGAGGGCGGACCGATTGCCCAAATGTCCTTTTTCCGCACGCTGGGACAGAGACCTCTCAAAATACAAGCCGTTCCTTTCTTTAAATAAAAAATCCTTGTCAAGATTCCAATCCACAGGCCAAAGGGTCGGAGGGGTCAGCACTTTTGCCCTTCGGGTCTTGAGGCCTGGACTGGTTAGAGATCTGAACAAGTCCACCCCCCTTCTGCTGAGCAGAGCTCTCAGTGGGGCAGCTTCTCCTTAATTATGGCCAGCTTCCTCGGTCCCACGGAAATGGGTCCCACTGTTTGCTCGTTCTTGGCCTGGCCCCGAGTTTCTGAAAGCCGGCTGGACAGGGGAAGGAGTTTGCGTTGCCCTCAAAGACTTTTGTGCGTGGGGCTACCGCCGAGGAGCCCCCCTTCCGCCTGTCAGGATAGCGAAGATACCACTTCTCCTTCCTTAAAGAAACACACGACTCTTCTTTCTTGCGGCTGTTCCTTCCCCTCGTCTACTTCCTCCTCCAAGAGGAGAAGACAGGGCTGCTTGAAGCTGACTTAGCTTGGTGTTCTCTGCACTCCTCAGCTGTGGTTTTCCAGGATTTCAGATCGGGAGCCTTTCCCCGGCCCTCCCTGGAGATGCCGGGGATTTGAACCCGGGACCACGCTCGCCCACTCAACTGCACCTTTGCCTCCACCTCAATAAGAGTTAGATTTGCCAGGAGGGTTTGCTCCCCGCTGTACATAACTTTCCTGTCGTTTCTCCCCTGCCCCCTGGCTCCTCCTTTGAAATCCCTTTCCCTTCTCCTCCCCTTTTTTGAAAGGTGCGGTGATTACCGCATTTTTCGCTCTACAAGATGCAGCAGACCACAAGACGCACCTAGTTTTTGGAGGAGGAAAACAAGAAGAAAAATATTCTGAATCTCAGAAGCCAGAACAGCAAGAGGGATCGCTGCGCAGCGAAAGCAGCAACCCCTCTTGCTGTTCTGGCTCCTGGGATAGCTGCGCAGCCTGCATTCGCTCCACAAGACGCACACACATTTCCCCTTACTTTTTAGGAGGGGAAAAGTGAGCCTTCTAGAGCAAAAAATACGGTAATTGGTTGGCAATCTCCAGTGAATTAGCACCCCTGTAGTAAGCACAGCTGTTCTGATTCATTTCCTGGAGCGCCTTCCTTAAAAGGAGCCCACAACACCCCCTCTGGCCAAGGGTGGGGCCGAGCCTTGCTAGAAGCCTGATGCCCTGAAGGCAGCTGGCTCTGGGGTGTGGCAGGCCAGCTCTTTCGAAAGCTGATTTGCCGTGTGCGGGGACACCAGGCGTGCCGCAAACTCCTGACCTCTTTCTGGGCTGTTGCGACATGCTTTGGCATCTGCGTGGCCCAGATTTTGAAACGGGGCCTGCTGACGTTCCTGCGCTGCGGGGGGTTGGGCTACATGACCCGCGGGGTCCCTTCCAATGCTGTGATTCTGGGACGCTGCCCCAGTTTTGCCTTCCAGCCTGGAAGGCTTAAGCTTGCTAGGCTCCCTTATAGCCGAGCTGTGCGGACAGCATTAGGAGGAATGTAGAAAGCTACAGATAAATCGCAAACAGATAGAAACCTCGGCAGGATTATTGTAATGACCTGCAATTTCACAAGAGCATATGTTTAAAGAAGATGAATATATGGAACAAACTAAGTTAATTTGGATATGCCGAAGGTATTAAAAAGTTAATTTAAGGAGCCGCAGAAAGTGGGGGAAGGAAGTCAGGTTTTGAAATGTTAAAATGATTGTAAAATCAGTCAAATGCATAAATCTGAAAAGTATGTAGGAATATAGAAAGCTGCCTAAGTGACGTGTGGCTGCCTCTTGTGGCAGTGAGTCCCTTAAGCTAATTAAGTTTAGTCTGAAGATGTACTTTTGCCTCTTTCTTATGGTTTACTGAGCTTCTTCCTGCAACATTTTCTTTCCTTCTGAGTTTCCTTGTATAGCTTGCTCTTCCTATATTTTAGGGGGTTGGACTAGATGACTCTTGATACCCCTTTCCAGCCCTGCAGTTCTATTATTCTGTGAGGTCAGGACGACATGCTTGGTTCTGTGCAATCCATGCATGGGGGAGACACCAAAGGAGACCCTCCCTTTGGAGATGGAACGAGGGCATCCGCCAGCCCACTTGTGCTAACATTATAGTCTTAACGGGAATGGTGTTGTAACTGGGGGGAGGATGTTGTTTATTTGGGGTGGGGCTGTTTTAAATTGTTCTTAAGTGTTAGTACAGTCATACCTTGGTTTTTGAACAACTTAGTTCTCGAACATTTTGGCTCCCGAACGCCGCAAACCTCCCGGAAGTGAGTGTTCCAGTTTGCGAAAGTTCTTTGGAACCCGAACGTCTGAAGGGGCTTCCGCGGCTTCCTGCAGCCAATCAGAAGCTGTGCTTTGGTTTCTGAACGTTTTGGAAGTCAAACGGACTTCTGGAACGGGTTCCGTTCAACTTCCGAGGCTGTATTTTGCATTTTTCTGGTTCTCTAAGGCTATACTACTACATCCTACTATACTACATATACTAAAAAGGTAAAGTGACCCCTGACCATTAGGTCCAGTTGTGACCGACTCTGGGGTTGCGGTGCTCATCTCGCTCTATGGGCCGAGGGAGCCGGCGTTTGTCCGCAGACAGCTTCCAGGTCATGTGGCCAGCATGACTAAGCCGCTTCTGGCGAACCAGAGCAGCACACAGAAACGCCGTTTACCTATTTATCTACTTGCACTTTGAGGTGCTTTCGAACTGCTAGGTTGGCAGGAGCAGGGACCGAGCAACGGGAGCTCACCCCATCCATCGCGGGGATTCGAACTGCCGACCTTCCGATCAGCAAGTCCTAGGCTCTGTGGTTTAACCCACAGCGCCACCTGCGTCCCTACTACATATACTATGTAGTACTACTACATATACTGCACCCTTTTAAATGCGTTTGTGGAAGGGAGTTTCTTGTTGTTTTCATTTTGACCATTCCCTTATGTTTTGAACCACCCAGAGCTCTTGTGATGAAGGGCGGTAAATAAATATTAATAATATCCTCCAAACAACCCTGCGAAGTAAGTTAGGCCGAGCGTAGGAAGCTGACCAAGGATTGCCCAGTGAGCAGAGTGGGATTGGAACTCGGGACCTCTGGGATATCATAAACGCTGGCGGGTGTTTCTGAGCCTGCGCCCTTGCTTTGACACGAAGGAACTTGCAGCCAGCCTCCTCCACGTAGCCAGGATTAGGCGCTGGGGTCCCTGTGGCTTCTCGTCAGGCTTGAACCCATCGTGCGTCTTCTTTAGAAAATCAAGTCATCACCTCTTATCTGACTCTTCTCCCTGCGAGGGTTTGACGCCACTCAGCAAAACCAGCAAATCTGGCTCTGTTCAGCCCTAGGGCAGGGCATGGAGAAACCCTGGATTTTTCAGCAAACTATAGGCATGCCTCTTTTCTCTTGCCGGAGGGAGGCTTTCTCTGCACGACACTGGGAACTGAGTTTACCCGAGGTTTCTTTTCTTCATGGCGCAGGGAGCCGAGCGCCTTAGCTGCTGACAACTCCCCGGGAAGGTTTCGTTGCAAAAGAATAATTGAGGTGTGCGGAGGGGGACTCCTTTGAAGGCGGGTCAGGTGTGTTGAATGTTGACCCGATACGCTCGGGAGAAGCTCTGAGCTGCCTGCCCCAACAGAAAAGCAGGTTCCAGGAGGAGCGTCACGCGGGGAGAGATCCCTTGCGCCGTTGGGGCTCGCGGATCTGGGCGGCTGCAGGGATGTTTGGGCTCGGCGCGGCTTTCGCGAAACGGCCGGGGCAACTGAGGAAACGGACGGTATGCAGTTTTCTTTCAGGTCTTGGCGTGGGTTAGGACTCTTCGGGGGCAGGTTCTGGGGGGTTCGTACCCATCCTTTCAGAATGTGGGGGATTCCAGGCCCCTGGGAGCTTTTTCCGATGGGGACGTAGGATGCCCCTTGCCGTCAACCCAAAGCCGTTGGGTCCATTTGGTTCAGTATTGCCTGCGCTGACTGACAGCGGCTCGCCAGGACTTCATGCAGCAGGTTCTTTCCCCAGCCCTCCTGGGAAATTGAACCCTGGACCGTCTGCATTCAAAGCAGCCATGGAGCTGTAGAACGGAGCCAGACTCCAGTCCTCGTGGCTTTGAACGAAATAAATAGGAATGTAAGAGACTGTATTGTTTTTAACACTCGATTGGGAGCCTCCCAGAGTGGCTGGGGAAACTCAGCCAGATGGGTGGGGTATAAATAATAATTTATTCTTATTATTATCCTATCCCCCAAAGGAGAATCATAGAATTGTAGCATTGGAAGGGAACTCCAAGGCTCATCCAGTCCAACCCCCTGAAATGCAGGAATCTGAGTCCCTACCTGTATACCTATGACTTTATTTCATCTGATCCATCCACTGCAGTTATTAGGTTTGCAGATGATACCACCATCATGGGTCTAATTACAGGTGGAGATGAATCAGCGTATAGGGAGGAGCTTCAAAAAGTCTCCACATGGTGCCTAGAGAACAGCTTGCACCTAAATAGGAGGAGATGGTGTTGGACTTTTGGAGGAAGAGAGGGGAACAAGCCCCTTTGTATATCGGGGGGGGGGGCTGTGTGGAGAGAGTCTCTTCCTTTAAATTCCAGGGAGTTTACCTTAGTGAGGACCTCACTTGGAAATTCAATACAACCCCAGGTGGTTAGGAAGGCCCGACAGAGACTCCCATTTCCTCAGGGTCTTGCGAAAGGACAACATCAAACAAAAATTGATCATCTCCTTCTACCGGGCCACAATAGAAAGTGTCCTTTCATACTGTATTACAGTGTGGTACGCTGGTTTGACAGCCACGGACAGGAAGTGCCTACAGAGGGTGGCGAATACAGCCCATGACATCATGGGCTGTCCCCGGAGTTCGCTAGATGACATCGCGGGAGACCGCTGCCTCAGGAGAGCGAGGCAAATCCTTAGGGACAACTCACACCCTGGTCAGCACTTCTTTAATCTCCTACCTTCAGGCAGGAAGTACAGAAGTATAGTAAGCTGCACTAATAGGTTAAAAAACAGTTTTTATCCGAGGGCTGTTGGGCTGCTGAATGGACAAAAATAGTGGTGTAATTGACTTCTGACAAGCACACAGAGCGCGAACAAGACTGAGTGTATGGGGGGGGCTTGTTTAATTTCACTGCACACAGGTGGTATAGTGACAATAATTTATTATTATTTTGCTCAACACGAAGCTGGAACCCAGGGCCTTGAGATTAAGAGTCTCATGTTCTTAAACTCATGGCACATCCACCTCAGAAACATCTGTACTGACGGGATGCGACTCTCCAGGGTTTCAGGCAAGGGACCTGCATTTATGTATGCGTTACGTCTGTTGGCATCTGTCAGTCTCCAGAGACAGTGGTGAACACCTCCGGGGGTGAAGTCAAACAGCTGTGCTAGCAGTAATGACGTGATCTCCCTGTATACAGTGGTACCTCTGGTTACGTACTTAATTCGTTCCGGAGGCCTGTTCTTAACCTGAAACTGTTCTTAACCTGAAGCACCACTTTAGCTAATGGGGCTTCCCGCTGCTGCTGCGCCGCCGGAGCACGATTTCGGTTCTCATCCTGAAGCAAAGTTCTTAACCCGAGGTAATATTTCTGGGTTAGCGGAGTCTGTAACCTGAAACGTATGCAACCTGAAGCGCATGTAACCAGAGGTACCACTGTATTCATTGTACGCTGCCCACCTGACTCTGTCATGGATACTTTAGTTGAGATTCCTGCTTTGCGGGATATTGGACCAGATTATCCTCAGGGGGGTCCCTTCCAACTCCACAATTCTGTGGTCCTATGATTCTCATTCCCTGGCTTCATCCTGCTCTGGCTGCTGCGGTGATGGTATTTGCAACCGGAGCTCGAACGATGGAAAAGTCGAGGAAGAGGCGGCGTGACAAAAGTTTGCAGAATCATGTAGGGCAGAACTAGCGGCCTTCCAGTGAAGCTGAGCGTTGGATGATTCAAGATGGGATATAAAAAGAAGTCTTCTTCATGCAGCACAGAATTAAATTCTGGAACGCTCTCCTGCGGGAGGCAGCTGATGACCACCAACCGGGACGGCTTTAAAAGACGATTAGACAAAAAGAACGCCAAATCTGAGGGAGTCTGGTGCAGATAAACCTTTTCTGGATTTCACATCTTGCATGATTTCTCCCCACCCCATAACCACAATGTTCTGTAAATGAAGGTACCAGCTGTCCAGTGTTAGAAACTCAGATATATAATGCAATTGCCAAATGACACCGTAAACCTAGGTTAAGGTCGCACAACGCAACAGAATGTCTAGGCACCAGGGTTTTTTGTGTGTGTGCAATGAAGTTTGTTGTTTATTTCCTTTCTATATGTTTTAAAGAACAAATCGCAATGTGGTTTAAAGGTAAAGGGACCCCTGACCATTAGGTCCAGTCGTGACCGACTCTGGGGTTGTGGCGCTCATCTCGCTTTATTGGCCGGGGGAGCCGGCGTACAGTTTCTGGGTCGTGTGGCCAACATGACTAAGCTGCTTCTGGCGAACCTGAGCAGCGCATGGAAACACCGTTTACCTTCCCGCCGGAGCGGTACCTAATTATCTACTTGCACTTTGATGTGCTTTCGAACTGCTAGGTTGGCAGGAGCCGGGACCGAACAACGGGAGCTCACCCCGTCATTGCGGGGATTCAAACCGCCGACCTTCTGATCGGCAAGTCCTAGTCTCTGTAGTTTAACCCACAGCGCCACCCACGTTGGCCTTACGGCACATTGAAAATGTCAAATAAAACAATCCAGAATAAATTCAATCCAAGCATCAAGGAAAATATTTCAGATCCTTCTCTAAGGGACGTTTGGCTTCCCCCGGTCACCAGCCAGGCATCCAGAGATCTCCATGTGGTCACAATTGGTGCCTGGCTGATTTCTAACACTGCACTGGTCTGGTGTTGGTCCTCATCTCTGATAATTTGAACCCGTGTTGAGGCATCCACATTCCTTCTTGGGGGAAGCATCTTCACTCTGGAACTCCCTGCCTATTGACAAGCGCCTTTCCTGTTCTCTTTTGGGCACTTGCTAAACACATTTTTGTTTAGGCAAGCCAACCCCAGTGCTCACTGGAAGGACAGATCCTGAAGCTGAGGCTCCAAGACTTTGGCCACCTCAGGAGAAGAGAAGACTCCCTGGAAAAGACCCTGATGTTGGGAAAGATGGAGGGCAGAAGGAGAAGGGGACGACGGAGGACGAGATGGTGGGACAGTGTTCTCAAAGCTACCAGCATGAGTCTGACCAAACTGCGGGAGGCAGTGGAAGACAGGAGGGCCTGGCGTGCTCTGGTCCAGGGGGTCATGAAGAGTCGGACACGACTAAACGATTAAACAACAAAACACCCCAGACATGCAGAACGTTGATGGCATTATATAATCTCAGCTTGTCGTTGATTTCATCTTTTTGATGTCTTTTTTGTAAACCACTTTGAGGTTTTCCTTTTTAAAAAAACAACAACCCGTCGAGCAGTGTGTGAATCGTGCAAAATAAATTTGCTTGCGCAGAAAGTGTCTACGTCCTGGGTGCTGACCCCAACAAACCCATCCACCTTCTGTAGCGATTCCATTTTGGGGCGAAGAAACCCAAAGTGTCTGTCTTATGCATCTTCGGTGATCGTCTTCCAAAGCAACTGCTCTATTCCGAACTAAAAAATGGAAAGCGTAATGCTGGCGGTCAACAAAAGAGTTTAAAGACTTTCTGGAGGCAAATCTTTAAAAAGTAGTATAAACACCGGCAACTGGGAAACACTGGCCTGTGAGTGCTCCAGTTGGAGAACAAACAGCCTTGACCAATGGTGTCGTGGGCTTTGAAGACACTCGAACTCAGGACGCAAGGGATAAATGTGCGAAGAGGAAGGCACGCTTGGCACACCCACACTGGGATCAATTCCCGCCCGGAAACCAATCTCCCCACTGTGGAAGGACGTGTGGATCCAGAACTGGCTTCCACAGTCACTTACGGACTCACTGTTAAAACCGTGTTTATGGAAGACAATCTTACTTGGCTACGAGGGATCGCCAAAGAAGAAAAACCTCTCAATAAAAGCCTGAGATCAGACCGTTTAGTCCCTTTTCTCTACGCTAAAAAGAAGAAGAAGCTGCAACCGTTCCTCATCGTGGGGGGATCCCTACAAGGGATCGCGAAAGAAGAAGAAGCATGGGAAATGAGCTTTGCGTGAAAAATGAGCTCGGCGTGAGAACCTGCTGGCCGGGCGATAAAACTTGAAGTGCCCGGTCTTCGGATAAAGCTCACCCCCTGCGACTTTTAGCACCCGGTGTATTGGCGTTTGCATTAACAAAGAAAACTCCAGGGAGGCGTCTCGGATTTACGCTGCTGCTAAAAGGCATGGAATCTTGGGCTTGGGTGTTCTTGCCTGCAGATGGGAACCCTGACAAGAAAGCTATGCTTCTGGACTTGGTCTTGCAAGGGATCTGCTTCTTATGTAGGAATCCGGGTGGATAAAATGATTTAAAAAAAAATAAAATTTAAAAAAATCAGATTTTTTTATTAAATCAGATTTTTAAAATTTAAATCGGATTTTTTATTTAAATTGCCTTTTTAAAATTTAAATTGGATTTTTAAAATTAAATGCTTTTGGAGGAAAAGCCTTTCTAAAGATAGTTTTCTTTTTAAATTACATTATAGTCGAAAGGCTATTCATCAGGAAATAAGGATTTTAAAAAAGTTTTTCATGTGTGCTAAAACTCAGTCTTGAGGTGTGTGGGGTTTTTTTTTTAATTGTTTAACCACATCAGTTAACAAACATGGATACATACGCTATAATGCTATTGTTTTAGTTAAATAAATTGTTGTTAAGGAAATGATTATTTTTCTCCTTCCAATAAAGCACAGCAGAAACGTTGTCCAAATATAAACAGTTAGCTTATTAAACCTCACAGTAGTTTCTTAGTAGTATATAACCAAATCAGTAATTTTCGATATAACCGTAAAAACTTCTCTGGAATTTCATTATTCCAAAAGCGAAACATTTGCCTGGTTGTAAATCTTAAGATGATACCAGTAAGAATGAGTCTGTAAAAAGAAAAACAGATTTAAATCAAGTCTTAGTGACTAGCCATTTAAATCTTGATTTAAATCCAATCCACCCTGGTAGGAATCCTCTAGGTGCGAACCTTCCATCGACTGCTAACTGATGTGGGGCATTTGTAGGGCGCAGGAAAGCAGCTTTTGCTCTGGGCGTTCTGCTTTGTGTTTGCGCGACCGAAACGGAGAACAAGGACTGGATAAGCAAAGGTGATCGGGTACTCGATGGGAAACACCAGATAGGGTGTGGTCCGGCGGGGGCTGACTCACTGGAACTGAATTCTCCTCCCACCATGGCATAATCCTGGAAAGTTGCGGGCACCTCTTGATGTGGCTGATTGGCAGCGAGATCAGGGCAGGCAGGAGGAAGTGTGCTTTTAAAATAACCAGCAATTAACCGACGGGGGTTGGCTGCCAGGGCGTGTTTGCGATTGGCGCTACCTTAGATGACTTTTCTCGAATAGCGTGAGAGAAAGGAACAGGCCGATTTGTGGTGGTCTCCGGGCAGCTCGGTTTCCCCGGGTGCCGTTGGCGGTGTTAGAAACTCAGGTGTACAAGCTAGGCACCAAATGGCTCCTTAAATCAGGGTTGCGGTCGCCAAAATGTTGCCTCAGGTAAAACAAGGGTCTTGTTTTTCAAAGGATGGATTGACTGCGATGGATTCTCAGCTAAACATCCGGCTTGACTGCATCCCAGCTCCTGCCAACCTAGCAGTTCGAAAGCACGCCAGGGCAAGTAGATAAATAGGTACCACTGCAGCGGGAAGGTAAACGGCATTTTCATGCGCTCTGGTTTCCCACAGCCTTACAATGTAGGAGCTTCCCTGGCAGATGACCACCCACCCACCCCCCGCCTCTGATCTGATCCAGCACATCCTCTCTCCTTTCGAAACACTTTCTTCCCCCTTTATTTTTGCTTATCAGCTGGCGGGAAGGGAGTAGCAAGCAGTGGGTTTTCACGGTTGAGGAAGTGGTTTTTCGTTCGGAGCAGCTGGGCGGGAGGGCAGATCTTTCGGCTTAGCGCGGCTCACATGTTAAAAAGGAGCGTTTTCCCCTCCGCTTCCGGCACACCTGCGTCTGTGGGAAGTGCCGTGGGTTCCCCTGGCTCTGCATGATGGGCGAAGCTGGCATTGGGGCGGTTTGGCACCATGGCGGTGCTTTGCCACCTCCCTTTGGAAAGCCGCAACCTCGGGGCCGAGGAGGTTACCCGGGGATGGGCCTTAGGCCCACTGGCAAAGTTCCTGCTCCAAAAGCCAAGGGCCCTCTGATTCCATCTCAAGCTAAGCACAGAAAGGGGAGGCCTGAGGCCCTAAAGATAAAGGAACCCCTGACCATTAGGTCCAGTCATGACCGACTCTGGGGTTGCGGCGCTCATCTTTGCTTTATTGGCCGAGGGAGCCGGCGTACAGCTTCTGGGTATGTGGCCAGCAGGACTAAGCTGCTTCTGGCGAACCAGAGCAGCGCACGGAAATACCATTTACCTTCCCGCCGGAGTGGTACCTATTTATCTACTTGCATTTTGACGTGCTTTCAAACTGCTAGGTTGGCAGGAGCAGCAGGAGCTCATCCCGTCACGGGGATTTGAACCGCCAACCTTCTGACCGGCAAGTCCTAGGCTCTGTGGTTTAACCCACAGCGCCACCCACGTTGCTGCCTGAGGCCCTAGAGAGAGTTAAACTGCGGAACTCCCTCCCACTGGACGCAATGGTGACTGCTAATTTGGATAGCTTTAAAAGAAGATCGGGCAAATTCACGGAGGAGAAGAGGGCTATCGAGGGCTGCTTGCCACTCTGTCTGTGTTCTGTCTCTTCCCTCGAGAGTGGTTCGGGTTCCCAGGAGAGGAGAGTGTTACTGTCGTGCCCAGATCCTGCTCATTGGTTCCCCCAAAATGGCATCAAAGCTCGCCAGCTGTGTTGCCCAGTGCAGGAAATCCACTGGCGCAGTATTCCTGATCAGGAGCCATTCAGCTAGGGACTATTTTTAAAGAGAGCTGGGATTTCCAGGAAGTCAGATCTCACTGCCCAGGAACGCATTCTGCGGGTTTTCTGTCCTGACATGGAATCGGTAGTCACAGCCAGTCAGAGATGTGTGGCTACAACATCCCAGATAAGATCTGACTGCGGGCCGTACTTATCAGCCAGCGGAAATCTTCCCGGAGGCTCTGTGTCATCCGAGGCTGGGTCGCGGAGTTTGCAAATGCCATTTTGCATCTTCAAGGGACCTCTGGTAGAAACTCACGTAAGAGCAAAAAACTCATCCTTGAGCAGCTAACCCGGAATCGAGTAGCGGCGAGCCGGCGAACCTTTACGCTGGTAAAAAAAATTGCTCCTCTGCAAATGGAGAAGTTGCCTTGAGGAAGTCTGAGTTAAAAGGCTTGTCATGTTTGAAAGTTGCTTGCCTGCTTGTTTGTCGTCTTTTCCTAGCGTTTTTGGAGTTTGGAGAGGCAGCCTCTGTGGGTTTTCCTCTGCAGTCAAATTTTGAGTGGAAATCTGGTTGCTGATCTCCTGGCTGGTTGGCTTAAAACAGGCCTAGGCAAACTCAGCCCTCCAGATGTTTTGGGGCTACAACTCCCACCATCCCTAGCTAACAGGACCAGTGGTCAGGGATGATGGGAATTGTAGTCTCAAAACATCGGGAGGACCGAGTTTGTATATTGAAGAGTATTGTGTTGGTGAGCGATTCTCCTAGGTTCCTCTACTGACAGGGCCAGGGAGATGGAGGCAGTACGTTTCCGAGCACAATTCAAAGTGCTGGTGTTGACCTTTAAAGCCCTAAATGGTTCCTGCATTGGATGCGGGTTGGACTGGATGACCTCTGGGGGTCCCTTCTAACTCTGCGACTCCGTGATCCTCCCACAGGTGAGGCACGTATTCCCTGCGCTGCGTACTGCTGGCGAAGCACTAAAACTCCAGTTTCCCGCCAACCGCGTTCTCTGAAACGGCACGGCCCTTGGGGGAAGAGCTGTACCACGTGCATTTTCAGAACGTATAAATCACTACTCCCCACCCTGACCCTTTGGGTTCGCAGCATGTTTTTTTTTCTTTTTACCGTCGCTCTGCCCGTGGTCCCATCTATCAGAGCCGGCTGAGAGCTTATCAGCTCAGATAATTAAATGCTGCCTCTTTGGAAGCTGCTGGGCACCCCTCTAAACGCACACCGGGCAATTGAATCTTGCCCCAGAGGGATCGTATTTCGGTGGGCTGGTTAGGGAACGCTGGCTCAGCAAGTCTCGCTGTTCGGGAGGCTGACCGCTCCGTTCGCATAGATCCCCCCTTCCCTGCAGAGCTGGCAGCCCCTCACCCTTTTCCGAACACCCTCCCTTGTGGAGGGTTCCCTCGGCCTCCTCTCCTCTCCCCTCTCCTTGGGAGTCCTCCGGGCAGCGGCCCCTGGTCTCTGAGCTTCGCCCAAAGAGAGGTGCCTCCTTGCACTGCCTCACAGGGGCCTGGAAAGAGGATTTCCCCCAGCCTTAGTGGCCCTATGGAGACTGGGTAGAGGTGAATGTGAGGCCCAGCACCTTACCTTGGGGGGCAGCAGCAGACACTGCCAGGCCTGCATGGCAGAAAGGCTCCAACTCAGCGCTGGGCACTCAGCTCCCAGAAAGGCCTTGCCCACAGCAAGCACAAGAAACGCCAGCATGGTGCCTCCCTGTTCGCCCGGCCTCCCACTTGTCTGCCCATTCCCAACAGCAAGAGCTGGCGGACTGTGCTCCCTCGCCCGCCCGCTTGCTTGCTTGCTTACTCTGAGGCCACCTCAGCCCCTGGCACCCAGCACCCCCTGGCCAGCCCCAGAGGCACCATTCGCCTGGGGAGCTTGCAGCCAGGGCTGCTGCAACAAACAGCCATGCAAGCCTTTGGGAGGCAGAGACGCGCGAGGGCATCAGAGGAGGGAGCGAAGGAAAGAGGGGCGGAGGCCAGTGTTGCCCGCGGCTCCTCTGATCATCATTCTAGGCACCCCAGGGTGCCACAGCACAACGGTTGAAAGCCACTGGCCTACACGGTTCAGAGTGATGTTGCGGCAAGTACAGTGGTACCTCGGGTTACATACGCTTCAGGTTACATACGCTTCAGGTTACAGACTCCACTAACCCAGAAATAGTACCTCGGGTTAAGAACTTTGCTTCAGGATGAGAACAGAAATCGTGCTCCGGTGGCGCAGCGGCAGCGGGAGGCCCCATTAGCTAAAGTGGTGCTTCAGGTTAAGAACAGTTTCAGGTTAAGAACGGACCTCCGGAACGAATTAAGTACTTAACCCGAGGTATCACTCTGTGTGTGTGTGTGTCTATACTAGTGATGGCTGACCCAGGAGCCTTGGATTGATGAAGATTTCCGCCCAGTGTGTGGCAGCTGCAGAAAAAAAAGCAAATTCCACGCTAGGGATTGTTAGCAAAGGAACTGAAAGTAAAAGCACTGGTGTCATTAATTCCCTTGTGGCGCAACCGTGTTTGGAATGTTAGGGCCGTTCTGGTCGCCTCTCCTCAAAAGGGATATTGCAGACTCGGAAAAAGGTTCCGAAAAGGGCAACCGAGGTTGCAGAGTTTGGGACTTTGTAGTTTCGCGGGAGGGCAAGGAAGACGTTTATAAAATTATAAAGGGCATCCGATTTATTGGGACGGGTAAATGTCCGTTTTCACGCAGTGCAGAGTTAAACTGTGGAACTCCCTCCGCAGGAGGCAAGGACGCTGCCAACCTGAATGGCTTTAAAAGAGGACTGGGCAAATTCGTGGGGGAGAGAATTATTCAAAATGCATTTGGAGCGTAGAACGAAGTGATGGTTCTGTGCTGTGGACTCCTGGAAGCTTCCGTGGCGAGCGAGACCTTTTCCCCAAGCGATCAGGCCTAGGGGATTTAGACAATGGGTGAATTTCTTTTTATTCTCTTTCCCCTCTGCCCCTAATACTGACAAGCTGCACATAGGAGCAAGCTCACTAATGTCTCCTGTTGTCTCTGGCAAAGGTAGAATAAATTGCACGAATTGGATCGGCTTGCTTAAGCTGTGCAGGTCAAAGCAAAATCCCACTCGCCTCAGCTTCAGAAACTTGGTCTACCACGAGATTCTGACAGTTGCTGATAATATACTTTCTCGGTTCCCTTTCCAGCTTGAGGGCTAGAAACTTGAAACGGAATTTATTTATTTGCCGCCTGCACACCCCTGGCTGCTGTTCTGGAATTTCTCTGCTCCGCCGGCCTCCAGTATAACCAGGCAAACTTTCTCTTTCTCAGACGGAGAGAGCGTTCTCCGTTGAATTGAAAATTGAATTGAAAAACTTAAGTGTTCCAGGAGCGGGTGGCAAAGCAGATAATAACAGGGAGGTCTCTTTTTCTTTTCTCTCTCTCCCTCTGTGCTATTGATTTTATACTCTTCATAATAAGTTACCCTTCGTAAAACGTAAGTAAAGGAAGCCCGGCTTAGGCTGCTCTTACGGGAATCGCCGGCTGCAGATTTCCTATCAAAAGCTCTTGCAAAGTTGGGAAAAGGAGGGGGGAAGGGGAAGGAGGAGCAAACCCGTATTAAAAAGTAGAAGTAGTGGCTAAAAAAAGAGAAAAAGACTTCATTGCAGGTGTAGAAATAATTGCAAGGACGGGACCAAGAATCCACCTCGTTCCACTTTTCTGACCATCTGAAGCTGCTGAGAAATTCACAAATACGAAAAGTAACAGGCCTGCACCGTTCGCCTTTTGCACCTGCCCTTTTCAGGTACACCGCCGGAGCACAATTTCTGTTCTCATCCTGAAGCAAAGTTCTTAACCCGAAGCACTATTTCTGGGTTAGCGGAGTCTGTAACCTCAAGCGTACGTAACCTAAAGCGTATGTAACCCGAGGTACCACTGTAATGAGAAAGGACATCGGCGGCCCCAGCAGCTGGGAACGCCTGGACGTCTTTCAAGAGCACAGACTGACACCTTTTAAACAGCTACTATCTTTTAGCTGCGTTCTTTTAACGGCGTCATAAAAAAGGAGATGGCTTTGCTCGTAAATGACAAGCCGTGTGTCGCTCGCTTAGGAAGAAAGCCAAGCAAGAGATTTAAAGCTTCCCAAACCTTAAATTATTCTGTGTCGTCCTCCCCTCTCTCCCCCACTTCCCCAGCTCCAATTCCAGTCCGGTAGAGCCGGAGACACTCACTCTTGGGGTCGTGGGTTCAAGCCCTGTGTTAGGCAAAAGGTTCCTGTCTTGCAGGGGGTTGGGCTAGATGACCCCCGGTGCCCCTTCCGCCTCGACAGTTCTGCGATACTATGGCTGCGGCTTCTGCAGACTTCCTAGGTTTTGCTTGCAGGGTGCCTTGAAGCGGGAAATGTTGAGCGTTGGCAAAGTCTGGGCACCTCGAAGCGGGAAATGCTGAATGTTGGCAAAGGACTCTGGGCACAGTGCTAAGCTGGGGGTGCATGTGGCTTACAGCAATGAGTTTAGTCGTGTTGTTTAGTCGTGTCCGACTCTTCGTGACCCCCTGGACCAGAGCACGCCAGGCCCTCCTGTCTTCCACTGCCTCCCACAGTTTGGTCAAACTCATGCTGGTTGCTTCGAGAACACTGTCCCACCATCTCATCCTCTGTCGTCCCCTTCTCCTTGCGCCCTCCATCTTTCCCAACATCAGGGTCTTTTCCAGGGAGTCTTCTCTTCTCATGAGGTGGCCAAAGTCTTGGAGTCTCAGCTTCAGGATCTGTCCTTCCAGTGAGCACTCAGGGCTGATTTCCTTCCGAATGGAGAGGTTTGATCTTCTTGCAGTCCATGGGACTCTCAAGAGTCTCCTCCAGCATCATAATTCAAATGCATCCATTCTTCGGCTTTCTTTATGGTCCAGCTTTCACTTCATACATCACTAGCTTGGCCTTTTTAAAGGTGAGCCGTTCATCTGGAATGGAAGTTGTTAATGGTGAGAGTTCACAGCAGAGTTCCTGCAAATCTTCGGGTACCTTTGGCTGCCCTCGTGCAGCTAGTTTCTCTTTCCGTTTGTCGCAGACAGAAGGGGAAACCCGGCTTGCGAAATCAGTCCCGACGATGTAGCTTTGTCACTTTCCAAGGAATTCTAGGCATCTTAGACCTCAAGGCACAGGTGGTGGCAGCAGCTGATCTGCGAAACCGGCTGTTCCCCAGGCCACAGACTCTTGCCTCGGAGCTCTGGCGCATCATGCGGAGTTGTTCCCAGGCCCTGTGGTGCAAGACCCTTATCTGAACATCAGGAGAGTGTCAGCATCGCCCTTGAGCCAGTGCCACCAACTGGACTCACACACTTCAGCCCCGACTGGGCTTGGCGAGCTGGGTAGCACTTCCAGAGACCACCTTCTGCACAGGAACAGGTCAAAGTGCTGTGGACTCACAGCTTAGAGTTGTGAGCACCAGATTCACTCTAACAAGAAGACAGTCGTCACACAGCAGAGTATAGCAGGGCATAAACGACTCGGAGAGCAGCTCTGTAGAATATCTTCTTTTATTCTATCTACAACTATAGTACACAACTATGTACAGAGCTACATGAGGTCTAAACGAAAATGCTGAACTGCACTGAGTGTCTGCAGCTGCTCTTAGCAGCAACCTTATCTATACACATGATCTCTCTCTAATACAGTGGTGCCCCGCAAGACGAATGCCTCGCAAGACGGAAAACTCACTAGACGAAAGAGTTTTCCGTTTTGGAGGTGCTTCGCAAAACAAATCTCCTATGGGCTTGCTTCGCAAGACGAAAATATCTTGCGAGTTCCTGCGGGGTTCCCCCCCTTTTTCTAAGCCGCTAAGCCGCTTATCAGCTGATCCGATAAGCTGATAAGATGCTAAAAACCGCTAATAGCGCTAATCCTCTAATCCGTCAATGGGCTTGCTTCGCAAGACGAAAAAACCGCTAGACGAAGAGAATCACAGAACGGATTCTTTTCGTCTTGCGAGGCACCACTGTACTCAGTCTCTCTCTCTCTCTCTCTCTCTCTTTGATGTGAGGCTGGAGCGGAATAAGTAGAGAGCAGAAACCGCCCCCTCCTCTCTCGAGAATCAGCAGAGAACACCAGCAGATTATTGGATATGGGAGGGGTGAAATCTCCTCAGAGAGACCCTAGCTCCGACCAGAGGCCTGTGACGTGTTCACACAGCAGCCAAACTTTGGGGGGAAACAGGCAGGAGGGGGACCTCACCCCCGTCGTAGCAGTGCTCTCCCGACTTGGGATCCCCAGTATCCAGCCTCCGGCGATGGAGGTTGAGGGCAGCCACTGTGGCTGTGGGTTCTCCGCAAAACTGGAGGGATTGTGAACTGCAGGAAGGCGCTCTCTGCTGGAGTGCCACTACGGTCTCCCTTGGGAGATGGTGGACGCTCCTTCCTTGGGTGTTTTTAAGCAGAGGTTGGATGGCCACCTGCCATGGATGCTGTGGCTGAGATTCCTGCAATGCAGGGGGTCAGACTGGATGACCCTTGGGGGTCCCTTCCCACTCCACGCTTCTAACACGCAGCCCAGGGTTGGGAGAACCTGCGAGCCCTTTGGGTGTCTCGACCCCAACGCACATCAAATCAGCTTTCTCCACCCATACTGGCTGAATGAAATTGTAGAACGAGGCAATCTAACAGGAAGGATCCGAAACCGGCGGGACCAGAAGTTTACCGAAGACTGGAGTAAATTTACTGACTATCTGAAAAGTATTTGTGATGATCAGACGACGTTTGTAGGTTTGCAAGAAGTTCTGTGAGAAGTATTAATGGAAATATTGTTAAAATGGAAATGGAGAGAAGATAGGTTAAGAGACATAAAGACAGTATTAAGTTAGGAAATGCATAAGAAGTGATGTAAGACGGAAGATTATCAGAGGTGCTGATGGAAGTCCAGTAAGATTGTATTTGTGATAATTTTGTGTGGTATGTTTTATAATTTTGTATGTTGTTGTTGTTGTTTAGTCGTTTAGTCGTGTCCGACTCTTTGTGACCCCCTGGACCAGAGCACGCCAGGCACTTCTGTCTTCCACTGCCTCCCACAGTTTGGTCAGACTCATGTTTGTAGCTTCGAAGACACTATCCAACCATCTCGTCCTCTGTCGTTCCCTTCTCCTTGTGCCCTCCATCTTTCCAACATCAGCGTCTTTTCCAGGGAATCTTTTCTTCTCCTGAGGTGGCCAAAGTATTGGCGCCTCAGCTTCAGGATCTGTCCTTCCAGTGAGCGCTCAGGGCTGATTTCCTTCAGAATGGAGAGGTTTGATCTTCTTGCAGTCCATGGGACTCTCAAGAGTCTCCTCCAGCACCAGAATTCAAAAGCATCCATTCTTCGGCGATCAGCTCTCACTTCCATACATCACTACTGGGAAAACCATAGCTTTAACTATACGGCCCTTTGTTGGCAAGGTGATGTCTCTGCTTTTTAAGATGCTGTCTAGTTTTGCCATCGCCTTTCTCCCAAGAAGCAGGCGTCTTTTAATTCCGTGGCTGCTGTCACCATCTGCAGTGATCATGGAGCCCAAGAAAGTAAAATCTCTCACTGCCTCCATTTCTGTGTGGGAATATACTTGCCATGAAAGAATGAAATTGTAGAACGTAAGATCAGACAGTTTGCAAGACGGAGCTCACATCCCACATGAGAGGACTCATGTTACAGGACAATAAAGCGTCTTTAACGCCTGCCTTTCTTCCTCCTTCCTCCGCTCCTTTAGGGCATGTTGCAGCGAGGAGGGTGCCGGTGAAGCCTCTCGCTCTCCTTTCCTCCTCCACCGCGCAGCAATCGGGACCCCTCGTTTCATCAACAGCTTCCTCCATGAGGTGGCAAGAAGCCTGATGCCCTCTTCGGCCCTCACCATGGATGGCGGGAAAAGCTTCCACCCGCCTTGCACACACCAGCAGCCGGTCAACATGTTTTGCGGGGTGCCCACCCTGCCGGCCCAACTAAGCATGCCCACCCTAGAGGTGAGTAATCATAATAATACTAATAATTTATTATTTATACCCTGCCCATCTGGTTGGGTGTCCCCAGCCACTCTGGGTGGCTCCCAAGAGAATATTAAAAACACAATGACCCAGTTCTGGGCACCCCGGTTCAAGAAGGACACTGACAAACTGGAATGTGTCCAGAGGAGGGCAACCCAAATGGTCAAAGGCCTGGAAACGATGCCTTATGAGGAACGGCTAAGGGAACTGGGCATGTTTAGCCTGGAGAAGAGGAGGTTAAGGGGTGATATGATAGCCATGTTCAAATGTATAAAAGGATGTCACATAGAGGAGGGAGAAAGGTTGTTTTCTGCTGCTCCAGAGAAGCGGACACGGAGCAATGGATCCAAACTACAAGAAAGAAGATTCCACCTAAACATTAGGAAGAACTTCCTGACAGTAAGAGCTGTTTGACAGTGGAATTTGCTGCCAAGGAGTGTGGTGGAGTCTCCTACTTTGGAGGTCTTTAAGCAGAGGCTTGACAACCATATGTCAGGAGTGCTCTGATGGTGTTTCCTGCTTGGCAGGGGGTTGGACTCAATGGTCCTTGTGGTCTCTTCCAACTCTATGATCCTATGACAATAAAGCCTCAAATATTTCAAACTTTCCTAAACAGGCCTGCCTTCAGATGTCTTCTCAAAGTCAGATAGTTGTTTATTTCCTTGACATCTGTTGGGAGGGTGTACCACAGGACAGGTGCCACCACCGAGACGGCCCTCTGCCTGGTTCCCTGTAACCTCACTTCCTGCAGGGAGGGAGCCACCAGAAGGCCCTTGGAGCAGGATCTCAGTGTCTGGGCTGGACGATGGGGGTGGAGACGCTCCTTCAGGTATACTGGGCTGAGGCCGTTTAGGGAAGGGTCTCCTCACCAGCCATGAGGACTCTCTCCCGCCACATCCGGATTTCAATCCATATTCGTACCTTGGATCCCGAACGCCTTGGAACTTGGATGTTTTGGCTCCTGAACCCCGCAAACCCGGAAGTGACTGTTCCGGTTTGTAAACCTTCCTTTGGGACCCAAACGCCCAGTGGGGCTTCCGATTGGCTGCAGGACCTTCCTGCAGCTAATCGGAATCCGCGATTTGGTTTCCGAACATTTTGGAAGTTGAGCAGACTTCTGGAACGGATTCCGTCCGAGGTACAACTGTATTTATTTATTGGGGGTGGGATGGGTTCTCAGGGTTGGAGACCTCAGGCCTGGGTCCAAATACAACCCTCCATGCCTCTTATCAGGTTCCCTGAACTCGCTCCCCAAAACAAGCACCTCAGTGGCATTGCCTTGCACCCTTCTTGAGTGTTTTTGCATCTCCCTCCGTCAGGGCTGCATCCAACTAAGTTCTACTTGTGAGTAGACCCACTGAAATGACGGGGAACCAGAGTTAATAATAATAATAATAATAATTTTTTATTTATACCCTGCCCTCCCTAGTCAAGACCGGGCTCAGGGCGGCTAACAACCAATAATAAAAACAAGTTGATTAAAATACAATTTAAAAGATTAAGATACAACATTAAAACAATTAGGGAGCAATCTCTTCATAGGAGGAGAAAGGAAAAAGAAAGAGGGGGGAGGGAATCAAACTTATTCTGAGCCAAAGGCCAGGTAGAACAACTCTGTCTTACAGGCCCTGCGGAAAGAAATCAGATCCCGCAGGGCCCTGGTCTCAAGAGACAGAGCGTTCCACCCGGCCGGAGCCACTGTTGAGAAGGCCCTGGCTCTGGTTGAGGCTAATCTGACTTCCTTAGGGCCCGGGACCTCTAAGGTGTTGCTATATATGGACCTTAATGTCCTCCGTGGGGCATACCAGGAGAGGCGGTCCTGTAGGTACAAGGGTCCTAAGCCGTGAAGGGCTTTAAAAGTCAAAACCAGCACCTTAAATCTGACCCTGTACTCCACGGGGAGCCAGTGCAGCTTGAAAAGCACTGGGTGAATATGCTCCCATGGGAGAGACCCCGTGAGGAGCCTCGCTGCAGCATGCTGCACACCCGCTGGAGTTTCTGGGACAGCTTCAAGGGCAGCCCCGCGTAGAGCGAATTACAGTAGTCAAGCCTGGAGGTGACCATCGCATGGTTAGTCATGCCCGTCCATTTCAACATCTCTGACGTGGGTACAGCCCTCAGTAACTGCTGCTACGTTACGCGTTGTGTGTTTGAGTCGTCCTCGTTATGAGCGACCCGTTACTGAATCTGCCTCTTTTGTAGTTTCAGAATTCTGCTTCCAGTTGGTGGACTCAAGCGCCCTATTCATCGGCTTCGTACTCGGCGCCATCTTTCCTGAGCGACAACCAGTAAGTGCTACGCTGCGGGAGAGGTACTGGGTATCACGATTTTATTGGCGAAGCTTCGGTGCGTGAAATAAAAGAGTTCGGCCATGTGATGTGCGTAAGACATCAGCTCTTTTAAACTGAATTTGTTTCCTGCTATACAAAGTAGAAAAAGGACAGCAGTTCCTTCATTTGTCCATGGCAAACTCTTTTTAAAGGAAAAGGAACACAAATGGTTTAGCGCATTGGAAGGGACCCCGATTACCGCATTTTTCGCTCTATAAGACGCACCAGACCACAAGACGCACCTAGTTTTTGGAGGAGGAAAACAAGAAAAAAAAAATCTGAATCCCAGAAGCCAGAACAGCAAGAGGGATCGCTGCGCAGCGAAAGCAGTGATCCCTCTTGCTGTTCTGGCTTCTGGGATAGCTGCGCAGCCTGCATTCGCCCCATAAGACACATCTCCCCTTACTTTTTAGGAGGGAAAAAGTGAGTCTTATAGAGCAAAAAATACGGTAATTGACAGCGACTCAGGACAAAATTCTTGGTGGCGAGAGCCGTTTGATGATGGAACAGACCTCCTGGGAAGGTGGCATGTTTTTAGAAAGAGCTTGGGGGTGCCAGCTGCCTGAGGTTTTTTGGCTGTGGTTCCTGCATCACATGGGGGTTGGGCTGGATGACCTTTGGGGATCCCTTCCAGCCTTACAGTTCCGTGATCTTAGAATCATAGAATCCTAGAGTTGGAAGAGACCACAAGGGCCATCGAGTCCAACCCCCTGCCAAGCAGGAAACACCATCAGAGCACTCCTGACATATGGTTGTCAAGCCTCTGCTTAAAGACCTCCAAAGGAGGAGACTCCACCACACTCCTTGGCAGCAAATTCCACTGTCAAACAGCTCTTACTGTCAGGAAGTTCTTCCTAATGTTTAGGGGGAATCTTCTTTCTTGTAGTTTGGATCCATTGCTCCGTGTCCGCTTCTCTGGAGCAGCAGAAAACAACCTTTCTCTTGTGTGTGCGTGTGTGTGCAACTCCCCGATACGTTTCTGCGATCATATGCAGATTATACTGCCTTGCCAGGCAGAGAGTACGTTTTTATGGAGCAGGGGTGAGCGACCCTGTCTGACCTCCACCTGCCTGCTTTGGTATTTGCGAGCTGGCGGCTGCTTCCCTTTTAAATTCTCGACCTTGCTTAATGGAGTTCAGGAAGCGCTGGCTCGGGGCGGGCTGAGCCGGTGTATATCATTTGGATGTCGTTTTTCCTGCGCTGTCCCCCTATTCTGCGGCACCAACGTCGCTGCCTGGTCCACCACATACAGTGGAAGCGTCCTTATTCGTATCAGGCTACACCTTCCCATTTTAATTCACTATAGTCTACTTGGGCAGTGGATCTCAAGGGCTTCAGACATTCCCCTCCCTGATGTATTCTAAGCGGACATTAGGAGGACCCTGCGGGGACTTAGAACCCATTTACCTGCCCACAGACTGCCTCGCCAGAGTGGTGCATGCTCTGGTTATCTCCCACTTGGACTACTGCAATGCGTTCTCTGTGGGCCTACCTTTGAAGGTGACCCGGAAACTGCAACTAATCCAGAATGCAACAGCTAGACTGGGGACTGGGAGTGGCCCCCGAGACCATATAACACCGGTTCACCGGACCCCCAAAAACCATCTAGTCCAGCCCCCTGCAATGCAGGAACCACGGCTAAACGATCTGTGGCAGAATGATGGTCTTCTTTAAAACGCCCAACAAGCTCACCACTTTCCCAAAGAGCTGTTTCCACTGCCCTACAGCTCTCTCCCTCAGAAAGATCTTCCTCATACTGAGCTGGGACCTCTTCCGTGACATTTTAATCTGTCGGTTCGGCACTCACCCTCTGGAGCATCAGAAAACAGGCTTGCTTCACCTTCCCTGAGAGAGCCCTTCAGATGCTGGGTATGGCATTCATATCAAAAGCCGGCCAGCAGAGCTGAAATGAAGACCAGGTCAACTTTTAACCTTTTAATCAGAAGGTTGGCCGTTTGAATCCCCGCAATGGGGTGAGCTCCCTTTGCTCGGACCCTGCTCCTGCCAACCTAGCAGTTCGAAGGCACGTCAAAGTGCAAGTAGATACCTTCCTCTGGCGGGAAGGTAAACGGGGTTTACGTGCGCTGCTCTGGTTCGCCAGAAGCAGCTTAGTCCTGCTGGCCACATGACCCGGAAGCTGTACGTTGGCTCCCTCGGCCAATAAAGTGAGATGAGCGCCGCAGCCCCAGAGTCGGTCACGACTGGACCTAATGGTCAGGGGCCCCTTTACCTTTACTTTAGCTCAGAAGTTGAACAGAATGTGTTCCGGAAGTCTGTTCAACTTTCAAGACGTTCGGAAACCAAGGTGCAGCTTCCAGCTGCTGCAGGAAGGTCCTGCAGCGAATCGGAAGCTGCGGAAGTTGCGTCAGACGTTCAGGTTCCAAAGAACGTTCGCAAACCGGAACACTCACTTCCGGGTTTGCGGCGTTCGGGAGTACCAAGGCATCCGGGATCCAAGGTACGACTTTAGTCTTATTTTTAGGGGAAAACAACAGCAACAAATAGTATTTCTCCTTTTCTCTTTAATATAAAAAATATTGTCACTGGCACAAGATAGAACAAGTTTTTTTGGGATTATTAAAAAACACACACAAAAGTGAGCAGCGAGGAAGTCGAAAGCAGAACCGTTAGCTGCACAAGGCCAGACATTTCCATAATCGCCCCCCCCATCTATGTGTAGTTAAAAGTATTGGGGATCCACCCAGAATCTTTTCCCGATTTCCTGCGAATTGCCCAAGCACCTAGGTTTGCCCAAGCACCTAGGTTCGCAGTCCATACCTTTGACAAGCTATGCACCAGGGCATCACTCAGCCCCAAAACCCTGGAGGTGGGACAACGGCTCGGCCTTCAATCTACTGCAGCGTTTTGGAAAGAGCCCCCCTTGTCTGGGGCAGCGATACCCGGGCACCTGGGTGAGGAGGGGGGAAGAAGAAGAAGAAGAGGTTCCCAAGCTGGCACCCCTTTTTCGGCAGCAAGCCTCCCGGTGCACGGTTTCACGGCCAATTCCGCTGCAGACGACGCCCCTGCTTGGAAACGGGTCTGCTTTTTCTTTCTTTCTCCTTTCGAGAGTATTCCTGTAAATTCTACTTTCTGAAGCCTCCTGGGAGGTGTTAACAGAAGTTCTTCTCTCTCCCCCCCCCTCCCGCCGCTGCATATTGAATTGCAGATTGTAGACGTGATCGATTGCAGCCCTCGCCTTCTTCTCTCCCTGTGGCCGTTCTCACCCAGCTTTGCTCAAATCCGCACGTGGCTGGACTCCCCCCCCCCCATTTCTTAAAAACTAGAAAAAGGGTGTTTGTTCAGTTTTCAGAAATAACCATATCCAAACGAAATAAACAGGGCAGGTTAAAGACAGCCCTTTTTCATGCAGCGCCTAGTACTAGTTGCTGGAAACTTTAGAAGGGGGGAGGGCGCGATTCCTGAATTCTGGGTGGTCACCGTGAGATAATAATAATAATAATAATAATAATAATAATAATAATAATAATAATAATAATAATAATTTATTTATTTATACCCCGCCCATCTGGCTGAGTTTCGCCAGCCACTCTGGGCGGCTCCCAATCAAGTGTTAAAAACAAGTAACCGTTAAATATTAAAAACTTCCCTGAACAGGGCTGCCTTCAGATGCCTTTTAAAGATAGGATAGTTGCTTATTTCCTTTTCATCTGAAGGGAGGGCGTTCCACAGGGTGGGCACCACTACTTCTGTCTTGTCAGGATTCAGCCTCAGTCTGTTAGCCGCCATCCATCCTCCAGCCACCTCCAGGCACTCACACAGGACCTTCACCGCCTTCACTGGTTCTGATTTAAAGGGGAGGTAGAGCTGGGTGTCATCTGCATACTGATGAACACCCAGGATCCCGGACTAGATCCCTGATCCGGCACGGCTCCCCTTGCATTCTCGAAGCTGAGATAGCTCAGCCAGCGGAGCGCGAGACTCTTTAAGTCTCCAGGTTGTGGGTTCGAGTCCACGTCCAGGCAAAAGCCCTCTGCGTCGCAGGGGGTTGGAGTTGTTCGACCCTCACGGTCCCTTTCCCAGCTGTACAGTTCTATACGATCCTTCCGAGTGCCGCAGGCCTGCCAGATTAGCCGCCCGCCTTGGCTAGCGCCGCCCGCTCTGGCTGGCAGCGTCTCTTCGGAAGGGACGGGGCTTTCCTGGACTGGCCTCCCTTTTCTCCTAATCTGGAGGTGTCGTCAGCGGGTGGAAGCTGGGGTCTGCCAGACAGTGTGCCGGCCAAGCAGTTTCAGTCGGCCAGGGATCCCCATAGGGGTGTTCGCTGCCGGTTCTTGAGAACTTAAAATAATAATTTCTCTATCTCTCTGGCTTCAGCTGAGCCAGTCGCTTTCAAATCTGCAGCTGCTTCTTACTTGAAGGATGGTGAAGCAATGGGGCAGGGGAGAGAAAGAGGTTGGGAAGGACAGTTCTTCCCTCGGGGCGGCAATGAGGACTTTGCACTAGTAAAACCGAAACCGATGATGTACGCAGAGCAGCAAGGGCAGCAGAGACGGGAGGCCGCTGTAGCTTATCATGATTTTTTCCAGAGGTCAGAGAGCTGGTTTTTGCAGCCACCTGTACAGGGCTGGATTTAGGTTTGATGAAGCCCTAAGCTACTGAAGGTAGTGGGGCCCTTTCTATGTCCAGCCGTCCTTTGCCAACAACAAATTGTTGCCGCTGGGGTTTTTTTGTGTTGAATATATGCTATATGGTCATTTATGGACCTAACAGGTATCTCGAGCCATTTGCACATCACAAAATACAGTGGTACCTCGGGTTACATATGCTTCAGGTTACATATGCTTCAGGTTACAGACTCCGCTAACCCAGAAATAGTACCTCGGGTTAAGAACTTTGCTTCAGGACGAGAACAGAAATCGTTCTCTGGCGGCGTGGCAGCAGCAGGAGCCCCCATTAGCTAAAGTGGTGCTTCAGGTTAAGAACAGTTTCAGGTTAAGAACGGACCTCCAGAATGAATTAAGTACTTAACCCGAGGTACCACTGTATGTATTTTATCAAAGTAATTGTTGAACTGAAATACAATTAAGAAGAAGTATATTAATAGCTTAGTACAATTAAGAAGAAGTATATTAATAGTGAAATAATTATTCAGCTCTAACTTAAAATGATTTTTTATTCGTAACAAACTTAATAATGCAAACACAAATAAGAAAAGTTCATTCGGAAACACAATTTACAAAGACTCATAATCTAGTCTCTAGAAACTTGCTATAACATGAAATAATAAGAGGTGTAAATATATGAAGCAAACTGCCAATAATTAGAAATAGCAGAATGAAGGCACCCTATATATAGAAATGAGCAAACCAGTGATATTTTAGGGAGCAGGCTTCCATCCTAGGAGCCTACACAACACAAAACACTGTATCTAGGTTTTATTTTATTTCTTTTTTCTCTTATATATTCATAAACACATCCTCGCTGCCCCTCCTCCCAGTTTACAAAAAAGCAGTATTCAGAATAGCAGTTTGCATGACGACCCACTATGGAAGCCAATAGCGCAATAAAATCCCAAGCTGTAACAATTAACCGCACGTTTATTCAACGTGCAATCAAAGCTCATTTAACTGATCAACGGAATCGATAGGTTTGCTCCAGTGGTACCAGCTTGTCAAGCACACACACACACACCGCTGCCCCATCGCCTCCTTTGGGAGCCGCTGAGTTTCGGCATCCAGCTAGCCCTCGGCAGTAAAGGTAAAGGGACCCCTGACCATTAGGTCCAGTTGTGGCTGACTCTCGCTCATCTCGCTTTACTGGCCGAGGGAGCCGGCGTACAGCTTCCGGGTCATGTGGCCACCATGACTAAGCCGCTTCTGGCGAACCAGAACAGCGCACGGAAACGCCGTTTACCTTCCCGCTGGAGCGGTACCTATTTATCTACTTGCACTTTGACATGCTTTCGAATTGCTAGGTTGGCAGGAGCAGGGACCGAGCAACGGGAGCTCACCCCGTCATTGCGGGGATTCGAACCGCTGACCTTCTGATCGGCAAGTCCTAGGCTCTGTGATTTAACCCACAGCGCCACCCGCGTACCTAGCACTCGGCAGACTTGGGTTCAAATCCCCACTCAGCCAGGAAATGCAGCGGGTGGCCTTCGGGGGGGGGGCGGGAGCTGCTCTTCTCTCAGCTCAGCCCTACCTCACAGGGCTGTTGTGAAAATTGAAAGAGTCGAGGAGCGGGGAGAGGCGCCGTGCCTGATGCCCCTTGTAGGCAAAATATTCCAGTAATGAACAAATTAAAGAGCCATCTAGCTGGTCGGTTTCAGGGGGAAAGGTACTGGGTTAGATGACCCTCACCCAGCGAGGCAGTTCTTATCACGCCCTTCCGCAAATTCACCGTTCCCTCTTTCCCTTCCAGGCAATATTTTGATTTCTACTCCGGCGGGCAGCCGTTCTCTGACGCCAGCTATGCAACTCCAGGCCTCGCCGATTTCTTGAAGAACGGCGACTTTCCTCAGGTAAGCCCCGGCACCCCCCTGCTCCTTTGAGTGTCAGGTCTGTTTTCTCCATTGGGATTAGGTCAGCGTTCGCGGTGCGTGGGTTTCTTCTCCCTTCACCTTCCAGGGAAAAGAACCACCTCTGCTTTCTTGCTTTCGTTCTGGACAGGTTCAGGAAAAGGGTTTATGGCGAAGGCAGGTGTGCAACGACCATCTGCCGTGTGATTTGACTGTGGCAAGTTTGGAGGTGATTGAGTGTTTGTTGGGCCTTTTTCCTTATTCAGCAAGTCCTTTTTATGCTCTTGGGGTGTTTTGTGCGTGTTTTGAAACTGGTAAAAGTCCCTTTCAGAGATGGGCTTTACCCAAAATCTTTCTCTCTCTCATTTCTTTATGTTGTTGTTGTTATAATTTAATTTAATTTAATTTAATCATATACTGCCCTTCGTTCAAAGATCTCAGGGCGGTTTGCAGGACAAAAATACAGGAGAAAAGCACAATAAATAGCGTGAAAGCAAAAGAAAACAATGATGCATTTTCGTTCGAAGAAGTCAGTCCTGCTGCTAAATGCTGCTATAAATTACAATTAATCCAGAATGCGGCAATTAGACTGGTGACTGGGATCTGCTGCCGAGACCACATAACATTGGTCTTGAAAGACCTACATTGGCTCCCAGTATGTTTCTGGGCACAATTCAAAGTGTTGGTGCTGACCTTTAAAGCCCTAAACGGCCTCGGTCCAGTATATCTGAAGGAGCGTCTCCACCCCCATCGTTCTACCCGGACACTGAGGTCCAGGGCCAAGGGCGTTCTGGCAGTTCCCTCACTGCGAGAAGCCAAGTTACAGGGAACCAGGCAGAGGGCCTTTTTGTTAGTGGCACCTGCCCTGTGGAACGCCCTCCCACCAGATGTCAAAGAGAACAATAATTACCAGACTTCTAGAAGACATCTGAAGGCAGCCCTGTTTAGGGAAGCTTTTAATGTCTGATGGATTACTGTATTTTAATATTTTGTTGGAAGCCACCCTGAGTGGCTGGGGAAGCCCAGCCGGATGGGTGGGGTATAAAGAATATATTATTCATATTCTTATTATACCAACATGAGCAAAGTATTGCAAGGCATTGCTTTTGAGTTTATTGGTGTCGAGAAACTCTCTTTTCTAGAGGCCTAAAAGTTGAAGCGTTAGGAGAAGCTGAAATTTGTCAGGGGAATTTGGAGAAAGGCAGTGTTCTTTTATCCGATTCCCTTCTAACGAAGGAAAGCAACATTATTCCACCTGAAACTCGTGGTGATTTAGGGATGACTGATACTGGCTGATGGTATTACTTTTGTGCCTTCCTTAAGTTCAGTGGTTTCCTCTATTCAGTTCCCCTCTTTCTTCTCTGGCTAATAGCGCTATATTGTGATACTTATTTCATTGTAACTTACCTGTAATCTGGATTTGCTTTGTTGATGTTGCTGATACTTATTAAATTTGCATACCGTCCTATACCTGCTGGTCTCAGGATGGTAATATATTATAATGAGGATTATTACTGATTATATTTAGAGCCTTTGTACGACCCTCTGCGGGCAGACAGGCTCCCAGGGAGGCTGGCATACCATCCATTAGGTAAAGGTAAAGGGACCCCTGACCATTAGGTCCAGTCGTGGCCGACTCTGGGGTTGCGGCACTCATCTCGCTTTACTGGCCGAAGGAGCCGGCATACAGCTTCCGGGTCATGTGGCCAGCACGACTAAGCCGCTTCTGGCGAACCAGAGCAGCGCACGGAAACGCCGTTTACCTTCCCGCCGGAGCGGTACCTATTTATCTACTTGTACTGGCGTGCTTTCGAACTGCTAGGTTGGCAGGAGCAGGGACTGTGCAACGGAAGCTCACCCCGTCGCGGGGATTCGAACCGCCAACCTTCTGATCAGCAAGTCCTAGGCTCTGTGGTTTAACCCACCCGCGTCCCTACGTTTGTTATAAAACCTTGCAAATGTAATTAAGAAGAATTGAAGCCCGTTGTTGTTGTTGTCAGCATCAGTCTGACTCGAGAGACAATGGAGTTCACCTCCGAGGGTGAAATAAAACCGCTGCGTCAGCAGTACCAACGTGACCTCCCTTGGGGCGCCAGCCTGGGCCGTGCGGCTGGAGGTCCTGGGCTGCTCAGATGACAAGACTGTCAGAAAGCTCTTCCTGATATTGAGTCAGAATCTCCCTTTCTTGTCGCTTGAAGCTTCCTGGTCGAAGTCCTGCCTGAAGCTTCCTGGTCGAAGTCCTGCCCTCCGGAGCAGGAGAAAACAGGCTTGCACCCTCTTCCACGTGGCAGCCCTTGAGATATTTGAAGATGGCTATCCTATCTCCTGTTGTCTTTGTCAATGGAGTTTTCTTGGCAGGGACACCGGAGTGGCTTGCCGGTTCCTGCTCCAGGTGGATCACGTTTGGTCAAAACTCTCCACTATGACCTGTCCATCTTGGGTGGCCCTGCATGGCATAGTTCATAGCTTCTCTGAGTTATTCAAGCCCCTTTGCCACAGCAAGGCAGTGATCCATGAAGGGGATCAAACCTCTCCATTCTTAAGGAAATCAGCCCTGAGTGCTCACTGGAAGGACAGATCCTGAAGCTGAGGCTCCAAGACTTTGGCCACCTCCTGAGAAGAGAAGACTCCCTGGAAAAGACCCTGATGTTGGGGAAGATGGAGGGCACAAGGAGAAGGGGACGACGGAGGACGAGATGGTGGGACAGTGTTCTCGAAGCTACCAGCATGAGTCTGACCAAACTGCGGGAGGCAGTGGAAGACAGGAGGGCCTGGCGTGCTCTGGTCCAGGGGGTCACAAAGAGGCGGACACGACTAAATGACTAAACAACAACAACAATCCTATCTCCTCTAAGTCTCATCTTTTCCAGGCTAAACATAGCGAGCACAAACCGTTCTTGGTTTCCAGACCATTGATCGCCTTGGTTGCCTTCCTCTGCAAACAAACCTTCCAGCTTGTCAACAGTCTTCTTAAATTGTGGTGCCCAGAACTGTGGTGTCCAGAAGGAACTATTCCTTCCCTTGATCTGGACACTAGACTTCTGTTGATGCAGCCTAGAATAACATTCGCTTTTTTTGCTGCTGCATCACACACTGGGCTCATGTTCAGCTTCTGGTCCACTAAGACCCCTAGACCCTGTATAAGGGAAGCCTCTACATCAGGTACAGGAGGTGCTGAGACCCCATGTCATCCGCGGTTTAATAGCCTAGGAGGTGAAAATGTGTTTTTATTTTCTCGCCCCCACCCACCCATGTTTGCATGCAGTGCCTGAATTAAGAGCAGTAGCCTTCTATCTATATTGGTAACCTATAGTCTGTCCCAGAGTCTGGTTCTAGAAACTGTATCAAATGCTGCTTTTAGGTCGACGAAGGCAGCGTATAGTGAGGCCTGCCCTCTTGATTTGTATTTGTCGATGAGATGTTGTAGCATTAGGCAGTGATCTGTCTTGGACCTTCCGGGTCTCAAGCCCGCTTGTTCTGTTGCCAGAATACAGTGGTGCCTCGCAAGACGAAATCAATTCGTTCCACGAGTTTTGTCGTCTTGCGATTTTTTTCGTCTTGCGAAGCACGGTGTCGGGAAAGTTTTGGAAAAGCTTCCAAAATCACCAAAGTCTTTAAAAACCTCAAAAAAGGCTACCACACCGCGTACTATGAGTTGCTCCTCGAAGTCAAGTCGCAACTGTCTTAACGGTGTTAAGAAAAAGGAAACAAACTTGCAAGACGTTTCCGTCTTGTGAAGCAAGCCCACAGGGAAAATCGTCTTGCGAAGCAGCTCAAAAAACCCTTTTGTCTAGCGAGTTTTTTGTCTTGCGAGGCATTCGTCTTGCGAGGTACCACTGTATCTTCATTCTCTAGCCATTCTGTAAACTTATTAAGGAGGTGCTTTGAGTAGAGTTTACTAATCACACTTAATAAGCTAATCGGCCTATAATTCGCTGGGTCTCCTCTGTTGCCCTTTTTATAGATTGGGACTATTGTGGCTGTTCCCCATTCCCTTAGGATGTGGCCAGTGTCATCTATGTAGGTGAAGAGGGTGGCTCAGAAAGGTGACCCACCCACCCTGACTGCAGACGTAATCAGCTGACCCGACTGCACCTTGAGGCGCCCAAAGACAAGCCTTACCTGCAAGGCACTTATTTTCCTTGGAAGGGTGCCAAGTGCAGGAACTTAAAAATAAACCAGGCTTTCAATCACTACCAAGTAATTGGATGCACCCCATCAAATCCACCCACGTCTCGCCTGCCAGCTCCAGGACCAAAAGGAGGTGGAATAAAGCCAGATTCCGTGCGACACGAAGTCGCGCCCTAAATCAGAATACCAGAACGCGAGAGGCGCTTTTCATCTATTGATAGCTGCTTCTTACCTTGCCGGAGGGAGGCTTGTCAGCAGCTGTTCACGTGGGGCGAGTTTAGAATGGGGTCCCCCTCCCACCATTGCCTTTTATGGCACAGAGGTCCTAAAGTATTTAAGCGAGGCTATAAACAAACTGTTGTTGTTGTTGCTGCTGCTGCTGCTGTTATAATTCGTTACCCGCCCTTCACCCACCCAGGTTGGGTTGCAACAATTAGAATGCAACATTAATAATACAGCGCAATATTACCATATTTTTTGCTCTATAAGACCTCCAGACCATAAGACACACCTAGTTTTTGGAGGAGGAAAACCAGAAAAAAAAATATTCTGAATCCCAGAAGCCAGAACAGCAAGAGGGATCGCTGCGCAGTGAAAGCAGCAATCCCTCTTGCTGTTCTGGCTTCTGAGATAGCTGCGCAGCCTGCATTCGCTCCATAAGACGCACACGCATTTCCCCTTACTTTTTAGGAGGGGAAAAGCGAGTCTTATAGAGCAAAAAATACGGTACACAATTGGCCTGCAGCCAATCAGAAGCCCCACCAGACGTTCAGGTTCCAGAAGAACATTCGCAAACTGGAACAATCACTTCCAGGTTTGCGGCATTCAGGAGCCAAAACATTTCTCTTGCAAGGCGTTTGGGATCCAAGGTTCGACTGTATTGTGTTTTAATCTGGAACCTTAGGGTGAAGGGTTGGGAAGGAAGGAAGGAAGGAATCTTAGTCCTTAATTCTGTGAGACCCCTTTTGCTTTGCACAAACAAAGCAACAGGATGGTAGCAGCCAGTGATAAGGGACAGGGAATCTTCCAATGCTTTTCGATTTTTCCCGTTCCGTAAAGTTCTTTGATAACAGCAAACGGGTGCCAGTTGCAAAGGACAGTCTGGGACAAGCATGGCAGTTCCAACGTTTTTGTCTTTGACAAAAGCCATGCTTATTTTTCCCTGGCCTTTGGCACACACGCAAACGTATATATGCATGTATATTATATAAATATATAGGCCCACTCTACTCTTGTGAACGTAATTTGTTTTAAGCTGGTTTTAATACTGGGGTTTTTTTAGTTTCTCCAAGCTGCCCTGAGGGTCTTACAACGGTGAACCGTTGTAGTAGGTAGTGATAATAAATGCCAAATTAGATCAGCCTCCAGAGCACCAGAAAAAGTCTCCAAAGCGGTATAGAAATAATAATAATAATAATAATAATAATAATAATAATAATAATAATATCTCTCCAAAAGCTGCCTAAACATTCCATTTTGGAAATTGTAACCTTGGTTTTATAGGGACACGGGTGGCGCTGTGGGTTAAACCACAGAACCTAGGACTTGCCGATCAGAAGGTTGGCGGTTCGAATCCCCGCAACGATGGGGTGAGCTCCCGTTGCTCGGTCCCTGCTCCTGCCCACCTAGCAGTTCGAAAGCACACCAGCACAAGTAGATAAATAGGTACCGCTCCGGTGAGAGGGTAAACGGCGTTTCCGTGCGCTGCTCTGGTTCGCCAGAAGCGGCTCAGTCCTGCTGGCCACATGACCCGGAAGCTGTACGCCGGCTCCCTCGGCCAATAAAGCGAGATGAGCGCCGCAACCCCAGAGTCGTCCACGACTGGACCTAATGGTCAGGGGTCCCTTTACCTTTAACCTTGGTTTAAGGAGCTGTTGGGTGCCTGGCATTTATATATCTGAGTTTCTAACCCTGCTTCCGTAAAGGTTCAGCCAGCTGAAGTTTTAGTTGGCGGCTCAACTAAAAAGAAAAGCCTGAGGAAACGAGTCTAACCTAATATAACGGTTAATCACAAACCCATAAGGAAAGCGACCTTATACTGAGTCAGATTGAGCTGGCAGCGGCTCTCCAGCCTTGCCCGGAAAGGTTTATTTCCCCCCGTTTTCTTAATCGACCCTGAGCCGCCGTGTTCCCCTTTAGAAACGACAGCGCAACATTTGTAACGAAAGCTCTCTTTTTTACAATAAACTTTTATTGAAAGTTTTTCCACGTAAGATACAATAAAAATCACACTGATCTAAGAAAGAAAAATAGAAAGGAAGGAAGTGGAGGAAAGGAAGAGAACGAAGAAGAAAAGACAGGGGGGCGGGAGAGGAGGAAAAGGAAGAGACTAAAGAAGGAAAGAAAGAGAGAAAAAAGAGGAAAAGGAATAAAGTCCTGTATTAAAATTGAAGTTCTGATTTAAACAGGAGGTGGCCCTTGTTGTTGTTGTTGTTTAGTCATTTAGGTGTGTCCGACTCTTCGTGACCCCCTGGACCAGAGCACACCAGGCACTCCTGTCTTCCACTGCCTCCCGCAGTTTGGTCAAACTCATGCTGGGAGCTTCGAGAACACTGTCCAACCATCTCGTCCTCTGTCGTCCCCTTCTCCTTCTGCCCTCCATCTTTCCCAACATCAGGGTCTTTTCCAGGAAGTCTTCTCTTCTCATGAGGTGGCCAAAGTCTTGGAGCCTCAGCTTCAGGATCTGTCCTTCCAGTGAGCACTCAGGGCTGATTTCCTTCCGAATGGAGAGGTTTGATCTCCTTGCAGTCCATGGGACTCTCAAGAGTCTCCTCCAGCACCAGAATTCAAAAGCATCCATTCTTCGGCGATCAGCCTTCTTGATGGTCCACCTCTCTCTTCCGTACATCACTGCTGGGAAAACCAGAGGTGCCCCTTATACAGAGTCAAATTGTTGGTCCATCTAGCCTATGGCGGTTTGCAGTGGCTCTCCAGGATTTAAGGCAGGGAATTTTTTGGTCGGCAACCTGGCATCGGGAGATCTCCATGTGGTCACAATTAAAAAAAGCACACTTGGGGGATTTCTAGACCTGCCGATGCCACCAGGGACGGAACCTGGCTCCTTCTACATGCCAAGCAGACCCTCTGCCCCACAGGTGTAGCACCAGGAAGCTGGCACGCGGCGAGGAACAACCAAAACATCCAGCGTTTAACTGGCGACGCTTTTTTCTTCTCTTAGTTGCTGTTTTGTTTTCTTCTTAAACCCGTGCCTCTTCTAATTGCAAGCCAAGGGCAGCTTTTGACCTGTGCAAACAGCTTCCCCCAATCCTTCTCGTGACACCCCCTTCTCTTGCAAGAGTACAAAAACGTAGGTGTTCGTCATGTGTAATTTTTTTTTATTTTATTTTAAACAATCAACCCACCATCCTTCCAGAAATTGCTTCTTGCATGTTCATGATTCATAGAATCATAGAATCATAGAGTTGGAAGAGACCACAAGGGCCATCGAGTCCAACCCCCTGCCAAGCAGGAAACACCATCAGAGCACTCCTGACATATGGTTGTCAAGCCTCTGCTTAAAGACCTCCAAAGTAGGAGACTCCACCACACTCCTTGGCAGCAAATTCCACTGTCGAACAGCTCTTACTGTCAGGAAGTTCTTCCTAATGTTTAGGTGGAATCTTCTTTCTCGTAGTTTGGATCCATTGCTCCGTGTCCGCTCCTCTGGAGCAGCAGAAAACAACCTTTCTCCCTCCTCTATGTGACATCCTTTTATATATTTGAACATATAAATATATATTCTCTTGCAAGAGTACAAAAACGTAGGTGTTCGTCATGTGTAAAATTTTTTTTATTTTATTTTAAACAATCAACCCACCATCCTTCCAGAAATTGCTTCTTGCATGTTCATGATTCATTCTGGCTCGCGTCCGTTCAAGATTACCACTTCCACAGGCCGCGTGAACCAGTAGCGTGACACTTTTTTTTTTAAAAAAAAAACCTTTCTAAAGAACTATTTTCTGGCGCGGATTGGGCAAGGGGCTTTTTGCAGGCTCCGTTATGGCTTTTTTTTTTGAGGGGTGGGGGGAGAAAGGGCAACGAGGAACAGTTCCTGTTAGGTTCCCAGAGGTTGTGGCAAAAGTTGTTGTTTACTATTATTATTAATAATAGCAACAACAGAAAGATGCCACCCTGAGAGCAGCTGTTTGGGTCTGGAACGGAAGCTTCGAAAGTTCCCTTTTCAAGCCAGCCTTCGCTGGCAACACCCCAGGAGCCCGCCTTCTAAATTTAGCCTTTATTTGGTTTGCTCTTTTCCCAGGGGGTGGGGGTGGTTGTTGGCGGGGAGGGGGAAACGCAACTTTTAAAACCTTAAAACTTAACACGGGGCCTGAGCCGGGTTGGGTTGGGAGCGCTGGGAGGAGATGCCAGCTTCGCTTTTGGGCCCCCGAACCCAAACCCCCTTTCTGTATCCTTTTGTTTACAGTGGCTCTGTGGTTTAAATTACACGACATACAGTAATTCTGCTGTCATTGCCAGTAATTTCACTGACTTACCAGGCAGGCTTCATTTCCTGAAAGTCAGACGGGCGGACTTAGAGGAAGAGTGCACCCTCCTCTTCGTGACTAAACCAATCCGATCGCAGTGGGGGTGGTGGGCTGGGGTGGAGGGAAGAGACCGGCTTTTTCTGCCAGGCTGCCTTCATCAGACAAGCCTCTTCTTCCTCCTCCTCCTCCTCTTCGTCTTCTTGGCGCCCTCCCTTTCTGCAATTCCGTGCCAATTCTTTAGACAATTTAAAAACAAAAAAACCAACCTTCCAATGCTCCTCTCCTGACAAGCCCGCTGTCATGAGGCAAGACTTGTCGCCCTTGGGTGCCGAGAAAGTCCACTTCTCCACTTTGCCAGGGACCAGCTCGCCTCGCCTCGCCTTCCATGCCGGCTTAATATGTCCCAGATGCAATTCTGGCTCAAGTTTGCGTCGCTCTTCAAGGTAACTTTCTGAAAAACATTATTTTTTTAAAATTGCGTTGACGTTTTTACAAACATACACACCTTTTTGTGTTTGCATTGGGAGCCCCGCTTTGCATTCTTGGCATTTCAGAGCTGCGGGCGCTTTGAACTTTGTGTTGTCTTAAATTTCAGGTGTTTCCCACCCCCTCCAGGGTGCTTTGCTTGTGGGGGGGCGGGGGCGGGCAGGAGGGAATCAGCCAAACAGCAGCAATTGATCAGATGGTTGCAAAGTCCACGAAACTTTTTATGGAAAGATTGGTGGAGGGCTCTCTCTCTCTGTGTGTGTTTGTTCTGTGCCACGGCAGCGTTCGAGGAAGCAAGAACGGGATATTTTACGGAGAAAAACCCTGTTGTCAGGGTGAGGTTTGGAGAGACGGTCAGGAAGGGGGGGGGGTTTCTATAGCGTGCAAAAGTGCACAGGGGTAGGTCTGCGCAGCTTTGACAACCGGTTCTCCAAAGAGTCTGTGCTTTGAGAAAAAGTTTTTCAGCCCCGAGAGCGGAGAGGGGAGCAGCTGCCAGCCTCAGATGTTTTTCGCTCCGCAGGTATTTCCCTGCCTTCCGACATCCAGCCGCCAAGAGCCCGACTTGCACAATTACAATGCAACCCCCCCTAACCGCTTGATTTCTCTTGACTTGCAAGACTTTAGAGCCTTAACTTTCAGGGATCATGGCAACGGATACAGCTGAGAAACAGGGGCAGGATTAATACAAAGTTAAGAGGACCTGGAAAAGAAAAACCTCTTGATTTGGCTGTTCAGTCATCTTCCAAGAGTCTGCAACCTGTCTTTTATCTGGAGGGTGTGTGTGCGTGTGTGTGTGCGTGTGTGTTTTAAACCGGTCTCCAAACATTGCCTCCTGCCTCCTTGCTGTAATTTATTTCTCAATTAAGTTTGCTTCCTGCTATTCCTCACGTTTCTGGGAAGCGCCGTTTGTGAGGATTCCCCCCAGCCTGTTATTATTAGCCTTGTGAGATTGGTAGCCTTGCTGGTTGTACGTGTTTTGATCCGGGGTTCCCGGGTCCTGCAAGCAAGATACGAAATGTAGAGAGCCCTGTTAAAACCTAACACAGCCTTTCTCAAACTCAGGTCCCCGGCTGGACTACAACTCCCATCCCTCACAGCTACAAGGACCAGTCAGGGGTGATGGGAGTTGTAGTCCGACAGCATCTGGCGACCCAGGTTGGAGAGAGGCTGCTAAGAGCTTGGATCCAGACCCTGGCGTGCTTAGAGTAGACCTTTTGTAATTAATGGGGCTTAGGTTACTCGGGAACTAATGGAAGTTCTATTGACTTCATTGCGCCTGCTCCACACATGGCAAAGACCGGATCCAGCCTAATAATGCCTTTCGCACTTTGAAAGTGCTGGACTAGGATAGCGGCCAGTGGTCAGGAGTCCAGGTTGGGCCATCGGTCTGATCCAACAGGCTCTTCTAGTGGGTTCGAATCCTGCGGTCATTGCTTCCTCTTCGCCTGACTCAGAGGGCAGTTGCAAGGGTGAAGTGGTTTGCGTCCCTTAGGAGGACGCAGGAAAGTTTGCGGTGAGGCTGAGAGTATTCCCGCCAGTGAGATGCAACTCTCAACAAAATCAAGCAAAGAAGTCTGTTTCTCTTAGTTATTACCAAACTTTTTTCCTTGTCCTGTTAGCTGCCCAGCACAGCTTGACTGGAACAAAAAGCTAATTGGGACAAACTAGGGCTTAAAATGCAAATTAGACTCGCTTCTTAGTGGGGTGCCAGAGATTCAGGTTTTGAAAATACACCAGTCTTCTCAGGCAGCAAATGAGGTGTTCAGTGTGACCTAGAGGCTGCCGTAGCCCCACACATCCCAGCACGGCAGCTTCTGCTTTTAGCGTTCCCCTATTTCGGCTTTTTCTAGGCTGGTTGTGTGTGAAGTTCCTGCTCTTTCCCCCCACAACATAGCGCAGTTACGGAATGCTGTATTTTGAATGTGGACACGGGCAGGACCAGGAGGAAATGTACGTACAGTGTACTAAATGTACTAAAGTGGTGCTTCAGGTTAAGAACAGTTTCAGGTTAAGAATTGACCTCCGGAACAAATTAAGTTCTTAACCCGAGGTACCGCTGTATACGTAATAAGCCTGCCTCTCATCTCCACAATGTGGCATGGCCGCAGTCGATCAACGCTCTGCAGAAAGTAATTCCACATTTCCTGCAATAAAGTCCTCATTCGTGCAGGGGATATCTAAACCGTGGATCTCGCTTCCAAAAGATGCTGCCAACTTGAAAGGCTTTTAAAGGAGGATTAGGCAAATTCATGGAGGGAGGGGAAGGCTGTCAATAGCTGCTAACCCTCACATTTGTGCTCTCTGCCTATCTTCCGAATCCCCAGTTGCTAGAAACTGCAGGAGGCGAGAGCTGAGAGTTGCTCTTGTTCTCCAATCATAGAACTGTAGAGTTGGAAGGGACATCCGGGGCTCATCCAGTCCAACCCCCTGCAATGCGGGGATCTCAACTAAAGCATCCCTGACAGATGGCCACCCAACCTCTGCTTAGAAACCTCCGAGGAAGGAGAGTCCATCACCTCTCGTGGGAGTCTGTTCCACTGCCGAACAGCTCTTACTGTCAGAAAGTTTTTTCTGAATGTTGAGCCGAAATCTCCTTGTAACTTGAAGCCATTGCTTTGAGCCCAACCCTCCAGAGCAGGAGAAAACAAGCTGGCTCCCTCTTCCATGTGACAGCCCTTCAGATATTTGAAGATGGCTCTCATATCTCCTCTCAGTCTCCTCTTTTCCAGGCTAAACATACACAGCTCCTTCAACCATTCCTCATCAGGCTTAGTTTCCAGACCCTTGATCATCTCAGTTGCCCTCCTCTGCCCACCTTCCAGCTTGTCAACATCCTTCATAAATTGTGGTGCCCAGAATTGGACGCAGTATTCCAGGTGTGGTCTGACCAAGGCGGAATAGAGCAGGACAATGACTTCCCTTGATCTGGACACTAGACTTCTGTTGACGCAGCCTAGAATAGTGGTTTTTTTTTGCTGCTGCATCATCACACTGTTGGCTCATGTTAAGCTTGCGGTCCACCAAGACCCCTAGATCCTTTTCACATGTACCGCTTGCGGGGGGGGGGGGATTGCCCCGATCCAGCAGCCCCTTCTTTGGTTTGCTTTTGGTGGAGATGTGGCAGGAGAATGCGTTGGGCTGAAAACTCCGCTCAATCCCTGCCCGTTCATCTTTCCCCCATCTCACACTGGAGAGCCAGTGTGGTGTAGTGGTTAAGAGCGGTAGACTCGTAATCTGGGGAACCAGGTTCGCGTCTCCGCTCCTCCACATGCAGCTGCTGGGTGACCTTGGGCCAGTCACACTTCTCTGAAGTCTCTCAGCCCCACACACCTCACAGAGTGTTTGTTGTGGGGCAGGAAGGGAAAGGAGAATGTTAGCCGCTTTGAGACTCCTTCGGGTAGTGATGAAGCGGGGTATCAAATCCAAACTCTTTTTCAACGGTCATCTCAAACTTTGGTCCACTGCAGCAAAGCCTCTCCTCTTTCGCAGCCTCCGCTTTTCCCCGCAGTCTCTCCATTGCTCAAGGTGCAGAATATCAGGGCATTATCCCCTTGCGTGGAAAGCACACAGGGAAGGTTTTTAACAACAACTGCTGCCTGATCCCGCCACCTGAATCTTCTCCTGAACATACTGCAGGGTTAGGTTGCAGGTGTTGTTTGGACGTCCAGCGGCCAGCAGGCTCAGTGGTCAAGGACATTGGTAGCTGGACTCCCAGTCTTCAGAAACTCAGATATATATGTTAATCACTCAATGGCATTTTAAACCTCAGTTACAGTCGCCACCATGGAATGTCTAGACGCCTCTCCCTCTCATTTTTATTACATTTTCTGTTTTACAGTTTAGAATACTTATTTAAACATCCTTAAAATATCAGTGGCTTCCCTTCTTCTCTTTCCATGGTTCATTTTGCAGACCACAAATCCCTGCATATTTTACATAAACTAAACCATTCAGTATTCCATTATTGCATCCGTCAAAACTTAATTTACACTGCTGAATTTATCTTAATGCTGCCAGCGTTTTCAAGTGTGCACAATTTCCCCCCATACATTCAATAAACATTTCCCAACCTTCTCTAAATGTATGTTCTTCTTGTTCTCTTACTGTATGTGCTAAGTCTGCAAGCTGCACTCATTCCATCAGCTTAAGTTGCCGTCCTTCTTTGGTTGGGGACATTTTTGCTTTCCCCCTATTTATTTACCTACATAATTCATAGAGCTGCCCCATAGCAGAAGTGCTTTAGGAAGCCAGTGGGGTGTAGTGGTTAGAGTGTTAGACAATGGCCTGGGGAATCAGGGTTTGAACCTCCACTCCGTCAGGAATCTCACGGGGTGACCTTGCCTGCCTTGATCTACGTCAGGCTTCCTCGACCCTCCAGATGTTTTGAGACTACCATTCCCATCATCCCTGACCAGCGGTCCTGCTAGCTAGGGATCATGGGAGTTGTAGGCCAAAAACATCTGGAGGGCCGAGGTTGAGGAAGCCTCGTCTACGTCCTACACCCTGTCTAAACATGCTGGCTCTTTTAGGGTTTTTTTTTTTTAATTGGGTTTCTGGTTTTGTTTTGTTTTTATGTGTTTTATATTTTATGTGAACCGCCCTGAGACCTTTGGGTATAGGGTGGTATACAAATTAAATAAATAAAAAGAATAATAATTGCTTCTCCACACCCCGGCCCAATTCCCTGCAGATCATTCTCGCCGTAGTTTGGTCCACCTAAGCCTAGAGTGGCTGTAGCAGAAGGGAATAGCCCCTGTTTCCCCAAGTCTGAATGTCCGTCATCTCCAGGCGGAGCAGAGGAAGACCACGGTCTTTAACCTGGGGGGGGGGCAGGTGTGGGCAAGACTACAACACCCATCATCCACAGCCAGCTTCGCCGAGGATGATGGGCTTCGTATTCCGCCCGCTTCTGGAGACGCTTCAGGTTGGAGAACGCTGGTGAGAGCAGGACAGATCCAGCGGTCTGACTCGGTGTAAAGCGACTTGCGGTTCAGATCAGCTCTTTTATGGCCCACGGGGGCTAGAACGTTGCTTTGCTTCTAGGCGAAGGCTGGACGCCCACGATAGCTTGCCAGCTTCCTGTGTTTCATCTCCCACCTGTTAGGCTGCTCCTGAAACATTCCTACAAGCACCCAGTGAGGCTACTCGAGGGTAAGCAGGGTAGATCCGACATCCCAGAGCCAGGCCAGTTGGACAGGAATACCCGGTAAAATGGGTGTGTTCGGGAATGAGTGTTTGTTTGTTTTTATTGTTCCTCTTCTGATTTTCCACATTCCTGGGGTGGTTTTTTTATCTTACGAAACGATGCCTTCTGATTCCTTTGTACCTGGGCAAAGTCCCCTTGTTTTTTAACCTCCTGTTCCTGGGGACTTGCCCAGACAACAACGGCCCGTGTGTGTGTGGTGTGTGTGTGTGTGTGTGTGTGTGTGTGTGAGAGAGAGAGAGAGAGAGAGACATCTAGCACAACACAACTAGGAGGGTGGTGATCCGGAAGCTTGCGATAACACGCCAAGCAATTTATATTTTTACACTGCCTTTCAGGACTCTGGGCAGGTTGCACAGATTAAAACGACGCAGGCAAAATACCCGAAGCTAAAAACGGATGGAAGGCAATGGTTAAAAAGAGCAAATGAAGCTCTTAACTAGAATTAAAACAATTTAAATAAACCCAACTACATTAAAATGCAGATAATAAAAACACCTTCTTTCCTGAAGAAGGAAAAAAGTAGTAGTCTTGTTGGAATAGAACAAGAAGGGCTAGCAAGGAAGGAGCCAGCTTTGCTTCTCTACGAAGGCAATTCCCGAGTTCAGATAGGCAAACTAACTTGTCGGTCTTATGGGGAAACCCATTATCAAGCATCTCAACCTGCCCAAACCTCTAAGTTTCCACTAAAGGCAGCAAGGGTTCTGTCCCACCTTACAAGGTGGCGCTGTGGTCTGAACCACTGAACCTCTTGGGCTTGCCGATCAGAAGGTCAGCGGTTCGAATCCCCGTGATGGAGTGAGCTCCCATTGCTCCGTCCCAGCTCCTGCCAGCTTAGCAGTTCGAAAGCACACCAGCACGAGTAGATAAATAGGTACTGCTGCGGCGGGAAGGTAAACAGCGTTTCCGTGCACTGCTCTGGTTTCCATCACGGTGTCCCGTTGCGCCAGAAGCGGTTTTGTCCTGCTGGCCACATGGCCAGCCATGGGTAGGCAAACTAAGGCCCGGGTGCCGGATCCGGCCCAATCGCCTTCTCAATCCGACCCACGGAGGGTCCGGGAATCAGCATGTTTTTACATGAGTAGAATGTGTCCTTTTATTTAAAAGGCATCTCTGGGTTTTTTGTGGGACCTGCCTGGTGTTTTTACATGAGTAGAATGTGTGCTTTTATTTAAAATGCATTTCTGGGTTATTTGTGGGGCATAGGAATTCATTTTGTTTTGTTTTTCTAAATACTGTAGTAGTAGTAGTAGTAGTAGTAGTGATAATCATCATCATCATCATCATCAACATGATCATCATCATAAATTTTTACCCCACCCATCTGGCTGGGTCTCCCCGGCCACTCTGGGCAGCTCCCAACAGAATAAAAAAGTGATAAAATATCAAACATTAATAACTTCACTAAACAGGGCTGCCTTCAGGTGTCTTCTAAAAGTCAGGTAGTTGTTTATTTCCTTGACATCTGATGGGAGGGCATTCCACAGGGTGGGTGCCACCACCGAGAAGGCCCTCGTCTGGGAATCGGGCAGGAAATAGCACCTGGGCAGAATTTTGCTGAATCGGCAAAATGTATGGGAAAACAAGTAGGGCAATTGAAAAAATAATTGGGGTGGATGGAAGAGCTTAACAACTTTGATCCATTTATCACTTTGGGGAATACGGCAACGCGAGGAATTCCTGCGGCAGTAAAAACAATGGCACATTTCGGAAAGCTCAGCAGGGTCCGGAATGGGTCCTGATTGGACGGGGGACCTCATGTTGAGATTTCCTGCATTAAAGGGGGTTGGACTAGATGGCCCTCGGGGGGGCCCTCCCAAATCCCAGAAAGAAGCAGGATATGGCTGTGCTTCAGTGGTGGACCCTGCTCTTTGCAGGCTGGAGTCTAGCAGGTTCATTCACAAGCATCCTCTGTCAAAGAAGTTCTCTGTTGTGATGTGTGAAGGTCTCTGGATTAGTATTTTGAAAGAGAGGGGTGTACATTTGCAATTCGGAAAGCTGCTCCTTTTCTGTGTGTGTGTGTGTGTGTGTGTGTGTGTGTGTGTGTGTGTGTCTTGGGAGGCTTGTCGCTGCTGGCTTTTTGCATCTTCATTTCAGGTCTTGTGATTGATGTGGAAATCGTTCAGCTTGGTTGCGTGCCTTTCAGTGCTTCCTTTGTTGTTTACGGCTGATTTGGCCACATTGCCGCTGTGCACTTTTTCATGTTGCAAGAAGCCTTGAGCATGGTTTGAAACTCTGGAAAGGTGGCATGCAAATGAAATCACTGTATTTTTCACTCTATAAGATGCACCAAACCACAATATGCACCTAGTTTTTGGAGGAGAAAAATAAATAAATTCTGAATCTCAGAAGCCAGAACAGCAAGAGGGATCGCTGCACAGTGAAAGCAGCAATCCCTTTTGCTGTTCTGGCTTCTGGGATAGCTGCGCAGCCTGCATTCGCTCCATAAGATGCACACACATTTCCCCTTACTTTTTAGGAGGGAAAAAGTCAGTCTTATAGAGCAAAAAATATGGTACATCTCTCCATGTGTGCACAAACACACACCAGACTTCAGGTTCATGAATTCCCTCCCTCTCTCCTTAAATTAAAAAAGTTAAAGGGACCCCTCACCATTAGGTCCAGTTGTGGCCGACTCTGGGGTTGCGGCGCTCATCTCGCTTTACGGGCCGAGGGAGCCGGCGTACAGCTTCCAGGTCATGTGGCCAGCAGGACTGAGCCACTTCTGGCGAACCAGAGCACGGAAATGCCGTTTACTTTCCCGCCGGAGCGGTACCTATTTATCTACTTGCACTTTGTGCTTTCGAACTGCTAGGTTGGCAGGAGCAGGGACCGAGCAACGGGAGCTCACCCCGTCGTTGCGGGGATTCGAACCACTGACCTTCTGATCAGCAAGTCCTAGGCTCTGTGGTTTAACCCACAGCGCCACCCGCGTCCCTGGGCAACTATTTAGGGAGACCCTAAAATGGCGGGTTGGGGGAGGGCGGAGACGAGCTGCCTTGAGCGTGTACTGCCTTGAGCTTCCTGCAGTCAATCAGAATCTGTGCTTTGGTTTCCGAATGTTTTGGAAGTCGAACGGCCTTCTGGAACGGATTCTGTTTGACTTCCGATGTACCACTGTATAAAGCAGGCATAGGCAACCTCGGCCCTCCAGATGTTTTGGGACTACAACTCCCATCATCCCTAGCTAACAGGACCAGTGGTCAGGGATGATGGGAGCTGTAGTCCCAAAACATCTGGAGGGCCGAGGTTGCCTATGCCTGGTATAAAGGTTATTCACAAACCCATAAGTGAACACAGGAAAGTTACCTTATACTGAGTCAAACCGAACTGGCAGTAGCTCTCCAGCCTTGCCTGGAAAGGTCCTCCCCCCCCCTTTCTTAATTTTTCATTTAAAAGATTGATAGTCTTTTAAAACAAAACCTCTGGATTGAACCTGAGCCGCCGTGTTCCCCTTTAGAAACGACAGCGCAAGATTCATAACGAAACTATTTTTTTTTTTTACAATCAACTTTTATTGAAAGTTTTCCACGTGAGATACAGTAAAAACCACACTGATCTAAGAAAGGGAAACAGAAAGAAAGAGGAGGAAAGGAAGAGAATAAAGAAAAAAAAGAAAAAAAAGAGGAAAAGGAAATGACAAAGTCCTCTATCAAAACTGAAGTTCTGATTTACACAGGAGGTGGCCCTTATACAGAGTCGAATCGTTGGTCCATCTAGCCTATGCTGGGTTGCAATGGCTCTCCGGTGTGGTGTAGTGGTTAAGAGCAGTAGTCTCGTAATATGGGGAACCGGGTTCGCTTCCCCGCTCCTCCACATGCAGCTGCTGGGTGACCTTGGGCCAGTCACACTTCTCTGAAGTCTCCCAGCCCCACTCACCCCACAGAGTATTTGCTGTGGGGCAGGAAGGGAAAGGAGAATGTGAGCCGCTTTGAGACTCCCTAGGGTAGTGATAAAGCAGGATATCAAATCCAAACGCCGCTTCTTCTTCTTCTTCTCCTCCTCCAAGTTTTAAGGCAGGGAATTGTTCGGTTGCCAACCTGTTTGGTCGCAATTCAAAAAAGCGCACTTGGGGGATTTGTAGACCTGCAAATGCCACTGGGGACGGACCCTGGCTCCTTCTACATGCCAAGGAGGTCCTCTGCCCCACAGGAAGCTGGCACGCGGCAAGGAACAACCAGAACATCCGGCGTTTAACTGGCGGCGCTTCTTTCTTTCTTAGTTGCTGTTTTGTTTTCTTCTTGAACCCGTGCCTCTTCTAATTGCAAGGCGAAGGCAGCTTCTGACCTGGGCAAACAGTAGGCCCCGATCCTTCTCTTGACATCCATTTCTTTTGCAAATACAGAGCCTCCTACACTCCCATCTAATTCTATCGGCCGGATATTGCTGTTATTTATTAAATTTATATACCGCTCTCCATCTGTAGGTCTCAGGGTGGTTCACAACATTTAGGGTGGGGGTATCTGGGTGGCGCTGTGGGTTAAACCACAGATCCTAGGACTTGCCGATCAGAAGGTCAGTGGTTCAAATCCCTGCGACGGGGTGAGCTCCTGTTGCTCGGTCCCTGCTCCTGCCAACCTAGCAGTTCGAAAGCACGTCAAAGTAGATCAATAGGTACCGCTCCGGCGGGAAGGTAAACAGCGTTTCCGTGTGCCACTCTGGTTCGCCAGAAGCGGCTTAGTCCTGCTGGCCACATGACCCGGAAGCTGTACGCCGGCTCCCTCGGCCAGTAAAGCGAGATGAGCACCGCAACCCCAGAGTCGGCCACGACTGGACCTAATGCTCATGGGTCCCTTTACCTTTTAATCCTGGAATAATTAGGAGGTGATAAGTAAAAAACAATCTCCGAAAACACTATTAACAAAGCAGCGGTCCTACTCGGGAGGTTTTTAAGCAGAGGTTGGGTAGCTGTCAAGGAGTCTTGAGTTGCGGTTCATGCATTGCTGGGGGTTGGTCTAGATGAGCTCTGGCAATCCCTCCGAACACTACGAGTAGTCTGTGATTCACTGTTCTGGTGGGTGCCAGGGTGGCACAGCTGTATTTCACGATCCTCTCTCTCTCTCTCCCTCTCTCTCCAGGATTCTACGTTCCCCACCGATCTCTCCAGCAACTCCCTCTTCTCCTCCCCGGCCGACTCCCTCTCGGACATCGCCGACGCTCAGGAATTCCTCCCCGCCGACAGCCTCAGCCGCGTGCCGACGATATGGGACATCACCCCGCAGCAGAACCAAATAGAGGTCTGTCCCTGGCCTTCCCACCCTTCGCTGTGTCGCAACGCCTTCCCGTAAACTTGCACACAACCTCCTGCAGTAATTGGCAGCGGTGCTCTTAACTTCCTTTCCACCATTGCCCCGTCTGGTGAAACCGGGCGCTTTCAGACTTGCCCGTGCGAGCGGCACCGATGGGTGGGCCAATTACCCACTCCCCGCTGATAGGAACAAAACCCACAGCTAGCTACCTGCGGGCTTGACACCGCTGGGCTTTGAAACGCACAAAACTTCCCCCGCTTTTCTCTCCAGCTTCCTGTTGGTAATTGTGACTCAGGCTTCCAGTAATGGAAGAGGCTTTTTAAAAAAAGAGAGAGAGAGAAAGGAAGAAAGAAAGAAAGCCACCCTTTTTTAAAAAGGGAAATAATTGCAGTGTGTTTGTGCCTGCCTGATCTTCCCATATTTCACTTCTGCTTCAAGAATGCCTCGCAAACCTCTCTTCTCTCAAAGCCGTTTTATAGCCATTTGGCTTCTGCAAAGTCTAAGGAAAAGGCACTTCGGTCTGGAATCTCTGTAGTTGTTATGGGTGTGTTTGTGTGTCTAGGGAGGGCTTGGGAGATGAAAATTCCCCGGTTGACATTGATTACCCAAAGCCAAGGGTGAAGGAGCACAGTTAGGTTGGTCACATCGTCGCGGACTAGAAACCAGATAGATGCACAATCTCTCTCTTTAAGACGCAATTACTACCTGGCCCAGAAATGATGGGAGTTGTATTAATTATTATTATTATTATTATTATTATTATTATTATTATTATTATTATTATTAATTTATTTATACCCCGCCCATCTGGGTGGGCTTCCCCAGCCACTCTGGGCGGCTTCCAAAAAAAATATTAAAATACTGTACTACATCAAACATTAAAAGCCTCCCTAAACAGGGCTGCCTTCAGATGTCTTCTAAAAGTCTGGTAGTAGTTGTTCTCTTTGACATCTGGTGGGAGGGCGTTCCACAGGGAGGGCGCCACCACCAAGAAGGCCCTCTGCCTGGTTCCCTGTAGCTTTCTTCTCGCAATGAGGGAACCGCCAGAAGGCCCTCGGAGCTGGACCTCAGAACGATGGAGGTGGAGACGCTCCCTCAGATATACTGGGCCGAGGCCGTTTAGGGCTTTCAAGGTTAGCACCAACACTTTGAATTGTGCTTGGAAACATATTGGCTGGGGTTCCCCATTCACTCTGGGCGGCTTCCAACAAAATATTAAACATTAAAAGCTTCCCTAAACAGGGCTGCCTTCAGATGTCTTCTAAAAGTCAGATAGTTGTTTTTCTCTTTGACATCTGGTGGGAGGGCGTTCCACAGGGCAGGTGCCACTACCGAGGAGGCCCTCTGCCTGGTTCCCTGTAACTTGGCTTCTCGCAGCGAGGGAACCGCCAGAAGGCCCTCAGCACACTCCTCTGTTGTCCCCTGAGACGGACGAATGTTGACTGGCATCTCCATTTGGCCGGCCCCTCCAGCTTGCTTAAGCAGGTCAGCGGAAGAGATCATTTCTTGCATTTATCTCCCACAACAACAGCAAAAATATTTCAATATAGGACAACGAAAAAGAGAAGCGCTATCGCTATTGCATCTCCAACAGTCAGGTACCTTAGATAGCCTTTTTTAAAACCAACGTAATGGGGTCCAGTGTATTCTAAATATTATTTTTTTGTTGCATGAGCCTCAATTTAAGGTCCGGGGACACCCTCGTAATAGCAGTGAAAACAGTTTCCCAAGCCTTGTATTTTTATTCTTCTCCTGTCTTTCCCCTTTCCTCCTCAGCGATTGCCTCCAGATTTGGAAGGCTTAGAAGGGCTACAGGGCATTGACAGTCACCTCGCAGCCGCTCCTCAAGATACCTCTCTTCTTTCCACCGTTCAGGTGAGGGGCAGTTTTCTGCAGGGTCTCGGAGACCCATTTCAAGCCACTGTTGTCTTTTCCAGAACCGATGAATGCCATAATAGACTCCTCAGCCTGTTCTGATGCCACATTTTAGAACAGTACCTTCACACAGCTGAGCACATCAGGCTTGCCTCACTGGCTCACAGCCATATATTTGTACCATTCCCATTACTCTGCTTTTATTAATCCCAGTCCTGTGAACTTTGGTAATACTTCCTTGAGCAGGAATCCGTTTAACTTTGCGTTAATCCAGCGGTTCTCAACCTGTGGGTCCCCAGATGTTGTTGGACTACAGCTCCCATCATCCCTGAGCTCTGGCCTTGCTAGCTAGGGATGATGGGAGTTGTAGTCCAACAACGTCTGGGGACTCAGAGTTTGAGAACCGCCGCGTTGATCTAAAGAAATACACAACCAACATACCAAAATGAAGATTGTTTCCAGAGGCGAATAACAGGCAGTCATATCGCATTCATGACCATTGTTTTATACACACAAAAGATGCATAAAGCAGTAAAAAAACACCTCCAAAAGCCTCTGTCCAGTAAGGAGACATTACAGACATTTATGAAATACTATCCAGAATAGAGGCAGTGAAGCTTGAAGAGGCTGGCTGATGACAGTTTTAAAAGCTTCCTTTAAATGTGGGGACCACAAAGTGTTATGCAGAACACTAAACATTCATATTGTTCACCACGAAGGCGGCAATCCTGCACACCTACCTGGGAGTAAGCCCAGTTTAACTTTGGGGCTTACTTCCCAGAAGACAGGCACATGATTGCGGTGTAAGTGACCCACATGCTGATTCCAGCGTATCAAACAAAATAATTTAGAGCAGAGCATGTATACTAATTGGATGCGGGTGGCGCTGTGGGTTAAACCACAGAGCCTAGGACTTGCCGATCAGAAGGTCGGCGGTTCGAATCCCCGCAATGACGGGGTGAGCTCCCGTTGCTCGGTCCCTGCTCCTGCCAACCTAGCAGTTCGAAAGCACATCAAAGTGCAAGTAGATAAATAGGTACCACTCCGGCGGGAAGGTAAACGGCGTTTCCGTGCGCTGCTCTGGTTCGCCAGAAGCGGCTTAGTCCTGCTGGCCACATGACCCGGAAGCTGTACACCGGCTCCCTTGGCCAGTAAAGCAAGATGAGCGCCGCAACCCCAGAGTTGGCCACGACTGGACCTAATGGTCAGGGGTCCCTTTACCTTTACCTTTTATGTATACTAACAACCCCAGGTGAAACAGGCCATTCCCCAAATTACTTTGATGATGGGCTTGAAAATGGGAGAGGTTAATAGGCACTCTTATACCCGGCTTGCTTGGAAGTTTGCATGGGTGCCTTTCGTTATTTGCATGTGCTGAGAAAAACAGTGCGAGGTTTTACTGAGCTTTAAAAGTTATTTTCACTCTGCGGAGATCAACAGCAAAACCGTCTGCTTACAAGACACGGCACAAATGGAAAAAGGAGTTGGGTTCAGAGGAGGAGGGGAGGAAAACAAAAAAAGCAAGCTGAGGTGCTTGTCTCTGATTTCAGAGTTGTCATTTAACAACCATTGATTGATTTGGTTTGTTGTGCTTCTAGGCTGCTTTTCATTCAAATGAATCTCAAAAGCGGCTCACAAACAATGAGTAAGGATAACATAATGAAACAGAATGGCTCAGTCGGTAGAGTGTGAGACTCTGGATCTCAGGGTTGTGAGTTCGAGCCCAGCATTGGGCAAAAGATTCTTGCATCACAGGGGGTTGGACTAGATGACCCTCGTGGTACCTCCCAACTCTATCCAGTTCTAGGATTCTATGAAATACAGAATGAATCACATAATATAATTACCGTCACCGATAAAACGATTACAGTATATAAAACACTGTGAATGAAACAGGAACTGAGTAATACATTACAGTGGTACCTCGGGTTACATGCGCTTCAGGTTACAGACTCCGCTAACCCAGAAATAGTACCTTGGGTTAAGAACTTCAGGATGAGAACAGAAATCACGGAGCAGCAGCAGCAGGAGGCCCCAGTAGCTAAAGTGGTGCTTCAGGTTAAGAACAGTTTCAGGTTAAGAACAGACCTCTGGAACGAATTAAGTACTTAACCCGAGGTACTACTGTACAGCAAAACCCCATGTTACAAGATCGACAGATCAATACGGCATTTATAATCTGCGAAACAGTATTAACAAGATGAACAAAATGGCAACTAAGAAAAACTCAGCTAAGCACCGCTAGGTTAATCGGTGACTGCTAGCCGCAATGGAGGCACAGTCGCAGGCAGCGGTGCTTTCGAATCTTAGTTGCTGGAAACTGCAGGAGGGGGGAGAGTCATTCTTGGGTTCGAATCCTGCTCACCGGGGTTTTCCATTGCCATGAGAGCAGGATGCCAGGGTTAGATGGGCTCTTCTTAATGCTCCTCCTGGCTTGCATTCCTTGGAAGGTGCCTGCCGAACATGTTTGTGACTCTCCCGTTCCCCCCCCCTTTCCGTTCCAGTCCCAAACTCAGGTAGAGGAGGAGGAAGAAGGGGACGACGACGAAGCGGAGGAGCTGGGCCACGCGGAGACGTATGCTGACTATGTCCCTTCCAAATGTAAGAGGGGCGCGGGGCCCTTGCCTTGATAAATTGTATTTTAAAAGGGTTTGGTTTCTTTATCCCAGCCAAACAGGCTCCCAGAAGCAGCTCATGTAATATCAGAGTTGTGGCACAGCTAGCATGTTTATTATTATTATTAATTACAGTGGTACCTTGGTTCCCGGGGACGCGGGTGGCGCTGTGGTCTAAACCACTGAGCCTTGGGCTTGCCGATCAGGTCGGCGGTTCAAGTCCCCGCCACGGGGTGAGCTCCCGTTGCTCAGTCCCTGCTCCTGCCAACCTAGCAGTTCGAAAGCACGTCAAAGTGCAAGTAGATAAATAGGTACCGCTCCGGCGGGAAGGTAAACGGCGTTTCCGTGCTCTGCTCTGGTTCGCCAGAAGCGGCTTAGTCCTGCTGGCCACATGACCCGGAAGCTGTACGCCGGCTCTCTTGGCCAATAAAGCGAGATGAGCGCCGCAACCCCAGAGTTGTTCGCGACTGGACTTAACTGCCAGGGGTCCTTTACCTTTTTTTACCTTAGTATTATTATTATTATTATCATTATTACTAATCACCCTCCCTTATGGGAGCTATTAATTGCAAAAACACAGCGCTGCCACTGCGGGGAGCAGGCAGCAGGGGTGACAAACGTCAAAACAGCTGACAGTCCCCCCCCTTTCACCTTTCCAGCCAAGCTGGGGAAGCAGCACCCCGACCGAGTGGTGGAGACGAGCACCCTCTCCAGCGTCCCCCCTCCGGACGTCACCTACACCCTCTCCCTCCCCGCCTCCACCGCTGACAACGGATTACTCTCTGCACTACAGCTGGAAGCGATTACCTACGCCTGCCAGGTATGCGGGAAGCCATGCCAGAGCTTTTTGAAGTTCCAGTTAGGTTTGTAATAGCGACGTAGGAAGCTGCGTTCACGATTGTCTGTGCTGACCGACACTGATTTAGCCTGTTTAGATTTTATAATAATAATAATAATAATTTATTATTTATACCCCACCCATCTGGCTGAGTTTCCCCAGCCACTCTGGGCGGCTCCCAATCAAGTGTTAAAAACAGTACGGCGTTAGATATTAAAAACTTCACTGAACAGGGCTGCCTTCAGATGTCTTTTAAAGAGAAGATAGCTGCTTATTTCTTTCACATCTGATGGGAGGGCGTTGCACAGGGCGGGTGCCACCACCTAGAAGGCCCTCTGCCTGGTTCCCTGTAACCTCACTTCTCGCAATGAGGGAACCGCCAGAAGGCCCTCGGCGCTGGATCACAGTGTCCAGGTAGTACGATGGGGGTGGAGACGCTCCTTCAGGTATACAGGACCAAGGCCGTTTAGGGCTTTCAAGGTCAGCACCAACACTTTGATTTGTGCTTGGAAACGTACTGGAAGCCAATGCAGATCTCTCAGGACCGGTTTTATGTGGTCCCGGCAGCCACTCCCAGTCACCAGTCTAGCTGCCGCATTTAAAAAAAAACAAAAAACGGGCGCCCTTAACTGGTTTTTAATGACGGGCGCTATGGGCCACTCTGCGAGAGGAAGCAACCGACAAATATAAATAAATGAACAGTAGCTTTGTGTTTTCTGTGCTTTGTGCAGGAATAATTCCTCTGTTTAGAAGAGGCATTCTCTCCTGAGAGCGAGAAATGCCTTTCCTTTGATCAGGAGGATCAGGAACTTGTATCCCACCCAGATATAATTAGAGACATTTAGAAGAGGCATTCTCTCCTGGGAGCAAGGGGTGCCTCTCCTTCGACCAGAGACGGGGAACTTGAATCCCCCCAGATATACCGTATTTTTCACTCTATAAGACACACCAGACCACAAGACGCACCTAGTTTTTGGAGGAGGGAAACAAGAAAAAAAATACTCTGAATCTCAGAAGCCAGAAGAGCAAGAGGGATCGCTGCGCAGTGAAAGCAGCAATCCCTCTTGCTGTTCTGGCTTCTGGGATAGCTGTGCAGCCTGCATTCGCTCCATAAGATGCACACACATTTCCCCTTACTTTTTAGGAGAGAAAGAGTGAGTCTTATAGAGCAAAAAATACGGTAATTAGAGGAATTTAGGAAAGGAGAGGCATTCTCTCCTGAGAGCGAGAAATGGTGCTCCCTCAATCAGGGACAGGGAAACCAGTGACTGCCTCTGGCTCCACAACTTCTGGAAGGTCGTGCCCCCACCCCTGCAGAATGCTGCCACCCCTCCGCTCCTAACCTGCCCCCCCTTCTTTCCCTTTCCCGGACTTGCAGCAACACGAAGTCCTGCTCCCCAACGGGCAGAGAGCCGGCTTCCTCATCGGGGACGGCGCCGGCGTCGGGAAAGGCCGGACGGTCGCAGGGATCATCTTCGAAAACTACCTGAAGGGGAGGAAAAAGTCCCTGTGGTGAGTGTGCGTTCAACCGGTTTTGAAGGTTTGGGCATTCGGCTGGGGTCTCACTGGAGGCCAGATGAGGCCATTGCGCTTGCAGGAATTGCATCGTGATGTTTATCTTCTGAGCAGCCATTTTGGTGGGGTTTTTTTGGGGGGGGAGGGAGAACATCTTAATATGCGGTATCTTAATATGTCAAGAGACGGGACAGTCCCTTTTCTCATCACCATATTATTCTTCCCAACAAGGCTCGCCGAGGCTTGCATTGTATTAAGCAGAGGGTGGGAACCTTTTTAGTTTACTTACTGCATTTCTCTACCACCGTATTTTTGTTCCACTCTGGGTGGCTCCCAACAGAATATATTTAAAACACGATAAAACATCAAACATTAAAAACTTCCTTAAACAGGGCTGCCTTCAGATGTCTTCTACAAGTCAGGTAGTTGTTTATTTCCATGACATCTGATGGGAGGGCGATCCACAGGGCGGGCGCCACCATCGAGAAGGCCCTCTGCCTGCTCCCCTGTAACCTCACTTCTTGCAGGGAGGGAATGGGCAGAAGGCCCTCGGAGCTGGACCTCTGTGTCTGGGCTGAACAATGGGGGTGGAGATGCTCCTTCAGGTCTACTGGGCTGTTTAGGGCTTTAAAGGTCAGCACCAAGACTTTGAATTGTGCTTGGAAACGTACATAACACTGTTACACCACAGAGGCTCTCTCTCTTGGTGAAAACAAGGCACACAAATGTATCTTACAGAGGGGGAATTGTCAGTGTATTGTAGTGTTCAGAGTGCCGCACTACCCCCCAGGAAAGACCAGGGTTCAAATCGCCCACTTGGCCATGAAGCCCGCTGGGTGAGGCAAGCCCGTCCCTGTCTCTCAGCCTAGCCATCTTCGCAGGGTTGTTTTGCGGATAGAAAGGGGGGAAGGGCTGTGATTTCTTCTGGGCAGCCTCTCAGGGGCCAGAGACGAAAGCGAGCGGGGGTTTTACCTTAGCACCGCCTCTGCGCTGATCCGCAGATCCTCCCAGGTCTTTACGCTCCCCGCTCTCGTTTGTCAGGTTCAGCGCCTCGAACGATCTCAAGTACGATGCTGAGAGGGACCTGAAGGATATTGATGCCCCTGACATTCCTGTGCATGCTTTAAACAAGGTATGGAGCAGTATCTCTCTCTCTCTTTCTCTCTCAATAGTTCTTATTAGATTTTACACATTCCTTGACACTCAGCATCACAAGTAATAAAAGTCGCACAAGGTTCTTGCGAATCTCAAGACTTCCCTCGTCCCCTCTGTGGCTTTTTTAGGTAAATTTTCCAACTGTATAAGTCCATCTAATTTGCAATACAGGACCCGGGTGGTGCTGTGGGTTAAACCACAGAGCCTAGGACTTGCCAATCAGAAGGGCGAGGGTTCAAATCCCCGCAATGACGGGGTGAGCTCCCGTTGCTCGGTCCCTGCTCCTGCCAACCTAGCAGTTCGAAAGCACCTCAAAGCGCAAGTAGATAGATAGGTACCACTCCAGCGGGAAGGTAAACGGCGTTTCCCTGCGCTGCTCTGGTTCGCCAGAAGCGGCTTAGTCCTGCTGGCCACATGACCCGGAAGCTGTACACCGGCTCCCTCGGCCAATAAAGTGAGATGAGCGCCGCAACCCCAGAGTCGGTCACGAGTGGACCTAATGGTCAGGTCTTTACCTTTACCTTTTTAATTTGCAGTCCTTCCCTGTATCTAAAATCTATGTATCATTGCAAGAGTTAATTTGAAACCTGCCAAAGAGTTCAGGTGTTTGCAGAAGCATTGTCCCTATTGCATCTCCCAACAGTTACATACCTTTATAGATGCAGTTATATGCAAGTTGTTCATAATCTTGCAAGCTTGTATAAGCCTTCAATCCAGTCGGAGAAGGGAGGTGCATTTTTATTTTTACACCCTCTCTTGCCGAAATGCCGCCAAACCAGAGATCCTGTCAGTTCCACACACACCCTTCAATCCGGCTGCTTAATTTCCTCTCTCTTTCCCCCCTCTTTTTTATTTTTTATTTATTCAAAATTAAAACAAGACATATTATCCAAAAACATATCATCCTTGTTCCCCCCCCATTTTTCCTCCCTCCCCCCCTCCCACACAAAACCCACCCCTCCCCCCCAACTTCCCTCAGTTCCAGTCTTTGGTTTCTCTAAGAATGCTGTTTTCTGCATGTTACAGAGTTGTATAGATCCTCAAACTATTTAGCTGATTATTATCAATAAAAAGTTTGTGAATGTTTATTCAAAACCTGCCAAGGAGTCCAGTTCACTTTGTTGCGTCTTCAGATGCTTTGTAAAGGGTTCCCATTCATCCTCAAAGTCACAGTTATCCTTGTCCTGTAGTTTATATGCTCTTTTCCCCCTCCTGACTGTAGATTAAATACGGCGACACAGCTACCTCGGAAGGAGTCTTATTTGCCACTTACTCAGCCCTCATCGGCGAAAGCCAAGCCGGTGGCCAGCACAGGACCCGCTTGAAGCAGATTCTGGATTGGTGCAAGGAAGATTTCGATGGTGTTGTATCCTAAGAGAAATGAACCGAGCTCTGCGCGTGTTCTTTGTGCATGCATGTCTTTCCAATGGTGCAACGCTCTGTTCCTCTCTTTTTCGCTCCGAAGAGCCTTCCTTTGCATATTTCCGTGCAGCCGGGCGGGCGGGGGGGGGGGGCGCTTAAAATATCTGCTGCTATTGCTATGAGTCTTGCAATTTTTTTTGCTTCCCCCCCTTTTTCTAAGCCGCTAATAGTCTTTAAGCCGCTAAGCCTTTAATAGCCGCTAAACCGCTAATAGCGCTATTCCGCTAAGCCGCTAATAGGGTTGCTTCGCAAGACGGAAAAACCGCTAGACGAAGAGACTCGCGGAATGGATTATTTTCGTCTTGCGAGGCACCACTGTATTGGTTAATTTTTCTTATAGGGCTGTTTCCCATGCTATTTGGTACCATTGGTCCATGCTTACTCCCGACAGGTCTCTCCAGTGTCTGGTTAGGTACAATCAATATCCCATTCTCTGTTCAGGTTTTGGTCCTCCTGATTTCCCCAGTCAATCTGGCCACCTCTGCACCGTCAAGTAGTTTAATCTGCCGGTCCAGTTACCTAATTTGACTAGCTACTCGCATTCCCCCTTCTTTCCTTAATGGGTGCCCGCTTCCAGATTGTGTTTGACGAATGCCACAAAGCCAAAAATGCCAGCTCTACTAAGATGGGCAAAGCAGTATTGGACCTGCAGAACAAGCTGCCTCTCGCAAGGGTGGTTTATGCCAGTGCCACAGGTGAGTTCGGGGCGGCGGTGAGGGGGGGGGGCTGCTTTGAGAACCTATGAGTGTGGGGGCCAGGGTATGCCCATCATGGGTTTGTATGAGAGCGTGCCGGCCAGTAATCACGCAGCTCAAAGTCGGAGTTGACTCTCTCTCTCGTAGCAAAAACACAACCTGCACAGACTTGGCTGAATGTCACCCCTAATGAGCAGAGCGGCTCCTTCCTTTTGGCGGCTGCTGGATCCTCCCAGGGCAAACATGTCTGTCCTCCAAATAAGGGAGCAGCAAATAATAATATAATAATAACAATTTATTACTTATACCCTGTCCAACTGGCTGGGTTTCCCCAGCCACTCTGGGCAGCTCCCAGCAGAATATTAAAAACACGACAAAACATCAAACATTAAAAACTTCGCTAAACAGGGCTGCCTTCAGATGTTTTCTAAAACTCAGGTAGTGGTTTATTTCCTTGACATCTGGTGGGAGGGCATTCCACAGGGCGGGTGCCACTACTGAGAAGGCCCTCTGCCTGGTTCCCTGTAACCTCGCTTCTTGCAGGGAGGGAGAACCGCCAGAAGGCCCTCAGAGCTGGATCTCAATGTCTGAGCTGAACGATAGGGGTGGAGACGCTCCTTCAGGGATACTGGGCCATTTAGGGCTTTCAAGGTCAGCACCAACACTATGAATTGTGCTCGGAAACGTACTGGGAGCCAATGTAGGTCTTTTAGGACCCGTGTTATATGGTCTTTACGGCCTCTCCCAGTCCCCAGTCTAGCTGCCACATTCTGGATTAGTTGTAGTTTTTGGGTCACCTTCAAAGGCAGCCCCACGGAGAGTGCATGGCAGTAGTCCAAGTGGGAGATAACCAGAGCATGGACCACTCTGGCAAGGCATGAGGGTCTCATCCTGCGTACCAGATGGGGCTGGTAGACAGCCGCTCTGGACACAGAATTGACCTGCACCTCCATGGACAGCTGTGAGTCCAAAATGACTCCCAGGCTGCGCACCTGGTTCTTCAGGGGCACAGTTACCCCATTCAGGACCAGGGAGTCCCCCACACCTGCCCACCCCCTGTCCCCCAAAAACAGTACTTCTGTCTTGTCAGGATTCAACCTCAAAGTAAACAAGAGTCACAAGATTGCATGGGAGGAGTCAGCAGTGGTGCCAAACATGCAAGCAGGAGAAAACGGGTGATTTGCAGAGGAAAGAAGGGAATTCGGTGGAGGGGTATTAGTGGTAGTGATTGGTCAGGTTGCACCAAACTTTTCCTGACCTTTAAGCATCTTGTGCTCTTGACAGGTGCCTCCGAGCCAAAGAACATGATTTACATGAGCCGGCTGGGTATTTGGGGAGAAGGGACCCCTTTCCGATCATTTGACGACTTCCTATCGGCCATCGAGAAGCGGTATGTTTGGGAAAACGTTTCTTCCCGTCAACGTGAGAATTTCGATTTATACAAGTGAACAGACTCACAATTTTTAAACCCAACCTGAACTGCAGACCTGACATATTCCCGACCTCGCTTACCAACAAAGTTATTTTGGTTTGTGGTTAGTTTGGCCGAGGACAAACTGTGTTTGGTTCAAGTGAAAATTTATGGAAGGAAGCTTAGATCAACCTTTGTGGTTTCTCAACCTAGGTAGTTGTCTCTATAAACCGTGGTTTATATAACCACGGTTTCTGGCTTCCACGTAGCAACAAGTTGCAGTTAGTTGAAACTAGAAAGCACGTAGGAAACTGCCTTCAAATCTTATTTTGCTTCAGGCTGTTTGGGGCTGCGGAGCATTGTTCTCCAGGAGTAGTATTTCCTAGCCTCTTCCTTTTCCGCATTTGAACATCCTCGCATAGGAAAAGTGGGTTACAAACAATCGGAAGCAAACAAATGTCGCCTTTTGACTCGTGATGGTTTGATGGGCATGGAAAGAGGCGGGCGGGGAGTCCTGTTCCAAAGTTCGGCCGTCTTCCCTCTTCCTCAACGACTGCTTTGGTCTCCCCCGCAGAGGTGTCGGTGCAATGGAGATTGTCGCCATGGACATGAAAGTGAGCGGGATGTACATCGCGCGGCAGCTCAGCTTTTCGGGGGTCACTTTCAGGATAGAGGAAATCCCACTGGACCCAGAGTACAAGCTGGTCTACAACAAGGCGGCTCAGCTGGTAAGCAGGGAGTTTGTTGTTGTTGTTTAGTCGTTTAGTCGTGTCCGCCTCTTCGTGACCCCCTGGACCAGAGCACGCCAGGCACTCCTGTCTTCCACTGCCTCCTGCAGTTTGGTCAAACTCATGCTGGTAGCTTCAAGAACACTGTCCCACCATCTCGTCCTCCGTCGTCCCCTTCTCCTTGTGCCCTCCATCTTTCCCAACATCAGGGTCTTTTCCAGGGAGTCTTCTCTTCTCATGAGGTGGCCAAAGTCTTGGAGCCTCAGCTTCAGGATCTGTCCTTCCAGTGAGCACTCAGGGCTGATTTCCTTCCGAATGGAGAGGTTTGATCTTCTTACAGTCCATGGGACTCTCAAGAGTCTCAAGCAGGGAGTTTACGTAAGGGTTAAGATTTCTGGAGCGCTAAGTGCTTCCTGCAGGCAATTAGAAGCCGTGCCTTGGTACCACTGTACTTTAAATGGTAAAACAGAAAAATTAATTTCTTTCTCTCTATCTCGTTCTCTCTCTAGTGGGCAGAAGCCCTGGGGGTTTTCCAGAAAGCTGCCGACCTGATAGGCTTAGAGTCCCGGAAGTCTTTGTGGGGTCAGTTCTGGTCCGCCCACCAGCGCTTCTTCAAGTACCTCTGCATTGCTGCAAAGGTCCGGCGTCTCGTCGAGCTGGCGAAGGAGGAACTGAACAAGGGCAAGGTGAGACAGAGAGAGAATTTCCCTAAAGTCTTCGATGAGCTGGATGTTTGCTGGAGGTGCTGAGAGACCACACCTCCTAAAGAAACGATCGTTTGTTGCCCAGCATTAACGCTGCCGGGTATTTTTGACGATAACCGGTTTTGTCAAAAACGTAGTCTGGATACATGATCCTGGAAGCTCAAATAGTAATTGCAACTCGGCCGAAAATTTGACGCTTGGTACCACTCATTCTGGAAGGTAGCTGTAATGGAAGAAAATGCTCATCATTTGAGATTTTGACCATGGCTAGAACCTCCAGACCTTTTTAATATGGTTTGGCATGTCTTTGTTGCATATAAAGCGGAGGCATCGTTTTCGAGACGACCCAAGCTAGGTCAAGTTAGAACTAGACTTGACAATCAGATAATTTTGATTTTCTATAATTGGGCTTTGTTATTTTGATCCACACACAACAGTATTATTATTACTTAATTGAATTTTTATACCTCCCGTCATCCAAGGATCACAGTATAAAACCAAAAAAATACCTAGCATAGTAACAAACAAAAGCAACGCAGTTGTACCTCGGCTCTCGAACGCCTTGGTACTCGTACGTTTTGGCTCCCGAACACAAAAAACCCGGAAGTGAGTGTTCTGGTTTGCAAACTTTTTCAGAAGCCGAACGTGAGACGCGGCTTCCGCTTGAGTGCAGGAAGCTCCTGCAGCCAATTGGAAACCGTGCCTCGGTTTTGGAACAGTTTTGGGAGTCGAGTGTACTCCTGGAACGGATTAAGTTTGAGAACCAAGGAACACTGTACCCCCAGTTTCTCTTGTCATCTTTTGGTTTGCATCTGTTGCTATAACTGTTTTCTCTGTTATATGTGAAATGAGATCCAGGTGACCCCCCGTTTATGTGGGGGTTACATTCGGAGGCACCATGCATTTACAGGAAATATGCATATATCGGGAGGCGCCATTGACAACTCCTGAAAACGCCTGCTAAACCTCTGGAAACCCTTGAAAACCCCTTTAAAAAAAAACTCCACCACAATAGCAGCCTCCAAACCTCCTTGCTAAAACTCTCAAAGTTTGGTGCAAAGGCTCGTGAAATCGCGCTCGCAAAGGATTCTGGGATTGCGCTAGCCGCTCTTTGGGGGGGGGCTGGTTTTGTGTGTGCGCGCCTTTTAAAGTGCCGCTTCCGGGCTTGTGAACGTCTGTAAACGGGGAGCTGAGCCATACAGAATCATTACCAGACAAACCCTCTCTCTGTCCCCCCCCCCTCCACAGTGCGTCGTGATCGGCCTGCAGTCGACAGGTGAGGCCCGAACCCGGGAGGTCCTGGACGAGAGCGAGGGGCAGCTGACCTGCTTTGTATCTGCTGCCGAGTGAGTTTGTGCGCATCCGGGGAAGGAGGGCCTCCCAGAACCCAGCATTTTGGAGGCTGGGCGCTGCCCCACCCCCGAGCTCTCTCAACTGGGCTGGGCTTTACCCTCGCACAAGGAAGCGGGGCCTTCTCGGTGGTGGTGCCCTCCCATCCGATGTCAAGGAAATGAATAACTATACAATCTTTAGAAGACCCCTGAAGACAGCCCTGCATGGGGAAACTTTTTTAGGGTCAAATATTCTTTTATGCTTTTATATATGTTGGAAGCATCGGGACGTGGGCGGCGCTGTGGGTTAAACCACAGAGCCTAGGACTTGCCAATCAGAAGGTCGGCGGTTCGAATCCCCGTGACGCGGTGAGCTCCCGTTGCTCGGTCCCTGCTCCTGCCAGCCTAGCAGTTCGAAAGCACCTCAAAGTGCAAGTAGATAAATAGGTACCACTCCGGCGGGAAGGTAAACGGCGTTTCCGTGCGCTGCTCTGGTTTTGCCAGAAGCAGTTTAGTCCTGCTGGCCACATGACCCGGAAGCTGTACGCCGGCTCCCTCGGCCAATAAAGCGAGATGAGCGCTGCAACCCCAGAGTCGGTCACGACCGGACCTAATGGTCAGGGGTCCCTTTACCTTTACCTTTACCTTTACCTATATGTTGGAAGCTGCTTAGAGTGTCTGGGGGCAACCCAGTCTGATGGGTGGGGTACAAATAATGAAATTATTATTATTATTATTATTATTATTATTATTATTGTTGTTGTTGTTGTTGTTGTTGTTGTTATAAAACAATGGCAGTGCTTAATAAGAATATCTGCTGGGGCCGCATGCGATATGCCTGCCCCGAGATTCTCACTGTCTGTTCTAACCCTTTCCTCTTTCCTAACCCCCATCTCCCCTTTATAAATGAATGCTGGCCGGGTTCTGCTTCTACATTATCAAAAACGTATTTTTTTTTTTGGGGGGGGGAGTGTTTGTTCCCATCCAAGCTCATGCGCTCACTATCAGTCTCGCTGACCAGCCTTCATGTCCCGGGAGCGGGGCGGGGTAGCGTCGGGTGAGATTGGGGCGAGTTGCGTACCCATAGAAGCCCCTGTTTTGCTCCCAGTTGCATCAAGTGACCCCCCCCCCTCATTTGTCCATGCATCCTTCCTTACTTTTCCCATCTCCCCCTCCCTGATTTTATTTTTTTACCCTATCCATGTGTCAAGTCTCTCGCCCTTTTGGGTATACTTGGTCACATAAATGCATCGCCCCAAGTCAGACTTGTTTTTCCCAGACCAAAAGTGTCAGGTGCAGTTGCGGTTGCTCTAGAGTAAGCAGGCAGGACTCCGACCAGTGTTTTACAGGCTTTATTTTGGTGCAGACTTGTCGATCAGAAGGTCGGCGGTTCGAATCCCTGCGATGGGGTGAGCTCTCGTTGCTCGGTCCTTGCTCCTGCCCACCTAGCAGTTCGAAAGCACACCAGTGCAAGTAGATAAATAGGTACCGCTCCGGCGGGAAGGTAAACAGCGTTTTCGTGCGCTGCTCTGGTTCGCCAGAAGCGGCTTTGTCCTGCTGGCCACATGACCCGGAAGCTGTACGCTGGCTCCCTTGGCCAATAAAGCGAGATGAGCGCCGCAACCCCAGAGTCGGCCACGACTGGACCTAATGGTCAGGGGTCCCTTTACCTTTAAGTGTCAGGTGCTGTTGCGGTTGCTCAAGAGTAAGCAGGCCAGACTCCGACCTGTGTTTTACAGGCTTTATTTTGGTGCAGACTATTTACAGTGGAGAGCCCCAAGGCTCATGTCTGGCTCAATCGCTAGCAGAATCCAGGAGTGGTCTTTTTTTGTACCTCCCCCAACATAAAAATTTCGTTACCCCTAACCGTTTCCGCCCCTCCCGGCGCCTGAGATTACTGCGCAGGATGGGCGGTGGCAAGGGCATTCTTTCCCCCTCTCCAGAGCGTCGTAAAGTCTCTCACTAACATCCTCTGGTCCTTGCACCTCTTCTCCACTGGAGGCGGGAGGCTCCTCCTCTCCGGAGGAGGAACTGCTTTGCAAGACTTTCGGAGACTCCCTGTAAGACAACTGCCCTTCTATTTCTCGCCTCTAAGCCCATGGCAGTTCCCTGACCGTAAGCAAAGGGCGGGTTCCCAAAAAATAAACAAATCAGATTTTTATTTGCAATCTGGTGTGCGGAAAATTCATGGCCCAGGCTGCTTTTCTTCAGCCACACTCACTGCCTGCCCCCCAGCCCCAATATCTCTCCTCCCTCTCTGCTCCCCAAACCCAGTATGACTCCTAAGCTCCTTATAACTACTGGGCTACTTCCAAAGGCAGCTTCTGATTTGCTCAGCAAACCTGCCACAATCCCTCCATCGCCCGGCCTTCGTTTTAGAACTCCCAAACATTCTGTGACATCACACCAGCTCAGCCAATGGGCTGTCAGAAAGAAGCCAAGCGGCGGGATGCTTGTAGCCGCACATCCAATCCCGAACAGGTTGTTTTTTGGGGGGGTTGTTTGGGTGTTTCTGTTTTGCTTTCGTGTTTCATTCAGTCTCTGTGTCCTTCCCCTTTGGGTTTACCCTCTTTTCTTTTTTAAATAAATAAATACAATCAGCGACGGTTTGGCTCCTCCTGGCCGTTAAGAGTAAAATCTCTGCATCTCCCAACTCTTTTCAGAGGCGTCTTCCTCTCACTAATTAAGAAGCACTTTCCTTCAACCAAACGAAAAAGAGAGAGAGGAACTGGCATTAAGAGAAAACGTAAGACCCCGACCCCCAGCGCTCTCCCCTCCCCTCCTGAAACCTCATCCCCTCTCCCCCCACACCCTCCTTGCGGTGCAGTTGCTATCTGCCGCGCCCCCCCCCATTTCTTCCCTTGCTTCCCTTCCCCCTCACCCCATTGCCAGCCTCCACTCGTGGTCTTTCGCCACCCCATCTCCCTTTTCTTTCTATTTCTTTCTGTTTCTTTATTTCTACACTGGTACCTTGCTTCTCAAACTTAATCTGTTCCGGAAGTCCATTCCAAAACCAAAGCGTTTCAAAACCAAGGCGCGCTTTCCCATAGAAAGGAACGCAAAACGGATTGATCCGTTCCAGACTTTTAAAAACAACCCCTAAAACAGCAATTTAACGTGAATTTTGCTAATGAGACTTTTGATCCATAAAATGAAAGCAGTAATCAATGTACTGCGCTATAAAATAAATAAGACCATATTGTAGATGATGAAATTGGAAAAAAAAATCTTCTCACCTGCACTGATGATAGTCATTGTTTGCATGGGGGGCTTTTATTCATTTCTGCAATCACACAAGCAATCAGTCCATCAGTAGCTGAACTGGGTTCCACGCAGACACAGAAACAAATGAACCGAAAAAACCTCAAAAACAAAAATGCAAAATAAATAGCAAATACAAAAGCGCCAAACTTAATGCATTCCGGAAGTCCGTTTGACTTCCGAAATGTTTGAAAACCGTGGCGCGGCTTCTGATTGGTGCTGGTGCCGCGGAAACAATAGCCGACAGCCACATCAGACGCTCTGCTTCCAAAAAAAGTTTGAAAACCGGAACACTTACTTCCGGGTTTTCGGCCTTTGGGAGCCAAGGTGTTTGAGAACCAAGGCACCACTGTATTTACCTTTCCTACTCCTTTGCAACAGGGACTCCCAGGCATGTGGTTAATTGCCCTGGTGGTTGTGGACTTAGAATGTAGCCTCCTCCCTCCCTCCTTCACCTCCAAAATGGATTTATTTTATTCATTTTTTGGACTCAAGTTGGTTTCCATCCAGCACACACACACACACACACACACAGGTCTTTGCCCTAGGTGTCTCTAAATGTGTGCAGAGGAGGGCAAACCAAAATGATCAAGGGTCTGGAAGCCAAGCCTGATGAGGAGCGGTCAAAGGAGCTGGGCATATTTAGCCTGGGAAAGAGGAGGCTGAGAGGAGATAGGATAGCCGCCTTCAGATATCCGAAGGACCGTCACGTGAAAGTGGGGAGCAAGCTTGCTTTCTGCAGCTCCAGAGGGCTGACGGACCCAAATGACTAAAGAGGAACTTCGGACTCAGCTTCAGGAAGAACTTTCTGGCAGCAAAAGCCCGTTGAGCGGTAGATGGGACTCCCTCGGAAGGTGTTGGTCTCTGCTTCGCTGGAGGTTTTGGAAGAGAGTTCGGATGGTCTCCTGCCATAGATTCTTTCAACTTTGATTCCTGCATTGGAGGGAGTTGGACCGCATTGCAGGGAGTTGGGGTACCTGCAATGAAACGTAGAATTCCAGAGCTGGATGATACCCCAAGGGTCATCTTCCAGGAGCCTGCAATGCAGGAATCTCAACTACATAGCTGTCAGCCGTCCCTTATTTGGTGGGAAAGTCCCTTATCCCAGCGCCGTGTCCCGCTGCTGTCCCTTATTGATGATGTCCCTTAAACTTCCCGGGTTTCAAAGGAAGCAGCTCCTCTCCCTCCCTCCCTGCTGGCCAGGGAGGAGGGAGGCTCCAACTATGTTGCTTGGCTGCGTTGCTTACCCAATAAGGAGTCTAAGAACGACTGGGGGGGGTGGAGCTTGCATGCCTTGTGCCAATCAAATCAGCCGTGTTGCCTGGGGACTCGCCTTTGCTCTGCGCTTCCCAGCGGAGAGGTGACGGTGGTTTTCCTTGCTGCATCCCCTTTGCCGGGTTGCTGTGCTGTGGGAACCACCGCTTGAGGCTTCGTTTGGCTGCTGGCCGGGCTTTCTGCCTTTGGCTCGGAGGGGCTCAGAAGTTGAACATACCTGTGCTTGGAAAATCCCTTATTTTGGCTGCTGATCCCTTATTTTCGAGGCTGCTGGTCCCTTATTTTCAAATCTGTAAGTTGACAGCTATGCTCAACTAAAGCATCCCAACCTCTGCTTAAAAACCTCCAAGGATGGAGAGCCCACAACCTCGCAAGGGAGACCATTCCACTGCATTGCATGGGGTTGGACTTTTTGAGGATCTCTTCCAACTCTTACGATTCTAAACCTGTCCTCAGCTTTTCATTTTCAAAAAGCCCCTTTTAGCTTTTAAATTTCAAAGCACCACCTAGACTGAGTTATTATATGGGGCGCTTGTAAGCATTTTCAAGGCCCGTGACAGTCCGACAGCATTCCCTTCCCCAAAAGAAAAGAAAAAAGAAAAATGATTCAAGGCGCAGGCGTGCTGGTGGTGCAGAACCAAAGCGGTTGACCTCCAAATTTTCCTCATTGTGATTTCTGGGGTGCTGGCTCTCTTCCTTTCTCTCCCCTCCTGTTCTTTGCCTGTCCTTAAGGCCCCGCTTTCACCCAGGCAGTTGGCCTGTCGCTCGTGTCGTTGAATGGTCTTTCATACCGGGAGGGTGGGACCAAACCCGCAGAATTTCCTGCGTGTAGAAAAGCAGGGTGAAAAGGCTTCACTTCTGACATGCTAGGTGTTTTCATGCGGGAATTATTTTGCATGGAGCTGTAGTGGGAACTGGGCTTTCCTTCCCCCTTTCCGATAGCCCCTTCCCTCCCTCCCGTCTGCCCCGTGGCTCCCCTCTCTCTTTAAGCGGCCTCCCTCACTTCCCCACCCTGCCCCACCTTTTATTCCAGGGAAGCAGAAGGGCCGCGGGGCCAAGTTCCCCAAAAGTTGCGACCTCACCAGCAGCAGCGTCATCAAGATCAGCTCCGACAGCAGCTCCGATTCCGAAGGAGGGATGGAGAGCGATTTCAACTCGTCCCCGGAGTCCCTGTTCGAAAACGACGACGTGATCTTCAATGGTTACGCTTGCGACGATCGGGGTGAGGGGTTGTTTGGGCTTTCTTATCGCCATTGTTAATTGCTGTCATCTTTAATCGCACCCAAAGGGACGCGGGTGGCACTGTGCGTTAAACCACAGAGCCTAGGACCTGCCGATCAGAAGGTCAGCGGTTCGAATCCCCGCGATGACGGGGTGAGCTCCCGTTGCTCGGTCCCTGCTCCTGCCTACCTAGCAGTTCGAAAGCACACCAGCGCAAGTAGATAAATAGGTACCGCTCCGGCGGGAAGGTCAACGGCGTTTCCGTTCGCTGCTCTGGTTTGTCAAAGTGCAAGGAGAAATCCTTCCTCCCCTGCCCCCCATGCTAAATACTCCCAACAGTTTCACATTCTTGGGCGTCCCCACGAGTTCTACCACCAGGAGAGAGGGAGAAACAAACAACTTATCTCTCTGCGCAGGCAGCACCTCTTTGCAGAACTCCCAGAAGGAGCTGTACGGCACCGTCATGCTGGAGAACGTCGAGAAGATGAAACAGGACCTCCTGGCCAAGGCGGAGGCGCTGGGCAAAGAACTACCTCTCAACACCTTGGACGAACTGATCGATCACTTTGGGGGCCCGGAGCACGTGGCAGAGGTGGGTGGCAGCAGGCCCATGACGATGAAAATCATGAGAATGTTGGGCCGGTGTCTTGTCTCGGTAATGGGCTGGATGAGAGCCAACAGACTGAAGCTCAGTCCAGATTAGACTGAGGCTCTGTTAGTGGGGGGTTCCCTAGACCAGATGGCTGGCTCTTGGTGGGGTCACACTTCCCCTGAAAGAGCAGGTTTGTAGCTTGGGGGTCTTCCTGGATCCTTTGCTGTCGCTCGAGGCTCAGGTGGCCTCAGTGGCCCGGAGTGCCTTCCATCATCTTCAGCTGGTGGCCCAGCTATGCCCCTATGTAGACAGGGATGTCCTGTTGCCTATGCTCTGGTAACCTCGAGGTTAGATTACTGCAGTGCGGTCTACGTAGGGATGCCACTGAAGACAGTTCGGAAACTTCAGCCGGTGCAGAATTCAGCGGCCAGGTCGCTCACCGGACTGCAAGACGGTTTGAGCATATTGCGCCGATCCTGGTCCGACTGCACTGGCTACTGATTAGTTTCCGGGCCCAATTCAAAGTGCTGGTTTTGACCTATAAAGCCTTAAATGGCTCAGGACCGCAGTACCTCAAGGATCGCCTCTTTCCATATGAACCTGCCTGGACCTCGAGATCATCTTCTGAGGCCCTCCTTCGCGTGCCGCCTCCTCGAGAGGTCTGGAGGGTGGCAACACGAGAACGGGGCCTTCTCTGCAGTGGCTCCCTGTCTGTGGAACGCTCTCACCAGGGAAGTGCACCTGGCGCCTTCATTATGCACCTTTAGGTGCCAGGCAAAAACATTCCTTTTTAACCAGGCTTTTGGTTGATCTGAGCCGATTTACATCCCGTGCCCTTTTAAAATGTGTTTTTTTGGGGGGGGGCTATTGGGTTGTTGTTTTTGTCTTGATTGTGTATTTTGTGGTTTTATGTCTTGATTTTGTGAACTGCCCTGAGACCCCTGGGTATAGGGCAGTATATACCATATTTTTCGCTCTATAACACGCACCCGACCATGACACGCACGTAGTTTTTAGAGGAGGAAAATCCGTAGGCATGCCACCCATAGGCATTCCCTCCATAACACGCACAGACATTTCCCCTTACTTTCTAGGAGGAAAAAAGTGAGCGTTATGGTGCAAAAAACCCGGTAAATTCAATAAATATTAAAGAGAATGATGATGATAATGACCTCCCAGCTATAACAGCTTTTTCTTTTCTGTTCCCTCTCTCACGCAGATGACCGGCCGCAAAGGGCGCCTGGTGCGGCGGCCGGACGGCTCCGTCGTCTTCGAGTCGCGAGCCGAGCAATGCCTTTCCATCGACCACGTGAACCTCAAGGAGAAGGAGCGTTTCATGAACGGAGACAAAGTGAGCGCCAGGCAGGGCTTGGAGGGGCAAGCAGGGTGCCAGGGTGGGTGGGGAGCGAGGGGAGTGGAGAGACGAGCCCAGAGGGCTAAAGCTGCAGTGGTCCCACTCCGCTAACCCAGAAATAGTACCTCGGGTTAAGAATTTTGCTTCAGGATGAGAACAGAAATTGTGCTCCGGCGGCGTGGTGGCAGCGGGAGGCCCCATTAGCGAAAGTGGCGCTTCAGGTTAAGAACAGTTTCAGGTTAAGAACGGACCTCTGGAACGAATTAAGTACTTAACCCGAGGTACCACTGTACTTATACTCACATCCCACCCACCCCTGGTTTCTCCCTCTCTCTGTCCCTCAGCTCATAGCAATAATATCCGAGGCCTCCAGCTCAGGGATTTCTCTCCAAGCGGACAGACGGGTAAAGAATCAGAAGAGGCGCGTCCACATGACGTTAGAGCTGCCTTGGAGTGCCGATCGAGCCATCCAGCAGTTTGGTGAGCCGGAAGCACAGCACAGATGCCCGAGAAAGCTCGTCTCTCATTTCAATGCTTCCGCTGGTGGTGGTTTTGTGCAGTGCCAAAGTGACCTCCCTAGGGTGCAAGTCTGGGCAGCGTGTCTGGAGGTCCTAGGCTGCCTGGACGACAAGACCCCCCTCTTAGCCTCGCTGATGGGGTCCAAAGGAAAGCAGAGCACCAGCTTGGCAGCAGGTGGCGCTGTGGGTTAAACCACAGACCCTACGACTTGCCGATCTGAAGGTCGGCGGATCGAATCCCCACAACAGAGTGAGCTCCCGTTGCTCGGTCCCTGCTCCTGCCCACCTAGCAGTTCGAAAGCACGTCAAAGTGCAAGTAGATAAATAGGTACCACTCTGGCGGGAAGGTAAACGGCGTTTCCGTGCGCTGTTCTGGTTCACCAGAAGCGGCTTAGTCCTGCTGGCCACATGACCCAGAAGCTGTACGCCGGTCCCTTGGCCAGTAAAGCGAGATGAGCGCCGCAATCCCAGAGTTGGCCACGACTGGACCTCATGGTCAGGGGTCCCTTTACCTTTATCTGGCAGCTGGAGTTGCCGGAAGGAGTTGGACAAGGTGCCATCCACCTGCCTTAGGAACTCTGCTCCAGATTTGTGAAGGGTTTACTCCCGAGCCTTCTCGTGTAGATATCCCACAATGCAGCGGAGGTTTAGGATCAGAGCTTTCCTTCTCCTAGTTGGGCTCCCTTCCTACGTGCCCCCATTGCCCCTCACTCCTGCTGCTAAAACATGGGCAGATAGGATCTTGGTGGAAAGCTCATCTCTTAATCCTCTAACAATGGAAGAAAGGTGTCCTGCGTTCAGCAGGAAAAGAAATTCTTCCTTCAAAAATCACTTGATTACGTGGGAAATACAGTGGTACCTTCGTTCTCAAATGGCTTGGCTCCCAAACAAATCGGCTCCCGAACACCTCAAAGCGTTCCGGTTTGCGGACGTTTTTTGGAAGCTGAACGTCTCTTGCGGCTTCTGATTGAGTGCAGCCAATTGGAAGCCGCGCCCTGGTTTTCGTATGGTTTCGGGAGTCGAAGGGGCTCTCAGAACGGATTTTGAGAACCGAGGTACCACTCTAGTGGATAGAGCTCAGATTCCCCGCTTGGCCAGGAAGCTCACTGTATGTTTTGGAACATAGCCTCTGCCTTTTCCGGCTGCATCCCCAAACCAATTGGGTCGGCCCGGGTTTTACATCGCTGGCTGCCCCACCCCTCGCTGTAGGGGGCGTTGAGAGCTAACCTTCCCTGTTTGGGGTTTCCTTCCAGGTCGGACGCACCGCTCCAACCAGGTTTCTGCTCCGGAATACATCTTCCTCATCTCCGAACTGGCCGGCGAGAGGCGGTTCGCTTCCATTGTGGCCAAACGCCTGGAGAGCCTTGTAAGTCTTGGTTTGCCCCTTCCGCGGAAGGGTTCCTAGGTCCATCTGCCCCCTTGGCCCCATGTCTTTGAACCAGGAAAGACCTACCGTATTTTTTGCTCTATAAGACTCTCTTTTTCCCTCCTAAAAAGTAAGGGGAAATGTGTGTGCGTCTTATGGAGCGAATGCACGCTGCACAGCTATCCCAGAAGCCAGAACAGCAAGAGGGATTGCTGCTTTCACTGCGCAGCGATCCCTCTTGCTGTTCTGGCTTCTGAGATTCAGAATATTTTTTTTCTTGTTTTCCTCCTCCAAAAACTAGGTGTGTCTTGTGGTCTGGTGCGCCTTATAGAGCGAAAAATACGGTGCATAGTTGGGGGGGCAGGCCCCTCTCCGGCCCTTGGAAATCTCTCCAGGGCACAAATCAAATCAAAACTTTATTAGCAAAGCCAACAGGCCACAGCTGTACAAAAGTTAAAAATGAGAATAGGGATAAAAGGAAGAAAAGAACAGACAAAAGGAGGTCCGTCGGGTGAACAGGTCTGTCACTCAGATGGTGGCCCTCAATTTCACAGCTCTCTCGATGTACCTCGCGACCTTCTCTGTTATCTGACTGTTCGTATCAGATAATAGAAAATGCAGTGTAATGTCTGTTGAACGGCCGGGGTTGGAGAGAATGAGTGGAGTAATAATCTCATTCCTTAGGTCTTTGTAAAGAGGGCAAGAAAAAAGGACGTGGGACACTGTTTCCGTGTTACCATCTCCACATGGGCAGAGTCGTTTTTCAAATGGGGTCTTTTGGTAACGACCTTCGAGTACAGCAGAGGGAAGAACATCCCATCTAGCCAATGTAAAGGCACGTCTGTATTTTGGGATGGTTAGTTTAGACAAATATGAGGCTGGAGAGTCAAAATGAGAAGGGGGAAAGTAGGTATACCATGGGCACAGTTTCTTTAAGATAGTCAGGTTGTTTTGTCGTTCGATGTCTTTCAGGCGCTGGCCTATTAGACTCTTTGCTTTGATGAGGCCCATTGATAGTAGGGACTGTGAGTGCAGACCGCATGTAAGGAGTTTTTTATGCACAGTTTTAAACCACTTGCTTTCGTGAGGGTCTTGCATTACTAACGGCAGTAGACCAGGAGGATTCAGATTAAGACGAAGCCAATAATTAAATGTTCTCTGCCAGGTCCGAGTTTCCACAGATGGAAGGCAGGCCTCGAGTCGCAATGCTGCGTTTGGAACACAGGGGGGGACACCGAGTATTTGCCTTAGAAATTTGGACTGGACAGTTTCAAGACTGGAGCAATGGGTCCCCGTCCAGATTTGCGCCCCGTACAATAGCTGCGCCAGAGGTTTTGCTTGATACACTTCAAGGGCTGCTGGGATGTATCTGCCCCCCTTCGTATAGAAGAAGCGGGACAGCATCTTGATGCTTTGAGCAGCTTTTTCTTTGGCACATTTTTGGTGGACATCCCAGGACCCGGTCGACTGGAAAACGATACCCAGATATTTGAAGGCTTTGACTTGTTCAATTGTCTGGTTATCCATCCTCCAGCTGTACTGTCTGTGTTTCCTTGCAAAAACCATGATTTTGGTTTTCTGATAGTTTATTGCAAGTTGCTCTCTTCTACAGTATGCTGAGAATTCATCTATGAGCCTATTTAAACCTATTCTTGTTCCAGCCGTAAGCGTTTCTGCTGAGCTGGAATGTGAGCCTCTTCCTTCCTTGGATTTGAAAGGCAATGGTGAAATTTACATTTCCTGCCCCGCCCTCTTTTGTCTCTGGCTGTAATGTGGCCCTTGGAAGTGAACACGGCCCTTGTGGCTAAGAGAATGACCCACTTCTTGAACTGGGCACCACAGTTCAAGAAGGACACTGACAAACTGGAACGTGTCCAGAGGAGGGCAACCAAAATGGTCCAAGGCCTGGAAACGATGCCTTATGAGGAACGGCTAAGGGAGCTGGGCATGTTTAGCCTGGAGAAGAGGAGATTAAGGGGTGATATGATAGCCATGTTCAAATATATAAAAGGATGTCACATAGAGGAGGGAGAAAGGTTGTTTTCTGCTGCTCCAGAGAAGCGGACACGGAGCAATGGATCCAAACGACAAGAAAGAAGATTCCACCTCAACATTAGGAAGAACTTCCTGACAGTAAGAGCTGTTCGACAGTGGAATTTGCTGCCAAGGAGTGTGGTGGAGTCTCCTCCTTTGGAGGTCTTTAAGCAGAGGCTTGACAACCATATGTCAGGAGTGCTCTGATGGTGTTTCCTGCTTGGCAGGGGGTTGGACTCGATGGCCCTTGGGGTCTCTTCCAACTCTATGATTCTATGATTCACTTTGGGAGGTATTCCGGTTCAGGTCCTGTCTCAGTCACAAATTCACTGAAGCAACCTCAGAGCCATGTTGCCCTGGTCTCTTCCCCTTTCTTCACTGCTGGGTGTGTGTGTGTGTGTGTGTGTGTATGTGTGTGTGTGTTGGGGGATAAGACATACGTGAAAGTTAACAGAGAAAACGTAAAGGGCTGGATCCAGGGTTTGAGGGGACCTTGGTGGGCATACCTGGCAGCGGTTGGCAGCAGCAGCACTCCAGGTCCGTGCGAGAAGGTGGGACTGCCAGGCTAGGCTACTGCAAAAATATACAACGTATTTCCTTTCCTTTTCTCTCTCTCTCCCCTTCTCAATAGGGTGCCTTAACTCACGGAGACAGGAGAGCGACCGAATCCAGAGACCTCAGCAAATACAACTTTGAGAATAAGGTGAGGGGCAAGTCGAGAAAGAAGTGAAAGGGTGCGGGGCGCTGGTCCAAGAAAATCTCTCGTGCCACCATAAAGCAACCTTCGCCAACCCGGAAGCTCTCCCAGATGTTTTCGCCAATGGCTGCCGTCAGCTGCACTGCAGAGAGTTGGGCTAGGCGATTCTGTACTTTTTGGGTTCTGCATCTCGAAGTCACCATGTTGGCAGAGGCTCCCTTTAAAGGCTATGGGAGGAATTTTACATGACGCCGTTACAGGGGGAACGTGTGTTTAACCTAACCCAGATGCCTTGAAAGTTGAGCCAACTTAAATCTGTTTCAGCATTTTAGCTCATGTGTGTTTTAAAGCACAGCTGTGCGGTTTTTCTACATTTCATTGTTTTATCTTTTCCTAAACCGCTTTGTGGCACTCAGAACGGAAGCGTAACACTCAAAACGGAGCATGTTCGGCTTCCGAAAAAAGTTCGCAAACCGGAACACTTCTGGGTTTGCTGCGTTTGGGTTCCAAGTGGTTTGAGCTCCAAGGTGTTCGAGAACCAAGGCTGTACTATATAGAGCAATGCTATATATGAACGATCAAATAGCGCACAATGGAATTACAGTCTTCCTTGGGGCAGAATCTTGATTTGCTGGGCTGCAAAGCGTTTCATTTATTTATTTTGATGGGGCAACGGGGGGGGGGGGTTGCACCCCGACGCCTGCGCAGGGCCTGATGCTTTCTGCCCTCCTTCCCCTCCCCAGTACGGGTCCCGGGCCCTCGTCAAGGTCCTTCACACCATCAACAACCAGACGGAGAACAAAGTCCCCGTGCCCAAGGGGTACCCGAGGGAAGACGCTGCTTTCTTCCACGGTAAGGAAGCTGGAGGCAAGAGTGCAGGTTGGGCGGTGTTTGTTGGGGCATAAAGGGAAAAGGTTCAGCTGGGCGCAATCTACTCAATTGCAATTTCTTTCCACTTCTATTACATTTTTTCACACACCTTTAACCTAATTTCATACTTCTTTTTCTATTACACATTGTTATCCATCTTATTCAGTATTTCAGTATTTGAAACGGATCTTGTTTATTCTAATAGGAGTTCTGATTTTTCGATACGGTTTTGCAAGGTGTTTAAGACATACTGGGCTTTTTCATTTTTGTGACTTGGAACCAGTGGGGTTTTTTGCGGGTGCAGTCGAGCAAGTGGTCTTCATTTGGGGCTTCAGATTTATTTCCTTTTGCTTGCAAGCCAATAAGAGGGTTAACGCTGCTCTCTGCTCCCCTCCAGAAATGAAGCTGAGTCTCCTCTCGGTCGGGATCGGCTGCAAAGAGATGCGGTACGGCTACGTGGCGGTGGAAAAAGGTAGGCTTCTGGCTGCGAGGGATTTCTCAGCTGTGGTTCCTGCGTTTGCAGGGGGTTAGACTAGATGACCCTTGGGGTCCCTTCCGACTCTAGGGACTCAGCTACGCTAGTAAAAAAACCCACAGCATTTTAGGTGCATTATAAAATTGCAACACCAGGTGGTGCTGTGGTCAAGCAGAGGTTACTCTGAAAGACAGAGCAAATGTGTGAAGCCCTCTACATTCACAAGCTAGGTTTCCTTTTGAGGCGTTGCAGCGCACTGTCTCCGATCCGCTTCTTCTCTAGAAAAACAACCTTGCCCCTGCGGTTTATTGTCACCACACACGAAGCCTTTTGTCCCGTTGTTTTCCCTTTGTGCTTGCATCTGAAATTACCGTATTTTTTGCTCTATAAGACTCACTTTTCCCCTCCTAAAAAGTAAGGGGAAATGTGTGTGCGTCTTATGGAGCGAATGCAGGCTGCGCAGCTATCCCAGAAGCCAGAACAGCAAGAGGGATTGCTGCTTTCACTGCGCAGCGATCCCTCTTGCTGTTCTGGCTTCTGAGATTCAGAATATTTTTTTTTCTTGTTTTCCTCCTGCAAAAACTAGGTGCATCTTATGGTCTGGTGCGTCTTATAGAGCGGAAAATACGGTATATTGAATCCCAGTATGGAAGCGTGCTTTCCGTGGCCTCGGCCCCCAGACCTCCCTGCTTCATGCCTGCTTTTTGCAAAGTGGGAGGCAGGACCACCAAGCCAGATCTCCGAAGGGTTTTGTATATGTGTGTGAGAGAGAGAATGACGGCTTTTCGTTTCCGCAGATTGCTCCATCAGCAAGTTCCTGAACCGCATCCTGGGGTTGGAAGTCCACAAGCAGAACCTCCTTTTCCAGTACTTCAGCGACACGTTCGACTACCTGATCGAGAGGGACAAGAAGGACGGCAAATACGACATGGGAATTCTGGGTAAGCATCCTCCAATTGAGGACACCTGCTAATAAAACCCTATGCTCCATAACGGGATTTCTGAGTTCCCAGATCTCTGCCCCCAGTCTAGCCTTTACCTCCGTCAGTTAAGCTCTGCTGGACTGGGTGAATGTCCTATACAGTGGTACCTCAGGTTACAGACGCTTCAGGTTACAGACTCCTCTAACCCAGAAATAGTACCTCAGGTTCTGTTTGATAATGTGTGCTTTGCTATGCCTAATAAAAGATATTATTATTATTATTATTATTATTAGTAGTAGTAGTAGTAGTATCTCAGGTTAAGAATTTTGCTTCAGGATGAGAACAGGAATCGCACAGCGGCAGCGGGATGCCCCATTAACTAAACTGGTACCTCAGGTTAAGAACAGTTTCAGGTTAAGAACGGACCTCCGGAACGAATTAAGTTCTAAACCCGAGGTACCACTGTATCTAGGTAAAAGGGACGCGGGTGGCGCTGTGGTCTAAACCACTGAGCCTCTTGGGCTTGCCGATCGGAAGGTCGGCGGTTCGAATCCCCACGACGGGGTGAGCTCCCGTTGCTCTGTCAGTTTGAAAGCACGTCAAAGTGCAAGTAGATATGTGTAGATTGTGCCTGTAATGACGAGAGGGGCAGTGTGCTTTGTGCAAGGGGTGAGGGAGGGGCGTCTTTCTCAGTTTCTACACTGCCATTTCCAGCTGCTGTCAGGGCAGCGTTGGATGGTAAACTCTCCCCCTGGTGTGACATGGCAGGGGAGCGGATTCTGTCCAGCGCAGGGCTTTCTACATCTCCCCCTCTTTCTCTCCCCGCCAGACCTGGCCCCCGGTATCGACGAGATCTACGAAGAGAGTAAGGAGGTTTTCCTGACCCCAGGGCACCCGCAGGATGGCCAGGTGGTCTTCTACAAGGTAAGAATGCCAGGACCAGTGATTTACAGAAGATTGGAAGAAGTATATGAATTATTTGAAGAGCAACTGCCTTCTCACAGCACAGATAAGGACAGCTCCGTTGGCACAGCAGGAGGCTCTTTGATCCTCAAGGTTGCGGGTTTGAGCCCCACATCGGGCAAAAGAATCCTGCGTTGCAGGGGGTGGAGCTAGATGACCCCCCACGGTCTCTTTCCAGCTCTGCAATTCTAATAAATCAGGACCGGAGCTACCTTTGAGCCACTTAACTCTCTCTTGAGACCAGGGCCCTGCGGGATCTGATCTCTTTCCGCAGGGCCTGTAAGACAGAGTTGTTCCACCGGGCCTTTGGCTCAGAATCAGTTTGATTCCCTCCCCCTTTTTCTTTTCCTTTCTCCTCCTATGATGAGATTGCTCCCTAATTGTTTTAATATTGTTTTAATATTCCTAATTGTTTTAATATTCCTAATTGTTTACTAATTTAATACTAATTTAATATTCCTAATTGTTTTAATATTGTTTTAATATTCCTATGATGAGATTGCTCCCTAATTGTTTTAATATTGTGTCTTAATCTTTTAAATTGTATTTTAATCAACTTATTTTTATTATTGGTTGCTAGCCGCCCTGAGCCTGGTCTTGGCTGGGGAGGGCGGGGTATAAATAAAAATGTATTATTATTAACTGAGCCTGGAGCTTGGGCGAAGGAGCGTTGCCTCCTGCACCGGCTGCAAGACCCCTCCCTCCTTGTGCCCTTGTAATTCTTAATTTCCTCCCCTCGTTAGATCAGCGTCGACAGAGGCCTGAAGTGGGAAGAGGCCTATGAGAAATCCCTACAACTCACAGGTCCTCAGGATGGCTTCTACCTGTCTTATAAGGTGAGGTTGCTTAAGGGCGAGGAGGGTGGAGTGTTTCCAGTCTCGCCTCCGTGCAGCAGGCTAGCTTCTCGGCACCCTCTCTCGCTCACACCTCTGTTCAGGCGAGAGAGAGGCTTTTCTAGAGTCCGTGGAAACGTTTCCAGGCAGGAGATTCCTCTCCGGATGCCAGGCAGGGCGAATGAGGGGTGTGGCATGGGGAGAGAGGCTGGAGGAGGGTCGCATTAGGTCCTCCGCTCCCTGGTCCTGAATGGGGTGACTGTGCCCCTGAAGGACCAGGTGCGCAGCCTGGGAGTCATTTTGGACTCACCGCTGTCCATGGAGGTGCAGGTCAGTTCTGTGCCCAGGGCAGCTCCATCTGGTACGCAGGATGAGACCCTCTCTGCCCGCTGACTGTCTGGCCAGAGCGGTGCATGCTCTGGTTATCTCCCACTTGGACTACTGCAATGCGCTCTACTTGGGGCTACCTTTGAAGGTGACCCGGAAACTATAACTAATCCAGAATGTGGCAGCTAGACTGGTGACTGGGAGCGGCCGCCGGGACAACATAACACCGGTCTTGAAAGACCTACATTGGCTCCCAGTGAGTTTCCAAGCACAATTCAAAGTTTCAGTGCTGACCTTGAAAGCCCTACAGGGAACCAGGCAGAGGGCCTTCTCGGTGGTGGCACCCACCTTGTGGAACTCCCTCCCACCAGATGTCAAAGAGAACAACAACTAGCAGATTTTTAGAAGACATCTGAAGGCAGCCCTGTTTAGGGAAGCTTTTAATGTATGTCTCTACTGCAGCCCTTGTTTTGTTAGTCCCGAAAGGGAAAATGAGTGAGGTCCCAACCAAAGAAGAATGGCAGCTTAAAACTGATGGAATATGCACAGCTTGCGAACCTAACATATAGAATAAGAGAACAAGAAGAGCATACGTTTAGAGAAGATTGGAAAACGTTTATTGAATTTATGGGTGGTGAATTGTGTACACTTGAAAACGCTGGCACCATTAAGATAAATTCAACAGAGTAAATAAGTTTTGATGGATGTAATAATAGAATACAGAATGGTTTATTTTATGTAAAATATGCAGGGATTTATGGCATGCGAAATGAACCCTGGACAGAGAAGGGAAGTTGTTTATGTTTTAAGGTTGTTTCAATGAGTATTCTAAAATATCAAACAGAAAATTTAATTAAACACACACACAAAGAGAGAGAGTGTAAGCCCACAGCCCACAGACTTCTGACCTGATAGCCACGATAAGAAAGGAACGAGGAACTGAGGAGGGAGGAGGAAAGCGGAGCGAGTCGGGCGCTCGCTCCCCGTAGGGATTTCTTCATTATGGGCTTGTGTGTGTCCTGGAGAGGGACTCCAGATTAGGCCGAAATATGGGGCGTGTCTGTATAAGAAGTCGTGCTTCCTGTCCAAACGTTGACCCCCCCCAACTTTCCCGGCTGCCTTTTGCAGATCAGAGGCCAGCAGTACACCTGCGTTCTGGCTGAGCAAAGCAAAGGAAGATACTTCACCCTCTACAAGCCGAACATCCGCAAGAACAGCCAGCCGGAGACCTTGGATAGTCTCCTCAAGAAGTACCGACGGGTGAGTCTGGACCGAAGTCACTGCCGGGTGCTCCTCTGGGTGGGGAAAACATCTGGCTTGAGAGCAGGATGTGGGGAGGAAAAGACCGAGTGGTCTTAGCACATCACAAGCTGAATTTGAGTCAGTTGCATGATGCAGGAGCAAAAAAATAGCCAAGGCTATTCTAGACTGCAAGGGTGGTGCTGTGAGTTAAACCACAGAACCTAGGGCTTGCCGATCAGAAGGTCAGCTGTTTGAATCCCCGCAGTGACGGGGTGAGCTCCCGTTGCTCGGTCCCTGCTCCTGCCAACCTAGCAGTTCGAAAGCACATCAAAGTGCAAGTAGATCAATAGGTACCGCTCCGGTGGGAAGGTAAACGGTGTTTCCGTGCGCTGCTCTGGTTTGCCAGAAGCGGCTTAGTCCTGCTGGCCACATGACCCGGAATAACTGTCTGCGGACAAACGCCGGCTCCCTTGGCCTATAGAGCGAGATGAGCGCTGCAACCCCAGAGTCAGCCGCGACTGGACCTAATGGTCAGGGGTCCCTTGACCTTGACCTTATCTTACCCAGGGCAGCCCCAAGCAACTTAGAACCAGCTGAAACATTAGGAAGAACTTTCCGAGGGTGAGAGCTGTTCAACAGTGGAACAGCTGACCTTGGAAAGGTGGCGGCCTCTTCTTCATAGCTGCTTTATTGAACAGAATTTGGACTTCCACTTGCCAGGGCTTCTCCAGCTGCGGTCAGGGCTGGACTAGATGAACTTTGAGGTGCCTCCCATGCCCGTGGCTCTGTGATTCACGGTCTCCCTCGCTTTGCTTTTCCCTCAGGTGTTGCCGGAAGAAGCCAAAGAGCACTGGGAGAGCAGCTACGCTTTTTCGTTGGAGCACTGCAACCACGCCGTGTGGTAAGTCCCTTGGGGGGGAGGCCGGCCCTTCGGATCAAATGAGGCACAGCCCCACAGACCTCGGCCAAGCCCCCACCTGCCTGCCCCACTTGCATAGCTGTGAACCCTGCATCGTAGGGGGCTAGAGCCGGCGTCCCTCCCAAGTCTATGATTTTAGCGAGTCCGGAGCGTGGTTTTGCTGCCAGCTCCATCTTGGCCTGGTTTGCACCTAATCATGCTAAACAAACCATGGTTATAGCTGAGGCCCCTTGCGAACAATCCAATAATAATAATAATAATAATAATAATAATAATAATAATAATAATAATAATAATAATAATATCAAGACATCAGGTGCAGAGTCCTATTGATCATGAGACGAGATCTTTTGTCTCTTTCATCTTTACTCATCTTTACTCATCCCATAAATCGTTGTTTCATAAATAAAGCCTCTGATCTCCAGAAACTAAGTGGTGAAATAATAATAATTTTATTATTGATAACCCGCCCATCAGGCTGGCTTTCCCCAGCCACTCTGGGCGGCCCCCAACATAGTATTAAAAACAGAATCAAACATTTAAAACACCCCTAAACAGGGCGGCATACAGCATATATAAAAACATAATCAAACATCAGACATTGAAAACTTCCCTGTACAGGGCTGCCTTCAGATGTCTTCTAAACGTCAGACAGTTTTTTTCCCCTTTGACATCTGGTGGGAGGGTGTTCCACAGGGCAGGCGCCACCACCGAGAAGGGCCTCTGCCTGGTTCCCTGTAACCTCACTTCTCACAGGGAGGGAACCGCCAGAAGGACCTCAGAGTTGGACCTCAGTGTCTGGGTGGAACGATGGGGGTGGAGACGCTCCTTCAGGTATACTGGGCTGTTTAGGGCTTTCAAAGTCCGCACCAGCACTTTGAATTGTGCTCGGAAACGCTGCTTTAATACGATTGCAGGCAAATTCTGCTGCGTGTTCTCTCCCAGGCCGTAATCCGACACTCTTTGCCACCGGTTAGAGCTCCCCTGTTTCCCATGTGGCTGACTGACCCTCTTCTCTTCCTCCTCCCCTGTCCTAAAAAAAACCCCTTCAGGAACCGGAACTGCAAGGTGGTTCAGGAAGGGAAAGAATGCCTTCAGGGGACGCGTCTGCGTCATTACCACATGTTGTGCGGGGCGCTCCTGAGAGTCTGGAACAGGATCGCCAGCGTCATGGCCGACATCACAAACACCAGCTACCTGCAGATCGTCCGCCTCAAGACCAAGGAAAAGAAGAAGCAAGTCGGTAAGGAGGCGGTGGGGGTTTTGGCGTTTAGATCAGCAGTTTCCCCAACCTTTGCCGGGGGGAGGGAACGCAGCCCCTTCGGTCCCATCAACCCGAACCTGGTCGCCCAGCAAGCCTGCCATATATACTTATTCAAAGCTGCATTTTGTACGACCCGGCAAGGAAGGCGGTAACGCAGTGAGGCGCAATTGAACGTTCATTCGGAGCCCAGGGAAAACAAATTGTTTAATTGGCGAAACCAATGGACTTGATCCAGGGATATCGGCTCTGCAAAGACTGATAGTAGTTTATACAGTCGTGCCTCGGTAGTCCGTTCGACTTCCAAAATATTCGGAAACCCAAACGCAGCCTCCCGCAGTTTGGTCAAACTCATGCTGGTAGCTTCGAGAACACTGTCCCACCATCTCGTCCTCCGTCGTCCCCTTCTCCTTGCGCCCTCCATCTTTTCCAGGGAGTTTCTCTTCTCCTGAGGTGGCCAAAGTCTTGGAGCCTCAGCTTCGGGATCTGTCCTTCCAGTGAGCACTCAGGGCTGATTTCCTTCAGAATGGAGAGGTTTGATCTTCTTGCAGTCCAGGGACTCTCAAGAGTCTCCTCCAGCACCAGAATTCAAAAGCATCCATTCGTCGGTGATGGTCCCGCTCTCACTTCCATACATCACTGCTGGGAAAACCATAGTTTGAGTTTTGTGTGTGTGTGAGAGAGTGTAGTTCTTTATCTCCTTGGCACCTGACAGGAGGGCGTTCGATAAAAACACGAAGCTATTTTTATTGACGCTTATCCAAGGTTCACGCCCAGTGCAAAGCATCTTTTGTGCTAGAAAAACAATCTAGAGAAGGAACGAAAAGGAGTGGGGAAGAGAGAGGGAGTGTGAAACAAGAGCTTACCGTATTTTTCGCTCTATAAGACGCATCAAACCACAAGACGCACCTAGTTTTTGGAGGAGGAAAACAGGGAAAAAAATATTCTGAATCTCAGAAGCCAGAACAGCAAGAGGAATCGCTGCGCAGTGAAAGCAGCGATCCCTCTTGCTGTTCTGGCTTCTGGGATAGCTGTGCAGCCTGCATTCGCGCCATAAGACACACACACATTTCCCCTTAATTTTTAGGAGGGGGAAAGTGAGCCTTATAGAGCAAAAAATACGCTAAGTCTTGAGCGAAAGGGACTAGACCAGGAGAGTGGGGAAGGGGGGTCCCGGATGCCCAGCCTCCTGGCCACTGACCCCGCCCTTCTCTCCCCCCCCCCAAACAGGTATCAAGATCCCAGAAAACTGCGTCCAGCAGGTCTTGAAGGAGCTCAAGCAAATGGACACCAGCGTTAAGCAGAAGCAGAGCCAAGCTTTGCTGGCAGCGGCCTCCGCGGTGCCCGGCCTGCCCTACGCGCTGCTCCCCCTCGACCGACCGCCCACGCCGGGCACCAGCTTCCTGCCCCAGGACGAAGTCTTGGACCTGACCTATAGCCCTGCCAGTGATGGGATCCCGGACTTCTGGACCGAGGTTGCTGCGCCACCACCGCCACCACCGCAGCCCCCCGGCCCTCCTTATCATTTCAACTTCCCCCTGCCCTTTGACGGGGCATCCCTGGCGGCGGGAGGCCTGCCCCTGGGCGGCTCGCCTGCCCAGCACGAACCCTCGCCGGCCCCCCAGGCCCACGCCGCTGCTGCCACCGCCCCGCCACCACCAGACAGCTTCTCCCTGCCCGACCCGGACATCAACTACAAAGAGCTCCTGGAAGAGATGTTGAGCTCGCTCAACGTGGGGCCCGAGGACAGCGCCCAAGGGAGGCAGAGCGTCATTCAGTACCACCCGGGGCAACCCTTCCCCACGTTCTACCAGGACGACGGCAGCTGAGCGGCCGGCAAGGAGCGTCGGGCATGGCAGGGACACCCCTATTCCCCCCACCCAGCCCAAGGGGGTGTGGAAAGGGGTGGCAAGGGTTTAAGGTTTGGAACGGACCACTCCTCTGTCTTGTTTTCCAAACAGGGATGGCGGGGCAGAGAGTTCGGAGCGGGAGCGAAAACAGGAAAAGTTTTATTTATATATAATTATACAGTCACCTCTGTACTGATTTTTTTTATATATATCTCTATAGATCCGTAAAAGTGGAGGTTTTGGGGGGGGGGTCAGTGGGAGGTGTAACGGCGCCTAAACCGGGAGTGAGAGGGGGCAAGGTTGTAGGTCTCTTCGAACCGCCCCCCCCCAGGCTGCACTCCCCCCCCTTTTGCCCCTCTGCAAACTACTGAGTTTGGAAAAGTTGGGATCTTTATATTCCTCTCTCCCCTCCCCACGTTCTACCCAGTTTCTCGAGAGCGGAGAGGCGCGCCATTCGAACCCACCACGACGAAAGCTTTCCGGGTGGTCCCATTTTGGCCCCCACTCCCCCCCAGCAGGTTGTTTTGCACAGGTGCAGGGTTCGAGTGACGCTGCACAGCCCTGCACGCTTCTGGTTCTGAGCGAAAAAAGGGGGCAGGGGAATTGCCTTGCAAGTTTCTAGACCTCGTGGAGGTAGGGAAACACTTGAACGTGGGTGGCAGAATTTCTGTGGTCCTCCCTGTTTTCCTGTGCCTCCGCGCCTATTCCCAGCATGCATCCATTGGACTACAGATCCCACCAGCGCCTGGCATCTCACAGCCAGGCGCTGATGGGAACTGTAGTGCAAAAAACAGAGGGGTTAGCGGAGTAGCTAAGAAAGGCTCGTCCTAGCGAGAGCATCTAAATAGTAATAGCTGTGCAACAGCATTCAGAATTTCTCTCCTGAGTTGCGGTCATTTTTATTCCCTCGTACTGAAACTACGGGGAGGGAAGGAGAGGATGGATTTGCCAGGACAGCATTAAACTCTCGGCTCACGGCGGACGAGGAAGAGGGGGCTCGATCCGCGCAGGCCAAAAGAAGTTCCCGTCAGGCCCAAGCGAGGGTGGAGGTCACCCATCAGGATTTTTATTTCAGGAAGTGGCTGCCAAACGTGAGGGTTATATAGGTTAGCTCGGAATTTATAGGCAAACCGTGATTTTTCTGATTACCCCACCCCGAGAACATTTATCTCCTCTTTCGGAGAGAAAACTACCACCATTTCCGTACGGAGGGAGGGGAAAACGTGGGGAAGTTGGTTTCTCCAAACTCCAACCCCACCCCAAAAAAAGTCTGCAGGGACTCTTGAAGGTGTTATATCGCATAACCACCCAGCTCAATGCTCCAAATGATCAGTGCAGGGATGGAGCCTTGTCGCTGGAGGAGAGCTCTTTCCCTTCTTGGTTTATTCGCATTTATGCAAGTGGTTTGGAACAGCCCACTCGTCCCCGTCCCCCCGTCAGAAACACCCCTACCTACACTTCTTAAAGAAAAAACCCCTCACCTTCTCCCAAGGAGGCATATATGTCACCCCCTACCTCGTCCCGGTAATCCATGCTATCAGGGTGAAGTTGTCAGGGTGAAGTTTTTGAAAAGGCCTAGGCAGGGCTCTAGCCCTCGTGGAGGTTCCCTGAGCGCTGGCACGGGCCGTGGGCTTCCTCCTTTGTCACTGGAGGCATATAGTTTGTTAATATTTGTCTTCTTTTCCTCCTCCCTCCGGAGCAACTTTCCTTTACTGCTGCTGCAGTTGCCCCTCTGCTCCCCCCTCTCTCTTGGCGAGACGGAATCGCCCATGGGGTGGGGGGTCTCAATATCCCCCACGCAGATCCACAGCGATCAGAGGATTGCCACGGTTTCACAACGCCTGCATGTATTCTGGGTATCGGTCCCCTCCCTCCCCGTCGTTTTTAAAAAAATGAAATTTCCAGTCCTCATGACTCTCGCAAGCTTTGCAGGAAAGATGGGGATCTAGAAGGAAGGAAGGGGTGGGTGGGGAAGTAAAAGAAAGATAGGAAGATTTGCAAGGCAGCTCCAGGGTCCCCCGATTCCCACCCCCCGGCCAGAAGCAGAGGAATGAAGCAATTATGCAAAAAGAGAAAGAAACTATGCAAATAAGCTGTTTTGCAGGCAGCAGGAGGGATTTGGTTTCCCCCGGAATTTCTATCCTGATTTGTAGTGCTCTCGAGGGCGGAGACCACATTCTCGTTTCCCCATTACAATCGTGCGTTGCCGTTTAAAGATTTTAGTAGCCATAAGCGAATCCCGGCAGCCTGCTTGTAGGGTTCATTTCCTGAAAGGAGTTGGGTTGGGGGGGGGGCTTAAAAACTCAGGAAAGAATTGGAGGTGTGCTCAAGTTGGGGCTATTTCCCCCCTCAAATAGGAATATCTCAGAATTGTTATGTGGTTATTTTATGGTGGTTTAATTATTATTTTTTTCAAAAAGTAAATCTGTATTTCCCAGGGCAGTGAGACTCCCTTTAAGGAGATACAAATCGCTGTACCCTCACACCCTCCATTTTGTCAGGAAAACTTAATATGTAACAACTACTTTTTAAAAAAACTAAATTATTATGCTGTTTTTTTTGTTCTATTGATTGTATTTTTAAAAATGGAAAATCTCTTCCCCTTCCTGGTTGGCACTTTCTAACCAACTTCCTTTTTTGTCAGCTTATTATTTTTTTTTTTCTATGGATATTTATAATTAATTCAAAATTGTGTAAATATATATATGTAAAAAAAAGGGGGGGTGCCTGCGAAGAGGAAGGGGGAAGAAGTCTTTACCCGTTTTTTGTTTTGTTTTCGTTGATGAGGAAATGTGCCTTTTAACTCGTGATTCTGGAATTTTCTACCGAAGGATTAAAACGTTGGCATTTCAGCTCAGCGAAGAGGTCGGGTCTCAAAATTTGTACGCGCATGAGAAAATGAAAGGGGCCGTTTTGTATGGTTTTGATTTGCTAGATTTTTTAAAAAAACCGTAAAACACCCTGAAATTGTGAAAGCAAGAAACGCAACTGCCTTGGTCAATAGAGGAGATGGCTGTGGCCCGGGGCTTCCTTGTTTCCGCTACTTTGAGTCTCCTCTGATGTTGGTTCTGTTGGTTAAAATGCCTTTTACTCTCGAAGAGCAGATTGAGAGCTGCCTCAGTCAATAAGAGCACAAGACATTATCTCAGGGTCGTGAGTTCGAGACACACATTGGGCAAAAGATCATTGCAAGGGGGTTGAACGAGATGACCCATTCCAGCTCTTACAATTCTAGGATTCTCTGACCTCAAACTCCTAACATCGATGTGTGGAATGCTTTGCTAATTTTCCTTGAAATCGTGGTACCTTGGTTCTCAAACCGTTCCAAAACCAAGGCACGCTTTCACATTGAAATAGGATAAATCCATTCCAGGCTTTTAAAAACAACCCCTAAAACAGCAATTGAGCATGAATTTTACTAACGAGGCCACTGACCCATAAAATGAAAGCAAAAACCAATGTCCTGCAGTCACACAATCAACCCATCATCAGCTGGACTGGGTTGCATGCAGTCACAAACACAAAGCAAAAAAAGCCACAAAAAAACGCAAAATAAATAGCAAAAAACAGACAGACCTCAGTGTAACACTCAAAACAGAAGCATGGCACTCAAATTGGAAGCGTAACACTCAAAACGGAGCATGTTCGGCTTCCGAAAAAAGTTCACAAACCAGAACACTTCCTTCCAGGTTTGCAGTGTTTGTGTTCCAAGTTGTTTGCGTACCAAAGCGTTTGAAACCAAGGTGCCGCTAATGTAAAAGGAGACCAGCAGCCTATTCCCTCAGGGCAAAAAAAGGAGGCAGCAATTCCCTAGAAATGGAGGAAAGCAAGCATCTTAGAAGACGTTCCTGCAGGAGGGAATGCCTCTTATCAAAATAAAAATGGTTGACTCGGAAAGGGCCACCCAGGGTCATCTAGTCCAACCCCCTGCAATGCAGATATCTCAGCTGAAGAATCCACAAAAGATGGGCCACCCAACCTCTCTTTAGAAATCTCCAGCGAAGAAGGGAGTCCACATTCTCAGCTCATGAATCCCACTGCCAAACAGGCTCCAATTAGTTATTTAGCACATTAGTCATTAACTGAACTGAGGCTGCACCAAAATGAAAGCTGCAAGGCAAAGGATGCTGATGGAACAAGCCCATCTCTCCCGCCTCTTCAGAGTCCGAAGGCAGCGAGACAGAATTCCAGAGACACAAGTCACGTCAGGAGGAGAGACGAAAACACTTTTATTGCTACGGCATTGGCAGGCAACTCCGGGCCCCAGAGTCTACCGCCTCCCCGTCCCTGCAAGAGTTTGCAAATATATATATATCTTTTTCTCAGGCCTGCCCCACCAAACGGGCTTGGCTTCAAGGCAGGCCATCATCCAGGCAAACTTTGCAGGAAAGCAGAGGAGAGAGTCGGGGCTGAGGAAACGCAGGGTGATCCGGTGTCGTGTTCAGCGAAGTTCTACAGGTAAGCGGGCAGGTCCTTCTCGATCACCTGCAGGCGGAGGAGAAAAGGTGATCAGTAAAACCTAATGTGTGGACACGGGTGGCGCTGTGGGTTAAACCACAGAGCCTAGGGCTTGCTGATCAGAAGGTCGGCGGTTCGAATCCCTACGATGTTGCTTGGGCCCTGCTCCTGCCAACCTAGCAGTTCGAAAGCACGTCAAAGTGCAAGTAGATAAATAGGTACCGCTCCAGCAGGAAGGTAAACGGCATTTCTGTGCGCTGCTCTGGTTCGCAGTAAAGCGAGATGAGCGCCGCAACCCCTAATGGTCAGGGGTCCCTCTACCTTTAACACCTAATGTGGCATCTTCGCCTTTGACCCAGTCCCTCCTCCAAGTGTCCCAACGTTTCAGTTACAGCCCTGGAATTACAGAAGTCACCCCAGTTTCTGATTTGACCTCCAATTGTCCCTTTTTGGACTCACAGCTTTTGAACTGGCGTGCTTTTGAACTGCTAGGTTGGCACGAGCAGGGACCGAGCAACGGGAGCTCACCCCGTCGTCGCGGGGATTCGAACCGCCGACCTTCCGATCGGCAAGCCCAAGAGGCTCAGGGGTTTAGACCGCAGCGCCACCATATGCAGGGCAGACTAAGGGCACTCTTGATGCCATCTCCTGGTGCAAAGCCGAAACTGAAATTTAGTGCGGTACTTACAAATGGGTCGTCCATTGGGCTGTATCTCTTGACCACCTGGCCCTCCTTGTTGATTAGAAACTGAAGGAAGGAGAGAGAGAATATGAATGGAGGACAGCTAGTGAACAAAGAGTGCTTTGAACCGGGGAAGGAAATACAGGGTGCTTCGATATGGGATGAAACCAGGGCATCTTCCTGCACAGCCGAAAGCCTGGTTCTCCCAATATTGCTGGACTCTCAACTCCCTCCCAGGGACTAAGAACAGGTTGATTGAGAGATGGAGGAGCTGCAGCGATGGGCACAGTGCCGAGGGTCAGGCAGACGGGTTTGGGGACCACCACTGCCATACACCGCTCATGATCTCTATACAGTGGCACCTTGGTTCTCAAACTTAATCTGTTCTGGAAGTCCGTTCCAAAACCAAGGTGCGCTTTCCCATAGAAAGTAACGCAAAACAGGATTAATCCGTTCCAGACTTTTTAAAACAACCCCTAAAACAGCAACTGAACATGAATTTTACTATCTAATAATAATAATAATAATAATAATTTATTATTTATACCCCGCCCATCTGGCTGGGCTTCCCCAGCCACTCTGGACGGCTTCCAAAAGAATATTAAAATACTGTGATACATCAAACATTAAAAGCTTCCCTAAACGGGGCTGCCTTCAGATGTCTTCTAAAAGTCTGGTAGTTGTTGTTCTCTTTGACATCTGGTGGGAGGGCGTTCCACAGGGCGGGCGCCACCACCGAGAAGGCCCTCTGCCTGGTTCCCTGTAACTTGGCTTCTCGCAGTGAGGGAACCGCCAGAAGGCCCTCGGAGCTGGACCTCAGTGTCCGGGATGAGCGATGGGGGTGGAGACGCTCCTTCAGATACACTGGACCGAGGCCGTTTAGGGCTTTAAAGGTCAGCACCAACACTTTGAATTGTGCTCAGAAACATACTGGGAGCCAATGTAGGTCTTTCAAGACCGGTGTTATATGGTCTCAGCGGCCGCTCTAACGAGACCCTCGATCTATAAAGTGAAAGCAATAAACCACGTACTGCAGTGACACAATCAGATGATGAACTGGGCTGCAAGCAGTCACAAAAAGAGAAGCAAAAGCAAAAACGGAGAATAGCAAAAACAGACAGACCTCAGCGCAACACTTGTCGAAACGGATGTGTGGCACTCAACACGGAAGCATAAGACTCAAAACGGAAGCATGTTTGGCTTCCAAAAAAAAGTCCGCAAACCGGAAAACTTATTTCTGGGTTTGCGGTGTTTGGGTTCCAGGTAGTTTTGAGTACCAAGGCGTTTGAGAACAAAGGTACCTCTGTATCTGAAAGCCTGCCTCTCCCCATGCAAACTGACCCAGACCCTGCGCTTGTCGTCAGCGGCCTTCTCAGTGTCCCTCCTCCCTGAGAGCTTCAGAGGCCTTTAGCCATTAAATAACCTCCATAAAATGTGTTCTTAATGCACCCTGGGCTCTTTGAGATGATACACATTGATTAGGTAATTGTAATTTAGAGCCCCACCACCACAGGCCTGAGGTTCCTCCCACCCCTGGGCTTAATGGCTCCAAAGCAGATTAAACAACTCCACGGAGGACAGTTCCTATCAACAGCTGGCGATCGAACCTCCATCTGCCAGGGCAGTCTACCAGCTGCCAGGGAGCGCTTTGGGGCTTGGAAAGAGTGGCCGGACTCGATAGGCCCAGCGATGCCCGCAAAGGGAGTTAAGATGCATGAGCCACTTCAGAATTGCTTCCCCTCCGAAGCTGGGATGGGGAAGATCTGTTGCTGGATTTCCCCCTTCCCCGGCCAGGGGATGCTGGGAGCTGGAGGGGCACAGATGTTGCCCAGTTCAGCTGGGATTCAAAGAGGCAGGAGTCGAAAGCTGAAGGCTCACCTTGCTGAAGTTCCACTTGATGGCGCTAGGTGACGGGGGAGAGAAAAAACAACAACAACGCTTTAGTTTCGGAACAAGAAATCCAGTGGTTTTTTTCCTTTAATTTGTTTTGGTGCCCCCAAGAGAGTGAGGCCCTAAGCTATAGCTTGTTTGGCTTATACTTAAATCTGGAACTGTTATCGGAGCTCGGTGCGAGAAGAAGGCGGCATTGCATATAGGCCGTTTACCAAAGCATATACAGTGGTGCCTCGCAAGACGAAATTAATTCGTTCCGCACGTTTTTTCTTCTTGCGAGTTTTTCGTCTTGCGAAGCACGGTTTCCCATAGGAATGCGTTGAAAATCAATCAATGCGTTCCTATGGAGACCGTCTGGGGACAGAGGGGAAGCGCCGCTCTGTCCCCTCTTTTGAAGCAAGGGGCGGAGAGGAGAAGATAGCTTCTCCCCCTTGCCGCCCCTTGGTTCAAAAGGGGTCCGGGGAGAGAGGGGAAGGCGCTGCGCCTTCCCCTCTGTCCCCGGAGCTTGCAGGGCTGGCAACGGGGAGAAGCGATCTTCTCCGCACAGCCCCTTGCTTCAAAAAAGGTCCGGGGACAGCGGGAACCGCAGCGCTTCTCCCCGCCGCCCCTTGCTGCGCTTCCCGCTATCCCTGGCGCTTGCGGGGCAAGCTTTGTTTTGTGAAGCAAGCCCATAGGGAAATTCGTCTTGCGAAGCAACTCGAAAATGAAAAAACCTTTCGTTTTGCAAGTTTTTCGTCTTGCGAGGCGTTCGCCTTGCGGGGCACCACTGTACTATAATTCCAGCTCCCGCGGTTAAGAAACTCACTTGCCCAGCGTCCCCCGGCCTTTGGGCTGGCTCTTCATCCACTTCCAGAGGGGGTGGGCGCCGTCCCCGTTCACCTCGATCTTGCTGAACATGTCGAACTTCACACCGTAACCTGCAGCGAAGGCTTTGATTTCCTCGTTGGTGCCCGGCTCCTGCAGTTCGGGGAAGGAAGATGAGCAATGGTTGCCGCTGGCGCCTGCCTGCCCGCCCCTCCTCAAAAAAAAAAAAAAGGAACAAAAAAACTACATCACACCACCCGGTGGCCAGGCCTCCCGGCACCCTACCTGCTTGCCGAACTGGTTACAGGGAAACCCCAAGATGCGTAAACCTCTCTCAGCGTATCTGCTGTACAGGTCGACAAACTGAGTGTAGTTGACGCTCGTCTTGCCTCATTTCGAGGCCACGTTGGTGATGATGCAGACGTGGCCCCTGCAGAGACGGAAGGGGAACGTTTGTGAAGGAAGGCCCTGATCCAACCGTCATGAGAGTATAAATAATAATAATAATAATAATAATAATAATAATAATAATAATAATCATTCGGGGACAACGAAATTACTTGACTGCTCCATAAAAACACTAATTAAACAATACAGTATAATACAGCAAGGGAGATTAGATGACTTTCAAAGTCCGGGCTTCCCATTCAGGGCCGAGATCGCTCTGGAGAAGAAGCTGTTCTTGAGACGGCTCGTTCTTGTCTTCATCGTCCTGCATCTCCGTCCCGACGGCAAGAGCTCGAAGAGACAGTGACCAGGATGCGATGGATCTTCTACTATGTCCAGTGCCTTCCTATGGCACCTTGTGGCATAAATCTGCTCTAAGGTGGAGAGTGGGCAGCCAACAATGCTCTCTGCTGCCTTAACAACCCTGCACAACCCCATCCTGTCCCGGGTAGTACAGCTTCCGTACCACACACATAAGCCAGAAGTGAGCACGCTCTCAATGGCACAGTGATAGAAGGCAAGCAGCAGTTTCTGCGGAAGATGGTTTTTCCTTAGTATTCTCAAAAAGTACAGTATATATTTACAGTAGGTACCGTATTTTTCGCTCTATAGGACGCGCCCGACCATAGGACGCACCTTGTTTTAGAGGGGGAGAACAAGAGGAAAAAAATCTCTCCCGGCTTCAGCAAAATGAACCCAAAGCTTCCAGAGCGCAGCGGCTATCCCTGAAGCCTTCGCAGCGCAGCGCAAGTTCCCGTTGCGCTCCGGAGGCTTCAGGTTCCTTTCGCTGAAGCCAGGAGAGTCTTGCTCTCCCGGCGGCTATCCCTGAAGCCAAGAGAGTGAGAGGGGTCGGTGCGCACCGACCCCTCTCGCCCTCCAGGCTCCAGCGAAAGCAATTCGAAGCCTCCGGAGCACGGAGGGAGCGCTCCCTCTGCGCTTCGGAGGCTTCGCGTTGCTATCGCTGAAGCCAAGGAGCCTGAATTCACTCCATAGGACGCACACACATTTCCCCTTCATTTTTGGAGGGGGGAAAGTGCGTCCTACAGAGCGAAAAATACGGTAAGTCAATGAGCAAGTCAGATGAGCTTGAATATGCAGAAGGCACCAAAAAATAAATTCAAGGAACCACAGAAAGAGGGAGAAGTGGTGTCGAAATCTGGAAATGTTAAATTGACTGTAAAACCAATGAAATGTATAAATTGGAAAAATATAAATAAGAAACTGACTTGACCATTCCTCCAAGTCAGTGGTGGCCAAACACGGCCCTCTAGATGTTTTGGGACTACAACTCCCATCATCCCTGACCACTGGTCCTGTTAGCTAGGGATGATGGGAGTTGCAGTCCCAAAAATATCTGGAGGGCCGAGTTTGCCTATGCCTGCCTTGATTGGGCCCAAACAAATATGGAGAGGGAAGAAAATACCCCACACACTTACCTGTACCGGTCGAGCGAGACGTCGGCGCCATCGATGTCCGTGGCGTGGAAATCGTAGATGGATTTGGCAGACTGCCAGTCGGTTTCTTGAGCACACTGGAAGCGGGGAGAAACAGGAAGCGGAGGTCAGGCAGAAGCACACCTCAAATCAAAAGTACAGTGGCATCTCGGTTTTCAAACAGCTCGGTTCACGAACAACTTGGAACCTGGACGCTGCAAAACCGGAAGTAGTTTTCAAACTTTTTTTCAGAAGCCGAACGTGCTCTGTTTTGCGTCCCCCTGTGTTTCCTGTTGCACTGCTAATTTGCGTCTCCCCCCCCCCCCCCGTTGTACAGTAGTACCTCGGGTTACATACGCTTCAGGTTACAGACTCCGCTAACCCAGAAATAGTGCTTCAGGTTAAGAACTTTGCTTCAGGATAAGAACAGAAATTGGGCTCCGGCGGCGCAGTGGCAGCAGCAGGAGGCCCCATTAGCTAAAGTGGTGCATCTGCCTAAGAACAGTTTCAGGTTAAGAATGGACCTCCGGAACGAATTAAGTACTTAACCTGAGGTACCACTGTAATTCAAGCCTTCCATTTCCGACTGCAGTGTTCTAAATACTGGTTGTAAATATTAAGATGATACCAGCAAGAATGAGTCTTTCTGTAAAGAAGTGATTTAAATCAAGTCTTACTGACTAGTGATTTCAATTCAGATTTAAATCGGCTTGATTTAAATCAAATCCACCCTGATTCAGAAAGAGCTCTCGTGGCATTCTCGTGTGTGTGTGTGTGTGTGTGTGTGTGTGTGTGTGTTTTGGGGGCTGCAAATCTCCCATTTCCCTCTCCTTCCAGCGCCAGGGCTCAGCGTTGGAAATCAGCCAGGCGCATTTTGCGACTGGTGCAAAATCTAACACCATCCCATGGGAGATCTCTGGATCTCAAATTGCCAATGTACATCTCCGTCCGCCTGGCCTCTCCAGCTTTCCAACAGAAGAGCTTATTCCTTGCCAACTAGAGTCGGCCAAGAGTGCTATCCTCGCGGGGCAACCGATGCCCAGCACCCTTAATAAAACTACAGTTCCCAGGATTCTCCTTAACCTGGGCCAAGAGGCGTAACATGGACTTCAGGGCGAGCAGTGTGGATGCAACTTTAAACGTTACAACACACAGGGACGCATCCAGGAGGCTAAACTGCAATTAAGGGGGCTTTTGCACCAGTCAGGGATTCCAATGGAATTAACGTGCGATTAAATTAATCTGGATCCAAAGCCCCTTCCTCCCCCCCCCAGGTTATCCTCTAAAGCAAGGGGGGGTGGGACGTGAATCTGTCACCCAGGCAGCATGACAGACCTCTTGTCTGTTTGACAGACAAAGAGGTCTGTCAAACATTAAAAGCTTCCCTAAACAGGGCTGCCTTCAGATGTCTTCTAAAAGTGAGGTAGTTGTTTATTTCCTTGACATCTGGTGGGAGGGTGTTCCACAGGGTGGGTGCCACTACCGAGAAGGCCCCCTGCCTGGAAAGCTGTCTGCGGACAAACGCCGGCTCCCTTGGCCTGAAAGCGAAATGAGCGCCGCAACCCCATAGTCGCCTTCGACTGGACTTAACCGTCCAGGGGTCCTTTACCTTTTTTAAAAACCTTGTTTTTAGTATTATTTCTGCACAGGTTCAATCCCTGGCATCTCCAGTTAAAAGGATAACAGGTAACAGAGGAGGGATGGGGGTGGCGCTGTGGGTTAAACCACAGAGCCTAGGGCTTGCCGATCAGAAGGTCGGCGGTTCGAATCCCCACGACAGGGTGAGCTCCCGTTGCTCGGTCCCAGCTCCTGCCCACCTAGCAGTTCAAAAGCACATCAAAGTGCAAGTAGATGAATAGGTACCACTCCAGCGGGAAGGTAAACGGCATTTCCGTGCGCTGCTCTGGTTCGCCAGAAGTGGCTTAGTCATGCTGGCCACATGACCCGGAAGCTGGACACCGGCTCCCTCGGCCAGTAAAGCGAGATGAGCGCCGCAACCCCAGAGTCGGTCACGACTGGACCTGACGGTCAGGGATCCCTTTACCTTTGCCATTAGCATTATTATTTCTGTGCAGGCTCAATCCCTGGCATCCCCAGTTAAAAGGATAACAGGTAACAGAGGGTGTGGGTAGACCCTTGTGAGACTACTCTGGGGCAGTGGCGTAGCGTGGGGGTGCAGGGGGGGCCGGCCGCAACATCTGGGGGTTAGGGGGCGCAAATCCACGGGTTAGGGGACGCAAATTACTTGCCTTTCCCCGGGTGCTGACAACCCACGCTACGCCACTGCTCTGGGGAGCCACTGTGAAGTCAGTGCAGTGCAGAAATCATTGGGTGGAAAAAGAATCTGAGCGTGTTCTGATGTGCCCTACATTTCAAACAGCTCCAGTTTACAACCAGGCGTCCCAACCAAACCAAGCCGTGACCAACTCTCACCCTGTCCCTTTGTTGATGCTGACCTCTAAAAATTCTTGTCTTTCAACATCCTCCCCTGATGCTCATGTGATCGAGGACAATGCGTGTGGGTGGTTCAAGGCCTTTGCCTTTTCTCTCTCCCCTCCCGCCCCCAATCCCTGTTACACAAAGGCTCCATTAGGCAATAAGATTACACACAGAGGAAAGATCAGGAAGGAATTTAGAGCGGCCACTCTGGTTGCCTTTTATAAGCAGGCTTAATCAAGATCCCAAAGGAGCAAGTTCTGTAAATGAACCGCGGTAAATAAATTACAAAAGCACCCTCCTGACTCATAAGGAAGATGGCAGAACCGGTCTCAAAGGTGGAAGTTTCCACAGACTTCTCAGTTCTTACTACTGCATTGCAGATGAAAACAGCTGCCGCCACGAACTTTGACTTCCAAGAGCACTTCAAGGCCCCGGACTTTTGTTTCTGGAGAATAGTCAAGTCAGGCAGAAACCAGGGAAGTCGGCTGGGTGCCAACGCTGCCCTGCTCCCAGATTAAGGAATGTTTCGCAACGTAAACTGGGTTAATCACCAGCCGAAACAGCGCTGTGATTAAAACGTGCTTGATAGGAACCAGCGTCTTGTAAAGTGGAGAGACAGGAACGGCATTTCCCCATGATTAGAAATGGCATCCCTTCACCTGGAACAAAAAAAGCATTTCTTCCAGGCAGGTAAAGTAAGTTGGCAGCGACTTCCGGACAGAAAGAAACACTTTGCCCTATGTGTGGTGAACTTGTAGTACTCACGGCTACAAAATAGGATCGCTTTCTAATGGCGATGGCTTTTAAGACTGGAAAGAATACACGGACAATAGGTAATCTGAGCAGCTATTACAATCATGGTAAAACAAGGTTTTCAAGGGGATTTTCCGATGCCCTAGCCTCTAAATCCCAAGTTTGGAGCAGGAGGTGAATATGGCCTTGGGGATACTGCACAGGGAGGGCTTTTTTTCTCCCCAAAGCAGAAGAGAGCTGATAAGCACACCTGAATTAGGGAAAAAACTCACTTACAAATAAAATTAAAAGCTTGGCCAGAGATGTTCCCACTGCATTAATAAAAAAAATATTTATACGTTGCCCCAGGTGCAGCAGAGAACTGCATTCAAGATGGGAGAAGCCTCAGGTGAAATTTGCTTTGCTTTTGATTACTTTTGAGGCAGCAACTAATTGCAGTTAATTGCCTACACCGGGACAGGTGTAGGCAATTGCTCAGGGAAAGACTGGTGCAGAGAATTAGGTGCTACACAGGTGCAAGAGGCAGGAGGGAGTTTCTAGCACAGCCGAAGTTTTGAAACGATGTTATGTGCTTTTAGGCTCCAAAGCCCACCACAGCGACGGACCCCCGAGAGAAACAGGAAGAACCGGTTGCCCCACAGAATCAGGTAGGGGAGGAAAGAAGCAAACTCCAAGCTGACCCACCAGATATTAACTGAAACTGCTAATTTAGGTCTACTCGTTTTCATGGGTCCACTTTTGAGTAGAAATTACCTGAATTCCACCCACCGTGCTCTGGAAGTAGCCAGAGAACAGCAAGACATCGGGTCACATCGCAAAAGGTAGCAGAGTGACCCAAAGCGAGCCAGCCGACCCCACAAAGCCAGTGGTTAGCATTGGGCCAGGACCTGGAAGGGCTTGAGTTTGAATCCTCCCACTCCTGAAGCTCACCAGTCAATGCCCCTTTCGCTTAACTCGCCTTGTTGCGAGGATGAAACGGGGAGTGGAGGCAGTATCACGTACAGCAGCGCCTTTAGCTCCTTGCAATAAATGCGCAGCGAAGATATTGCAAGCGTGTCGGGGAATATAACGACCCAAGTCCCGGAAAATAACGGGAAGTGATGGCTGTTTCACAATAGGGCGAAAAGAGTTTCGTTACGGCGGCAGCAGGCCTCCCCACTTGCTTATCTTTAAATGCATTTGTAGGACACAGTTGCAATTCTGGGAACTGGCAGCCACCCTCCCCAGCTGCTGGGAAAAGGCAGAATTAAAAGCTATGTATATTAACACACCAAGACCCCTTTTCCAATACACCCTGGGAGACAAAAGGCTATATATGTGTATGTGTATATGTATATGCATATATACACATACATACACACACACTATATATACACACACACACACACATTATATAGACACACACACACATGTACACACACACACATATATATATATACACACACACACACAATATACATATATATATATACATATATGCAGGTTTTGGTGTCTTCGGGTGTCTTCCCGTGTAAGAGTCGGGGTGTCTGTGCGACGTTTCGACGAGGTCTCACTCGTCATCTTCAGGCTGGTGCTTTCGGCTTCTTGTTACTGGAACAGAGCAGAGTCTGGTGTTTGAGTTCCTATAAATACTGTTGAGGGGTGTGGTGTATAGCCAGACTCTGCTCTGTTCCAGTAACAAGAAGCCGAAAGCACCAGCCTGAAGATGACGAGTGAGACCTCGTCGAAACGTCGCACAGACACCCCGACTCTTACACGGGAAGACACCCGAAGACACCAAAACCTGCATTCCTGTACCCGTGAAAATCTACGAAAGCATATACATATATATATACACACACACACAAAAAAAAAAAAACAACCAACACATACATATATATATATAGACACATACATATTTATACACACACACACACACACACATATATAGACACACACATACATATATATAATAATAATTTATTATTTGTCCCCAGCCACTCTGGGCGGCTTCCATAGAAACCAAAAACACACTAAAATATCACTTCCCTGAACAGGACTGCCTTAAGATGTCTTCTGAATGTCAGGTAGTTATTTATCGCATAAATATATATATGTATGTATATATAAACATATACACACACACACACACACAAACGAGAAACTGCCCCAGAGGATTATGGGAATTATTGCAACACTAGAAAAAGAATTTAGGAAGGAAATCAGCTTAACACTCTATTTCATGGATCCAAAGGGATTATGGGGGGGGGGGGGAGAGAGAAAAATAAGAGCCAAGAAAACAATGGTCCAAGGATTTGTTAGGTCCTCCAAGAGGGAGACGCTCTAGCCCCCCACGTCTATGCTATGACCACCGAGAACCCAGGGGCGGCTAGAGCGGCCAAGGCTGAGAGGCCTAGCCGGGCCTAGGGCGACCAAGCCTTTCTTCGAAACTCACCATTGTCCTGGTCAGGCCCCGCGTTGCCAGCAGCGCGCAAAGAAGCGTCCTCTTCACTAAGCGCTCCAAGCTCATCTCCTTCGGCCGCTTTCCGCGGACTCCGCCTTTATCCTTCCCCTCAGAAACGGCTCAAATGCACGGCAGCCAATCAGCGGGCGGCTTCTCCGGACGCCCCGCGTTGAAAGCCCCGCCCCACTCTCTCTCGACCAATGGGGCCGCGGGAAGGGCGGGGCAAGCCTTAGCAAGCCGCGGGTAAGACGCGAGGTCCCGCCCTCTCGCGCGAGCGCTGATAGGGCCGTGGACGTTACGGACAGGTGGCGCAGCCAATCGATAAGATCTGCATCCCAGATGCGGTTGTCTTGGAGATTAACATCTGGAGCATCCTTGGAAAGGAGCCAGGATGCAAAGCTCCCCACCTTCATGCTCTGGGTGAAGAAGAAGAGGAGTTTGGATTTGATACCCCGCTTTATCACTACCCTAAGGAGTCTCAAATGGGACACGGGTGGAAACTGGGGGTTAAACCACAGAGCCTAGGACTTGCCGATCAGAAGGTCGGCGGTTCGAATCCCCTGAGCTCCCATCGCTCGGTCCCTGCTCCTGCCAACCTAGCAGTTCAAAACACGTCAAAGCACAAGTAGATAAACAGGTACCACTCCAGCGGGAAGGTAAACGGCGTTTCCGTGCGCTGCTCTGGTTCGCCAGAAGCGGCTTCGTCCTGCTGGCCATGACCCGGAAGCTGTATGCCGGCTCCCTCGGCCAATAAAGCGAGATGAGTGCCGCAACCCCAGAGTCGGCCACGACTGGACCTAATGGTCAGGGGTCCCTTTACCTTTTTTAAGAGTCTCAAAGCGGCTAACGTTCTCCTTTCCCTTCCTCCCCCACAACAAACACTCTGTGAGGTGAGTGGGGCTGAGAGACTTCAGAGAAGTGTGACTGGCCCAAGGTCACCCAGCAGCTGCAGGTGGAGGAGTGGAGACGCAAACCATGTTCACCAGATTACGAGTCCACCGCTCTTAATCACTACACCACACTGGCTCTCTAACATTAAATTATGGAGCTCTCTTCTTAACACCCCCTTCAACAACACATCTCACATTGCTGTAAATTTTGGTTTGATGGAAATGCCCTGCAACTCCCAATTTAAGTGTAACACAAGCTCATTACAAAACTTACTTGCTTGAATTAAAGGTAAAGGGACCCCTGACCATTAGGTCCAGTCGGGCAGGAGCTGGGACCGAGCAACGGGAGCTCACCCTGTCGCAGGGATTCGAACCGCCGACCTTCTGATCGGCAAGTCCTAGGAACATGAAGGGTGGAATCCACGCCGCCAGCCAAGGTCAATTGTACTCATCATTAAAACATAATTCCACCAGATGTATTCAAGTATACACCAGTGCTGCAGCTAAATTGGCATCAAAGTCAAAGTCAATAAGGCAAAGTTCTCCTGCCTGTTATTGATTTTATGCTTGTCTCATTTGTTTGGACCTCTCAAGGGAGCCAGGTGTTCTGATTAGAGCCAGAGAAATTGTCGCCAGCTTTCTCAATTGCAGCCCTGGTTTTTTCCAGCGCCAAGCAAACAATCTTTCTACTCCCCTGGGCTTACAAACTTTTTAATTATGTGTGATGGTTGACGCCGGTTGCTTTTCTCCCAAAAAGCAGACGTCTTTTAATTTTGTGGCTGCTGTCACTATCTGCAGTGATCATGGAGCCCAAGAAAGTAAAATCTCTCACTGCCTCCATTTCTTCCCCTTCTATTTGCCAGGAGGTGATGGGACCAGTGGCCATAATCTTCGTTTTTTTGATGTTGTGCTTCGGACCATATTTTGCGCTCTCCTCTTTCACACTCCATTAAAAGGTTCTTTAATTCCTCCTCACTTTCTGCCAACAAGGTTGTGTCATCTGCATATATGAGGTTCTGTTTATTGATGTTTTAATGTTTTATTGCTGTTTTAATATTATTTAAACGGCTTTGAGGCTTTTCTTAAAAAATATAGAGCGGTGTAGAAATGAAATAAAAAAATAATAATAATCCAAAGGAAATGAAAAGGAAAGCCCAAAAAACAAAATACATCTCTAAACCCAGCCAGATGGGCGGGGTACAAATAATAAATTATTATTGTTGTTATTATTGTTGTTATTATTATTATTGTTATTATTATCTCTATCTCTCAATATCTACGTGTGTTCTAAAACGCGATCCCGGAAATCGCCGACACACACATAGCGCTATACCCCTCTTCATTTTGTCTAACTCTAGCGACCACGCTACTCCCTGCGGCCGCCTCCCTGCGCATGCGCCTCTCCCGCAATGCCTCCTGGGAGTCGTAGTTTCCTCCGCACGCGCTCCAGCTTACCCGGCTGCGCGAAGCGGGATGCCTATTGGCTGGCGTGGAGGAGGAGGAGGCGGAGCAACGCCGCGCCTGCGCAGTCGGGACCAGCCAATGTGGTCTGGGTGGGAGCTGAGATGAGGGGGTTTTAGGAGAGGGGCATGTCCATGCTGAAGCTCCAGGGGGCGCTGCTGCTGCTGCGGGGCACAGGTAGGCAGTTCAAGAGGTGGGGTGGGGAGAGGGAGGGGAGGGGGGGAGTCAGGCAGCCACCTGCCCCCCCCACAACTCCCCCCCAAAAAATTGGGGAGGGGGGCTGGAGCCTTATCCCCTCCTATAATATGGGGAGAGTGTGGGGTGGAGTGGGGTGGGGTCTCCTCAGTAGGAGGGCTGGATCATATCCCCCCCCCGCCACTCTCCCCCAGTTGAGAGTGAAGCCCCCCTACCCATAATTGCAAATTGGGGAGGGGAGCTGGAGTCTTATCCCCTCCTATAATATGGGGAAAGTGTGGGGTGGAGTGGGATGGGGTCTCCTCAGTAGGAGGGCTGGATCATATCCCCCCCCTGCCACTCTCCCCCAGTTGAGAGTGAAGCCCCCCTACCCATAATTGCAAATTGGGGAGGGGGCTGGGGCCCTACCCCCTCCTCTAATATGGGGAGAGTGTGGGGTGGAGTGGGATGGGGTCTCCTCAGTAGGAGGGCTGGATCATATCCCCCCCCGCCACTCTCCCCCAGTTGAGAGAGAAGCCCCCCTGCCCATAATTGCAAATTGGGGAGGGGGCTGGGGCCCTATCCCCTCCTATAATATGGGGAAAATGTGGGGTGGAGTGGGGTGGGGGGGTTTTCAGTGGGAGGGCTGCATCTAATTCACCCCTTCCATTCTTTCAGGGGCTCCCCCCAATGGAGAGAGAAGCCCCCTACCCATAATTGCAAATTGGGGAGGGGGGCTGGAGCCTTATCCCCTCCTATAATATGGGGAAAGTGTGGGGTGGAGTGGGATGGGGTCTCCTCAGTAGGAGGGCTGGGTCATACCCCCCCCCGCCACTCTCCCCCAGTTGAGAGAGAAGCCCCCCTGCCCATAATTGCAAATTGGGGAGGGGGCTGGGGCCCTATCCCCTCCTCTAATATGGGGAGAGTGTGGGGTGGAGTGGGGTGAGGGGTCCTCAGTGGGAGGCCTGGATCAAATCCCCGCCCGCCACCCTCCCCCACTTGAGAGTGAAGCCCCCCTACCCACAATTGCAAATTGGAGGGGAGGGAGTTGGACCCTTCTTCCCACATACGGGGGGGGGGGGGGGAATCTGGCAGGCACCTTCCCCTACAAACACACACACATACCCCCAAAATTGGAGAGGGGGCGGGGCCCTATCCCCTCCTATAATATGGGGAGAGTGTGGGGTGGAGTGGGGTGGGGGTGTCCTCAGTGGGAGGGCTGCATCTAATTCACCCCTGACGCTCTTCCTTTCGGGGGCTCCCCCGATGGGGAGAGAAGCCCCCCTACCCATAATTGCAAATTGGAGGGGAGGGGGTTGGACCCTTCTTCCCACATAGGGGGGGAATCTGGCAGGCACCTTCCCCTACACAGACACCCCAAAAAATTTGGGGAGGGGGCTGGGGCCCTAAAGGTAAAGGAATCCCTGCTCCTGCCAACCTAGCAGTTCGAAAGCACGTCAAAGTGCAAGTAGATCAATAGGTACCGCTCCGGCGGGAAGGGAAACGGCGTTTCCGTGCGCTGCTCTGGTTCGCCAGAAGCGGCTTAGTCCTGCTGGCCACATGACCCGGAAGCTGTACGCTGGCTCCCTCGGCCAGTAAAGCGAGATGAGCGCCACAACCCCAGAGTCGGTCACGACTGGACCTAATGGTCAGGGGTCCCTTTACCTTTAAATTCAACTAATAATAATAATAATAATAATAATAATAAGGGACAAGACTATATTAACACAGGACGCATTGCATTTTATATTGAAATACAGGACATTTCTGTATTATACCAGACAGGTGACAGCCCTATACGTGTGCGTGAAGCCTTCCCTGTCTTGTAATTTGCAGAAGAGGATGAAACCCTTTCCCCCTTTACAGTTGCTTCGTTGCCGCTTAACGACGGGGCTGGATCCATCCCCTTTCCTTCATTTTGTGTGGGCAGTGTCTTCGTATTACTTAACAGGAGGTCTCGCTCTTTTCCGCCCCCCCCGCTGCCCCCAAAACAAGGGTGGGAATTAAACTTCGTAGTTTGGGGTGTGGTGGGAAGCGGACTTATTCTCTCCTCATTCTGGTTTCCCTTCAATATTCTCCCCTTTTAACGCTTACCCTTTCCGTTGTGTTTCAGAGAGCCTTTGGATCAGAGTGAGAAATTACTCCTCTGCCAGGGCGAAGGAAGAAGCCAGGAAAAGATGGGTGTGTGAACAAGTAGAGTTGTTGGAAGGTAAGCATAATATAACGCGGGTGGCGCTGTGGGTTAAACCACAGAGCCTAGGACTTGCCGATCAGAAGGTCGGCGGTTCGAATCCCCGCAGTGACGGGGTGAGCTCCTGTTGTTCGGTCCCTGCTCCTGCCAACCTAGCAGTTCGAAAGCACATCAAAGTGCAAGTAGATAAATAGGGACCGCTCCAGTGGGAAGGTAAACGGCGTTTCCATGCGTTGCTCTGGTTCGCCAGAAGCGGCTTAGTCCTGCTGGCCACATGACCCGGAAGCTGTGCGCCGGCTCCCTCGGCCAGTAAAGCGAGATGAGCGCCGCAACCCCAGAGTCGGTCATGACTGGACCTAATGGTCAGGGGTCCCTTTACCTCTTAAGCATTGTATTATTATTATTTTTTAACCCCTTCCTATTTAACCAGTTCTATTAAGGAAAGTTATGTTGTTGTTGTTGTTGTTGTTGTTGTTGTTGTTTGTTGTATATTTATTCATACCCAACCTTTTCCCCCAGACAAGGTCTCAAAGCGACTTATAGAAAACAACTAAAGAAAACCCTTTACATTTGTGTGGCTAAGCAAACACTCTTAGGAGATGCACCTCTGATCTCTCTCTCCTCTCTCTCTCTCTCTCTATCTCTCTCGAAAGCATTGGGTTCTTTTGCTTAGCAAATGAGCAACACCCTAAGCACTAAATTCTCTAAAACAAAAATTTGCTCTCAAGAGTTTCCCAATCCTAACTGGAATGTTGGAAGCGGCAATATCCCAATTGCTCATTTGGAAAAGGGCTGGCATTCTTTTATAATCCAGAGGTACCACTGTATCTGTCTGGAAACTCTAGAAACGGCTCCCTTTCCTTTCCCAAGGAAGCTGCAGAATTGTGGGCTGAACCCCATAAAAACAGGATTATTTCCCTTTTCAAAGTAAGGTCAACAACTGTGAGCTGATCCTTCAAAAACCGGGGCTTTCCACCTTTCCTCCTCTAAAAACTTTCTTTAGTCGTTTAGTCGTGTCCGCCTCTTCGTGACCCCGTGGACCAGAGCACGCCAGGCACTCCTGTCTTCCACTGCCTCCCGCAGTTTGGTCAAACTCATGCTGGTAGCTTCCAGAACACTGTCCCGCCATCTCGTCCTCTGTCGTCCCCTTCTCCATGTGCCCTCCATCTTTCCCAACATCTGGGTCTTTTCCAAGGAGTCTTCTCTTCTCATGAAGTGGCCAAAGTCTTGGAGCCTCAGCTTCAGGATCTGTCCTTCCCGTGAGCACTCAGGGCTGATTTCCTTAAGAATGGAGAAGTTTGATCTTCTTGCAGTCCATGGGACTCTCAAGAGTCTCCTCCAGCACCATAATTCAAAAGCACCCATTCTTCGGCGATCAGCCTTCTTGATGGTCCAGTTCTCACTTCCATACATCACTACTGGGAAAACCCTCTAAAATCTAGGTTCGTCTTATTTACGGATGCCTTCTTTAACTCAGCCCGCCGCATTCCCCAGCGATTCGATTCTTCCTTTCCTTTCCTCCCCTGCAGTGCTGGAGGCAAGAGTGCAGCAGCTGAAGGCTGAAAATGTATCGGAGGTGGTCGTCAGCGAGGTCCAACGCTCCCGCCTGCGCAAGTTCGTCTCCCTCCCGCCCGCCCCGCGAAAAACGGCCGCTGCCGGCCCGGCTCGGACCGAGAGCGCCCCGAAACGCGAGGAAAAGCCCCAGCCTAGCCGCTGGACCGAGAAGCTGAAGAAGGAGAAGTCGATGAAGAACAAACGCCTTCTGAAACTGGAGGCCAAGCTCTCGGCCGCCGTCCCGGGCGACGTGGCTGAGCCTGCCCTGGAGTGGATTGGTCCCGGCGCAAAGGACGGAGATTTCTCCCTGCGCTCTCCCGCTAAAGAGACCCGGGCAAAGCTCAAGGCGCGAGCGTCTAAGTCGCAGAAGTCCAGCAAATCCGGCGATGGCCAGCCAAACAAGACGGCCAAAGTCTCGATCGGGACGCAGTCTCGGGATCCTTCCGGGAGCTGCGAGGAACCGGGGGAGCCCTTTCGGGTCTGGGACGCCGCCGAGGGGACGCTACCCCTGGACGAGGAAGACGGGAACCGCCACATGAACGTCAAGCTGAACATTTTGTCCTATCTGGACGCCTGCCTTTTTCTCGGTCAGCCCGAAAGAGCCCAACAGTGCTTGATGTTTTATCACCGCTCTCATGCCCGCAGGAAGCGCCTTGACGTCCGAATGTACAATCTCGTTATGCAAGGGTACGCCAAGAAGGTAGGGAGATTTGCATCCCTTTTTGCAGTGGTAGTGCCAGGGTGGATAAAAATCAAATCTTTTTTGAAAATAAAAAAATCTGATCTTTACAGTGGTGCCTCGCAAGACGAAAAGAATCCGTTCTGTGATTCTCTTCGTCTAGCGGTTTTTTCGTCTTGCGAAGCAAGCCCATTGACGGATTAGCGGCTTTTAGCGGCTTTTAGCGGCTTATCGGATCAGCTGATAAGCAGCTTAGCGGCTTAGAAAAAGGGGGGGAGGAAACCCCCCCCCCCGCAGGAACTCGCAAGACATTGTCGTCTTGTGAAGCAAGCCCATAGGAGATTCGTTTTGCGAAGCACCTCCAAAACGGAAAACTCTTTCGTCTAGCGAGTTTTCCATCTTGCGAGGCACCACTGTAAATCAGACTTTTTCTTTTAAATCGGATTATTTTTTTTAAATCAGATTTTTAAAATAAAATGCTTTTGGAGGAAAAACCCTTCTAAAGATTTTCTATTTAAGTTACATTACAGTCCAATCCCACTTCAGACACCAAGGGTGGTGCTGTGGGTTAAACCACAGAGCCTAGGACCTGCCAATCAGCAGTGAAGCATTTGCCTCAAATGCAGATAAGCAACAAGTCCTGGTCCTTGTTTGAGTCTCCTTTCTTTCTCCCCCCAGGGCCTCCTGACACAGGTTGGCAGACTCTTCCACCTTCTTGAGGAAGCTGGCTTGAGGCCCAACCCGGACTCTTACGCCGCTGCGCTCGCTTGCATGGGGCAGTGTGGGGCATCTCGCAACATCATCTTCAGGTGTTACTCTTGACATTGGTCCCTTCCTCAGCGACAGCGGTGGTGCAGTGGTTAGAGCGTTGGGGCTGTGGCCTGGGTTCGAATCCCCACTCTGCCATGAAGTTCACTGGGTGACCTTGGGCCAGTCGACACTCTCAGCCTAACCCACCTCCCGGATTGAGGACTAGGACTCGGGAGACCAGGGGTTGACTCCCCCACAAATGGGCATGAAGCTTTCAGGGATGGGGGGGCATTGGGGGCCAGTCACCGCCTCTCCACCTAATCTACCTGAGAGGTGTGTGGTTGACTGAGGAGGGCCACGTACACCATCTTGAGCTCCTATGGAGAAAACGTGATATACAGATATCTTTCTATATACAGTGGTGCCTCACAAGACGAAATTAATTCGTTCCGCAAGTTTTTCCTTCTTGCGAGTTTTTCGTCTTGCGAAGCACGGTTTCCCATAGGAATGCATTGAAAATCAATCAATGCGTTCCTATGGAGACCGTCCGGGGACAGAGGGGAAGCGCCGCGCGCCTTCCCCTCTGTCCCCTCTTTTGAAGCAAGGGGCGGAGGGGAGAAGATCGCTTCTCCCCGTTGCCACCCCTTGGTTCAAAAGGGGTCCGGGGAGAGAGGGGAAGGCGCACGTGCCTTCCCCTCTGTCCCTGGAGATTGCGGGGCTGGCAACGGGGAAAAGCGATCTTCTCCCCGCCGCCCCTTGCTTCAAAAGAGGTCCGGGGACAGCAGGGAAGACACGCTGCGCTTCCCCGCTATCCCCGGAGCTTGCGGGGCAAGCTTCGTTTTACGAAGCAAGCCCATAGGGAAATTCGTCTTGCGAAGCAACTCGAAAACGAAAAAACCTTTCGTCTTGCGAGTTTTTCGTCTCGCGAGGCGTTCGTCTTGCAGGGCACCACTGTACAGATATCTTTCTATATAAATAGAAAAGCAGGGGATCGTCACGCTGTGCATTCCAATGGGAGTAGCAAGCTTCTCTGTCCTCCCTCCTCCTGTAGGAGGTGGGGAGGTTAGTGCTTGTGCCAGGAGATATGTAGGGAACTTGAATAATAACATTCACTTCTCCATTTCCCATAAACCATCTCTCTCCCCCCGATATCACAAGTTCATTTTCCTTACTGTGCATAATGTCCAGAAGGGTTTTCCAATCATTCATAAATCGCCAGCGGCGATTATAAGCACGTCAAATTTGCCGTCTCAGCCAAAGCCATTCATTTTGATAGGCGTCGGTAATGACGATTCTCCGCGAGAGGAATGGGAGGGGGCCGCTTTTTTCGGACACTGCTGACCCAAGCTTCTTTATCTGCCGTTCCTTCCTATCCGCACCCCCCCCCCGCACCCCCACAGATGCCTCCAGCAGCTCAAAGAAGACGGCTTTCAAGTGAAGGACCTCTTCCGGGACTCTGGGTTTGAGGAAGACTGGAGGAAGATGGTGCTGAAAGCCGTCCGGAGGGTTGTGGAAGACTTCCAGCCCCCGTCTCCTCGCCCTGCCGAAATCTGCACGGTTCCCCTACTCCGGGACTTCTACGCGAAGGTAATTATTATTATTATTTATTTATATCCCGTCTATCTGGCTGGGTTTCCCAAAACACTCTGGGCTGCTTCCAACAGAATATTAAAAACACGATAAAACATCCAACATTAAAAGCTTCCCTAAACAGGGCTGCCTTCAGATGTCTTCTAAAAGTGTAAAAGTTGTTTATTTCCTTGACATTTGGTGGGAGGGAGTTCCATAGGGCGGGCGCCACAACCGAGAAGGTCCTCCTGGTTCCCTGTATCTTCGCTGCTCGCAGGGAGGGAACCACCAGAAGGCCCTCGGAGCTGGACCCTGGTGTCCGGGGTGGATGATGGGGGTGGAGATGCTCCTTCAGGTATACTGGACTGAGGCTATTTAGGGCTTTCAAGGTCAGCACCAGCACTTTGAATTGTGCTCGGAAACATACTGGGAGCCAATGCAGATCTCTCAGGACCAGTGTTATGTGGTCCCGGCGGCCACTCCCAGTCCCCAGTCCAGCTGCCGCGTTCTGGATTAGTTGCAGTTTCCTGATCACCTTCCAAGGCAGCCCCACGTAGAGCACATTGCAGTAGTCCAAGCGGGAGATAACCAGAGCTTGCACCACTCTGGCGAGACAGTCCGCAGGCAGGGAGGGTCTCATCCTGCATACCAGACGGAGCTGATAAACAGCCGCCCTGGACACAGAATTGACCTGCGCCTCCATGGACAGCTGTGAGTCCAAAATGACCCCCAGGCTACACACCTGGTCCTTCGGGGGCACAGTCACTCCATTCAGGACCAGGGAGTCCTCCACACCTGCCTGCCCCTGCCCCCCTAAAACAGTGGATCCTCCAGGCACAAGGACAGTCTAGCTGAGGTTAGTAAATGCTGGGGATAAGGAACACAGGAGAGGTCTCTACCACCTTAATGCCCTTTGCCTGCTGAGTGGCACTAGGTAAAGGTAAAGGGACCCCTGACCATTAGGTCCAGTCGTGGACGACTCTGGGGTTGCGGCGCTCATCTCGCTTTACTGGCCGAGGGAGCCGGCGTACAGCTTCCGGGTCATGTGGCCAGCAGGACTAAGCCGCTTCTGGCGAACCAGAGCAGCGCACGGAAACGCCGTTTACCTTCCCACCGGAGTGGTACCTATTGATCTACTTGCACTTTGACGTGCTTTCGAACTGCTAGGTTGGCAGGAGCAGGGACCGAGCAACGGGAGCTCACCCCGTCATTGCGGGGATTCGAACTGATGACCTTCTGATCAGCAAGTCCTAGGCTCTGTGGTTTAACCCCATGGCTCCCTTCCCACCCCCGCCCACTTTTCTTTCTTGCCTCAGGGGAAGCCCGTCTCCTACCCCAAGCTCGATTTCACAGCGCAAGAACTGCGGGACCAGTTCCGGAAGCAGCTGGCAATGGAGGCATCAGACACAGTCACCATTGACTCCGTGGAGGCAGCCAAGCCCTTGACAGAGGAAGCCAGCAGAGCGGTAAAAGGATGAGAGAGAGAAAAGAATTTGAACCGTTAAAATGGAAAGGGGTCCAACAATTTTGGGAGGTTGGATAGTTGCCATGGAATCCGGGTGGATTTGATTTAAATCAAATCAATTTAAATCGCGGTTTAGATCACTAGTCAGTAAGACTTGATTTAAAATCCCTATTCAGTAAGACTTGATTTAAAATCACTAGACAGTAAGACTTGATTTAAATCACTTTTTTTACAGAAAGACTCATTCTTGCTGGTATAATCTTAATACTTACAACCATATAAAGGTTTCATTTTTGGAATAATAACTTTCCAGAGTAGTTTTTACGGTTTACATCAAAAATTACTGATTTGGTTATAGTATTAGAAATTACATTGATAATTATGAAATTATTGCGAGGTTTAATAATTCAACTCTTTATATTTGGGCAACTTTTCTGCTGTGTTTTATTGGAAGGAGAAAAGTAATCATTTCCTTAATAAACATTTAAACAATTTATTTAACTAAAACAATGACATTATAGGACATGCATCAGTGTTTGTTAACTGATGTGGTTAAACTTAAAAAAAAAAAAAAACTTAGAGTGAGTTTTAGCACGCATGAAAAACTTAAATCGTATTTAAATTGATTTGATTTACATCAGATCCACCCTGGCATGATGCCAGCTACCGGTGGAGATTAGCCGGGAGGGGGAAAACCATGACATCTAAGACCTTGTTGTGCCAAAGCCCATTCCTTCCTGCTCTCCGTCTTTAAACATTTGTCTTGGGCAGGGGTTGATGTGAGTTGTAGTTTCCGCATAGCTGTCAACTTACAGATTTGAAAATAAGGGACCAGCAACCTCAAAAATAAGGGATCAGCAGCCACAATAAGGGATTTTAGTCAACCAACTGAAATACGAAGTTAAAAGGGACCAGATAATTTGGGAGAGCAGCGCCGGTTTTTAGCCCTTCGTTTCCAGAGGTTGCTGCTCCAGACACCAGCTGATGAAACACTGCAATTAAATAATTACAAGCAGCAACCACTTTTCGCGCAAAACTAAGTCCGAGCTACAAAGATGCTGCTGCAGTTCTGTATCTTTTCTCTCGTGCTCCATCTGCAGCTCTCAATTCCATCAAGGTGGGGCGGGAGGAAGGGGGGGGAAAAATAGCGCCCAAAGTAAACCCGCAGATCACACTATCTATGCTAGTCTACCACTACAAATCTATGGGAGAAGCGCTTGCGGTCCTTCCTCCGCTTTCCCCCTCTATGGTTAGCCCTTGGAACACCTGCCCGCGCCTCCGCCTCCGCCTCCTCTCTCTGAACTGCTTTCTCTATGGTTGCCCTCGCTCTCCTCTCAAGGCTCCTCAGTCCCGGCGGGGAGGGGTTCCTGGGGGCCGAGGCTGGTGAGAGGAGGCCGTGGGGGGGGGGGCGGGCCGGGCAGCCAAGCAACACAGTTGGAGCCTCCCTCCTCCCTGGCTGGCAGGGAGGGAGAGGAGCTGCTTCCTTTGAAACCCGGGAAATTTAAGGGACATTATCAATAAGGGACAGCAGCAGGACACGGCGCTGGGATAAGGGACTGTTCCGCCAAATAAGGGACACTTGACAGCTATGAGTTTGCGGCCGGCTTGCTGCTGCGGTGCCCGGAAGCGGCAGTCCGCCTATCCTCCTCTCTCTGCAGCCCTGGGAATACGCTGTGGCCACTTACCGTATTTTTCGCTCCATAAGACACACTTTTTTCCTCCTAAAAAGTAAGGGGAAATGTCTGTGCGTCTTATGGAGCAAATGCGTGGTCCCTGGAGCCAAATTGCCCAGGGGTGAAAAGCAGATCATGCTTTTTTTTTTTTTTTTTCAAAGAGGAAAGGGGGTGTTGAAACGAAGCCGCTAAGCAGCTGATCGGCAAGTGATCGGGAGGGAGATAAGGGACGCTAGCGATAAAGGAGGCTGCCTGGGAGGGGGGAGGTAAAAGCACATGGATCTTCAGGATTTTTGCATTGGGTCACCCCAAATTCACCATCAGATCACATAGCATGTCCGTGGCTATAGCCTGCACCAAAAAAAAATCACACATCCCCTGTTTTGTGGTTACAAAGCACGGATCCACATGGATCCTCAGGATGCTTGCATTGGGCTACCCCAAACTTACTGTCAAATCACATATCGTGTCTGTGGCCACAGCATGAACCACAGCAATCATACACTCACTGTTTCGTTCAGAATTTTTTTCTCCTAGTTTTCCTCCTCTAAAAACTAGGTGTGTCTTATGGTCAGGTGCGTCTTATGGAGCGAAAAATACGGTAGTGCCACATTGTGGTGATGATGATGATGATGATGTAACTTTCTTTACGGTTTTGCTCATGTGTAGCGGAGCCTCCTATCCGTCCTCCGCAGCCGCTGGCGCACATCTCTCTTGCAAAGCCTGCAAGAATCCAAGCTGCACATGGCGCAACGGAATTCGGGTCAGCTAAACCTCTACCCCTTCCTCTGCGTTCTGAAAGACGAAGAATACGTTGACGTCCTCATGCGGGTAAGAGGGTTTCTCCCCCCCCCCTTTATAATTTTTTAAAATTTTTCCGCCTTACGTGTTAGAATATTCATTTAAACAACCTTAAAATATCAATTCATCATGCGAAAGGCTGGGCTGAATGAATCCCTAGCTGGAATTAAGATTGCCAGAAGAAATATCAACAACTTCAGATACGCAGATGACACAACCTGGATGGCAGAAAGTGAGGAGGAATTAAAGAACCTTTTGATGAGAGTGAAAGAGGAGAGCGCAAAATATGGTCTGAAGCTCAACATCAAAAAAATGAAGATCGTGGCCACTGGTCCCATCACCTCCTGGCAAATAGAAGGGGAAGAAATGGAGGCAGTGAGAGATTTTACTTTCTTGGGCTCCATGATCACTGCAGATGGTGACAGCAGCCACGAAATTAAAAGACGCCTGCTTCTTGGGAGAAAAGCAATGACAGCATCTTAAAAAGTAGAGACATCACTTTGTCATCAAAGGTCCGTATAGTAACAGCTCTGGTTTTCCCAGTAGTGATGTATAGAAGTGAGAGCTGGACCATCAAGAAGGCCGATCGCCGAAGAATGGATGCTTTTGAATTCTGGTGCTGGAGGAGACTCTTGAGAGTCCCATGGACTGCAAGAAGATCAGACCTCTCCATTCTGAAGGAAATCAGCCCTGAGTGCTCACTGGAAGGACAGATCCTGAAGCTGAGGCTCCAAGACTTTGGCCACCTCAGGAGAAGAGAAGACTCCCTGGAAAAGACCCTGATTTTCCTTTTTAACCAGGCCTTTGGTGGATCTGATTTACATCCTATGCCCTTTTAAAATGTGTTGGTTTTTTTGTGTGGGGTATTGGATTGTCGTTTTTATTTTTATTATGCATTTTGTGGTTTTATATCTTGGATTTTATTCTGTGAACTGCCCTGAGACCCCCGGGTATAGGGCGGTATGTAAATTCAGTAACTATATTAATAACCTCCTTTCTCCCCCAGAGCCTCAACAACCTGTCGCCGCAAGGGGAGTCTCTCCTGGTCCTGGCGAGGGAACTGGGCTCCAAAGTCTACAGCAAGTTCATGCTGCAGAAGAAATCCAGGAGCCGCTTGGTGGAGAAGATCCAGCGGCTGTACGACAAATACGTGCAGCTGCTCGCGAAGGACACTCAGGTAATGGTCCAAGGCCTGGAAACGATGCCTTATGAGGAACGGCTAAGGGAGCTGGGCATGTTTAGCCTGGAGAAGAGGAGGTTAAGGGGTGATAGGATAGCCATGTTCAAATATATAAAAGGATGTCACATAGAGGAGGGAGAAAGGTTGTTGCTTTCTGCTGCTCCAGAGAAGCGGACACGGAGCAATGGATCCAAACTACAAGAAAGAAGATTCCACCTAAACATTAGGAAGAACTTCCTGACAGTAAGAGCTGTTCGACAGTGGAATTTGCTGCCAAGGGGTGTGGTGGAGTCTCCTACTTTGGAGGTCTTTAAGCAGAGGCTTGACAACCATATGTCAGGAGTGCTCTGATGGCGTTTCCTGCTTGGCAGGGGGTTGGACTCGATGGCCCTTGGGGTCTCTTCCAACTCTATGATTCTATGATTCTAAGCGCCGTCGCCTTCACGCCGCCGGTCTTGCTCAGCCAAGCTCCCGAATTCATTCCTTCTTTCCGTGACATTTGCATCTTGCCTTCCCTCCCGAGACACATGGTTCTCCCCTTCCCCTTTTCGCCCTCGCGACAACCCTGGAAGGTCGGTTGAGCTGACAGCGAGCGACTGGCCAAAGGTCACCCGGCAAAGGGGGAATTCGAACCCAAGTCTCTCCCAGTTTTAATCCAGCCTTCTTTCAGATCCAGCCCTGTAACATTGGCTCTCAGTGTTCATCTTACAGTTCTATTTTGCAGTGTTATGGGTTACGTTTAATGGAATGTTTTCGACTGCTGGAATAATTTCCAATACAGTGGTACCTCGGGTTGCATACACTTCAGGTTACATACGCTTCAGGTTACAGACTCCACTAACCTAGAAATAGTACCTCGGGTTAAGAACTTTGCTTCAGGATGAGAACCGAAATCGCGCGGCGGCAGCGGGAAGCCCCATTAGCTAAAGTGGTGCTTCAGGTTAAGAACAATTTCAGGTTAAGAACGGACCTCCGGAACAAATAAAGTACTTAACCCGAGGTACCACAGTAATAATAATAATAATTTATTATTTATACCCCGCCCATCTGGCCCGGCCTCCCCAGCCATTCTGGGTAGCCCCCAACAGAAAATTAAAAACACGATAAAACATCAAACATTAAAAAACTTGCCTAAACAGGGCTGCCTTCAGGTGTCTTCTAAAAGTCAGATAGTTGTTTATTTCCTCGACATCTGATGGGCAGGTGCCACCACCGGGAAGGCCCTCTGCCTGCTTCCCTGTTACCTCGCTCCTTGCAGGGAGGGAACCGCCAGAAGGCCCTCGGAGCTGGACCTCAGTGTCCGGGCTGAACGATGGGGGTGGAGACGCTCCATCAGGGATACTGGGCCATTTAGGGCTTTAATGGTCAGCACCAACACTGAATTGTGCTTGGAAACGTCCTGGTAGCCAATGTAGGTCTTTCAGGACTAGTGTTATATGGTCTCGGCGGCCGCTCCCAGTCACCAGTCCAGCTGCCACATTCTGGATTAGTTGTGGTTTCCGGGTCACCTTCAAAGGCAGCCCCACGGAGAGTGCATGGCAGTAGTCCAAGTGGGAAATAACCAGAGCATGCACCACTCTGGCCAGACAGTCTGCAGGCAGATAGGGTCTCAGCCTGCATGGAGCTGGTAAACAGCTGCCCTGGACACAGATTTGACCTGTGCCTCCATGGACAGCTGTGAGTCCAAAATGACTCCCAGGCTGCGCACCTGGTGCTTCAGGGGCACAGTGACCCCATTCAGGACCAGGAAATCCCCCACACCCGCCCACCTCCTGTCCCCCCCAAACAGTCCTTCTGTCTTGTCAGGATTCAACCTCAATCTGTTAGCCGCCATCCATCCTCCAACCGCCTCCAGACACTCACACAGGACCTTCACCGCCTTCACTGGTTCTGATTTGAAAGAGAGATAGAGCTGGGTATCATCCGCACACTGATGGACACCCAGCCCAAATCCCCTGATGATCTCTCCCAGCGGCTGCATGTAGATGTTGAAAAGCATGGGGGAGAGGACAGAACCCTGAGGCACCCCACAAGAAATGAAATGGGTTTGGCAACCCGTCCTGGCATGTCGAGACTCCCCAGGGTTCCAGGTCTTCGCAATAAAAAATTGCCACCCTCCTTGCAACAGCCACAGTTGCTATTTAAGTCAAGAGCACGAGAACTAGAACCTTGTCTTACCTTTTGGTCGGCATGTTTTACGACCAGGCGCGTTTTGGGACTTGGCGCTGCAATTTTTGGGAGAAAGTGGGCTTAAACATAGAGGAGGGAGAAAGGTTGTTTTCTGCTGCTCCAGAGAAGCGGACACGGAGCAATGGATCCAAACTACAAGAAAGAAGATTCCACCTAAACATTAGGAAGAACTTCCTGACAGTAAGAGCTGTTCGACAGTGGAATTTGCTGCCCAGGAGTGTGGTGGAGTCTCCTCCTTTGGAGGTCTTTAAGCAGAGGCTTGACAACCATATGTCAGGAGTGCTCTGATGGTGTTTCCTGCTTGGCAGGGGGTTGGACTCGATGGCCCTTGGGGTCTCTTCCAACTCTATGATTCTATGATTCTAAGAGCCGGGGACAGCCGTCGCCTCTAACTTTGAACCCTTCCTTTCCCCGCAGCCGGACGGCTACCTGCCTCGCGAATATTGGGAGAAGCTGGCGGACGAGGACGGCTGCAGCCCCTCGCTGGTTTGCAAGGAGCATCCCTGGCCCCACGCGCTTCTCGTTCAACTGGGTTTGCACCTGGTGGAGCTGTTGGTACAGGTTCTCAAGATGGAGAGCAACCTCTTGAACCCGGGACTGGAGCAGAAGCTCATCCCCGTCCTCTACCACGTCTACTCCTTCCGCAGCGGCCGCCAGGTAGGGGGACGGGGCAAGGACCCGCCGGTTGCAAATTAGCAGGGGCTAGGAGGAAAGCTTTGCTTGCAATGGACAGGAAACTGGGGCGGGGCCTATGTGGCCAGGGCAAAAGTGGGCGGGGCAACGGAGGTGGGCAGGGGGGCTGCGTTGCGACCTTTAAAGCCCTATACGGCCTAGGACCCTCGTACCTACGGGACCGCCCCTCCTGGTATGTCCCACAGAGGAACTTACGATCGTCAAACAAAAACATCTTGGCAGTCCCGGGCCACAGGGAGGTTAGGCTGGCCTCGACCAGAGCCAGGGCCTTTTCGGCTGTGGCCCCGATCTGGCGGAACGCTCTGTCACAAGAGACCAGGGCCCTGTGGGACTTGACATCCACAGGGCCTGCAAGACGGAGCTGTTCCACCAGGCCTTTGGCCAGGGCACAGCCTGACCCCCTCCTTTGGCACTCCTCACAGAACTCTAGCCCAATGGTTGTAATTAGTCTGATTTGAAATGAGTTTATAATGAAATGATTTTAGAATGTTGTATCATTTTATTGTTGTTAGCCGCCCTGAGCCCGGCTTCGGCTGGGGAGGGCGGGATATAAATAAAATTTATTATTATTTATTTTTTTTATTATTATTATTAGGCTTGGGTACCGCTCATTCACCCTTGGACCCCCTCCCTCTGTCGTCGCCCCCTCTTTCCCACTCCCCGTCTCTCTGTCAGCCTCCTTAACCCCTTCTCTCTCTGCCTACTACTTTTTATTATTGTTACTATCAAAATAAATTTAATAGTTTTCAATCTAAAAAATCCAATATATGCCACATGGTATCAATACCAGATTACCCCACACATTTCTCGTTAACATTAACAAATAATCAACAAGAAGACATTTTTACCACCCCACCCCCCAAATCCCCAAACCGACCTTCTGATCGGCAAGCCCTAGGCTCTGTGGTTTAGACCACAGTGCCACCCACGTCCCATTTAGGAACAGTTAAAAGGTAAAGGGACCCCTGACCATTAGGTCCAGTCGTGGCCGACTCTGGGGTTGCGGCGCTCATCTCGCTTTATTGGCCGAGGGAGCCGGCGTACAGCTTCCGGGTCATGTGGCCAGCAGGACTAAGCCTCTTCTGGCGAACCAGAGCAGCGCATGGAAACGCCGTTTACCTTCCCGCCGGAGCGGTACCTATTTATCTACTTGCACAGGCGTGCTTTTGAACTGCTAGGTTGGCAGGAGCAGGGACCGAGCAACGGGAGCTCACCCCGTCCATCGCGGGGATTCGAACCGCCGACCTTCTGATCGGCAAGCCCTAGGCTCTGTGGTTTAACCCTAGGGATCACCTTATACACAGGGGAAATAATGCCAGTGGTAAGTTCTCCCTCCTTTCCCCCCTGCAGGTGGGCTTCATTAGGCCGCACCCCCTGTTTGCCCGCCTTCTCATGGAGGCCGCCGAGACCACCTTGACCTTCGACTCATTCGTCATCCCCATGCTCTGCCCGCCCATCCCCTGGGTGTCCACGCAGTTCGGCGCCTACGTCTTCGCCCCCACCAAGCTCATGCGCTACGTGGAAGGGGCCCTTCAGCACCAGCTGTTGCTCGACCGCGCCCCGCGCAGCAGCCTTTACCCCGTCATGGATGCCCTGAACCAACTGGGCAACTGCCCCTGGAAGGTCAATGAAGCCATCTTGGACGTCGTCATCTCCGTCTTCAACGACAAGGGCAACGAGAAACTGGACGTCCCCCCGCCGCCCTCGGAAGCCCCCCAGCCCGCCGCGCACCTCCCCGACGGGGCCGCCCCGAGCAAGGTGGCGCTCCGGCGGGAGGCGGCGCGGTGCCGCAAGAAGGCCACGGAAATGTACAGCCTTCGGATGGACGCTCTCTACAAGCTATCCATCGCCAAGCACATGAGCGGAAGAGTCTTCTGGTTCCCGCACAACGTGGACTTCCGGGGGAGGACGTATCCTTGCCCTCCGCACTTCAACCACCTGGGCAGCGACCTCACGAGAGCCATCTTGCTCTTCGCGGAGGGGCGGCCCCTGGGCCCCCACGGCCTGGACTGGCTGAAGGTCCACCTTGTCAACCTCACGGGGCTGAAGAAGAAGGAGAGCCTGCGGAGTAGACTGGCCTACGCCAACGAAATCATGGAGGACGTCTTGGACTCGGCGGACCGCCCCCTGACGGTGGGTCAGTGGAGAGGGGGGCAGGTGCCGGGTTCATTGCGGGCAGGAATTGGTCTGATCCAGGGGACACAGAGACCTTGGGGGAGACCCATCTTACCTGGAGAACAATAAAAGTGATTACCGTATTTTTTGCTCTATAAGACTCACTTTTCCCCTCCTAAAAAGTAAGGGGATCTTATGGAGAGAATGCAGTCTGCGCAGCTATCCCAGAAGCCAGAACAGCAAGAGGGATCGCTGCTTGGCTTCTGAGATTCAGAATATTTTTTTCCTTGTTTTCCTCCTCCAAAAACTAGGTGCGTCTTGTGGTCTGGTGCGTCTTATAGAGCGAAAAATACGGTATGCGGTGGTGCCTCGGGTTACAGGCGCTTCAGGTTACAGACTCCGCGAACCCAGTAATAGTACCTCAGGTTAAGAACTTTGCTTCCGGTTGAGAACAGAAATCGCACGGCGGCAGCGGGAGGCCCCATTAGCTAACGTGGTACCTCAAGTTAAGAACAGTTTCAGGTTAAGAATGGACCTCCAGAACGAATTAAGTTCTTAACCCAAGGTACCACTGTATGCTGTTTTGATAAAGGTCACCCCAGATTATAGGCTGTACCCCTAAAATGAGATCTTGAAAGGCAAGTGTAGGCAGCTTAAGGCCCGGGGGCCGGATCTGGCCCAATCGCCTTCTCAATCCGGCCTGCGGATGATCAGGGAATCAGCGTGTTTTTACATGAGTAGAATGTGTGCTTTTATTTAAAATGCATCTCTGGGTTATTTGTGGGGCATAGGAATTTGTTCATTTATTTTCTCCCCTTTCAAAATATAGTCCGGCCCCCCACATTGTCTGAGGGATGGTGGAACGGCCCCCTGCTGAAAAAGGTTGCTGACCCCTGCTGAAAGCGATGTGTGTTTGCTAGGGGTGTGAAATACAGAATTCTCCCCAGACATTAGGAGATTTGTAGTACAGTCGTACCTAAATGCCTTGGTATGTGGACGTTTTGGCTCCTTTCCTAGCCTTCAGTGAGACTTTGCTTGAAGGCTTTAAAAAGTTAGGTGTATAATTGTGTCTTCCTGGTTTGCGCCATTCAGGCTCCCAGAATCGTTTCCCATATGAAGTCTTAATCTCCCTTAATGAAATTATCTGTGTTGCGCTGAGTTATCATCGGTCTGATTGCATGATCGCTTGGGTGTAATCGCAAGTGCTCTCGAACCTCGTTTATATATATATATCAAGTAATTAAGGAACAAAAGAAGAAGAGGCACACTAATCTAGGAACTTCCTCTCTGTCCAGAACGTTGGAGGCTATACACCACACCCCTCAACAGTATTTATAGGAACTCAAACACCAGATTCTGCTCTGTTCCAGTAACAAGAAGCCGAAAGCACCAGCCTGAAGATGACGAGTGAGACCTCGTCGAAACGTCGCACAGACACCCCGACTCTTACACGGGAAGACACCCGAAGACACCAAAACCTGCATTCCTGTACCCGTGAAAATCTACGAAAGCAAATATATATATATATATACACACACACACACACACACACACACTTGTGCTGTTCTGGGTGGTTTTGTTGTAAAATGCAGATTTATTTACTTCCTTTTGCAATAACCCCCCCCCCAAAAAAAAAACCCACGCCAATACTTAGAGAAATTACGTGCACTAATAGACGACATGGACGGTTTTAAGGGTCTTTAGGGTAAAGGGTGGCGCTGTGGGTTAAACCACAGAGCCTAGGACTTGCCGATCAGAAGGTTGGCAGTTCGAATACCCGCAATGGGGTGAGCTCCCGTTGCTCGGTCCCTGCTCCTGCCAACCTAGCAGTTCAAAAGCACGTCAAAGTGCAAGGAGATAAATAGGTACCGCTCCGGCGGGAAGGGAAACGGCGTTTCCGTGCGCTGCTCTGGTTCGCCAGAAGCGGCTTAGTCCTGCTGGCCACATGACTTGGAAGCTGTACACCGGCTCCCTCGGCCAGTAAAGCGAGATGAGCGCCGCAACCCTGGAGTCGGCCACGACTGGACCTAATGGTCAGGGGTCCCATTACCTTCTTGTCTTGGGGTAAAAAGGTCACCCAACTATAGGAGTACTCCTGGCGCCATCCCCGGGCGCGGGGGCTGACAGGCCTGTCTTGCAAGGTCTGTGCGTCAGCGTGGTCAGGATAGTTACAACCGATAAGACCAGACCCGGATCCGCCATCCCGTCTCTACTCGGAACTGACAAGGCCATCCGTTAAGCCTTCATGGACTGATAAAGGAGAAAGCTTTCTTTATATAGCTGCTAATGGATCCTTGAAGAAAGAATTTGGGAATTTTGGGGCCCGGTTCGGGTGACTGCACAGTCAGGTATGGGTAACCTGTTCCTTCAGTAATAGCAATAAGGACTGCCTCTTTCCGTGGTGGGGAAATAGCCCAATAGCCATGGATAGACTTCTCCTCCAACAGTTTGCCCAGTCCTCTTTAAAAGTCGGTGCCCATTGCAGCCTCTTGTGGAAGGCAGTTCCAAAGTCCAACACTTTTCTTCTTTAGGCATCCACAGGTTTGAGCTTTATGGGGGGGAACTCTTCTCCACGCCGCTGTGCAGAATTTTCTCAAGTTTCTAGTCCTGGGTACGTCTCCCGGTCGGTTTAACCCTTTCCTCGCCTTACCCTTGCCAGGGCCGGAAGTGGTGGATGAGCACGGACGAGCCGTGGCAAGCATTGGCCTGTTGCATGGAGATCGCCAAGGCCACCAGAGCCCCGAACCCTGCTGAGTACATCTCCCATTTCCCTGTCCATCAGGTATGTATTGGGGGGGGGCGCGCCTCTCCCCTCAAATGTGCTCTTTACCCCTTTCCGTTCATGAATTGGAAGTAGAGCCGTACCTTGGGATCCCGAACGCCTTGCAAGTCAAACATTTCGGCTCCCAAATGCCGCCAACCCGGAAGTGGGCGTTCCGGTTTGCGAACGTTCTTTGGAACCCAAATGTCCGACGCAGCTTCCGATTGGCTGCAGGAGGTTCCTGCAGCCAATCGGAAGCCGCGCCTTGGTTTCCGAACGTTTTGGAAGTCGAGCGGACTTCCGGAATGGATTCCGTCCGACTTACGAGGTACGACTGTATCTCAGTGTGACGCCCATAGAATGCAAGCCCAAAGAATATTCATGCCATCACAAATCAATATTGGAGAGAGAGTTATCTAGCAGGGCCCCTCTTGTTGACGTATGTTTTATGATAGAAAAATAGAACCTCCAGAGCCAGGGGCAGTCTACCTGCAATTCCTAAACACTGAGAACCAGGAGCATGCAAAGTGGGGGAGCTGTTGCCTGAAGCCTGAGCTTCCCACACATGAATCGGTTTGATCCAGCTGTGTTCCTATCCATCCATTTTATTTTAATCACCACCACCACCGTCTGATTCCCTTTGCGCCTTTTCCCTCCTCCCCAGGACGGCTCCTGCAACGGGCTGCAGCACTACGCGGCCCTCGGGCGGGACATCGTGGGCGCCACCTCGGTGAACCTTTCCCCTTGCGACGTGCCACAAGATGTCTACAGTGGGGTGGCTCAGCAGGTAAGAGCTTGGCTCCGGGGCGCTCCCACTGTGGAAAAGTCTTTCGAGTTGTCCCTTCCTCCCCGAATGCGTGTCCTTCCACTGAGCACTCAGGGCTGATTTCCTTCCGAATGGAGAGGTTTGATCTTCTTGCAGTCCATGGGACTCTCAAGAGTCTCCTCCAGCACCAGAATTCAAAAGCATCCATTCTTCAGCGATCAGCCTTCTTGATGGTCCAGCTCTCACTTCCATACATCACTACTGGGAAAACCATACCTTTAACTATAGGGACCTTTGTTGGCAAGGTGATGTCTCTGCTTCAGTAGCCGGCCATTTCTTAGGAAATGAATGGAGTGTTCATTCCTTTATTGTAAATGGAACCTTGCAATTTATCTTATATCGCAATATTGAGCTAAATATTATTTCAATCTTTTCCAATCCTCTTGTATCTCCTCTTCTTTCTGGTCGTGGATTCTTCCAGTCAGGTCGTTGTTGTTTAGTCGCTTAGTCGTGTCCGCCTCTTCGTGACCCCCTGGACCAGAGCACGCCAGGCACTCCTGTCTTCCACTGCCTCCCGCAGTTTGGTTAAACTCATGCTGGTAGCTTCGAGAACACTGTCCCACCATCTCGTCCTCTGTCGTCCCCTTCTCCTTGCACCCTCCATCTTTCCCAACATCGGGGTCTTTTCCAGGGAGTCTTCTCTTCTCATGAGGTGACCAAAGTCTTGGAGCCTCAGCTTCAGGATCTGTCCATCCAGTGAGCACTCAGTGCTGGTTTCCTTCAGAATGGAGAGGTTTGATCTTCTTGCAGTCCATGGGACTCTCAAGAGTCTCCTCCAGCACCAGAATTCAAAAGCATCAATCCTTCGACGATCAGCCTTCTTTATGGTCCAGCACTCACAATGCCATTGTCTTTTACCCCTTTCCCTCCTTGCTTGCAGGTGGAAGTGTACCGGAAGCGGGACGCTGAGCAGGGCATCAAAATCGCGCAGGTCCTCGACGGGTTCATCGGCCGCAAGGTGGTGAAACAGACGGTGATGACGGTCGTGTACGGAGTCACCCGCTACGGAGGGCGCCTCCAAATCGAGAAGCGCCTCAAGGAGATCGACGAGTTCCCGCAGGTCCTCTCTCTCTCTCTTTCTTTCTTTCTCTCTCTCTCTCCTTCTGTCTAGCCCAGTGGTTCCCAGAAGCTGCGTCAGGAGAGGATGGCAAATGCATTGGGAAGACTTGAGGACAATCAATGTGATATTATAGTATTACTCTACAAGGTGTGACTGGAAAGTCTGGTGAATGGTCACAGAAACCGGACAGTGAGAAATATTCGAACACGCATGCCTTAAAGGTAAGGTAAAGGGACCCCTGACCATTAGGTCCAGTTGTGGCCGACACTGTGGTTGCAGCGCTCATCTCGCTTTACTGGCCGAGGGAGCCAGCGTACAGCTTCCGGGTCATGTGTGCGTGGTTGGCGGTTCAAATCCCCGCAATAGGGTTAGCTCCCGTTGCTTGGTCCCTGCTCCTGCCAACCTAGCAGTTCGAAAGCACGTCAAAGTGCAAGTAGATCAATAGGTCCCGCTCTGGCGGGAAGGTAAACGGCGTTTCCATGCGCTGCTCTGGTTCGCCAGAAGCGGTTTAGTCATGCTGGCCACATGACCCGGAAGCTGTACGCTGGCTCCCTCGGCCAATAAAGCGAAATGAGCGCCGCAACCCCAGAGTCGGCCATGACTGGACCTAATGGTTAGGGGTCCGTTTACCTTTACCGTTAATGTTCTCACACGGCTGCATCATTTCATGCTTTCTGCATGTTTCCACGGACTTGTGACAAAGCCCCTGCATTCTGTGCTACAAACCAAGCACTGCTGGGAGTTGATTCTTTCTGTTCTCCAATCTTTCTATTTAAAAAATCGGAGGCATTTTTTCCCCCTCATTCCGAAAGTGCAGAGAAGGAAGTTTGTGAACCGGGCGTCTGCACTGTCCTTGCAAAAGGGGCGAGGGGCGAAAGCGTTGTGAGGGTCCCCCATTTCAGCCTCTTAACTTTACCCATTTTGCGTTCCCTCCGCCCAGGAATATGTTTGGGAAGCATCTCATTACCTCGTGCAACAGGTCTTCAACAGCCTCAAGGAGATGTTCTCGGGAACTCGAGAAATCCAGGTAACCCACGTGCTTCATTTATTTGCAAACGGTTCAGGGAGTGTGTTTAATGTTCTTTTGGGAGCCGCCCAGAGTGGCTGGGGAAACTAAATGACTAAACAACAACAACAAGTTGACAGCTATGGCTCAGACGCTGAAAATCGTGTCTGCGCAGACACAGGCACTAGAAATCTTCTCTGCACAGACACCAACACTGGAAATGACTGCTGCGCACGCTCATGCGCTTGCACGACCTGGCCCATGAAGGGATCTCCGCCGGAGTGAACCAGCCCAGGCAAGGCTAGCCTTGCTGACCCCTGTCTTAGGGCTACACAGCAATGGGTGCAAGGAGGTTTCAGGAGGAAGAGAAGGGTGGGGAAATGCGGGGATGGACAGCGAGGTAAACAGAGCACAGAGATGCTACCAGGCAGGGTTGTGGTGGGCGGGAAGCAGTGGCCTTCCAGCTTGCCTGTAACTTTCTGGAACTGGGGTGCCCACCCCATGGGAACCGCATTGCTCACTGCCTTTCTCTCCCCGCAGGGCTGGCTGACCGAAAGCGCCCGGTGCATTGCCAAGTCGGGCCGGACGGTCGAGTGGATGACTCCGCTGGGGCTACCCATCGTCCAGCCCTACCATCGCTCGAAGACCACGCTGGTAAGCCAAGCCGTAAACAGCCGAGCACACGGGGCGCGGGTGGCGCTGTAGTCTAAACCACTGAGCCTCTTGTTATTCCAAACTGATCCTCTCACCTATTCCAAAGGCGTGGGTGGCGCTGTGGTCTAAACCACTGAGCCTCTTGGGCTTGCCGATCAGGAGGTCGTCGGTTCGAATCCCCGCGACGAAGTGAGCTCCCGTTGCTCCGTCCCAACTCCTGCCAACCTAGCAGTTCGAAAGCACACCAGTGCAAGTAGATAAATAGGTACCACTCTGGCGGGAAGCTAAACGGCATTTCCGTGCGCTCTGGTTTCCGTCACGGTGTCCTGTTGCACCAGAAGCGGTTTAGTCCCGCTTGCCACATGACCCAGGAAGCTGTCTGCGGACAAACGCCGGCTCCCTTGGCTTGAAAGCGAGATGAGCGCCGCAACCCTGTAGTCGCCGTTGGCTGGACTTAACCGTTCAGGGGTCCTTTGCCTTTTTACCTTTTTACCCAGTGCTTTTTTTCTGGGGGGGACACAGGGGTACGCATACCCCTAAACATTTTGAGAATCTAACAGTTTCTCTCGCTGTGTGTTAGAGATTGTGTCTACAGTGGTATACCTCGGGTTACATACGCTTCAGGTTACAGACTCTTCAGGTTACAGACTCCGCTAACCCAGAAATAGTACCTCGGGTTAAGAACTTTGCTTCAGGATGAGAACAGAAATCGTGCTCCGGTGGAACGGCAGCAGCAGGAGGCCCCATTAGCTAAAGTGGTGCTTCAGGTTAAGAACAGTTTCAGGTTAAGAACGGACCTCCGGAACGAATTAAGTACTTAACCCGAGGTACCACTGTACTTGGGTGTGTTTGAGGGAGCTTTTCCTGCCAAACGGACGCACGAGCGCTCTTGCACACAGATAAGTGAGTGTGTGCCTTTGTGTGTGAGGCAGAGAGGGTGCATTCACACGCAAATGGACACTGCCAGACACACACACAAAAGACACACACAAATTGTGCGTGTGTGCCTCTTTGTCTGCGTGTGAGCATGTGTACTTGCGTGTTTGAGCAAAAGAGGCAAGTTGGCTCCCACTTCCAAACATACCCTCTTTCCTATGCGCAAACACATGGGCAAGCGCTGTCTGCCTCACACAAGTACGCCGCACTGTTTTTCTCTCACGAATGCAAATGCTGTTGTTGTTGAGCTGTAGACCAAAGTTGATTGCGCAATAGGTTCAAAAGCAAATTTTGAACCCCGAGGATGGGCTGACAAAGACTTTTAAAACTTTCCCACCACATCCCAGAATACAGTCCGAAGGGGAGGGCTTAACCTTGGCAAACATGTCCAGACAAGTCCTTGGTACAAGATTAGCATAAGCAGACATGGCAGGGCAAGACTCAGGTATAAGATGAGCATAGACAAATATGTCTTAAGTACCCACCACCCAAAAGTACAACAGAAGTCCCTTTGCATGTCTGGAGCCTGAGGCGAGTCAGGTGATGAGATTTGGCTTCCTTTGGCTAACAAGGAGCCCAGCAATTGTCACCTCTGAGAACTTCCTGGAGTCCTTTTGCAAGGGGAAAATAGCTTTGGAATGGGGGGAACTGGGAAAGGAGATGATTTTATATTATTTTTAAAGCTAGGTGACTTCCCTGAGCTGTCAAGTTGGAAGGATTTGCAAGACGAATGCCTCGCAAGACAAAAAACTCGCTAGACGAAAGGGTTTTTGGTTTTTTGAGCTGCTTCGCAAGACGATTTCCCCTATGGGCTTGCTTCGCAAGACGGAAACGTCGTGCAAGTTTGTTTCCTTTTTCTTAACACCGTTAATACAGTTGCGACTTGACTTCGAGGAGCAACTCATAGAACGCAGCGTAGTAGCCTTTTTTGAGGTTTTTGAAGACTTTGGTGATTTTTTGAAGCTTTTCCAAAACTTTCCCGACACCGTGCTTCGCAAGACGGAAAAAACCGCAAGGCGACAAAACTCGCGGAACGAATGAATTTCGTCTTGCGAGGCACCACTGTATCCAGGCATAATATTTGTAATATTTAACTTTAAAGATGTGCCCCCCCCGGTAATTTCCGTAGCAATATAAAACCACCAAAACACATAATCCGAATAAAACACACACACACACACACACACACACACGTGGGGGGAAACCCCCCCCCCCACATTTCAAAAGGGCTGCTCTGCGAATCAAAGTCACCTGAGGACAGGCAGGGCAGTGACTCAGCTCTTTGCAGTGGCAAAGCATGACTCAGCAGGCAGAGGGGTGTGAGTCACCAGAAAGGGGGTGTGTATGGAAGATTCAAGGTGACATTTGCCAGGAATAACCAGCCGATCATCGCCGCCCTCACCGATGGGTCTGCCTGGGGAAGGCAGAGCACACCGAACCCCCCTTTTTCCTCTCCCCCACCCCCCCGAAAAATATAAATAAATAAATGTGGTTTTAATCATCTCTCCTCCGAGGGATAAAATATCTGCTGCTAATTTTAAGAGGCCCTCTAAGAAGCCGCCTCGTTGAAATGCGTGTCGTGTCTGAGTAGCTTCGGTGGGTCTACTCTTGAGCAGGACTTGACACCGGACACAGAAGCTTTTCATTTTTAATAATAATACAGTAATAATGAGCAAGAAAGCTTCGTTCATTAGTTGCAGCCCTGAATGACTGACCTCAGGGTTGTGGGAGGCATGGATCTCTGCGACACATGTTAGCTGGACGATGTCCCTGCAGGGTTGGCTAGCCTGAGGGAAAATAATATAATATAATATAATATAATATAATATAATATAATATAATATAATATAATATAATATAATATAATATAATATAATATAATACAATACAGTGGTGCCCCGCAAGACGAATGCCTCGCAAGACGGAAAACTCGCTAGACGAAAGAGTTTTCCGTTTTGGAGGTGCTTCGCAAAACGAATTTCCTATGGGCTTGCTTCGCAAGACGACAATGCCTTGCGAGTTCCTGCTGGTTTTTTCCCTCCCCCCCTTTTTCTAAGCCGCTAAGCCGCTTATCAGCTGATCCGATCAGCAGATAAGCCGCTAAAAGCCGCTAAAAGCGCTACTAGCGCTAATCCGTCAATGGGCTTGCTTCGCAAGACGAAAAAACCGCTAGACGAAGAGAATCACAGAACGGATTCTTTTCGTCTTGCGAGGCACCACTGTATAATATAATATTTATACTCCCCCATCTGTCTAATAATAATAATAATAATAATAATAATAATAATAATAATTTATTACTTACACCCTGTTCATCTGACCAGGACACCCCAGCCACTCTGGGCAGCTCCCAACAGAATATTAAAAACAGAATAAAACACCAAACATTAAAAGCTTCCCTAAACAGGGCTGCCTTCAGATGTCTTCTAAAGGTCTAGTAGTTGTTTATTTCTTTGACATCTGGCAGGATGGCATTCCACAGGGCGGGTGCCACCACTGAGAAGGCCCTCTACCTGGTTCCCTGTAACCTCGCTTCTCGCAGGGAGGGAACCACCAGAAGGCCCTCGGAGCTGGACCTCAGTGTCTGGGCTGAACGATGGGGGTGGAGACGCTCCTTCAGGGATACTGGACCGCTTAGGGCTTTCAAGGTCAGCACCAACACCCAAATTGTGCCCGGAAACGTCCTGGGAGCCAATGTAGGTCTTTCAGGACCGGTGTTATGTGGTCTCAGCAACCGCTCCCCGTCACCAGTCCGGCTGCCGCATTCTGGATTAGCAGAGACAGTGGCGGCCCCATATTTGCCCAGTGGACTTTGCGGTAAGGTTGCCAGATTTTTTTCCAATGAATCCGGGGACACTTTTCACTTTTGTCAGGGGTAAAATATAAAGGTAAAGGGACCCCTGACCATTAAGAAACGATCTCTGCTGCCCCGTGTTAGATGATGGCGGAACGTGCATTGCGAGGACGGCAGCTTATTTCATTTATGAATTCTAAGTGGTTTACAGTACAGTAAAGGTAAAGGGACCCCTGACCATTAGGTCCAGTCGTGGCCGACTCTGGGGTTGCGGCGCTCATCTTGCTTTATTGGCCGAGGGAGCTGGCGTACAGCTTCCGGGTCATGTGGCCAGCAGGACTAAGCCGCTTCTGGCGAACCAGAGCAGCGCACGGAAACGCCGTCTACCTTCCCGCCGGAGCAGTACCTATTTATCTACTTGCACTTTGACGTGCTTTCGAACTGCTAGGTTGGCAGGAGCAGGGACCGAGCAATGGGAGCTCACCCCGTCATTGTGGGGATTTGAACCACTGACTGATTTGTAAATCTGGGGACCGTCTCTGGGAAACGGGGACGTCTGGTAACCTTCCTTCACAGGGTTTTGAACCACTCTGAACCCCTGCTGTCCCTCTAAATGTGTAAGGAGACCGGAGGCTGCTCCAGTTTCCTTCCTCTCCTTGCGAAGCCGATGCGTCAACCTGTCCTTATTTCTCCTTTCCCCACCCTCCTTTCCCCAAGGTTAACAGCACCATTCAGTCGGTCCATCTCAAGTCGCGACACGACGTCACCCAGTGAGTATCTCATCATGTTGGTTTGGGAGAGTGGCTCCAGGTTTTTACCTGCCTGGCTCAAAAAGAACTTTGCTGATATTTTTATATATTTTTATTAATTTTAACATACAAATTATAAAACGTACCACATATTATTACAAATACCCTTTTTTTTTGGACTTCCATCAGCACCTCCGATGATCTTCCGTCTTATCCTCTTTTTATGCATTACTTAATTTTATATTGCCTTTACCCTCTTAACTTATCATCCCACCTTTTACATTTTTACAATATTTCCCACAAAACCCCTCACAGAACGTCTTGCAGACCTACAAACGTCGTCTGACCATCACAAATACTTTTCATATACCGTATTTGTTGCTCTATAAGACGCACCAGACCACAAGACGCACCTAGTTTTTGGAGGAGGAAAACAAGGAAAAAAATATTCTGAATCTTGGAAGCCAGAACAGCAAGAGGGATCGCTGCGCAGCGAAAGCAGCAATCCCTCTTGCTGCTTCCGGGATAGCTGTGCTGCCTGCATTCGCTCCATAAGACGCACACACATTTCCCCTTACTTTTTAGGAGGGAAAAAGTGAGTCTTATAGAGCAAAGAATACGGTAGTTCGTAAATTTACTCCAGTCTTCGGTAAATTTCTGGTCCCGCCGGTTTCGGATCCTTCCTGTTAATTTGTCTAATTCTGCGTAGAGCTTTGCTGATCTGATGAAACGGGTGCAAACCGATTGACAGCAGGGCTAAAATGTTGCCGGTGGCCAGGGCAGGAATTTTGAAGGGGAAAGCGCATGCTTTCTCCCTTCTTAGGGTGCTGCCTTCGTGCAAGTAGCGCCCCTTCTTGTGGGTGTGAGAGCGAGCGGAGAATGCCCATTCCGGGATGGCTCCTCCCGGTGTTGCGGGATGTGATATGCGTGTGTCCGAGCAAGCGACATCTCGGAAGAGGGTCCCTCAACTCGGGAGGGGAACTCAGAGGTCATCCAGCCCAACCCCTCTGCATTGCAGGAATCTCAGGAGCTGGGAGCGGAATACTTCTAGAGAGATTGCTTGCTAGGATGCACACATGAATAATAATCATCACCATCATCATCTGTCCGTTTTTTATGGGGGGACGACGCAGGAGTACGCATACCCCCTAATTTTTGGCGAATCTAAGTTTGGCCTCATAGAGGGGCAGTATTTCAATATGAGTAGGAAAATGGAAGTACCCAGGCGCAGGTTAATTCTGTATCCAGGGCAGCTGTCTACCAACTCCATCTGGTACGCAGGCTGAGACCCTACCTGCCCGTGGACTGTCTTGCCAGAGTGGTGCATGCTCTAGTTATCTCCCGCTTGGACTACTGCAATGCGCTCTACGTGGGGCTACCTTTGAAGGTGACGCGGAAACTACAACTAATCCAGAATGCGGCAGCTAGACTGGTGACTGGGAGCGGCCACCGAGACCACATAACACCGGTCTTGAAAGACCTACATTGGCTCCCAGTACGTTTCCGAGCACAATTCAAAGTGCTGGTGCTGACCTTGAAAGCCCTAAACAGCCTCGGCCCAGTAGACCTGAAGGAGCGTCTCCACCCCCATCGTTCTGCCCGGACACTGAGGTCCAGAGCCGAGGGCCTTCTGGCGGTTCCCTCCCTGCCAGAAGCCAAGTTACAGGGAACCAGGCAGAGGGCCTTCTCGGTGGTGGCGCCCTCCCTGTGGAATGCCCTCCCATCAGATGTCAAAACGATAAACAACTACCTGACTTTCAGAAGACATCTTAAGGCAGCCCTGTTCAGGGAAGTTTTTAATGTATGATATTTTAGTGTTTTTTTTGTTTCTATGGAAGCCGCCCAGAGTGGCTGGGGAGGCCCAGCCAGATGGGCGGGGTACAAATAATAAATAATTATTATTATTGTTATACCCCTAGACATTTTTTAAGAAAAAAAGAGCACTGATAATAATAATAATAATAGTTACTATTTATACCCTGCCCATCTTTCAGTTGTAGAAACTTTTTTGGATCCAGCGCAGGTGGGATAAAAATCCTCCCTCAAAAGGCATGTTGTTATAATTAGAATTATTTATAGCCCGCCCATCTGGTTGGGTTTCCCCAGCCACTCTGGGCGGCTCCCACCAGAATATTAATAATAATATTTAAAAGCGACAAAACACAAAACATCAAAAACTTCTCTAAACAGGGCTGCATTCTAAACGTCCGATAGTTGTTTATTTCCTTGACATCTGAAGGGAGGGTGCCACCACTGAGAAGGCCCTCTGCCTGGTTCCCTGTAACCTCACATCTCGCAGGGAAGGAACTGCCAAAAGGCCCTCGGAGCTGGACCTCAGTGTCTGGGCAGAACGATGGAGGTGGAGACACTCTGCTGTTTAGGGCTTTCAAGGTCAGCACCAACACTTTGAATTGTGCTTGGAAACATCCTGGGAGCCAATTTAGGTCTTTCAGGACCGGTGTTATGTGGTCTCGGCAGCCGCTCCCAATCCCCAGTCTAGCTGCCACATTCTGGATTAGTTGCAATTTCTGGGTCACCTTCCAAGGTAGCCCCACATAGAGCGCATTGCAGTAGTCCAAGCAGGAGATAACCAGAGCATGCACCCCTCTGGCCAGACAGTCCGCGGGCAGGGAGGGTCTCATCCTGCGTACCAGATGGAGCTAGGAGACAGCTGATCATCGTGCAGCGCCGGAAATCGCCCAGGGCGTCCGCAAGCGGGAACTGAGCACGATAGCGACTCTGTCCTCCTCCTAAAACATCCTCTCTTTCCTCGACGTCCCCGCAGGAAGCCCGACACGGTGAAACAGAAGAACGCTTTCCCTCCGAACTTCATCCATTCCTTGGACTCCACACATATGATGCTAACAGCTTTGCACTGTCACAGGTAAGGGGTTCCTTTTTGTGTTCTGAGATGCTTTTGGGCAGATGAAGGTGATAGACTACATGGGACTGGCTGAAATGACCGGCAGAATTCGTGATCAGGGGAAAGAGACGGCGGAAGAAGATTGGAAGAAATTCAAAGTTTATCTTAAGAAATATTGTAAAATTAATGAGTGCTAAAATGTCGAGATCTTAGGGAAAAAGGGGTTTACAGCTGAAAAAGACTAAGTAAAGAAAAGAATAAGGGAAAAATCCGATAAAATCAAGTGTTAGGATTTGCTGAAATAGTTTTGGAAATTGGGATGTAGAAAGGGGAGGTATGGGGAAGTCGACGAAGTAAGATTTAAGGGAAAAAAGGGTATGAAATTATGCATGTTTGTTTGTTTGTTTGTGTTTATAAAAATTTTGTAAAACCAATAAAAAACTTCTTAAAAACAGAGATGCTTTGGGGGCGCCCCTTCCCCCAGGCAGTTAAAAAGGGGGCGCAGGGCTCCCTTTCCTCAAACGGCGTTAACGGGGAAATCAGCCAGCAGAGTGACAGCAACTTTCCGCAATGCCAAAGTTGTGTTAGTTATTCTGACAAATTCGTTGTCGTAGTTTGCTTAACATTCTACAGGCACCGCCCCATTTATTACTTATTTAGTCATTTCTATTTGATTTTAGAAAATATAAAGTTATAACCAAGTCAATTAAAAGTCCATATGAAGAGATTGATCTGAATCTCAAGACCTCCCCCTCCATGGGTCCTAATGTCAATATTATATCAGTCCGCTATCCACATTTTTTATCCATCGAAGTTGTCCCTAGTTTTTGTTGCAAGTGTGGTTAAAATCCTGCTCATGTTTTCAATTGCTTAGGATGGTCTCCTAAATAAATTTTCCCCATTTTTTAAAAAAAGTTCTTGTCCTCTTGGTTCCTCGAGCTTCCCAGTTACCGTAATTTTGCGATTTCAGCATTAAGGTTGGAAGGGACCCAAGCGTTATCTATCCCAACCCCGTGCGATACAGGAATCTGTTGCCAAACGTAGGATTCGAACTCACAACCCGGATGTTGAGTGTCTCATTCTGTTCCCGATGGAGCTGTCCCTTGTTTCCTGCTGCTTTGGAGGGCAGGACCCGGACTGCCGGATTCGAAGCACGAGAAAGGCGCGTGGCCCTGATCCAGCCCAGGGGTTTGTGGCCGTATTGGGGCGTCCCCTGGGCCGTAAATAACCCAACTTGCAAAGCCATACAGTGGTGCCTCGCAAGACGAACGCCTCGCAAAACGAAAAACTCGCAAGACGAAAGAGTTTTCCCTTTTTGAGTCGTTCCGCAAGACGAATTTCCCTATGGGCTTGCTTCGCAAGATGAAAGCCCATAGGGAAATCTCCGGGGACCTCTTTTAAAATGCTGGCGGTCGGGAGCAAAGACTTTCGCCCACCGCCGGCCTTCAGAAGAGGTCCTGGACCTCTTCTGAAGACCGGCGGGGGGCAAAAGTCTTTGCTCCCCCCCCGCCTGCCTTCCCGGGACAGCGGAGACTTCTCCGCTGTCCCGGGCGATCTTAAAACGCTGGCGGGCGGCAGCGAAGCGCTCCTGTCCCCGGAGCTTGCGGGGCGGGAGGTGGGGAGAAGGGCTTTTCTTCCCACCGCCAGCCTTCAGAACAGCCTTCTGAAGGCTGGGGGTGGGAAGAAAAGCCCTTGTTTCCCCCCCCCAGCCTTCAGAAGAGGTCGGGGGACAGACTGTCCCCGGACCTGGTCTGAAGGCGGTTTCCATAGGAACGCATTGATTGATTTTCAGCGCATTCCTATGGGAAACCGTGCTTCGCAAGACGAAAAACCCGCAAGAAGAAAAAACTTGCGGAACGAATTGATTTCGTCTTGCGAGGCACCACTGTACATACGTCGGCATACACTGGGCATGGCCTTTAGGAAAGTAGCGAGCTCAGAGCCACTCCTTTTCTTGCTCTTTGCTCTAACGCCACTGGGTGGTGCTCCCAGCCCGGGGATTAGATCAGAAGGGATCCCTTGACCACAGGGAGGGGTCGGCCCTCCTTTACTCTCCTCCTGATCCGTTTTTATTTTGGAGAACAGTTTTTCCTTTTACGAGGCTGACTGCGGCCCCTGGTCACAATCGAGGGACGTCAGAAGCTGCCTTATGCAGTGTTAAGCCACTGCTCCCACTTAGACCAAGGGATGCCGGTGGCGCTGTGGGTTAAACCACAGAGCCTAGGGCTTGCCGATCAGAAGGTCGGTGGTTCGAATCCCCGCAATGACGGGGTGAGCTCCCGTTACTCGGTCCCTGCTCCTGCCCACCTAGCAGTTCGAAAGCACCTCAAAGTGCAAGTAGATAAATAGGTACCGCTCTGGCGGGAAGGTAAACAGCGTTTCCGTGCGCTGCTCTGGTTCGCCAGAAGCGGCTTAGTCCTGCTGGCCACATGACCCGGAAGCTGTACACCGGCTCCCTTGGCCAGTAAAGCGAGATGAGCACCGCAACCCCAGAGTCGGCCACGACTGGACCTAATGGACAGGGGTCCCTTTACCCTTTTACCCATTTAGACCACCACTGCCTGCACTGGTTGGCAGCATCTCTGCAGGCACGGACTCTCTCCTAACCTGGAGATTCTAGGGTTCCAGGTTCTGGGAGACCGTGGCTCAGGAGACGGTCAGGGAGCAGACGGGTTTTCACTTGCCTGACTGCCTCTTCCTCTTTTCCTCTCTTTCTTAAAAAAATATTTATATTTAAATACAGTGGCAGCTGTGGTTACAGACGCTTCAGGTTACAGACTCCGCTAACCCAGAAATAGTACCACGGGTTAAGAACTTTGCTTCAGGGTGAGAACAGAAATCGTGCTCTGGCGGCGGGAGGCCCCATTAGCTAAAGCGGTGCTTCAGGTTAAGAACAGTTTCAGGTTAAGAACGGACCTCCAGAACGAATTAATTACTTAACCCGAGGTACCACTGTAATTAAATAATCCTGGAGGCGGCCGGATTTTCTCGTCCCAAGCTTAACGACTTAACATTCATTGCTCCGCCTATTTTGGCCTCTGGCCCCACCCCACCGATATTATGTGGCCCCTTGGAACTTGCCCCAAAGTGAATGTGGCCCTCGGGCAGGATGAGACCCTCCCCTCCCCCGCCCAAGCCTTTATTTGCCAGAGTGGTGCACGCTCTGCTTATCTCCCGCTTGGACTACTGCCATGCGCTCTCCGCGGGGCTACCTTTGAAGGTGACCCGGAAACAGTATACAAAAACATACCCGTATTTTTCGCTCTATAAGACGCACCAGACCCCAAGACGCACCTAGTTTTTGGAGGAGGAAAACAAGAAAAAAAATATTCTGAATCTCAGAAGCCAGAACAGCAAGAGGGATCGTTGTGCAGTGAAAGCAGCAACCCCTCTTGCTGTTCTGGCTTCTGGGATAGCTGCGCAGCCTGCATTCGCTCCATAAGACGCACACACATTTCCCCTTACTTTTTAGGAAGGAAAAAGTGAGTCTTATAGAGCAAAAAATACGGTATATATTTCACATTGGTCTATCTTAGCACCTGGGTGGGCAATATCTGAACAGGAAAGCCTTGACCTCAGCCATTGTGCATCTTGACTTTTTTCTGTCTCCTAGGGAAGGGCTGACCTTTGTTTCCGTGCACGATTGCTACTGGACTCACGCGCTCACAGTCGACGTCATGAATCGGGTAAGCCGGTCTCCCTCACCTCCAAAACGGAAAACTCGTTTCGTCTAGCGAGTTTTCCGTCTTGCGAGGCATTCGTCTTGCGGGGCACCACTGTACCGTTCTTCGGTCAAGAGTTTACTAGTCCATTGAGCTGTCTCCACACTCTTGCGTTTCAGGTCTGCCGCGAACAATTTGTGCAGCTCCACAAGCACCCCATCCTAGAGGAACTCTCCGAGTTCATGCTGCAGAAATACTGTTCCCACGTTCCGTAAGTGTCTGCCGCTTTCTTCACCCGCCCCTCTTCAAATATTCTATTTCAATCAATCAACCTTTATTACGGTCCAGAGACCCAACAAATCGTTACAAAGCAATACAGTGGTGCCTCACAAGACGAAATTAATCCGTTCTGTGACTCTCTTCGTCTAGCGGTTTTTTCGTCTTGCAAAGCAAGCCCATTGACGGATTAGCGCTATTAGCGGCTTTTAGCGGCTATTAAAGGCTTAGCAGCTATTAAAGGCTTAGCGGCTATTAAAGGCTTAGCGGATTAGCGGCTAAAAGGCTATTAGCGGCTATTAAAGGCTTAGCGGATTAGCGGCTAAAAGGCTATTAGCGGCTTAGCGGCTTAGAAAAAGGGGGGGAGCGGGGAAAAATCAGAACACTTGCAAGACGTTTTCGTCTTGCAAAGCAAGCCCATAGGGAAAATCGTCTTGCGAAGCAGCAACATCCTGGGAGCCAATGTAGGTCTTTCAGGACCGGGGTTATGTGGTCTCGGTGGCCGCTCCCAGTCCCCAGTCTAGCTGCCGCATTCTGAATTAGTTGTAGTTTCCGGGTCACCTTCAAAGGTAGCCCCACGTAGAGCGCATGGCAGTAGTCCAAGCGGGAGATAACCAGAGCGTGCACCACTCTGGCGAGACAGTCTGTGGGCAGGGAGGGTCTCATCCTGCGTACCAGGTGGAGCTGGTAGACAGGTGCCCTGGATACAGAATTGACCTGCGCCTCCACGAGGCCAGAGGATGCCGAAAAGAAAATACGGATAGCGCCTGCCTGATTTGCAGTGGCAGGTAGTTCCCAAGGCCCATACACTATTGGAGACAGCCTCCTGGAGTCTTGTAGGATTGTGTTCTTAAGCCTTCAGTCAGGGATGGCTCCTGGGGAAAGCAAAGGAGATTTCCATGTTGTTATTGTTGTTTCCTGCAAAGATGTTTGATTATTATTTGGTTGACGCCTTTATTACAGAAAATAATATTTTCCTTCTCCAGGGTTGAGTGGAAGGATAAGAAGGCGAATGAGTACCAGAGGCTGTTTCAACTTCTGTCTAGCATCCCTAAAAAAGGTACGAGCACATGGCATCTTTTTTGGGGGGGGGGGCCGGGAGAGCCTTCCGTCATCAGACAATCCACGCCAGGGCCAATCCCATCGTATATTCCTTAGATTTCTTCCCTGGACCTGCCTCCGAAGGAACCCAGACCGTACAAATACCTATAAATACTAATACCACTGAAATTTCTTAACTTTAAAACAACTCAGTCATTTAGCGTGGCAGAGCCTTTGGAAGTCCCTGCCGGTTGAGATAAAGAGAGGCACCTTGTTGTTGTTGTTATTTAGTCATTTAGTCGTGTCCGCCTCTTTGTGACCCCCTGGACCAGAGCACGCCAGGCCCTCCTGTCTTCCACTGTCTCCCGCAGTTTGGTCAAACTCATGCTGGTAGCTTCAAGAACACTGTCCCACCATCTCGTCCTCCGTCGTCCCCTTCTCCTTGTGCTCTCCATCTTTCCCAACATCAGGGTCTTTTCCAGGGAGTCTTCTCTTCTCCTGAGGTGGCCAAAGTCTTGGAGCCTCAGCTTCAGGATCTGTCCTTCCAGTGAGCACTCAGGGCTGATTTCCTTCAGATTGGAGAGGTTTGATCTTCTTGCAGTCCATGGGACTCTCAAGAGTCTCCTCCAGCACCAGAATTCAAAAGCATCCATTCTTCGGCCATCAGCCTTCTTTATGGTCCAGCTCTCACTTCCATGCATCACTACTGGGAAAACCAGAGCTTTAACTATACGGACTTTTGTCGGCAAGGTGATATCTCTACTTTTTAAGATGCTGTCTAGGTTTGTCATTGATTTTCTCCCAAGAAGCAGGTTTGGTGTTGAAGTGGCTGTAAGAAGAGGAGTTTTCAGGGGGAGCAAAAATGTCAAGTGCACCATTTTCGTAGCACCCGGTTCCTGGCTGATGTGAATCGTGGGCCCTGGGGCGTACGGGTATCTGAAAAGCACCCCATTTCTGCGGATGCAGCAATTGGGCAGGGGGAAAACATTTCCAGGAAAACAACAACAACAACAACAACAACAACAACAACAACAACAATTTATTTATACCCCGCCCATCTGGCTGGGCTTCCCTAGCCACCCTGGACAGCCTCCAACCAAACATCAAAATACAGTAATACATCAAACATTAAAAGCTTCCCTGAACAGGGCTGCCTTCAGATGTCTTCTAAAAGTCTGGTAGTTGTTGTTCTCTTTGACATCTGCTGGGAGGGCGTTCCACAGGGCGGGTGCCACCACCGAGAAGGCCCTCTGCCTGGTTCCCTGTAACTTGGCTTCTTACAGGGAGGGAACCGCCAGAAGGCCCTCGGAGCTGGACCTCCGTGTCCGGGTAGAACGATGGGGGTGGAGACGCTCCTTCAGGTCTACTGGGCCGTTTAGGGCTTTCAAGGTCAGCACCAACACTTTGAATTGTGCTTGGAAACGTACTGGGAGACAATGTAGGTCTTTCAAGACCGGTGTTATGTGGTCTCGGCGGTCGCTCCCAGTCAATGCTGCCCCGTGCGTTGCCTAATTCTCCACCCTCCTTCTTCATCGCCTCACTTCCCAGCCATGCTGAACTCTTCCTAATCTTATCTTTTAAGCCTCTTCATTTCGGCTTCCAGCCGACTCTCTGTTTGGCTCATCTGTTTGTTGGTAACCGAGAGAGAATCACGTCTGCTGTGCTGTTGCCAGGATCCAAGCAAGGCCCGATTAGCGTAAAAAAAAACGCAGTTGGCATTCTGCCGCGCGTACCAAACTCTTAAATAATAATAATAATAATTTATACCCCGCCCATCCGGCTGAGCCTCCCCAGCTACTCTGGGCGGCTTCCAATCAAGTGTTAAAAACAATACAGCATTAAATATTAAAAACTTCCCTGGACAGGGCTGCCTTCAGATGTCTTTTAAAGAGAAGATAGCTGCTTATTTCCTTGACATCTGAAGGGAGGGTGCCACCACTGAGAAGGCCCTCTGCCTGGTTCCCTGTAACCTCACTTCTCGTAAGGAGGGAACCGCCAGAAGGCCCTCGGAGCTGGACCTCAGTGTCTGGGCTGGACGATGGGGGTGGAGACGCTCCTTCAGGGATACTGGGCCGTTTAGGGCTTTCAAGGTCGGCACCAACACTTTGAATTGTGCTTGGAAACGTACTGGGAGCCAATGCGGATCTCTCAGGACCGGTGTTATGTGGTCCTGGCGGCCGCATTCTGGATTAACTGCAGTTTCTGGGTCCCCTTCAAAGGTAGCCCCACATAGAGCGCATTGCAGTAGTCCAAATGGTAGCCATCCTTGGCGTTTCATGGGACGGGCTCGTCAGCTCCACATCCCAGCCAATATCGCAATTCCTGCTTTCTCTGATTTCGCAGCTCGGGCCGAGATTTGAACGGGGGGCGCCTGGCATTTCTCACCCCCTATGTGGGCTCCTACGTGGAATTGGCCTTTTAGCTCCAAACTGCAGGGGACTGGTGACTGGCTTCAAATGAAGCCAGGTTCCTAGTCCTCACCGTGGGTTGCGTGTCTCCCTGTCGCACCCATCGAGGAGAGGTTGCTGTTGTTTGGGAACTTTCATGTTTAGACAAAAGGCAAGCGAGGGAGTTTGTAGAAAGTTACATGTGCCACCCTGACACTGGATCCGAACCTGGACATTGGAAGATCCAGGACAGGCCCGTTTAGCTGCGGAACTCCCTGCCACCCGGTCGGCCGCTGTGAGAACAGGTAAGGTAAAGGTAAAGGGACCCCTGACCATTAGGTCCAGTCGTGGCCGACTCTGGGGTTGCGGCACTCATCTCGCTTTATTGGCCGAGGGAGCCGGCGTGCAGCTTCCGGGTCATGTGGCCAGCAGGACTAAGCCGCTTCTAGCGAACCAGAGCAGCGCAAGGAAATGCCGTTTACCTTCCCACCAGAGTGGTACCTACTTATCTACTTGCGCTGGTGTGCTTTCGAACTGCTAGGTTGGCAGGAGCAGGGACCGAGCAACAGGAGCTCACCCCGTCATTGCGGGGATTCGAACCACCGACCTCCTGATCGGCAAGTCCTAGGCTCTGTGGTTTAACCCACAGCGCCACCCGTGGACGTGGGACTAAATGGGACCGATCCCGCATGGCGTCTTCCGGGACCTTCCTTCCTTCAAAGTGTAAAATCCACAGGTTTGCTGCCAATGCAGCCCTGGTTTAGACCAACCGTTCTGGTCCCGCCTTTTTGTTTTTGTTTTTTTGCAGAAGGGGCCTAAGTATCTGCGCCCCCCCCCCCTGCCCAAAGAAACCTCACCTGAATCGTAGCCAAAGACTCCCATCACCATCTGCTGTTCTGGAGGCGGGAAGCCGCTGTGTAAAGCTTTATTTCAAAGGCATTTTCCACCTCCTTCCAGCCTCCTCCCTGGTGTGTTCTGTTGCTGCTCTCAGTTCATCTCTGTAGTCGTACACAAACCCTCTTCAGGGGATTTGTGGCTGGCTGCCCAGTTTCTACAGAGTCTTGTCTCTTCTCTTCCCTTCTCTTTTCTCTGCTCCCATCCTCAAATCTCCTTTCTTTATGTATAATTTTTTTATTAGTTTTTTTTAACATACCATTTTCAACAATAATTAAACATACTTTTGCATCTTATTCAAAATGTTGACTTCCATCAATCCTGTCTGGAAAATTTCCACTTTATTCTCTCAGTAGGCATTTCTTATCTTCCCAGTTACATTTCAAACTCATAACCAATATCTCTATCTTTTTATACTTTGCAACACTTCGTATATTTCTCCTTACAAAACTTATTGTACTCCTACTAGCGTAATTTGTTGATTACAGTTGCTCTTCAAATAATTCATATACTTCTTCCAATCTTCTGTAAATCTCTGGTCCCGCAGGTTTCTAATCCTTCCTGTCATTTTGTCCAATTCTGCATAGTCCATTAATTTCGTCCTTAAATTTCCAATTTGCTTTTGAAGCTGAGAAGATGCTTCCAGGCCTAAATAACAACAACAACAACAATTATTGTTATAGAATCATAGAATCCTAGAGTTGGAAGAGACCACAAGGGCCATCGAGTCCAACCCCCTGCCAAGCAGGAAACACCATCAGAGCACTCCTGACATATGGTTGTCAAGCCTCTGCTTAAAGACCTCCAAAGGAGGAGACTCCACCACACTCCTTGGCAGCAAATTCCACTGTCCAACAGCTCTTACTGTCAGGAAGTTCTTCCTAATGTTTAGGTGGAATCTTCTTTCTTGTAGTTTGGATCCATTGCTCCGTGTCCGCTTCTCCGGAGCAGCAGAAAACAACCTTTCTCCCTCCTCTATGTGACATCCTTTTATATCTTTGAACATGGCTATCATATCACCCCTTAACCTCCTCTTCTCCAGGCTAAACATGCCCAGCTCCCTTAGCCGTTCCTCATAAGGCATCGTTTCCAGGCCTTTGACCATTTTGGTTGCCCTCCTCTGGACACGTTCCAGTTTGTCAGTGTCCTTCTTGAACTGTGGTGCTCAGAACTGGACACAGTACTCCAGGTGAGACACAGTACTCCAGGTGAGACACAGTACTCCAGGTGAGTATTGTGTCTCACCCAGCCAGATGTGAGTACTATTTCTAATGAAATTTATTACGGTCAGAGACCAGCTTGTAAAACACAAATGGAACTACAATCCCAATAGAACTATTATTCTTATTATTTATTGCTTATACCTGCCCATCTGCTCCCAACAGAATATTAAAAGCACGATAAAACATCAAACATTAAAAACTTCCCAAAACAGTTCTGCCTTCAGATGTCTTCTAAAAGTCAGGTAGTTGTTTATTCCTTTGACACCTGATGGGAGGGCGTTCCACAGGGAGGGTGCCACCACCGAGAAGGCCCTCTGCCTGGTTCCGTGTAACCTCACTTCTCGCAGGGAGGGAACCTCTCATGCTCAGGTCAGTTTTCCACGGGCAGCTGGTTGCCCGCCATGGGAGGGCAGGATCAGGGCAGGATTTTGGTTTGATGAGACCCTAAGCTACTGAAGGTAACAGGACCCTTTATATGTCCAGCTGTCCTTTGTCAACAACAGATTGCTGCTGTTTTTGTGTTGGATATATGCTACATGGTAATTGATGGACCTAATAGGTAACTCAAGCCATTTGCACATATTGCCATGCAAGCAGTCCATGCAGAATGTAAGATAAAGGTAAAGGGACCCCTGACCAGTCGTGGCCGACTCTGGGGTTGCGGCGCTCATCTCGCTTTATTGGCCGAGGGAGCCGGCGTACAGCTTCCAGGTCATGTGGCCAGCAGGACTAAGCCGCTTCTGGCGAACCAGAGCAGCGCACAGAAACGCCGTTTACCTTCCCACCGGAGTGGTACCTATTGATCTACTTGCACTTTGATGTGCTTTCGAACTGCTAGGTGGGCAGGAGCAGGGACCGAGCAACGGGAACTAGGCACCCTATATATAGAAAGGAGCAAAGCAGGGATATTTTAGGGAGCAGGCTAGCAGGCGGGGCCCATGACTTACATCGTAGGAGCCTACACAACACAAAACACTGTTGCTGGATGTAGGTTTTATTTTATTTGTCTTTTATCTTATATTTTGGAAATGTACATCCAGGTGTTTTTTTTCTTTTAATTTTTTTAGAGAGTGGGGCCCTCATCTATAGCTTGTTTAGCTTATACGTAAATCCGGCACTTGTATGTAAATCCCGCCTCTACTTGCATTCTGAACATTACACACTTTCTTTCCCTTCCAGGCGACTTCGACCTGGAGAAGGTGAAAGAGTCCACCTACTTCTTCAGCTGACCCCGGAAGGCGTGCCGGAAGCTGTTCCAGAGACCCTGCCCTGTGTCGCCCTGTAATCTGGCTCAGAACGGGCTCTGCTACCTCCAGAGTGAAAAACGGTGGGGAGGAATTTCTTGCACCGTGCAAAACGTCTTCGGTCTCTCTGCCCCGAGGCTCCATCAGGTTTTCCTTTCCTCCTTTCCATCCCAGAACTCTGATCAGCCCCAGCTGCCTCTATGCAACCACTGTTTCCGTTTGTTTTTCAAATGCCCAAACGGTGAAGAATCGACGGAAGAAAGCCGTCCTCCCGGCTTGGTGCTGCTTAGCTCATTTGGTGCCCCCCCCCAAAGGGCACTTGGCTTGCCACCACGAACCTCTGCCAGCCCTCTGGAGGAAGGGCACCTTTGCCCTTAACCAGGAGAGTTTTGTGGCGGCAGGAGATGGTAGCTTTGACACACAGGCTTCCTTCCCCTCCCTTCACAGGACGGCACAAGTTGGCGCCGACTCTGAAGGCTGGTATCGCCGCCGTGTTGGGCTCCAGCTCCCGCCAAGCCCCCGAACCTTTGGGGGCTGGTTGGAGCAGGGCCCCACAGCTTCTGGGGGATTCGTTCTTGCAACAGCAAAGCATAGGAACCACATGGGAAGAGAAATGCGGGTGAAATTCCCTTGCCTGGCGCTGTCTGCTTTGGTTCTGCCCGCACTTGCCACTTTTTGGGTACCACGGCATGGGGCTGCCCCCTCAAACTGCCTGTGGGGTGCAGAATCAAGTCCCGAGCTTCCCCCACAGGAGATGTTATCCCATAGCTGTCAACTTTCCCCTTTTCTTGCTAGGAATCCTATTTGGAATAAGGGAAGTTCCCTTAAAAAAAGGGGGAAAGTTGACAGCTGTGTGTTATCCTCTCCGTCAGGGAACGGTTAAGTTTGTTCCGGCAGAGTGGCCTGGGGAGGGCTGTTTTGATGTAGAGGAGAGCTGTGTTTTTCGCCCCCCCCCCTTGGCCAATGCCTGTGAATTAAAATCCTACAAGAAATCTCTGCCTCGCCTCTGGAATTTCTGATCCGTCGACGATGGGGAATGAATTCGGCCAATGCTCTTGACTTGAGAAGCGAGGAGGCAGCCTGCGGCGTCTCTGCAATGAGTCTCTGCTCATGGGGTTCTTTCAAGCTCCGCTGGCGGTCGGGATAAGGAGAGACGCAGTTCAACAACACTGAGAAGATTACCTGTTTGCGGTTCTGGTCGCCTCAGCTCAGAACGGATATGGCAGAGTTGGGAAATGTTCAGAAAAGGGAAAGCCCAAACGGTTAAGGGGGATGGGGCAACTCCCCATTGGGGAAAGCTCGCAGCATTTTTGTTCTTTTTTCGTTTAGAGAAAAGGTGGATAGGAACAGACATGATGGGAATTGTATAAGGTAAGGGGCGCGGGTGGTGCTGTGGGTTAAGCCACAGAGCCTAGGACTTGCCGATCAGAAGGTTGGCGGTTCGAATCCCCGCAATGACGGGGTGAGCTCCCGTTGCTCGGTCCCTGCTCCTGCCAACCTAGCTGTTCGAAAGCACACCAGTGCAAGTAGATAAATAGGTACCGCTCCAGCGGGAAGGCAAAGGGCGTTTCCGTGCGCTGCTCTGGTTCGCCAGAAGCGGCTTAGTCCTGCTGGCCACGTGACCCGGAAGCTGTACGCCGGCTCCCTCGGCCAGTAAAGTGAGATGAGCGCCGCAACCCCAGAGTCGGCCACGACTGGACCTAATGGTCAGGGGTCCCTTTACCTTTACGGAGAAAGTAGCTGGAGAGCAGAAAACGTTATCCCTTCTAATACACGAACGCTTGAGGAAACTCAATGAAGCTGAGCGTTGAAAGATTTGAGGCAGGCAAAAGGGACCGCACGACCTGTGGAACTCATTGCCACTGGAGGCAGGCGGCCGACGTTGTTAATACGGCGTCCTGAGCACAAAATTTTCAGCTGGAGAACACCCCCGGGAAAACGCGCCCCCCCCATATGGAAGAAGGCTCAGAGCCTGGGGATTGGTGGTGGGGGCAACGATGGGTGGTCAGAAGAAGACTGGGAAGAGGTAGCAGAAGAGACAACAGGGTTTAGTGAGCGGGAAGAGGCCGTGGCAGAGAGCAGTGCAGAATCGGAGACAGGAGATGAAGGGGAGGCAGGAGACGATATGAGGCCAGCTGGGGAAGAGGCACGAGTGTCTCCCCCTCCTGCCGCAACAAACTCCAGGGAGTCTCCTCCTCCTCCTCATGCAACCAGTTCCCCTCTGACCTCTGGTTTCCCAGAACCAGCAGAGATATGAAGAGGGTGGAGTAAAGAGAGACGATGGAGCCGTAGGCTGCTGGAGAAGGTACCGGTGGAGGAGCCTTAGAGAGCGGTGGGAAGGCAGGGACTCTCGGTCTTCGCAGCCGTTCCTTTGGGGCAAGACCTACTGGGAAAGGGCTTCTGCGACCACTAGGCCTGTGCCTGTTTTTTGTTTCTTTGAATAAAGAGTCATCTTCACCGACATTGATACTTTCTTGACTCCCGCTCCTGAACAGCTAGCTCTAAAGGGGGGATTGGAGCAACTATTCATTATAATTATTTTTGTTAGTTTTACATAAAGTTATACACCATAAACATAACATTTTCGCACATTAAAAAAAAAAGTTCTTTCAAACCTTGAGACCTCCTTCCTTCCCTCTGCGGTTCTCAGTTCTAAATTTTATCCCTGCATCTTTTACGGTGATCCGTATCTGTTATACAATCACAGTATCCAAAATCCCTGTTACATCCCTGTCATTGTTCTTCCTGTCAATGGTTTCAACTGTTTACACAACATACGTTTGGAGCAGTTTTATACATCTTTGCTAATTTTGTGGGTGCTAATGTAGGTACCTAGACAGCATCTTAAAAAGCAGAGACATCACCTTGCCAACAAAAGTCCATATAGTTCAAGCTCTGGTTTTCCCAGTAGTGATGTATGGAAGTGAGAGCTGGACCATCAAGAAGGCTGATCGCTGGAGAATGGATGCTTTTGAATTCTGGTGCTGGAGGAGACTCTTGACTGGACTGCAAGAAGATCAAACCTCTCCATTCTGAAGGAAATCAGCCCTGAGTGCTCACTGGAAGGACAGATCCTGAAGCTGAGGCTCCAAGACTTTGGCCACCTCGTGAGAAGAGAAGACTCCCTGGAAAAGACCCTGATGTTGGGAAAGATGGAGGGCACAAGGAGAAGGGGACGACAGAGGACGAGATGGTGGGACAGTGTTCTCGAAGCTACCAGCATGAGCTTGACCAAACTGTGGGAGGCAGTGGAAGACAGGAGGGCCTGGCGTGCTCTGGTCCAGGGGGTCACGAAGAGGCGGACACAACTAAGCAACTAAACAACAACAAATGTAGGTATTCTGTGCTGGTTCTCAAGGTGGAGAGAACCAGCTTGTAGGATTCGCATGGGGGCAGCCGGCTGGCCACTGTGAGGACAGGATGATGGGCTGGATTCGAAGCCAGGGCCCCCTCCTGCCTCCTTGCGTCATTCCCACGACACAAGACATTTCCGCTACCTGTTCCGAGATAAGGATGCTTCACTCGCAAGAGGCTGTGGCGTCTTAACGCTTCACTTGCGGCTAAAATTAGAATCACAGCCTGCCTATTAGTTATCTGGAATGTTACCAAGGGAGTGTGTTGTTTGCGCTATAATTAGTAGGTTTTTAATACAATTTTGTGCCTTGTTTCTTATTGCGGCTGCAGACTTCCGAATCTCTCTCATTCTTGACAAGGGCCTTAAAGCCCGTGGGTAAGTTTTCAGCTGAATGTTGCGATGCGATTTGGCTCCCTAATATCTACATTATATGCCCGAGTCCCTTGCTTAAATTCGGTCGCAGGGCAACGTGAGCAAGTAGCAGAAAACTGGGCAGGTTTTATTATTATTACCCATATATGCATTTAAATGTTTACATTTCTTGCCCAAAAAGGGAAACCCTTGAAGGAAGCTGGCAAGCATCGTAATAACTACCGTATTTTTTGCTCTATAAGACTCACTTTTTCCCTCCTAAAAAGTAAGGGGAAATGTGTGTGCGTCTTATGGAGCGAATGAAGGCTGCGCAGCTATCCCAGAAGCCAGAACAGCAAGAGGGATTGCTGATTTTGCTGCGCAGCGATCCCTCTTGCTGTTCTGGCTTCTGAGATTCAGAATATTTTTTTCCTTGTTTTCCTCCTCCAAAAACTAGGCGCGTCTTGTGGTCTGGTGCGTCTTATAGAGCGAAAAATACGGTAATAAGCTGCCCACTGAGGTCCAGCTCCAAGGGCCTTCTGGCGGTTCCCTCCCTGTGAGAAGTGAGGTTGCAGGGAACCAGGCAAAGGGCCTTCTTGGTGGTGGCCCTGTGGAACTCCCTCCCACCAGATGTCAGGGAGATAAACAACTACCTGACTTTTAGAAGACATCTGAAGGCAGCCCTGTTTAGGGAAGTTTTTAACGTTTGATGTTTTATCGCTTTTTTATTAGTGTTCTTAATATTCTGTTGGGAGCCTCCCAGAGTGGCTGGGGAAACCCAGGCAGATGAGCAGGGTTTAAATAATCTATTATTACAGTGGGACCTCGGGTTAAGTACTTAATTCGTTCCGGAGGTCCGTTCTTAACCTGAAACTGTTCTTAACCTGAAGCACCGCTTTAGCTAATGGGGCCTCCTGCTGCTGCTGCGCCGCCAGAGCACGATTTCTGTTCTCATCCTGAAGCAAAGTTCTTAACCTGAGGTAATATTTCTGGGTTAGCGGAGTCTGTAACCTGAAGTGTATGTAACCTGAAGCGTATGTAACCTGAGGTACCACTGTATTATTATTATTATTATTATTATTATTATTATTATTATTATTATTATTGAATTCGGTGCTGCTGGGGTAGCTCAGTTGATAAGAGCATAGTGGTCTTAATTTCAGGGTCGTGAACTGGAGCCCCATGTTGAGAAAAGACCCTGCAACTCGGGGTTGGTCTAGATGACCCTCAGGGTCCCTTCCAAACTCTGCAATTCTGTGAAAAGCCTAAGGAGCACTGGGAATGCAGAAAGGTGATTAATACTGAATCAGACCATTGGCCTATGATTCAGCTCTTCCTCTCTTTTCCCCTAAAGGCAAAGTAAGGTGCTAGTCCACATGGCTCTTAATTTTTTAAAAGTGGAATTAAGTAGGAAAGACGGAAGCTCCCTTATACTGAGCTATAGCATTGGCCCACCCAGCTCAGTGACCCAGCAGCAGCTCTCCTGATCAAATTTTCAGATGACACCAAACTGGGAGGGGTGGCTAACACCCCAGAGGACAGGATCACACTTCAAAACGACCTTGACAGATTAGAGAACTGGGCCAAAACAAACAAGATGAATTTTAACAGGGAGAAATGTAAAGTATTGCACTTGGGCAAAACAAATGAGAGGCACAAATACAAGATGGGTGACACCTGGCTTGAGAGCAGTACATGTGAAAAGGATCTAGGAGTCTTGGTTGACCACAAACTTGACATAAGCCAACAGTGTGACGCGGCAGCTAAAAAAGCCAATGCAATTCTGGGCTGCATCAATAGGAGTATAGCATCTAGATCAAGGGAAGTAATAGTGCCACTGTATTCTGCTCTGGTCAGACCTCACCTGGAGTCCTGTGTCCAGTTCTGGGCACCACAGTTCAAGAAGGACACAGACAAACTGGAACGTGTCCAGAGGAGGGCAACCAAAATGGTCAAAGGCCTGGAAACGATGCCTTATGAGGAACGGCTAAGGGAGCTGGGCATGTTTAGCCTGGAGAAGAGGAGGTTAAGGGGTGATAGGATAGCCATGTTCAAATATATAAAAGGATGTCACATAGAGGAGGGAGAAAGGTTGTTTTCTGCTGCTCCAGAGAAGCGGACACGGAGCAATGGATCCAAACTACAAGAAAGAAGATTCCACCTAAACATTAGGAAGAACTTCCTGACAGTAAGAGCTGTTTGACAGTGGAATTTGCTGCCAAGGAGTGTGGTGGAGTCTCCTACTTTGGAGGTCTTTAAGCAGAGGCTTGACAACCATATGTCAGGAGTGCTCTGATGGTGTTTCCTGCTTGGCAGGGGGTTGGACTCGATGGCCCTTGTGGTCTCTTCCAACTCTAGGATTCTAGGATTTCAGGCAGGACTCCGTGAGCAGGCCCTGCCTGGAGATCAATCCCATAGGCCAGTTTTTCCCAAACGGTGCATCGCATTCTAAATCCGACCCGCCGACAGTCCGGGAATCAGCGTGTTTCTACATGAGTAGAATGTGTCCTTTGTCCATGGAGTTTTCTTGGCCGGGATACTGGACTGGCTTGCCGGTTCCTGCTCCAATCACTGCAGATGGTGACAGCAGTCACGAAATTAAAAGGCGCCTGCTTCTTGGGAGAAAAGCAATGACAAACCTGGACAGCATCTTAAAAAGCAGAGACATCACCTTGCCAACAAAGGTCCGTATAGTTCAAGCTCTGGTTTTCCCAATAGTGATGTATGGAAGTGAGAGCTGGACCATAAAGAAGGCTGATCGCCGAAGAATGGATGCTTTTGAATTCTGGTGCTGGAGGAGACTCTTGAGAGTCCCATGGACTGCAAGAAGATCCAACCTCTCCATTCTGAAGGAAATCAGCCCTGAGTGCTCACTGGAAGGACAGATCCTGAAGCTGAGGCTCCAAGACTTTGGCCACCTCATGAGAAGAGAAGACTCCCTGGAAAAGACCCTGATGTTGGGAAAGATGGAGGGCACAAGGAGAAGGGGACGACGGAGGACGAGATGGTGGGACAGTGTTCTCGAAGCTACCAACATGAGTTTGACCAAACTGCGGGAGGCAGTGGAAGACAGGAGTGCCTGGCGTGCTCTGGTCCAGGGGGTCACGAAGAGGCGGACACGATTATACGATTTAACAACAACAAGAAGAATGTGTCCTTTTATTTAAAATGCATCTCTGGGTTATTTGTGGGGCATAGGAATTCATTCCCCCCCAAAAAAAAATATAGTCTGGCCCCCCACAAGGTCTGAGGGACAGTGGACTGGCCCCCTGCTGAAAAAGTTTGCCAAAAGTTGTACATTGAAGGCACCAGGCACACCTCTGTGAAGAAGGAGCACCTCTGCTTAGGGGCTGCCCCACAGAACTCCTTCCCCAACCCATGCTGCCAACCCATGAGCGTTTGAGGGCCGAGGAACTACCAAGAGGGCCTAACCTCCTGCCGATCTCGGTGCCCAATGCCTGTTGACGCGAGGAAGCCTTAGAAATTGCATTGGCACCGTCGCTCCTGAACTGATAGTGCGGAGAGGTACACTGCTCTTGCAAATGGAAGTTTTGCTGCACAAACTTTGCTAAGCGCCGCAGAGTTGAAATCGGGAGCGAGAGTTAGGACATGGGATGCATTTGGGTTAAAGAGACGAACAGACAAACCCGAAAGCATGCATCTCTTACATTTTAAAATGACAATTTTGCTGCTCTCCCTGTGGCTGGGATCGTAACGGTTTAGTGTCGGGTCCACTGGTTGTGGCCCCAGGAGCAGCTGCCTCCTTCAGAACGGGAAGGGGGAATGTTTTTTTCAACAGAGGCTCCTTTGGCCTCTCCTATCAGCTTCCTCGACTCTTTCCCTCTACGTTTGAGGATTATCGCAAGGAGTGCGGCCCGCAACCAAATTCTGCAGCATGGATAGCGAGCCGTGAAGGGCCCAGATAGCAAGTCTTCCTGCAGGATACTGTTAATTTTGGGGTTTCTTAAATATTTATATTTTATTAAAAGTTTCACAGTGAATTAAAACGAAGGGGGAAAGAAAAGAAATACAGAGAAACGAAAAACAGAGGAAAACAAGAACATTGAAATGACAGTAAAATGTAAACGACGTCGTATATATGTAAGCTTCTTATTTCCCTCAAGTGTAAATAAGTTCATGAGTCACTTACAGGATACTGTTAAGTTTTGAGGAGACCCCTCGTTTCCCAGTCTTATTTTCGAAGTGATGGCATATATATTATTATATCATTATCATTATTTTATTATTCTTTCTTATCCTTGGAAAAGGATGTGGTGATTACTAAGACCCAGCATGGGTTTCTCAAAAATAAGTCATGACAGACCAATCTCCTTCCTTTTCTTTTCTTTTAAAATGGAATTACAAACTTGGTTAGGGATGCGGGTGGTGCTGCGGGTTAAACCACAGAGCCGAGGACTTGCCGATCAGAAGGTTGGCGGTTCGAATCCCCGCAATGACGGGGTGAGCTCCTGTTGCTCGGTCCCAGCTCCTGCCAACCTAGCAGTTCGAAAGCATGTCAAAGTGCAAGTAGATAAATAGGTACCACTCCGGTGGGAAGGTAAACGATATTTCTGTGAACTGCTCTGGTTTGCCAGAAGCGGCTTAGTCCTGCTGGCCGCAGGACTTGGAAGCTGTACGCCGGCTCCCTCGGCCAGTAAAGTGAGGTGAGCGCCGCAACCCCAGAGTCGGCCACGACTGGACCTAATGGTCAGGGGTCCCTTTACCTTTAGGGCCCCAGCCCCATCCTCAATTTTTTTGGTGTGTCTGTGTAGGGGAAGGTGGCTGCCGGATTCGCCCCTATATGGGAAGAAGGGTCCAACCCCCTCCCCTCCAATTTGCAATTATGGGTAGGGGGGCTTCTCTCTCCATTGGGGGCAGCCCCTGAAAGGAAGAATGGAAGGGGTGAATTAGGCTGCTAGGAATCGCAGGTGGGAAAGGCCGCGTTGAACCCACATCCTGCTAGCAAGCTTCCTTTTGGTCCAATGTTGCACCGTTTTCTTCCAGCTCAGCAGCAGAGTGCCGGCAAAAGAGATGAGCGTTTCGTGGTTGAGGGTGGCGGCGTCAGAGTATTCTTAAGTGAGTCCCTGGTGCATCTTCTCGTGAGTTTCTCACACCTTGCTGCTAAGCAAGATCTCCAAGAGAACCGATTCCTTTATTAAACAAGTAATAAACAGGGCTGCCCTCTGAGGCCACGGAAAAAACGAGCGTCAGTCCAACCACAGAGCCTAGGACTTGCCGATCAGAAGGTCGGCAGTTCGAATCCCTGCGACGGGGTGAGCTCCCGTTGCTCGGTCCCAGCTCCTGCCAACCTAGCAGTTCGAAAGCACAAAGTGCAAGTAGATAAATAGGTACCGTTCCAGTGGGAAGGTAAATGGCGTTTCCGTGCGCTGCTCTGGTTTGCCAGAAGTGGCTTAGTCCTGCTGGCCACATGACCCGGAAGTTGTCTGCGGACAAACGCTGGCTCCCTTGGCCAATAAAGCGAGATGAGCACCGCAACCCCAGAGTCGGTCACGAATGGACCTAATGGTCAGGGGTCCCTTTACCTTTACCTAAAGCATTAAAAAAGAGAGCTAAAAAACAACAAAAACCACTTTATTTTTTTTTAAAAAAAAACAAACCAATGAGGACTGGAATCTTACTTGATGTTCAGCAGAAGGCCCTCAGCTCAAGGGCAGAACATCTGCTTTGCATGCCAAAGCCCTTTATTCAATCCTTGACGTGTTTTTCTGAGTAGGGCCAGGGCAGACTCATCCTCCATGAATTGGTCTAATCCTTTTTTAAAGCCATCCAGTCACTCGCTGTATCTTGTGACACTCTTACTGAGTCAACACTTGTTCTCTCCCTCTCTTTCCTAGTCGGAAGGCATACAAAAACTCCTGTATTTAGGCACGGATTCAGTTTTTACGCATGGGCACAAACACATAGCTCCTCTGCTGGCATCAAGAGTGGGAGGAGATAACTCTGTCTGTCTGTCTGCCTGCCGGTCGCGCGCTCTCTCTCTCTCTCTCTCTCTCTCTCTCTCTCTCACACACACACACACACACACACACACACATAAACACACCTTCCAAAATGTCATCGCTGCCTTGCCTGTGCCTCTCGGCTCATTGCCACACAGGACTCAGCCAAACAGCCGCTCCCAGGGGCCAGACAGCCCCAGGAAAAGGCAGACAGAAGGACGTGCGGGGAAAAGCCAAACAGGTGCAGCTCTCGAACGCAGAATGGTGCATCGTGTTTTGAAAGGATCCCACCTGGCAGAAAAGTGAAGAGAAAGAGGGAATGGCGAAAGTCGTTCCGAGGCAAAGGGTGTACAGCAGCGTAAGGACAGAGGACGAGCCCTGATGGATCAGCGCCCCATCTGGCCCAACCACGTTCTTAAAGTGGCCGGTCCGCAAGCAAGGTTCAATCACACAAGGGCACATTCCCCTTCTGTGGTTCCTGGAAGTGCCGCTGCTGTGGACACGGATCGTGGCTTAGCCATCAACAGCCCTTGAATTTTTATGTTGGTATCTATCGGGGACGCGGGTGGCGCTGTGGGTTAAACCACAGAGCCTAGGACTTGCCGATCTGAAGGTCGGCGGTTCGAATCCCCGCAAAGGGGTGAGCTCCCGTTGCTCGGTCCCTGCTCCTGCCCACCTAGCAGTTCGAAAACATGTCAAAGTGCAAGTAGATAAATAGGTAGCACTCCGGCGGGAAGGTAAACAGTGTTTCTGTGCGCTGCTCTGGTTGGCCAGAAGCGGCTTAGTCCTGCTGGCCACATGACCCGGAAGCCGTACGCCGGCTCCCTCAGCCAGTAAAGCGAGATGAGCGCTGCAACCCCAGAGTTGGCCACGACTGGACAATGGGGTTCACCTCCAGGAGTGAAGTCAAACCATTGTGCTAGCAGCACCCAAGCGACCTCCCGTGGGCAGCGCGTCTGGCGGTCCTGCGCTGCCCAGACGACAGGACCACCCCCCCTCAGCCTCAAAGATGGGGGTCCGAAGGAAAGCAGAGTGAGACGTTTGGCACCGGCTTGGCTGCAGCAGTTGCCAGAAGGAGGCGTACAAGGCGCCAATCAACCACTCCAGATTTGTGTAGGGTTTACAACTGTTAACGGAGAAATCTGAGGGCTCCCTTGGACAAGAAAAACAAGGACACCAAGCAGGGATATTGGAGCAAAACAGCAGCCAGGAGGCTTGGTCTTTATTGAAGACTGTCGTGACAGGACTCCAACCTGCCACCAGGTGGAACAAGATGGAAGCCCCGTACAAAAGAGAACCCAAACTTTTATTAGCTGCTAATCCCCATGTTACACCCCCCAAACTACATCACTCATACATCACGGTTACATCATGAAAGGGGAGGTCTGGTGGCAGTAATCTGGCTCAATCTTTTGCTAAAGTGCTCAGCTCCAGGCCAGCTTCTGGCAGCCTCACAGTTTAGGGGAGTTAGAACAATAAAATGAGATAAAACAATACCGTGGTACCTCGGGTTACAGACGCTTCAGGTTACAGACTCTGCTAACCCAGAAATAGCGCTTCAGGTTAAGAACTTTGCTTCAGGATGAGAATAGAAATCGTTCTCCGGCGGCAGCAGGAGGCCCCATTAGCTAAAGTGGTGCTACAGGTTAAGAACAGTTTCAGGTTAAGAACGGACATCCGGAACGAATTAAGTACTTAACCCGAGGTATCACTGTAAATTAAAACAACAAAACAAAGCACTAAAAGGCGTTAAGAAATAAAATGGGAGAGAGGATAGAAACAAATGCTAAGGGTTGGTTATAGAGCAGAAACTTGCCTGAGAGCTCAAAACCCTGCTTCAAACATTCCTCTAGCTTGGTAGCTGTGGTCTAAACCACAGAGCCTAGGTCTTGCCGATCGGAAGGTCGGCGGTTCGAATCCCCGCTACCAGGTGAGCTCCCATTGCTCGGTCCCTGCTCCTGCCCACCTAGCAGTTCGAAAGCACACCAGCGCAAGTAGATAAATAGGTACTGCTCCGGCGGGAAGGTAAACGGTGTTTCCATGCACTGCTCTGGTTCGCCAGAAGCGGCTTAGTCATGCTGACCACAAGAACTGTCTGCGGACAAACTCCGGCTCCCTCGGCCAGTAAAGCGAAATGAGCGCCGCAACCCCAGAGTCATTCGCAGCTGGACTTAACTGTCAGGGGTCCTTTACCTTTTTTTTTTAGCTTGGTAGCTGTCCCTGCAGGAGTGAGTTCCGTAGTTTATGCACCGCATGAAGTTCTACATTATTTTTTGTATCCCTTCCGAACACTTAAAGGAGATCTGCATGGTTGTGTCCACCCCGTCGCATCATTTAAGCGCCACAATAACCCTGCGGAGTAGGTCAGGCTGAGAGGATGTGAGCAGCTAGCCTAGTTCTTTACTCCAGATGTTTTCAGACAGCAGCTGGCACCATCCCCGGCATGAACTCAAAACATCTGGACATTGTTCAGTCAGGGAAGGTGGATCTAACCACACCACCTCCCCGATTTCAGAACACGAACTCCCGTTCTGTCAAGGATGTAAACTGGAGAGCAAGATCAACGTTGGTCCTCCGGCACAGATTCGCAAGCCACTTCCCCTCAGTTTTGCTGTCTTGAAAATGGGTGCCCAAGCCCGAGAATAGTCTGCTTTAAGGGCCAATGCAAGGCTGAAATGCTTTCTGCATCTAAAGCAAAATATGCGCAGCCGATTCCCTGCTTCCCATCCAGCCACCACTTCCACTTAATTTTTTATTTTTCAAAAAAACGCCTTCATGCATTTGCATATGAAATTAGGCTGCTCTGCATCCCGGGACCGGAGTATTATGGGCTGTGACACTAATACTATTTCGCCCTCTTTCTAGAGGATGGGCAGCCTAAATTAGAAGCCTCTCCGGCGGCAGAATGTGGCCCTGGGGAGGCGGGAGGCTGAGCATGGAAATTCTGGGTCGCATCAGGCCGCAATCCTATCCCACCAAGACAGACCAAGCATTTGGACAGAAATCTCCTCCATAATCTATGAGCTCGATGAGGCTGAATGTCCATCTTAGTCCAGCACTCTGTTCTCATAGCGGCCAAACAGTTGCCCTAGCCGGCGTTGCATATAATCTAATCGCCAAATTGCACCTTAAACCTGGGGTAAAGGTAAAGGGACCCCTGACCATTAGGTCCAGTCGTGGCCGACTCTGGGGTTGCGGCGCTTCCGGGTCAGGTGGCCAGCAGGACTAAGCCGCTTCTGGCGAACCAGAGCAGCGCACGGAAACACCATTTACCTTCCCGCCGGAGTGGTACCTATTTTTCTACTTGCACTTTGACGTGCTTTCGAACTGCTAGGTTGGCAGGAGCCGGAACCGAGCAACGGGAGCTCACCCCGTCGCGGGGATTCGAACCGCCGACCTTCTGATCAGCAAGTCCTAGGCTCTGTGGTTTAACCCACAGCGCCACCCAAACTTGGGTTACGGTCACCATAATGGAAAGTCGAGGCACCATTTATTCCATCCTCCTGCACTTTGGACCTTCATTCCCACCTCCTCTGGCATTCTGCTTTCTTCCCATTTATTCTTCCTTTCTCTCCTTCCTTCTACTAAACCCTCGTCCCTCCCTCTCTCCTTCCTCTCCCTCTCCCTTGACCTTCTCCCCCAGTTCTTTTCCTTCTCCCCCTTAGCCAAAGCACTCCCTCTTTGACCTTCCTTCCTCTCTTGACCTTCTTCCCCATCTCCCTTTTCCCCTTCTCTCTGACCTCCCTCCCTTTCCTCCTCCCTCCTCCTCTCTCTTGACCTTCCTCCCCATCATTCCTACCATTGCACTCCCCTCGGTCCCCCCCCTTTCTGACCTCCCTCCCCTCCCTCTCCCTTTACCTCTCCCCTCCTTCCCTCTCTCTTGACCTCCTCTCCATCATTTGCCCTTGTCCCCCTCTGTTTGACCTCCCTCTCCCCTCTCTTGACCCTACCCCTCCTTCTCCCCCCATCCTTTGCCCTTGTCCCCCCTCTCTGCTTGACCTTCCTCTTCCCCATCCCTTGACCTTCCCCTCCCTCCTCTTCTCCCCTCTCTATCCTTTGCCCTTCTCTCTCTGCTTGACCTTCCCCTTCTCTCCATCCTTTTGCCCTTGTCTCCCACCCCGGTTGACTTTTCTCTTCCTCCCCCCTTGACCTCCCCCTCCCTCCCCTTCTCTCCCCTCCCCCCTGTTTGAGCTTCCTCCCCTCCCCCTCTCTCTTGACCTCCCCCTATCTCCCGTCCCCCTCCATCCTTTGCCCATCTCTCCCCGCTCTTTGACCTTCCTCCCCTCCCCCCTCTCTTGACCTCCCCTCCCTCCCTCTCCATCCTTTGCCCTTGTCCCCTCTCTCTTTGACCTTCCCCTTACTCCCTCCCTCTCTTGACCTCCCCCTCCCTTCTCTCCCCTCCCTCTCCATCCTTTGCCCATCTCTCCCCCTCTCTCTGCTTGACCTTCCTCTTCCTCCCCTCCCCTCTCTCTTGACCTTCCCCTCCCTCCTCTTCTCCCCCTCCCTCCTTTGCCCTTCTCTCCCCCCTCTCTGACCTTCCTCCCCTCCCTCCCTCCCTTCTCTCCCCTCCCCCTCTGTTTGACCTTCCTCCCCCTTCTCTCCCCTCCCCCTTTTGACCTTCCTCCCCTCCCCCTCTCTCTTGACCTCCCCTCCCTCTCCTTCTCTCCCCTCCCCCCTCTGTTTGACCTTCCCTCCCCCTCTCCCTTGACCTCCCCCTCCCTCCTCTCCCCTCCCTCTCCCTCCTTTGCCCTTCTCTCCCCCCTCTCTGACCTTCCTCCCCTCCCTCCCTTCTCTCCCCTCCCCCTCTGTTTGACCTTCCTCCCCCTTCTCTCCCCTCCCCCTTTTGACCTTCCTCCCCTCCCCCTCTCTCTTGACCTCCCCCTCCCTTCTCTCCCCTCCCTCTCCATCCTTTGCCCTTGTCCCCCCTCTCTCTTTGACCTCCCTCCCTCCCTCTCTCTTGACCTTCCCCTCCCTCTCCTTCTCTCCCCTCCCTCTCCTTCTCTCCCCTCCCCCTCTCTCTTGACCTTCCCCTCCCTCCCCTTCTCTCCCCTCCCCCCTCTGTTTGACCTTCCCTCCCCCTCTCTCTTGACCTCCCCCTCCCTTCCCTCCCCTCCCTCTCCATCCTTTGCCCTTGTCCCCCCCTCTCTCTTTGACCTTCCCCTTCCTCCCTCCCTCCCCCCTCCCCTGCCAGCCAGCCCCTCCCCGGTTCTCCTCGACGCTCCTCCCCCTCCCCTCCCCGTCTCTGCCTCTCCTCCCCGGTCTCCTCCGCCGTCGCCGCCGCCGCTGCAGCAGCAGCAGCCGCCGCCGAGGGGCTGGTGGTTCTGGCTTGCGCGGCGGCGAGTCCATCATGCGGACGGGCGGCGGCGGCGGCGGCGGCGCGGCCACTGCAGCATCCGCAGCATCCTCGGGGCGCGCCTCTCCGGCCGCGTCTCCCCCGGCGGCGTCTCCGGCCTCGAAGGGGGGGCGGCTGCTGTCCCTGCGCGGAGGCGGGATGGGCAGCCGCGCCGCCAAGGGGGGCTCCCCCAACGGGGAGTGCCGCCGAGGGGGCGGCGAGGAGGGGGGCGGCGGCGGCCCCGATCCGGCGCCCTCTTCCCAGCCCAAGGTCTCCTTCTCCTGCAGCGCCGACGGCTCCCCCAAGGCGGCCGAGGAAGGGGCGTCCTCGGGGGCGGCGGGCGCCCCGTCGGAGGGCGAGCCGGGCGGTGGCCAGGCCAGCTTCATGCAGCGCCAGTTCAGCGCCATGCTCCAGCCGGGCGTCAACAAGTTCTCGCTGCGGATGTTCGGCTCGCAGAAGGCCGTCGAGCGGGAGCAGGAGCGGGTCAAGTCCGCCGGAGCCTGGATCATCCACCCTTACAGCGATTTCAGGCGAGTGGGCCTTTTCCCCTTGACCCCTAGCCGGAGAGTGGACTCACCTGTGTGGGTGGGACTCACCTGTGTGGGTGGGACTCACCTGGGGTGACTCACCTGCGATGTGGGGAAACAGGGAAGGGGGAGTCATGCCATGGGGGTGCATGTCTGCAGTGATTTCAGGCGAGTGGGCCTTTTCCCCTTGACCCCTAGCCGGAGAGTGGACTCACCTGTGTGTGTGGGGGGGAGTGGACTCACCTGGGGTGACTCACCTGCGAGTTGGGGAAACAGGGAAGGGGGGGTCATGCCATGGGGGTGCATGTCTACAGTGATTTCAGGCGAGTGGGCCTTTTCCCCTTGACCCCTAGCCGGAGAGTGGACTCACCTGTGTGGGTGGGACTCACCTGTGTGGGTGGGAGTGGACTCACCTGGGGTGACTCACCTGCGAGTTGGGGAAACAGGGAAGGGGGGGTCATGCCATGGGGGTGCATGTCTACAGTGATTTCAGGCGAGTGGGCCTTTTCCCCTTGACCCCTAGCCGGAGAGTGGACTCACCTGTGTGGGTGGGACTCACCTGTGTGGGTGGGACTCACCTGGGGTGACTCACCTGCGATGTGGGGAAACAGGGAAGGGGGAGTCATGCCATGGGGGTGCATGTCTGCAGTGATTTCAGGCCAGTGGGCCTTTTCCCCTTGACCCCTGGCCCTCACCTGTGTGGGGAACTCACCTGGGCGGTGGGTACTACCTGCAGAGCGGCGGAGCACCTGAGGGGAGCTGTCCTTGCCAGGAGGGGTTAGAAACCGACAGGGATTTTAGGCAAGTGACTCACCTGCGAGTTGGAGAAACAGGGAAGGGGGGGTCATGCCATGGGGGTGCATGTCTACAGTGATTTCAGGCGAGTGGGCCTTTTCCCCTTGACCCCTAGCCGGAGAGTGGACTCACCTGTGTGTGTGTGGGGGAGTGGACTCACCTGGGGTGACTCACCTGCGATGTGGGGAAACAGGGAAGGGGGGTCATGCCATGGGGTGCATGTCTGCAGTGATTTCAGGCGAGTGGGTCTTTTCCCCTTGACCCCTAGCCGGAGAGTGGACTCACCTGTGTGGGTGGGACTCACCTGGGGTGACTCACCTGCGAGTTGGGGAAACAGGGAAGGGGGGGTCATGCCATGGGGTGCATGTCTGCAGTGATTTCAGGCGAGTGGGCCTTTTCCCCTTGACCCCTAGCTGGGGAGTGGACTCACCTGTGTGGGTGGGAGTGGACTCACCTGGGGTGACTCACCTGCGATTTGGAGAAACGGGGAAGGGGGGGTCATGCCATGGGGGTGCATGTCTGCAGTGATTTCAGGCGAGTGGGCCTTTTTCCCCTTGACCCCTAGCCGGAGAGTGGACTCACCTGTGTGGGTGGGAGTGGACTCACCTGGGGTGACTCACCTGCGAGTTGGGGAAACAGGGAAGGGGGGGTCATGCCATGGAGATACATACCTGCAGTGATTTCAGGCCATTGGGCCTTTTCCCCTTGACCCCTAGCCGGGGAGTGGACTCACCTGTGTGGGTGGGAGTGGACTCACCTGGGGTGACTCACCTGCGATTTGGAGAAACGGGGAAGGGGGGTCTGGGATAGCTTGCCATGGAGATACATACCTGCAGTGATTTCAGGCCAGGGGGCCTTTTCCCCTTGACCCATAGCCGGAGAGTGGACTCACCTGTGTGGGTGGGAGTGGACTCACCTGGGGTGACTCACCTGCGATTTGGGGAAACAGGGAAGGGGGGTCTGGGATAGCTTGCCATGGAGATACATACCTGCAGTGATTTCAGGCCAGGGGGCCTTTTCCCCTTGACCCATAGCCGGGGAGTGGACTCACCTGTGTGGGTGGGAAGTGGACTCACCTGGGGTGACTCACCTGCGATTTGGGGAAACAGGGAAGGGGGGTCTGGGTTAGATACATACCTGCAGTGATTTCAGCCCACTGGGCCTTTCCCCCTTGACCCCTGGCCCTCACCTGTGTGGGGAACTCACCTGGGGGGTGGGTACTACCTGCAGAGCTGCGGAGCACCTGAGGGGAACTGTCCTTGCCAGGAGGGGTTAGAAACCGACAGGGATTTTAGGCAAGTGACTCACCTGCGATTTGGCGGTCTGGCTTACCTTGCCTTGGGGTTAACTACCTGCAGTGATTTCAGGGAAGGTGGGGGAATCGGAGGTAACTCACTCCTGGGGTAACTTGCCCCTGGGGTGACTCACCTGTGATTTGGAGAAACGGGAACAGCGGTCTGGGTTACCTTGCCTTGGGGATAACTACCTGCAGCGATTTCAGGCAAGTGGGGTAGATTGGGGGTAACTCATTCCTGGGGTAACTCACCCCTGGGGTAACTCACCTGGGGGATGCTACCTTCAGCGATTTCGGGGAACAGGGGGTGGTGGTCTGGGGTAACTAGCCTTAGGGATAACTACCTGCAATGGTTTCAGGCAAGTGGGGGAGATCAGGGGTAACTCACCCTGGGGTAACTCCTCTCACGGGGGAACTACCTGCAGAGATTTGGGGGTAGTGGCGGAGTCGGGGGGGGAGACTCTGGGGGGAATCTCCTTGGGAGGGGGGTAAGCAACTGCAGCGAATTTCAGGCAATTTGGCTAACTCACCTTGGGGGTAACTACCTCGCGGTTTGGGGAAAGAGGCGGTTTTTGTAGTAACACATATTGGGGGGGTAGGGCATTAACTACATGACACTTTTATGGGGTATGGAGCAGAGGGAGACCTGGGGTATCTAAACTTGGGGGGAACATACTTAAAGGGGTAACTGCCACAGGGTAGTTACCTCTGGTTTGTACTGACAGGGAGCCTTAAGGCAATTTTAGGCAAGGTCAAGGATTCTCTGCCCCCCCCCTCCAGCAAGGGAGGAAAGAATTCAGGGGTCACTACTCCTATATGTACTTGAATATATCTGTCACACAGCAAATTCAGGCCTAGCAAGGGGTTTTCCCCACTCCTTGCCCCCCCAAATTGAGGGAGGAGCAACTGGGGTAACTAACCCAAGGTAACTACCTCAGTTAGGGACGGAGGGGGATATTCAGCGTGGCCGAGGCGTTGTGGAGAAATCTGGGCTGGATCCCACCGTGGAAAAGTCTCTCGGGGGTGGGAGAGAGGTAGAAATCCTTTTGGGGGGGGGTTAGTGACAGAGGATCACTTTTCCTGCTGGAAGGTCCTGTTGTGATTTGGGGAAAATCAAAAACCCATGGAAAACCTGGCAACCCCTGGGTAACTACCTCGGGTTTCGAGATGGTCCAGGGCTGAGTGCCGATCGAACGGCGCAAGGAGATTTCCGGCGAATCAAAATTTAGGCGGTTAAATTGGGTGGAGGATCTGGTGGGGGGCAGCGAAAAAGGAAGGGTGGTTATTTGAGGGCAACTACCTTGGTGGCAGTAATCTGGGGTAACTACCTCTGGAGGTGGGTTGAGCGGTGGAAAAGATGGAATTTTGACTCCCTAAGGGGTGGAGAATCACTGCCAGTCACCCTCATGGGTGATTTAAGGCAGGGAACGGGGGGGGGGCAGAGCTGGCCGGGTGAGGTTAACTACCCTGGAGGGGTAGTATCGAGGGGTAAGGCTCATAAGGATCGATGCCATAAGCCGGCCATGATGGGGATTTCTTCGGCCGTTTCATTTCTTATTACGGTTCCTCCAGGGATCTACTCTGGGGAGTCTTTAGGGTGGGGGCCTCAAAGGCAGTTCCCACCAGGGTAAGGGGGGGCTTTTTCTAGGGAGCAGAGAAAGGCCAATAAGGAGGCAACAGGGCAATGGAGACAGAATCGAACATTCACATCTCTCTTTAGTGATTTAAAGCTTCTGTTTTACTGAGGGGTGGGGTGGGGAGACAGAGTTGGCAGTTCAAGGCAGTGATTTTTTTTGGGGGGGGTGATCCAATGCGCGTTGACTTGAAAGCAACCCCCTCTCCCCTACCCTTGCGTAGGCGAGTCTGTTTGAGGATCGCTCCCCTCCAAAGTTAATAATCAGCCAGTATAATCTGGCCGCTGCTTGTGGTCTGTAAGGCAGGGGTGTGTGTGTGGGGGGGGAGAGTTTGGCTTGCTGGGTGCCATTGAACTACAACTCCCATCAGCGCCCAGCGATGATGGGAGTTGTAGTTCAGGAACATCTGGTGGGGGGGCAGAGGTTCCCAGGACCCTAGACTAGATGAGCTTTGGAGTTCCCTCCCAACTTGATGGTTCTAGATTCTTCAACCGTCTAGTGGTTTGAGGGGAGGGGGACGTTGTTTAGGGTTCAAGGGCAGTGCAAGGTGCCTTTCTATGGGGTGGGGTGGGGTGGTCTGGATCCTCACCGCCCAGTGACTTCGGATAACGTTGGAGGGTCGCTGTCGTTCCCCCCCTCCCCACTTCAAAGGTGGTGAGTGTGGAAATACTTGTGAGATGTTAAAGGTTGAAACCCCTTAACCTAATTGAGTTCAGCTCCACAGACCTTCTGTGCAGAACGTGGGATTTGCACTGAAAATGACTTTGCAAAAATCTTGATTTAACTCCGAGAAGCTCTGCTTGGGGGGGGCGGCGGCGTTGGCAGGTGTGGGGTCACCTGTTAAGCCTCTCTGTGGGATGTGGGCCTCTAGAGACGTAAGGTAGGGGTCCTCTGGGGTATGGAGCCGCCAATCACCTTTTCAGAGGCAGAAAACTCATCCTGGGGTAATCCTGGGGTAACAGAGCCCAGGAGCCGGGTCTGGTTACCCCCACCCCACCCCAAGGTAGCTGGTTCACTCCCATAAACCCTTAAAAGAGGAAAATCGACTTTTGCCCACCCACTTGGTGTCCGATTCCACCTCTGGGATTTGTGGAGGGTCAGTTTGAAGCGCTCCGGAGTTTGGGCAACTATTTAAAGGTAAAGGGACCGCTGACCATTAGGTCCAGTCGTGGCCGACTCTGGGGTTGCGGCGCTCATCTCGCTTTACTGGCCGAGGGAGCCGGCGTACAGCTTCCGGGTCATGTGGCCAGCATGACTAAGCCGCTTCTGGCGAACCAGAGCAGCGCACGGAAACACCGTTTACCTTCCCGCCGGAGCGGTACCTATTTATCTACTTGCACTGGTGTGCTTTCGAACTGCTAGATTGGCAGGAGCAAGGACCGAGCAACGGGAGCTCACCCCGTCATTGCGGGGATTCGAACCGCCGACCTTCTGATCGGCAAGCCCTAGACTCTGTGGTTTAATCCACAGCGCCACCCGCGTCCCTGGGCAACTATTTAGGGAGACCCAAAAATGGCAGGTTGGGGAGAGGGGAGGGGAAGCAGCTAGCCACAAGGTTTGGGGGGAGACGACGACTTGGTGGTCTTAACCGCACCTTCGACGCTGGAAGGGGACCCCAAAAAGTGTTGTTTGCCAGCAGAGATTTGCCGAGAGCACACCGGCTGAAATTAGGGGGCCGCTAATTTCGACCGGTCTGCTCTGAGCAGGGCCTGAGGTCGGAGACAGCTCCAGGAATCCGTCCCCGATTTAATTTATTTATTCTATATCCACAACAACCTTGTGAGGTAGACTAGGCCGAGAGAAACAGCGAGTGGCTCCCCCCTCAAGGTCACACACAGAGAGCTTCATGGCTGGGTGAAGGGGGGACGGATTCAAACCCCGGTTTCCCAAGTCATTTCCAGTTACCCCTATATATATTTTTTTATTTTGGGGGGTCTGTAAAGCAGCGATTTTGGGGTGCTGACCCAACCCAAACAATCAGCTTCAGATATCTGGTCCTTGTAAGTGTATGTGTGGCAGGAAAAGATCTCTCACCCCTTTCTGAATAGTTTTGAAGTTTTAGGACGTGGTGGGGGGCAATATCTAGGTTTTTGTGTGTCGGTTTTGCTTGCGATCTCCCCCCTTTTCACAGCAGCTCCAAGTGGAGGAATGCTCCTGTATCAATAACCTGTGCGTGTTAATCCCTGCCAGATAGGTGGCTTATTATTAGTGTTATTATTATTATTTATTATCGTTATTTTGTTGGGTTGGGGGGGGCAAGATATGTTAGGGGAAGGAAAAAGCGGCTTTCCTGAGCTCCTTCTGTTGTTATGGGAAGTTGGGGTGCCCACCGGGCAATGACTTTGGGGGCAGACACCCCCCCTGGGCGCCCTCGTGGGGAGGGGGCGCCTTCCCAAATGTGCCCCCCCTCCCAAGGACCGGCTGGCTGGGGATGAGGATGAAGGGAGACCTTTGAAATCAATCTCTGCATCCCATAACCGGCAAGTAGAGTAGAGTATGGAGAAATTGGGGGGGGGGGCTGTTTGAGGAAGGAGCTGGATTGACACTTTAGTAACACCAAAGGAAGGAAATGACTCGGTGTGTGAATTATTTTTTTTTTTGGGGGGGACGCTTTATCGGGTCTGGGAGGGGGGCCACCCACCGCGAGTCGAATTAGCCAGCAGGGGGAAAAAAATGTGCATTTCATTTTTTGTGTTTTTAAAGGCTTGAACTAGGAGAAAAGGTTATCTCTCTCTCCTCCCCCCCACCCCATCTCCCCGGGACCTATGCGTCTTCCTTCTCCCACCCCCCCCTTGGTTTTTGGTACCCTTCTGCGCCCCCACCCCTCCCCCAAATTTGGAGAGACCGGGATGCTTGAAAGGGCACCTTGAGACGTTCAGAGAGAAGATGCTGTCTGAGATCATGTATTTGGGGGTGGCAGAAACGAGCTGCTGTTCCTCCCCCCCCCTTCCTGTATCTGCACCACTATAGATATGTGTCTGATAACTAATCTCCCCCCCCCCGCAATTTTTCTAGATCTCTGGCAATCCCCACAATTTGGGAAACGCAACAGCCCCTTTATAGAATAAGCAGTTGCCCGGGGGACTGGGGGGGGGAGAGAATCCATTTTGAACAAGGATGTTCACTGCCCCCACCCCCCGTATTTTTTTTCTGTGCGTGCTTCCCGTCCTTGAGGTTTTATGTTGTTGTGGGGGGGGGGCAGGCGCAGGATCATAATATAACTCATCCTTTTGCAAAAAAAAAACCACGGTCAGGCGACGGATAGATTTGGGTGGTTGTGTTGTGTGTGTGTGTGTGTGTGTGGTTTTTTTTGGGAGGGGGGTTGCATCTAGAGGCATTGCAGGAATGCTGATATTCCCCCTCTCATCTCAAAACCGCCCCCCCTCCCGCATTGCATGCTCTTAAACCGCTAATCCCTGCCAAACTACATGTGTCCTTTTTTTTTTTTTGGACAGGATTGCAAAAAGATTTATGACGCCGATTTCCTCCTCATTTGTGTGCAAAATGCCTGGGCGCTGAACTCTCAATTTGCCGGCTTTTTCTGCGGTGTGTCGCCCCCCCCCTGCTCCCAGCCCCCTCCCTCCCTCCTTCCTTTCTCAGGTGTGTTTATAAACTGGATCTAGCGTGCCTTGAATTTTGGGAGGGAGACGGTGGAGCGTCACTGCTGCGTTTTGCAGCCGATGGTGATGCTGTCCTCCTCTGCTGAATGCTCAGGAATGTATCTGGAAATTTAGCTTGGGAGGGGGCTTTTCCGAGACTCGGGGCAGCACCGTGCAGTGCTTAGAGCAGGTTTCGGCTGGAGATTTTGGACTGGACTGAGGCTAGAGGCTGTGCTATAGACAAGGGGGAGAGAGAGAGAGAGAGAGGCAGGGCCACACTCCTTCTCAATCGCATGACTCGCTAGGCGACTTTGGCCTGGCCTACTTTGCAGAGCTGTTGTGAGGATAAAAAATACCCTGGTTCCCATGGCATTGTTTTCTTTCAAGGTAGGGAGGGAACCGTTAGTGATTCTTTTGAAAGGTCCCCATTGCTGCATCTGATTCCTGGAACCAGAGGCTCGTTCTCGAAAAACTGGGTGCAGAGGCACTCTGTGCATGCACAAGGAACTTAGTGGCCAAAGTTTAGTTCGATTTCATAATCATAATAATAATTTATTATTTATACCCCGCCTATCTGGTTGGGTTTCCCCAGCCACTCTCGGCGGCTTCCAACAAAACACTAAGATACAATAACCTATTAAACATTAAAAGCTTCCCTAAACAGGGCTGCCTTCAGATGTCTTCTAAAAGTCTGGTAGTTGTTGTTCTCTTTGACATCTGGTGGGAGGGCGTTCCACAGGGCGGGCGCCACCACCGAGAAGGCCCTCTGCCTGGTTCCCTGTAACTTGGCTTCTCGCAGCGAGGGAACCGTTTGAAATTGGAGCTCAATGGAGGTGACCGGTCTCCCACCACCCAGACCTCACCCTGTTTATCTTCCAAAAAGTGGGGGCACCCCCCTGAAAAAGACCATGCCTCTGGGAGCACATTTATACCAGCAAGAGATTGTTGGTGCTGACCTTTAAAGCCCTCAACGGCCTCGGTCCAGTATCCCTGAAGGAGCATCTCCACCCCCATCGTTCTGCCCGGACACTGAGGTCCAGCACTGAGGGCCTTCTGGCGGTTCCCTCCCTGCGAAAAGTGAGGTTGCAGGGAACCAGGCATAAATAATAACAACAACAACTTCTTCTTCTTCTTCTTCTTCTTCTTCTTCTTCTTCTTCTTCTTCTTCTTCTTCTTGAAACAGCGTGGCAGGTGCTATATTGATGTGTGTGTGTGTTACTTTATTAATCTTCCCCCAGCGCTCTGTTTTGGCAGGTGTTCTTGCAAACCACAGCTGGACATTTCATGAGAAACATTTCCTTTTTTTGTTTGTTAGATCATTAATTTTCATTAATTTTCCAATAAAAGACATCCAATTAACATATCAAATCATAATCATGATACCATTTCCAAGAGCTCCTGCCGTTCTCCCTTGGGGGTGGTGATTCTCCCAGTTTTGTAGCCCTACAGTGGTACCTCGGGTTAAGAACTTAATTCGTTCCGGAGGTCCGTTCTTAACCTGAAACTGTTCTTAACCTGAAGCACCACTTTAGCTAATGGGGCCTACCGCTGCCGCCGCACGATTTCTGTTCTCATCCTGAAGCAAAGTTCTTAACCCGAAGTACTATTTCTGGGTTAGCAGAGTCTGTAACCTGAAGCGTATGTAACCTGAAGCGTATGTAACCTGAGGTACCACTGTACTTTACAGGACTGTTGTGAGACTCTTCAAAATCGTCTCTGGGAAAGTTCTGTACGGTTGCAAAGGATTACGATTATTACCCTGCAGACATGAAGCATTGATATCTGTCTCCCTGCCCAACGCTTTTTAAAATCTGATCAACGTAATAGTATCTGCTCTTAAGATGGCTTAATTTTTTTATTTTTTTGAAACACATCTGTCTCTCTGCAAAGTGAAATGGACCAATGGGCTGGCATCTTTCTTGCGCCGTCATTATTCACAGTTCAACGGCAGGGAGGAGGGAAGCGAATGCCAGCCTCCGGCATCCGATAAAACGTTAAATATTATTTAAAAATACTGTCTGATTAGGAAGCAGCTTGGATAAGCGGTTGTAGCTTCTTAGAAGCCGCAAATCCAATTGAAAGCGGTGGGTGTTTTGTGTCTTATGCAGATTGCTGCGTCGATTTTAAGGGAAGACCTAAACAGGAAAGTCTGGGGTGTGCATTTGATTTAAAACGGTGGCAATATAGGTGAAGATGGACGTAATTTCTTCAGAGCCTTAGAAACTCTAAAGCAGAAGGCAAAGGAATACGCCCCCTTAGAACTTTCTGATGTGACCCTTCAGTCTCTCCCCCCATGCCAAATCCTCTTCTGAGCCGCACCTCTCACCAGTCCTTATTTGCAGCCCTCCCTGTGAGCAAAAGTCACAGGGTTTTTCAATCAATCAATCAATCAATCAATCAATGTTTATTATGGCAAACAGCCAGCATACTCAAGTCAGAATTTCTGCATTTTTGGACTTTTTTAGTTTAGAGAAAAGGGGATTAAACGGGAGGCATGCGCTGTGGGTTAAACCACAGAGCCTAGGGCTTGCCGATCAGAAGGTCGGCGGTTCGAATCCCCGCGACGGGGTGAGCTCCCGTTGCTCGGTCCCTGCTCCTGCCAACCTAGCAGTTCGAAAGCACGTCAAAGTGCAAGTAGATCAATAGGTACCGCTCTGGCGGGAAGGTAAACGGCGTTTCCGTGCACTGCTCTGGTTCGCCAGAAGTGGCTTAGTCCTGCTGGCCACATGACCCAGAAGCTGTACGCCGGCTCCCTCGGCCAGTAAAGCGAGATGAGCGCCGCAACACCAGAGTCGTCTGCAACTGGACCTAATGGTCAGGGGTCCCTTTACCTTTACCTATGACAGATGTTTATAAAAATGATCCATGGCCCACAGAAATGATCCATGACACTAAAACTCAGGGACCTCCAACGAAGCTGAATGTTGTGAGACCCAGGGCGAATAAAAGTAAGCACTTATTCACTATGCGAACTATGGAACTCACTGCTGCAGGGGGCGACTTTGAAAAAGGATTAGGCAATTTCATAAGGTTATTGATGGTTATATTCTGCCTCCGCAAGTTGGTTGGGGGGTTTCTCTTTGGGGTCGCTGGTTGGCTGCTGTGGGAGCAGGCTGCTGGGTGGTCCCGATCCGGTTAGGCGGTCTTTATTATAAGAAAGAAAATTCCTGTTATTTGATTGTCAAGTATAGTTCAGGATTTTCCAGGCTTGTCTTGAAAACGACGTTTCTATTGCTTATGTATAATAAAGGAGTGCTAAATCATATAAAAATTGTATGGAGGTTCTGGTCCTCTCCAAAATCTCAAATTATATGTAATTTTCTCTGTTTTAGCTATATTAGGCAAGCATCCAGATTTTGAGCTGTTTCCCCATTTGTTGCAATTGCTTCTTTCGCTGCCAAGATAATATAGAAGGCCAAATCTTTTGAATTGTACGATCGTAAGTCGTACCTTGGAAGTCGAACAGAATCCATTTGCTAGAGCTCTGAAAAATCCATAATCTTCATCTGCCATTCTTCTATCGTTGGTAATTCTTGGAATTTCCACTTTTTAGCTACCAAATTACGAGCCGCAGCTTAATTAAACTGTGGCTTCATATTGTTTCTCAACTCAATTTCTCTCCGTCGTCAATCGAATGCTAGCATAGATAGCGAACCTTTACTATATTTTTGAACATAAATCTTATATTTATCCCATTTCCCCATAAATTTTTGTTTTGAATTGCCTCTCAGCCTATTTGTCAACTGCACTGCTTGAGTTTCCTGGCAGACTCTTGTTGTTGTTTAGTCGTTTAGTCGTGTCCGCCTCTTCGTGACCCCCTGGACCAGAGCACACCAGGCACTCCTGTCTTCCACTGCCTCCCACAGTTTGGTCAAACTCATGCTGGTCGCTTCGAGAACACTGTCCCACCATCTCGTCCTCTGTCGTCCCCTTCTCCTTGTGCCCTCCATCTTTCCCAACACCAGGGTCTTTTCCAGGGAGTCTTCTCTTCTCCTGAGGTGGCCAAAGTATTGGAGCCTCAGCTTCAGGATCTGTCCTTCCAGTGAGCACTCAGGGCTGATTTCCTTCAGAATGGAGAGGTTTGATCTTCTTGCAGTCCATGGGACTCTCAAGAGTCTCCTCCAGCACCAGAATTCAAAAGCATCCATTCTTCGGCCATCAGCCTTCTTTATGGTCCAGCTCTCACTTCCATACATCACTACTGGGAAAACCAGAGCTTTAACTATACGCACCTTTGTTGGCAAGGTGATGTCTCTGTTTTTTAAGATGCTGTCTAGGTTTGTCATTGCTTTTCTGCTTTTCTGACTCTAGTCTCCCTCAAAGCCACTGGGATGGAGGAGGCAGTGAGTCAGGCAGGAACTCTGAAGATGATGAAGCAGCGCTTTGTTAGTTGCATGCAAAGCTTTCTGGAGAAAATGCGTGCAGGGGAGAAAGTGCAGGGAAACACCTGTGCAGCGCTGCGCCAACATCTTCCACAGGCACTCTCAGTCCTTGTTGCTCCAGTGCTGAAGCAACAGCTCTATTATAGCTCCAAACTCTGTCTCGTGTGCAGGCTGAGACCTTGCCTGTCTGCGGACTGTCTGGCCAGAGTGGTGCATGCTCTGGTTATCTCCCGCTTGGACTACTGCCATGCGCTCTACGTGGGGCTGCCTTTGAAGGTGACTCGGAAACTGCAACTAATCCAGAATGCGGCAGCTAGACTGGTGACTGGGAGCGGCCGCCGAGACCACATAACACCAGTCCTGAAAGACCTACGTTGGCTCCCAGGACGTTTCCGAGCACAATTCAAAGTGTTGGGGCTGAACTTTCAAGCCTTAAATGGACAGGGGGCGGGCAGGTGTGGAAGACTCCCTGGTCCTGAATGGGGTCACTGTGCCCCTGAAGGACCAAGTGTGCAGCCTCGGGGTCATTTTGGACTCCCAGATGTCCATGGAGGTGCAGGCCAATTCTGGGTCTAGGGCAGCTGCCTACCAGCTCCATCTGGTATGCAGGATGAGACCCTCCCTGCCCGCAGACTGTCTTGCCAGAGTGGTGCATGCTCTGGTTATCTCCCGCTTGGAGTACTGCAATGTGCTCTACGTGGGGCTACCTTTGAAGGTGACTCGGAAACTACAGTTAATCCAGAATGCGGCAGCTAGACTGGGGACTGGGAGCAGCCGCCGGGACCTGATAACGCTGGTCTTGAAAGACCTACATTGGCTCCCAGTATGTTTCCAAGCCCAATTCAAAGTCTTGGTGTTGACCTTTCAAGCCCTAAATGGCCTTGGCCCAGTATCCCTGAAGGAGCGTCTCCATCCCCATTGTTCAGCCCAGACACTGAGGTCCAGCTCCGAGGGCCTTCTGGCGGTTCCCTCATTGCGAGAAGCAAAGCTACAGGGAACCAGGCAGAGGGCCTTCTCGGTGGTGGCGCCCTCCCTGTGGAACGCCCTCCCATCAGATGTCAAAGAGATAAACAACTACCTGACATTCAGAAGACATCTTAAGGCAGCCCTGTTCAGGGAAGTTTTTAATATGTAACGCCGTACTGTTTTTAACACTTTTTTGGGAGCCGTCCAGAGTGGCTGGGGAAACTTAGCCAGATGGGCGGTGAATAAAATTATTATTATTAATCATTTCACGCTGCAGCCGTAGCTTCTATCCACCACCCAACCCCCGTGCAATATGAGCCGCTTCCCTGTTGTTGAAACGTTAGGAGGATTTATCGATTTTATGTTTTTTATGAATTTTGCATGGTTTATTAGTTGAGGCCGTGTTGCAGTTGTCCTGCCGCCGTTCTTCCTTAGGCGTTGAGCTGAGATACTCCTGGAGCATCTCTCTGAGTAGCCGGGGATTCGCTTAAAGGAAAGTGCACCATTAATTCAGACTTGCGAAAGTTAATGGGCATCTTTGGGTCCATTAATTTCAATGGGTAGAGCTCAGTTGGGCCCAACCCTGCCACTGGGTACTTTGTCATGCTGCATTAGCTTATGGGAACATAAGAGAACACATTGTCAGTGGTTGTCCACTCTGAGAAGCTTGCAGGAAAAGCATCTCTTCCCTACTTTCCTATTCCGAGATATGCCTTCTCCCCGCAGAAAAGGTACAATATAACTATTGTGGCACGTAGCCATGGTGTCTTGAGAAAGCTGGCAGTAAATTGCACGATGTAAATGGAGTTCCCGTATTTTTCGCTCTATAGGATGCACTTTCCCCCCTCCAGAAATTAAGGGGAAATGTGTGTGTGTCCTATGGAGCGAATGCAGGCTCCTTGGCTTCAGCGATAGCAACGCGAAGCCTTCGAAGCGCAGAGGGAGCGCACCGACCCCTCTTGCTCTCCAGGCTTCAGGGATAGCCGCCTGAAGCCTTTGGAGTGCAGCGGGAACTCAAAGGCTTCGGGTTCCTTTTGCTGAAGCCGGGAGAGCAAGACTCTCCCGGCTTCAGAAGAGAGGGAGAGCTGTGCAGCGCCTCTTCAATAAAGCGAGATGAGCGCCGCAACCCCAGAGCCGGTCACGACTGGACCTAATGGTCAGGGGTCCCTTTACCTTTACCTTTTAATCGATGAAAGTAACAGCAAACCACAATGCATAAAATGCCACAAAACATACAAAACCACGTAAAAGGGTCAAGTTGCGAAACGAAGAAGCAGAACTTATAAAACTATTTTTTATAAATATATATCCCCGAACTGTTTTCCCTGCTGCTGCTGCTGTTCTCAAAGTCAGAGGTGGAAATGCCATTGCCTCGTGAAAAACAGAAAATCTCTCTCTTCCCCTGTTGTGATTACTTGCTTTCTGGAGTTTTGTTAAAAAGCCTGCACCTTTTTTGAACGGGGAATAATCGCTTGCCCTCTTATCTAACGGTCGGGTTTTCGACAGCAACAAAAAAATGTGGCGCGAGAGCATCTTGCCTCCTCCGCTCTTAATAGCGCCGCGATAACCTGATAAGGAGGTTCCTAGCATTATCCTTGTCAGAAACCGATAGGGGATTAAGTTTTGAAGCAGCCAGGGATATGACGGATGGGTACAGGAGGGGAAAAATCATTCACCCTAGTGAAGAAATTATATTAAGATCAGGCCGGATTTCGGTTGGATGAGGCCCTCAGCTACTGAAGGTAACGGGGCCCTTTATATGTCCAGCTGTCCTTTGCCAACAACAAATTGTCACTTTTTTGTGTTGAATATGTGCTATATGGTAATTGATGGACCTGATAGGTATCCCAAGTCATTTGCACATCACAAAATGTGAATTTTATCAAAGCCATTGTTGAACTGAAATACAGTGGTACCTCAGGTTAAGTACTTAATTCGTTCTGCAGGTCTGTTCTTAACCTGAAACCGTTCTTAACCTGAAGCACCACTTTAGCTAATGGGGGCTCCTGCTGCTGTCGCGCTGCCGGAGCCCGATTTATGTTCTCATCCTGAGGCAAAGTTCTTAACCTGAAGCACTATTTCTGGGTTAGCGGAGTCTGTAACCTGAAGCGTATGTAACCCGAGGTACCACTGTACCCTGACTGCCATGGAGTTTAACTTCCTGAGAACCTTGGTTTAATTTTCTTTATTATTAAATCTTGTTTCTAGTCCTCATTATTGCAGCAGTGATCGCTCACATCTTGAACACCAGCGTTAGAGGGGGGTGGACTTTTCACTTTTGTTCAGGAAGTGTAAACCTACAGTCTGTTGCCATGTAAGAAGGATGACTTTATGTCCCTTTTACAGAGAGATAAACTGAGAGAGAGTAATTGTGGGAGCCCAGATATAATGGGTTCCTGCTGGAAAGACTGAAACTGGGGTTTTCAGATCCCAAGTGAAACATCCAGGGGTTTAAAAACTTCCGTCCCTGGACTTGGGTAGGCAGGCTGCGGTGATGGTAAGGAACTCTGCGTGTGCTCAGAGGCGGATTTGCATGTTGCTGAGTTACAGCAGGGAAAACACCTTCCATCCAGTCTGGGTTTGTTTGTTGGTTTTGTTTTAGGACTAGAGTTTTTAATTCCAATCTAAAGCACTTAAATGTTGCTAAGGGCTGTGCAGTAATAGCCTCTGGTTTTTTTTATATCAGGCTAACATAAAGGACAATAAAATGAGGGGAAGTGCATTGTATGCTGTCCATTCATGATGGCTGCGATTTGAAATACACTTGTTGTTGTTGTTTAGTCGTGTCCGCCTCTTCGTGACCCCCCGGACCACAGCACGCCAGGCCCTCCTGTCTTCCACTGCCTCCTGCAGTTTGGTCAAGCTCATGCTGGTAGCTTCGAGAGCACTGTCCCACCATCTCGTCCTCTGTCATCCCCTTCTCCTTGTGCCCTCCATATTTCCCAGCATCAGGGTCTTTTCCAGGGAGTCTTCTCTTCTCATGAGGTGGCCAAAGAACTGGAGCCTCAGTTTCAGGATCTGTCCTTCCAGTGAGCACTCAGGGCTGACTTCCTTCAGAATGGAGAGGTTTGATCTCCTTGCAGTCCATGGGACTCTCAAGAGTCTCCTCCAGCACCAGAATTCAAAAGCATCAATACGCTTACAAGTGTCTATGTCCCGTTGAGTTTAGTGGGACTTGACATCTGAGTTAACGGGATTGCGCTATGCTTGCAATCGATCGCCAAATGGTGAAAAGCACCCTGGATTTTTTTGTGGGGGCATGGACTGTCCCTTTCCCCCTCCAAAAAAAAAATGGTGGAAAACAAGGGAGCTAGTTTGGGACATTGCAAGGGAGCAGTTATCAGCCATCAGAAATCCTTATTCTCAGGCTGCTCTCCGTGGTGCTGAAAATGAACTTCAGCTACAGTGGTGCCTCGCAAGACTAGCGGTTTTTTCGTCTTGCGAAGCAAGCCCATTGACGGATTAGCGGATTAGCGCTATTAGCGGCTTTTAGAGGTTTATCTGCTGATCGGATCAGCTGATAAGCGGCTTAGCGGCTTAGAAAAGGGGGGGGGAGGAAAAAAAGCCCGCAGGAACTCGCAAGACATTGTTGTCTTGTGAAGCAAGCCCATAGGAGATTCGTTTTGCGAAGCACCTCCAAAACGGAAAACTCTTTCGTCTAGCGAGTTTTCCATCTTGCGAGGCATTCGTCTTGCGGGGCACCACTGTACTTGGTTCGCAAACTCCTTGGTACTCAAAACAACTTGGAACCCAAACACTGCAAACCCAGAAGGAAGTGTTCCGCTTTGCAAACTTTTTTCGGAAGCCGAACATGCTCCATTTTGAGTGCCACGCTTCCGTTTTGAGTGTTACTCTGAGGTCTGTATGTTTTCGCTATTTATTTTGCGTTTTTGCTGCTCATTTTTGTTTTGTTTTTGTGACTGTGTGGGAACTCAGTCCAGCTACTGATTGATTGATTGATTGATTGATTGATTGTGTGACTACAGTTCCTTGTTTATTGCTTTCATTTTATGGACCAATGGTCTCGTTAGATAGCAAAACTCATGTTACATTGCTGTTTTAGGGGTTGTTTTTAAAAGTCTGGAACGGATTGATCCGTTCCGCATTGCTTTCTATGGGAAAGCACACCTTGGTTTTGGACCGCTTTGGTTTTGGAACGGACTTCCAGAATGGATTAAGTTTGAGAACCAAGGGACCACTGTACATATATTTTTATTCGGTATCAGACTCCTATTTATTCGTTATTTCGTTTACAAGGCTGCCCACTGAGCCCCAGGGCTGAGTGGGAGGATTCGAATCCGGCGCTGCACAGCCCTAGTCCAACCGGTATATAGGGGAAGAAGACCCCTCTTTAGCGGAGATGTTACCATTTCCTGAGCATTTTGCACCAGCCCCTCCCACCTTTTTCCCTTGTGTGATTTGCAAATGAATGGAGTGTTCTTTCTCTGTCTCACACACCCCATTTGGGCTGTCTCTCCATTTGAACAGATTACAAAAGACTTTGGAGAGAGAAGTGTTCAGCTCTGAATCATTTATAAAGTGTGGAGCATTAAGAGCATTTCAGGACCACTTTCAGGATCATACCACGGTAACTCCAAAGCAGAGACCTTGGACGTAAATCGGCACGGCGGGGAAAATTTTACTCACGACCCTGGACCCTGCGATACTTTTAAATGGATATCAATGTTGTTGGACCACAGATCCCATCATCCCTGAGTCCATTTGTCGGAGTCTGATGAGAACTGATGTCAAACAACTTTTGGAGGGCAGTGTGATAAGCTAAAAACATAGGTAAAGGGTAAAGGGACGCCTGACCATTAGGTCCAGTCGTGACCGACTCCGGGGTTGCAGCGCTCATCTTGCTTTATTGGCCGAGGGAGCCAGCATACAGCTTCCGGGTCATGTGGCCTGCAGGACTAAGCCACTTCTGGCGAACCAGAGCAGCACACGAAAATGCCGTTTACATTCCCGCCAGAGCGGTACATATTTATCTACTTGCAATTTGACGTGCTTTCGAACTGCTAGGTGGGCAGGAGCAGGGACCGAGCAACGGGAGCTCACCCCGTCATGGGGATTTGAACCACCCACCTTCTGATCAGCAAGTCCTAGGCTCTGTGGTTTAACCCACAGCGCCGCCCGTGTCCCTTCCAACACACATATAAAAACGCAATAAAATATTTTTTAAAAAGGTAAAATAAAGGGTTGCCTTTGGATGGCTCACATCTCTGTCTTTTTAACAAAAAAAGTTATCTTGAACATCTTCTTCAGTTCATTATAAATCATATCCCAATAATTTCTGATTACTTTACAACTCCGCCACATAAGGTAAAACAGGAATATTCTTGTTCTTATTCCTTCCCATTCTTAAATATCAGCTGCTATAGCTCTCTCGCACATCCCTTCCCCTGTCTCAAAGCACACAGGTCATCAATTTCCCTTCCAGGAAGCTTTCACCACTATTGCTATTTTTAAGTTGTTAAGCCTCATTTACTAAGCGGCATTCTCAGTTTTTCTTTTTACACTGTCTGCAGTTATCACCGTGTGGGATATGGAATTGTTTTAACGATGTGGGTGACAGGACGATAGCCGTACGTGGTATTCACCTTAGATGCACTGCAAAAAGTCCCTGGTCAAAATGTCAGCTGCGCTGTGAAATTACCAGGAGGCTTCCAAGGGTTGCCCCAGAAGCAGTGCGCTGGGGTAGCCCAGCTTCAATTATTTGCACAGGTTTTCTGCGATCCATAAAACTAAGCCTCGTACCACTGACATTTTTCTTCTTACAACATCGCTCTCATCCCTCTGTTTTGTGGTGCTGTGCACCACTCGGAACCCTTTGAAAACATTAGCATCTTTAGAAAATACTTTTAAATGGATATCAATGTTGTTGGACCACAAATCCCATCATCCCAGAGTTGATTTGGCGGAGTCTGATGAGAACTGATGTCAAATAATTTCTGGAGGGCAGTGTGATAAGCTAAAAACATAGGTAAAGGTAAAGGGACCCCTGACCATTAGGTCCAGTCGTGACCGACTCTGGGGTTGCGGCGCTCATCTCGCTTTACTGGCCGAGGGAGCCGGTGTACAGCATGACTAAGCCACTTCTGGCGAACCAGAGCAGCGCACGGAAATGCCGTTTACCTTCCTGCCGGAGCAGTACCTATTTATCTACTTGCACTTTGACGTGCTTTCGAACTGCTAGGTTGGCAGGAGCAGGGACCGAGCAACGGGAGCTCACCCCTGTTGTGGGGATTTGAACCGCCGACCTTCTGATTGGCAAGCCCTAGGCTCTGTGGTTTAACCCACAGCGCCACATGGGAAAAATCCGGCAGTTCTCCTTCAAGGAATGATAAGATGCTTTTAATGGGCTCCCCCCACCAGCCTCTCAAACCAGCCTGCTGCTGAAACTCTCCGCTGGCAAATCTCTCTCTCCCTCTCTCTGTGCATGTTCCTGTCCTATCCTCCATCCATCTCCAGCCCTCCTTTTTCTCTGCCCCCCCCTCCAATCTCTGCAGCTCTGCATCCAAATAGCCACAAGGAAATTTTGCAGCAGATGAGAATCAGGGTCAGTTTACAAACTGGGGAGGTGGGGGAGAGGGAGGAAAGCTGGCCGGCCGGCCGGCCGGCTGCAGCCAGCTAGCCAAGGACAAAACATAGCCCTTACGGGTCACCCCCTGAAAGATGCCGCCTGCTATTTTTTGCCTCGCGCTGGTGCAATGGGACGCTGTCTTAAATAACAAAACGTCCCTGTGGATTGGCCAGCCTGTCTTTTGTTGAGAGAGAGAGAGAGAGAGGTACCGATGTCTGCGGGCATAAGAAATTAAAATAGGGGTGTTTGGAGAGCTGAGAGAGTCCAGAATCTCCATGGATGTCTGGTTCTGGGCGTAACCTCTCAGTGCTGGCGCTGCCTTGGTTTTCCCCATCTGTTAAATGGGTTTTCAAGCCTGTGGCCAGAAATCTGCTTGTAGTTAATGCAGGAAGCAGGGCTGGGACGTTTCTTAAAAATTCCATTTATCCTTTGCCCCTGAATTTGGGGGGCAAGTCTGGGGTCTCCAGTGCTCAACTTTGGGGCTGTTTGGATTTGTTGTAGGACCATGTTAGGTTCTTGTTTTTGGTTTTTTGTTTTTTTTAATGCTTTGGTCTTCTGTTGTCAATTGCTTTTGCTTACGAATCAATGAATGAATAGAGGAAATCAATTCTCATAGTTTCCTAACAACTCACAGCACCCTGAAAAAACTACAACTCCCATGACTTTTCCCCACCAGGGAAACTGCTGCTGTTAATCTTCGGCTTTTTCTAGCCTTGAAACTTTCCCATTCCAGCTGGTTATTGGGAGAAATCTTAACACCTAAGAACCAGGGTCTTGAGTTTGCTTTTTTCCTCTTCCCTCCTCCCTCCTCTTTCCTTCTGTGTCGTGTGTTTTAGGCCCTTGCGTTACTCTGTGATGCTTAAAAAACAAAATACAGAAATGCCCTTCAGTTTGCTTCATAACACGGCTGGCCAGCTCGCCTCTGTTCTGTCTCTCTCTCTTGTGATTTTTTTGGTTCTGGCTTTGCTGCAGTCGCTAGGGAGAGTTGAAGGGTACCTAGGAGCCAGCAGAACATCCCTGAAGTCAAAATTGCGCGGCTGTGACATCACGGGCAGTTGCCGTGGCAACCCTCGGCTCCCAAACGCTGTCATTGGATTAAGGTCAGGAGTCAAACATGGCTCCCTCTCTCCTTTCCCCCCCCAGTTTACTGTCTCCAAGTTGATGGGTCGGCAAACCCTGGAGAGAACTGTCTCCCCAATCGCTGTTTCTTAAGATTCTGCCCCGGCTTTCAAAAATAACTTGGGTTGCATCCAACTGACGCTCTGTCTGCACTGTGCATTTAAAGCAGTATTGCACCATTTTAAGCGATCGTGGTTTTCCCTACTCCCCCAAATCTTGGAAACTGTAGTTTGACGTGGGCGCTGTTCAGAGAACCCCTAATTCCCCTCCTTAGAGCTACGATTCTCTCATATATATTAATTTTTATTAGTTTTTTAACCTATCATTTTCAACAGTAATTAAACATACTTTTACATCTTATTCCATTTTTTTTAATTCCATCAGTCCTGTCTGAAATTTTTCCAATCTAGTATGCATTTCTTATTTTCCCTATTGCATTTCAAACTCATAACCAATCTATCTTTTTCTACTTTGCAACACTTCGTCTATTTCTCCTTCCAAAATTTCTTGTAGTCCTACTAGCGTAATTTGTTGATTGCAGTTGCTCTTCAAATACAGTGGTACCTCGGGTTAAGTACTTAATTCGTTCCGGAGGTCTGTTCTTAACCTGAAACTGTTCTTAACCTGAAGCACCACTTTAGCTAATGGGGCCTCCTGCTGCCGCTGCGCTGCCGGAGCACGATTTCTGTTCTCATCCTGAAGCAAAGTTCTCAACCTGAAGCACTATTTCTGGGTTAGCGGAGTCTGCAACCTGAAGCGTATGTAACCTGAATCGTATGTAACCCGAGGTACCACTGTATAGAGCTACGATTCTCAAATAACCCCTCTTCGTGGGGAACTTTGGGAAACATAGCTCAGTGAGGGAGATGGAGTGTGGGGGGGTGTTCTAACAATCTGTGGCGCCCTTAGAAAACTACAGTTCCCGGAAGCCCTTGCTGTTTAAAAGTGGTGCGATAAGAGCTTTATCCTGGAAGGGGGAGCCTAAGCGTGGAATACAGAGTTAAATTCACTTAGCAGCATAACTCAGGGGAAATGTTGTTTTGTAAGAGACTTGGCTGGGAGGTTGGTTCTGCAACAAGTTTCCCTGCAGTTGCTGCGTTGCATTTTCAATAATGATGATGATGATGATGATGATGATGATGATTTATACCCTGCCCATCTGGATGGGCTTCCCCAGCCACTCTGGGCAGCTTCCAAAAAAATATTAAAATACTGTATTTTCAAACATTAAAAGCTTCCCTAAACAGGGCTTCTTTCCAATGTCTTCTAAAAGACTGGTAGTTGTTGTTCTCTTTGACATCTGACGGGAGGGCGTTCTACAGGGCGGGTGCCACCACCGAGAAGGCCCTCTGCCTGGTTCCCTGTAACTTGGCTTCTCGCAATGAGGGAACCGCCAGAAGGCCCTCGGAGCTGAACCTCAGTGTCCGGGCAGAACGATGGAGGTGGAGACGCTCCTTCAGGTCTACTGGGCTGAGGCCGTTTAGGGCTTTCAAGGTCAGCACCAGCACTTTGAATTGTGCCCGGAAATGTACTGGGACCCAATGTAGGTCTTTCAAGATCGGTGTTATGTGGTCTCGGTGGGTGGAGGGATGCTTTAATACCATCAAAGAAATAAATTTTAAGTTTGGGGTTCACCCAAGCATGCTGATCTCTCCCGTTTCCGCCCATCTTGCCAGCCCCGAGCCATCGTGTTCGCTGCTGGAGGGACGGCTGACAATATATTGCCATCGACGTGTGAGGTTTCCGGGGCACCAGAGGACCATTCTCAAGGCGCTTTCAGCCTAAAGCAGGACTTGGGGGAAACAGGAGAGAAGGCAGTTTCCAGGCGTACATGCATATCTCCCGGTCTGCCCCACGGAGGACCTTAAGGTCCATAAATAGCAACACCCTAGAGGTCCCGGGCCATAAGGAAGTCAGATTAGCCTCAACCAGAGCCAGGGCCTTTTCAGCACTGGCCCCGACTTGGTGGAACGCTCAGTTTCATGAGACCAGGGCCCTGCAGGATCTGATTTCTTTCTGCAGGGCCTGTAAGAGTTGGGTCTTTGGCTTGGAATCAACTTGATCCCCTCCCCCTCTTTCCTTTTTCCTTTCTCCTTCTGTGATGGAACTCCTATTTGGGGACTTCCCTGGCTTTTTTCTGGCCCACGTAGGACAAGTCTGGATAGTTAGCCTTGGTGAAGACTTGACGTTTTCATCCCCAAAAAAGTTTTTGATTGAGTTTCCACTGAAATGAGGCTGCATTTTAATGTTTAATCTTGTTTTTCAAGCTGTATTTCAATTGTTTTTATATTTGGTGTTCGCCGCCCTGAGCCCGGTCTTGGCTGGGGAGGGTGGGGTATAAATAAAATTTATTATTATTATTATTATTAGTTGTTGTTGTTGTTGTTGTTTAGTTGTTTAGTCGTGTCCGACTCTTCGTGACCCCCTGGACCAGAGCACGCCAGGCACTCCTGTTTTCCACTGCCTCCCGCAGTTTGGTCAAACTCATGCTGGTAGCTTTGAGAACACTGTCCAACCACCTCGTCCTCTGTCGTCCCCTTCTCCTTGTGCCCTCCATCTTTCCCAGCACCAGGGTCTTTTCCAGGGAGTCTTCTCTTCTCCTGAGGTGGCCAAAGTCTTGGAGCCTCAGCTTCAGGATCTGTCCTTCCAGTGAGCACTCAGGGCTGATTTCCTTAAGAATGGAGAGGTTTGATCTTCTTGCAGTCCATGGGACTCTCAAGAGTCTCCTCCAGCACCAGAATTCAAAAGCATCCATTCTTCGGCGATCAGCCTTCTTTATGGTCCAGCTCTCACCTCCATGCATCACTGCAGAGAAAACCATAGCTTTAACTATACGGACCTTTGTTGGCAAGGTGATGCCTCTGCTTTTTAAGATTATTATTATTGCTTTTGGCACTCTTGGCATCTGGGTTAGGATGCAGACTTCCCCATCATTCTTGTCCCTGCCCCCCGATAGACACTCTTGTGAGAACCCCTCCCTGTATTCCAGTGTGTTTGTGGAAAGGGGTTGCAGCGTTTAATCTTGACTGACAATGCACAGCGATCTCCAAATTGCTGCATGCTCCCTCGTTCGACCTTGCAGGCTCTCCAAGAAGGTCGTTGACAGTTCGAGTTGCATGGCTTGTGGGGATCAGGGAGGAAGGGTGCGTGGATGAGCTTTGGGGGGCAGGAGCCAACTCTCCTCTCCACCCCCTGAAAGATGTACCTTATTTTTCACCCTGCAGATCTTTTTACATATCTCCAGGGTTACATCATGATCATCAGGAGTGCCCAGTGATGTGGGTGCCACGCAGAGTGCAAAGCCCTGGCACCGAAATTTGTGGGTGCCTGGCCTCTTCATGGGGAATTTTGTGGGTGCTCCCAGGTTCCCAGGGAGTTGGCACCTAAGATGACGATCAGGGTGTCCAAAGTTCGGATCTGTCTTCTTTCCAGAACTGAATGGGTAGCGCTTTAATTGCTGCAATTTGCAAACTGTAAGAGTTTGTTGTTGTTGTTGTTTAGTCGTGTCCACCTCTTCGTGACCCCCTGGACCAGAGCACGCCACGCCCTCCTGTCTTCCACTGCCTCCCGCAGTTTGGTCAAACTCATGCTGGTCGCTTTGAGAACACTGTCCCACCATCTCATCCTCTGTAGCCCCCTTCTCCTTGCGCCCTCCATCTTTCCCAACACCAGGGTCTTTTCCAGGGAGTCTTCTCTTCTCATGAGTTGGCCAAAGTACTGGAGCCTCAGCTTCAGGATCTGTCCTTCCAGTGAGCACTCAGGGCTGATTTCCTTCAGAATGGAGAGGTCTGATCTTCTTGCAGTCCATGGGACTCTCAAGAGTCTCCTCCAGCACCAGAATTCAAAAGCATCCATTCTCCAGCGATCAGCTTTCTTTATGATCCAGCTCTCACTCTCACTGTAAGTGTAGGGCGTGTCATTTTAAGGAAGTGGAACTTCCTTAAGGAGGTGGCTTAAAAACAGGGTTTTTTTTGGGTGTGAGGGGTTCAAATTTGGTATTATTTTTGTGTAACTGGACAATGTTTAGCTTGGCAAGTACAGTGGTACCTCTAGTTATGAACTTAATTTGTTCTGGAGGTCCGCTGCTGCTGTGCCGCCGGAGCCCGATTTCTGTTCTCATCCTGAAGCAAAGTTCTTAACCTGAAGCACTATTTCTGAGTTAGCGGAGTCTGTAACCTGAAGCGTATGTAACCTGAGGTACCACTGTACACACATTTTACTTACAAAGCGAAAACACCCATCCCCTGGCTTTGAACCTTCTTCCCCTGGGGGGTTCCCCAGCTGGTTTTTGCCATTGCATCCAATCAGTTTATGACACTCGCTGTTTGGCTGGTTCCTGTGTTCCTAAGACATCTTTTCCCCTTCCCTCTCTAGGTTTTACTGGGACTTCACCATGCTTCTGTTCATGGTGGGGAACCTCATCATCATCCCCGTTGGTATCACCTTCTTCAAGGACGAGACCACGGCCCCCTGGATCGTATTCAACGTAGTGTCAGACACCTTCTTCCTCATGGACCTGGTGATGAACTTCCGGACGGGGATCGTCATTGAGGACAACACGGAGATCATCTTGGACCCTGAGCGTATCAAGAAGAAGTATCTAAAGACGTGGTTCGTGGTGGACTTGGTCTCCTCCATCCCTGTGGATTATATTTTCCTCATCGTGGAGAAGGGCATCGACTCGGAGGTCTACAAGACTGCCCGGGCTCTGCGCATCGTCCGCTTCACGAAGATCCTCAGCCTTTTGCGGCTGCTTCGCCTTTCGAGACTTATCCGTTACATTCACCAGTGGGAGGAGGTAGGATTGTTTATTCATTTGCAGCCTTCCTTAACCCAGTGGTCCCCCCAGATTTTGCTGGACTACAGCTCCCTTCAGCAGCAGTGGTCAAGGATGATAGGAGTTGTGGTCCTGTAGTCTTTCAGCACGATGGAGAGCTCTGAACTTGGGGTAGTTGTTTCCCTGAAGCGCAGAGAGCTTCCAAGTAGGTGGGGAGCTCAGGCAAGTCATGCAGTACCACGGAGAGCTCTGAAGTGGCCGTTCAGTGTTATAAAGGAATTTGAGGTTGTGTTTCAATACCATGGAGAGCTCCAAGAGCTCATTCAGCGCAATGAAATTTCAGGTGGTCTTTCAGTACCACGGAGAGCACCAAGTGGTCATTCAGGACCACGGAGAGCTCCACAATTGTCTTTCCGTGCTGTTGCTCCCCATTTGTGGAATCCTTTCCCCAGGAAGGCTCGCCTGGCGCCTTCATTAACATATCATTAACATTAGGCTCCAGGTATAAATGTTTCTCTATAACCAGGCCTTTGGCCTTTGAAATGTGTTTGTGGTAGGGAGTTGTTGGTCTGGTTTTTTTTTGTTCTGGGACCCAAAATTTGGATTGAGCCCAGAACAAACCAGGGGCTGGCATTTGGGCTGAGGTTTCCCCCAAATCCAGATGGGATTAAACTGGCCCCCGGCAACCTCTGCCTGTTCTCTCTTCCATGACCTAAGCTACCTTGAAGGGTGGGAGGCTATGACGATGGGGGAGAACCTTGAGATCCTTGGAGGAAAATGGAATTGCACATGAAAAACACAGGAAACATACATTCTTAATAGATAGTGGTTAAAGACATATGGTTGAATAAATGGAGGCAGCCTGGCCTTCCACCTTTTCAGGAAGAGATGTCAGATGTGGAGGATTGACGGTCCTCAGAAGGATATTGCAGAGCTGGAGAGGGTTCAGAAATGGGCGATCCAAATTATCAGGAAATAACCCACAGGCCTCCCTCTGATGGGGAAGGGGTACAACATCTGGGATTTTTTAGTATAGGGGGAAAATCAGCAAGGGGGAATGTGATGGAGGTGTGGAAAATAAATGCATGCCATGCAGAAAGGATAGGGACGCGGGTGGTGCTGTGGGTTAAACCACAGAGCCTAGGACTTGCTGATCAGAAGGTCGGCGGTTCGAATCCCCGTGACAACGGGGTGACCTCCCGTTGCTCGGTCCCTGCTCCTGCCAACCTAGCAGTTCCAAAGCACACCAGGGCAAGTAGATAAATAGGTACCGCTCCGGCGGGAATGTAAACAGCGTTTCCATGCGCTGCTCTGGTTTGCCAGAAGCGGTTTAGTCCTGCTGGCCACATGACCCGGAAGCTGTACACCGGCTCCCTCGGCCAGTAAAGCGAGATGAGCGCCGCAACCCCAGAGTCGGCCACGACTGGACCTAATGGTCAGGGGTCCCTTTACCTTTACCTATGCAGAAAGGAAAGCGGGGAGTTTTTTCTCCTCTCGCAGTTAGGGAAGTTTTAACTGTTTGATGTTTTGTTGTGTTTTTAATACTCTGTTGGGAGGCGCCCAGAGTGGCTTGGGGAAACCTGGCCAGATGGGCGAGGTAATTGTGTGTGTGTGTGTGTGTGTGTGTGTGTATAAATAAATAAAATCATCATCATCACCACAATCCAACTTGGAGCCATCCAAGTAGTGTTGGAAACTCAGATAATATAAGCTTGGAGCCAAACGGCTTCTTAGTCCATGCTTGCAGCCACAAAAACGGAATGCCTTGTTGCCATTTTGGGGCAAGACAGCTCTAAAGCCTTTTTGATTGATTGATTGATTGATTGGCTGTGGTTGATTCTCAGTGAAATATCTGGCTAGTCCAGGTGACAACCTTGAGCCCACTTAAGAGCTTTGAGAACTTAAAGAAGAAAAGTCCCTTGATCCAGGGACAAGTCCACATAATTATTAACCTGTCCCTACCTCATTTTCTTAATGGTGACACGGATCATTCATAACTTAAGAATATTATTCACCACCGTCTTCCATTGTCTTCCGTGTACAATGGATGTTGTGTGGGAATATGTTGTTGTTGTTTAGTCATTTAGTCGTGTCCGCCTCTTCATGACCCCCTGGACCAGAGCATGCCAGGCACTCCTGTCTTCCACTGCCTCCCGCAGTTTGGTCAAACTCATGCTGGTAGCTTCGAGAACACTGTCCAGCCATCTCGTCCTCCGTCGTCCCCTTCTCCTTCTGCCCTCCATCTTCCCCAACATCAGGGTCTTTTCCAGGGAGTCTTCTCTTCTCATGAGGTGGCCAAAGTCTTGGAGCCTCAGCTTCAGGATCTGTCCTTCCGGTGAGCACTCAGGGCTGATTTCCTTCAGTATGGAGAGGTTTGATCTTCTTGCAGTCCATGGGACTCTCAAGAGTCTCCTCCAGCACCAGAATTCAAAAGCATCCATTCTTTGGCCCTCAGCCTTCCTTATGGTCCAGCTCTCACTTCCATACATCACTACTGGGAAAACCATAGCTTGAACTATACAGACCTTTGTTGGCAAGGTGATGTCTCTGCTTTTTAAGATGCTGTCTAGATTTGTCATCGCTTTTCTCCCAAGAAGCAGGCGCCTTTTAATTTTGTGGCTGCTGTCACCATCTGCAGTGATCATGGAGCCCAAGAAAGTAAAATCTCTCACTGCCTCCATTTCTGTGTGGGAATATACTTGCCATGAAAGGCTTTTGTGATTTGTGGGACGGGAAGGGAAAAAAACCCCAATCTCTCTCTGACCTGGAGGCAAATTTAGTCCTCTGTCCATGGTGGTGAAGCCACACTCCTAAGTGGTTTCTGCAAGTCTATGATTTTCTCCCTCGATTTGACACTTCGTCGCTCATTAACAGGGAGAGTTCCTCAGTTTTGCCACCTTAAATGACAACGAGCGACAAGGAGGAACAAGACATGGGCAGCTAAGTTCCTAACTGTGTCCCCTGAGCAAATTATGCAATAGGAAGCTGAGACCGGTATAAACAAGGAGAAAAATAAAGGGCTTCAGTTTGGCATATGCAGCTACTTACTTGAAAGTAAATAATGCTGAACGGAGTGTGATGTACTTGGAATCTTATAATTTTAGGGTTGGAAGGAATCTTGAGGGACACATCCGCCCCTGCAAGGCAGGAAACTCGACTAAACTTCTTAGAGAACATGTTATTAGCAGTGTGAGTGTGGATAGCAGCCCAGGATACAGTCATACCTCACGTTACAGACGCTTCAGGTTGTGTTTTTTTCGGGTTACAGACTGCTGAAAGCTGGAAGTACCAGAATGGGTTAAATCGCACTTTGCGCATGCGCAGAAGCCGCCCGGGACGTTCAGCTTCCGAAAATAGCATGCTTTTCAGTGTATAAGACTATTCTTTTTTACTCTAAAATAAACAACGGAGCCTCTTGGGCTTGCCGACCAGAAGGTCGGCGGTTCAAATCCCCATGACAGGGTGGACTCCCGTTGCTCGCTCCCTGCTCCTGCCAATCTAGCAGTTCGAAAGCACGTCAAAGTGCAAGTAGATAAATAGGTACCACTCTGGCGGGGAAGGTAAATGGCGTTTCCATGCGCTGCTCTGGTTCGCCAGAAGCGGCTTAGTCCTGCTGGCCACATGACCTCGAAAAACTGCGGACAAACGCCGGCTCCCTCGGCCAGTAAAGCGAGATGAGCACCACAACCCCAGAGTCATCTGCGACTGGACCTTTACCTTTTTAATGTTCAAAATCTGGGCTTGTCTTATACATGCATAGTAAAGTGGTACCTCAGGTTACCGACACTTCAGGTTACAGACTCCGCTAACCCAGAAATAGTACCTCGGGTTAACAACTTTGCTTCAGGATGACAACAGAAATCACACAGTGGCAGCAGTGGGAGGCCCCATTAGCTAAAGCGGTACCTCAGGTTAAGAACAGTTTCTGGTTAAGAACGGACCTCTGGAATGAATTAAGTTCTTAATCCGAGGTACCACTGTATCTCCCCCCCCCCCATTTTCTTAAATAGGAGTCCTCCAAAATAGAAGGCGTCTTGTGCATGGGGGCGTCTTATAGACGGAAGGTACGGTAGTTTGCGAACCAAGGTTTGTCTAGTTCAAGCTCTGGTTTTCCCAGTAGTGATGTATGGAAGTGAGAGCTGGACCATAAAGAAGGCTGATTGCCAAAGAATGGATGCTTTTGAATTCTGGTGCTGGAGGAGACTCTTGAGAGTCCCATGGACTGCAAGAAGATCAAACCTCTCCATTCGGAAGGAAATCAGCCCTGAGTGCTCACTGGAAGGACAGATCCTGAAGCTGAGGCTCCAAGACTTTGGCCACCACATGAGAAGAGAAGACTCCCTGGAATAGACCCTGATGTTGGGAAAGATGGAGGGCACAAGGAGAAGGGGACGACAGAGAACGAGATGGTGGGACAGTGTTCTCAAAGCGACCAGCATGAGTTTGACCAAACTGCGGCAGGCAGTGGAAGACAGGAGTGCCTGGCGTGCTCTGGTCCAGGGGGTCACGAAGAGGCGGACACGACTAAACGACTCAACAACAACAACATGGTAGTTTGCAAACTGGAACAGTCACTTCCGGGTTTCGATCGTTCGGGAGCGGATTTGTTCGGGAGCCAAGGCATTTGAGGTCCAAGATAGATGCTTTTGGTAGGGTAGGGGGCACGGCGGATGAGTTTATGGAGCTGGGGGGGTGAGTTTATGGAGCCACTGGCCTGGAGCGGGAGAAGGCAGGACCCCAAAGGTGGACGCTGCCTCGTGTCAGCGCTTTTGCCCTGTCCTTCTGTGTCTCCCGGAGAAACTGCAGCCTGCTCTCCATTCCCGCATCATAATTTCTGCCGGGAGGGGAGCATCTGTGCATCGGCTGCGAGCTTCCACATGCCGGCTCCCCCCCCCTCGACGCAGGCCATGCGCCGCAGAGAGGCCCTTGTCTCTCCCCTGACCCCAGCTGTAATTACCCACTAGATTGAATGTTGGAACAATTAATACGTCCTTGTCAAACGACGAGCCTTTTGTGATTGCGTTTCCTCCGCGCAGGGAGAGAGAGAGCTATTTCCACGCTGCCTCGAGCCTGCGATCAAAACGGCAGCGTTGGTGGTCCGCAGGGCAGGTGGGGGAGAGCCCCATCCCCCCGCTGCAAATGATTGCGGTCGCCGGTTCGAATCCTGCCTTAACTACTTCCGGGAAGCGGGAGCTATTTTATTAGGCCGCACCTGTGACGTCTGCAAAACCCTGGGTTCAATTTCTGGCACGTCTACAGTGGTACATCTGGTTACGTACTTAACTCGTTCCGGAGGTCCGTTCTTAACCTGAAACTGTTCTTAACCTGAAGCACCACTTTAGCTAATGGGGCCTCCTGCTGCTGTCGTACCACCGGAACACGATTTCTGTTCTCATCCTGAAGCAAAGTTCTTAACCCAAGGTACTATTTCTGGGTTAGCAGAGTCTGTAACCTGAAGCGTATGTAACTTGAAGCGTATGTAACCCGAGGTACCACTGTAAGAGTTGGAATAACAGAGGGCCTCCTCTCTCGATCAACCTTCCTGCTCAGTCGCTTAGCGATATTTCCAACCTGTCTTTAAACACCAACTGTTCAGCGCTTCTGCGCATGCGTGACTGCCAAAACCCGTTCCGTTACTTCCGGGTTTCAGCGGGTCTGTACATCTTCCAAATATTTGAAGACAGCAATCCAGTCACCTCTCAGCCTTTTATATGTACAGTGGTACCTCGGGTTACAGACGCTTCAGGTTACAGACTCCGCTAACCCAGAAATATTACCTCGAGTTAAGAACTTTGCTTCAGGATGAGAACAGAAATCGTGCTCCGGCGGCAGCAGGAGGCCCCATTAGCTAAAGTGGTGCTTCAGGTTAAGAACAGTTTCAGGTTAAGAACGGACCCCCGGAACGAATTAAGCACTTAACCCGAGGTACCACTGTATTTAGCTTTCTGTGTTTTTTTGTGTTGTTTTAATTTGCGTAAGCTGCTTCGAGCCCCAGTCTGGGGGGGGGGGGCAGGATATAAATATAATGATAACTTTAATAATTGTTCCTTTTGCTCTTGGGAGTGCGGCATCGAGAAGAGTCTGCAGACCCGTTTTCTGTTTTAAATTTAAAGTAAAATAAAGAAGGAAACGGAAAATCAATGGCCCGGCCAGCTTGTTCTGTTTTATAGGTGGAGGAGAGTCTTTGTAGTGGCTCTTAAGACCATTTTGGTCTGGTGAGCTTTTCAAAGAAACAGAACAAAGCTCTAACAGTAATTGCACCCCCCTGTTTTCAATCTGCTGATATATATATATATATATATATATATATATATATATATATATATCACCCAGTTTAGTGTTATTTCTCTAGAATTCGCCTTTAATCTGTCTCGATTGAGATTTTTGTCTTCCAAACTGGCTTATCACAGAAATGTGGAGTGTAGATCATAGAATCGTAGAATCTTAGAGTTGGAAGGGACCCAGCGGTCATCTAGTCCAACCCCCCGCGATACAGGAATCTCGGCTAAAGCACCCATGACAGATGGTCACCCAACCTCTGCTTAAAATCCTCCATGGAAGGAGAGTTCGCCACATCTTGTGGGAGTCTGTTCCACTGCCGAACAGTTCTTACTGTCAGAAAGTTTTTCCTGTTGTTTAGTTGGCATCTCCTTTCTTGTCACTTGAAGCCACGGGTTCAAGTCCTACCCTCCAGAGCAGGAGAAAACAAGCGTGCTCCCTCTTCCATGTGGCAGCCTTTCAGATATTTGAGGATGGCTCTCATATCTCCTCTTTTCCAGGATAAACATACCCAGCTGCTTCGACCATTCCTCATCAGGCTCGGTATCCAGACCCTTAATCATCTTGCTTGCCCTTCTCTGCACACGTTCCAGCTTGTCAACATCCTTCTTAAATTGTGGCGCCCAGAACTGGACACAGATGTGGTCTGAGCTGGGCAGAATAGAGCGGGACTATGGACTATGACTTCCCTTTCAGGGACACAGGTGGCGCTGTGGGTTAAACCACAGAGCCTAGGACTTGCCGATCACAAGGTCGGTGGTTCGAATCCCCACAACAGGGTGAGCTCCCGTTGCTCGGTCCCTGCTCCTGCTAACGTAGCAGCTCAAAAGCACACCAGTGCAAGTAGATAAATAGGTACCGCTCTGGCAGGAAGGTAAACGGCGTTTCCATGCGCTGCTCTGGTTCACCAGAAGCGGCTTAGTCATGCTGGCCACATGACCCGGAAGCTGTACGCCGGCTCCCTCGGCCAGTAAAGCGAGATGAACGCCGCAACCCCAGAGTCGGCCACGACTGGACCTAATGGTCAGGGGTCCCTTTACCTTTACTTTATGACTTCCCTTGATCTGGACACTAGATTCCTGTTTGATGCAGCCTGCAATAGCATTAGCCTTTTTTGCTGCTGCATCACACTCTTGACTCATGTTCAGCTTCTGGTCCACCAAGACCCCTAGATCCTTTTCACAGGTACCGCTAGCAAGCCAGATGCCCCCCATCCTGGTTCGTCCTGCCTAAGTGCAGAACCTTACGTTTGTCCCTGTTGAAATTCATTTTCTGAGCCTGGGCCCAGTTCTCCGGCCCGTTACAGTCCTGAAATAATATATGCGTTTCCCTTTCAGATCTTCCACATGACCTACGACCTGGCCAGCGCCGTCATGAGGATCATCAACCTCATTGGAATGATGCTTCTTCTGTGCCACTGGGATGGCTGCCTCCAGTTCCTGGTTCCCATGCTCCAAGATTTCCCCAGCGACTGCTGGGTCTCCATCAACGGGATGGTGGTGAGTCCGGTTGCCTCGACATCTCCCCCCCCTCTTGGCTCTTGCTACCGGGAGCCGGCCTCCATGATAATGATAATGATAATGATAATGATAATGATAGTGATGATAATGATAATGATAATGATAATGATTTATTTATACCCTGCCCATCTGGCCGAGTTTCCCCAGCCACTCTGGGCGGCTTCCAATCAAGTGTTAAAAACAATACAGCGTTAAATATTAAAAACTTCCCTAAACAGGGCTGCCTTCAGATGTCTTTTAAAGAGAAGATAGCTGCTTATTTCCTTGACATCTGAAGGGAGGGTGCCACCACCGAGAAGGCCCTCTGCCTGGTTCCCTGTAACCTCATTTCTTGCAGGGAGGGAACCGCCAGAAGGCCCTCGGAGCTGGACCTCAGTGTCCGGGCAGAACGATGGGGGTGGAGACGCTCCTTCAGGTCTACTGGGCCGTTTAGGGCTTGAAAGGTCAGCACCAACACTTTGAATCGTGCTCGGAAACGTCCTGGGAGCCAATGCAGATCTCTCAGGACCGGAGTTATGTGGTCTGCTCCGTTACTTCCGGGTTGCCACGGAGCGCAACTCAAACACGCTCATCCTGAAGCACATTCAACCCGAGATATGACTGTACATAAATTTGGCACTGGTTGAGTTAGTACAGTGGATGCTCAGGTTGTGAATGTGATCCGTGTGGGAGGCACATTCGCAACCCGCATCCGTGCACGCGCGAGTTGCGATTCGACGCTTCTGTGCAAAGCTCAGTTTAGCGCTTCTGCACATGTGCGACTGCTGAAACCCGGAAGTAACCTGTTCCGGTACTTCCAGGTTTCGGCAGTGCGCAACCCGAAAAACCGCATACCTGTAACCCGAGGTATGACTGTAATAGTGAAAACACAGACCTGTCAGACAAGAGGACTGGCTTGTGTTTTGCCCAGGCTTCCTGCTTCCTCCTGTGTCTCAGTCTCAGTCAGTTTTATTGCTCATAGCCAAAGGCTGCCGCGATGTACACAGAATTATTTGGCAATTAAAGGAAAATATACTGAATTGATAAAAAAGACTTAAAACATTTATATTATCAAAACATTACGTACTCTAAACAGAGCTATGAAAGTACCCCAATGTACAAATCAAGACATTAAACAATAAAATTCGTAAGCTAGAATCATCACATGGCCACTAATGTTAAAAGCAATGTCAATTAATACAGTGCGCAATTTATAAAGAGTTTGGTGACAAAGATAGAGCATAGCCTGAGGTAGATAGATAGGATCAAATAAATTCATCTCCTTTACAGTTAATGGCTACCTTGGCTATATAATTTGCTCTAATTTTCCTAGCAGCGGTTGCATAAAGTGCTACACGCCAGGTCACATACTTATCTGTGTCTGTGAGGAGATATAAAATCGTGTCAGAGGGGTTCTGGCCAGGGGATCTTGTACTAAAAATATTTTTCTTGCATCATTATATAAGGGACAGTGCAAGATATAATGCATAAGTTCCTCTACTTCAGGACATCCCCTGATGCAAACACATTCGTTTTTTGGTCTGCCTCTGTGTCTCCCATCTCTATAAGCAGAGCTTATTGTATTTAGTCGTAACTCTGTAAAAGCTTTCTGAAGTTGTGCAAAAGTCAATTCATTAAAATAAGTGTACATTCAGGACCCTGTTGGGCCAGAGCTTCTCCGAGATTTGGTGTTCAATATTAAGGACTATCAAAAAAAGCGGCAGAGAGGAATTGAGAGAGAATTAAGAGCCTCGGATGTGAGATCTCCAGGCTGATAGTAGATTAAGACTGACAGACATTTATTGGGGACTGAAACCGGGAAAGGGGGGGTGGAGTTTGGGAATCCAAAGGGTACATAATTATAATTTGTTTTGTTTTTATTTTGTTTTGTTATTTGTATGAAAATTGGGAAATTCGTGGAAGGGAATTTGAATCGACTTTAGAAAAAATGTTTTAAGAATGAGTATTGATGTATAAGTATTGATGTTTAAGTTTGGATAAGGTAATATTGTGTTTTTTAAAATGAACTAAATCAAATGAAAATAAGGTTAGCAAAAATAAATCGAGGAAATGGATGAAAGAGAAAAAGTAAAATAATAATATGTTAAATTAAATTATTAAGTTAAAGTTGAGAAATAAGTAATAAGGTTTTGCTGGGCTAATAATTTGAATTGGAATACAAGAAGGGGAAGGTGTGAGGAGGTCTGAGAAATAAGTTAAAAGAAATAAGCAATTGAAACTTTATGTGTTTTTAATTGTTTTTAAGTTTTACATTTTTGTATGTTATATTTTTTGTGGTTGTTTATTTTTGTTTTTGTTTCATTATAGAAAATGCTAATAAATATATATTTTTAAAAAATAAGTGTACATTCTCGGACTTTTGGCTATGATCAAGTGTAGCTTCCTCCTGTGACCTGCCTCTCTCTCTGTTCCAGAACGATTCCTGGAGCGAACTGTACTCTTTCGCTCTCTTCAAGTCAATGAGCCACATGCTGTGCATTGGGTACGGCCGCCAAGCGCCGGAGAGCATGACCGACATCTGGCTGACAATGCTGAGCATGATCGTGGGAGCAACGTGCTATGCCATGTTCATTGGCCATGCCACAGCCCTCATCCAGTCTCTCGATTCCTCCCGGCGCCAGTATCAAGAGAAGGTACGCCTGGTCCGTTGGGTGGCGTTTCCGCGGCTGAGACAAGGCAGCCAGCGGCTCGGATCCCATTTAATAATAATAATAATTTATTATTTATACCCTGCCCATCTGGCTGGGTCCCCCCAGCCACTCTGGGCGGCTTCCAACAAAACACTAAAATACAATAACCTATTAAACACTAAAAGCTTCCCTAAACAGGGCTGCCTTCAGATGTCTTCTAAAAGTCTGGTAGTTCTTTTTCTCTTTGACATCTGGCGGGAGGGCGTTTCACAGGGCGGGCGCCACCACCGAGAAGGCCCTCTGCCTGGTTCCCTGTAACTTGGCTTCTTGCAGGGAGGGAACTGCCAGAAGGCCCTCTGCGCTGGACCTCAGTGTCCAGGCAGAACGATGGAGGTGGAGACGCTCCTTCAGCGTCTTGTCCCAGCGTTTCCTTGTCCCAGGGAGAGCACGAGTGTGACAAACCTCATACGTTCCTGCTCTTTCGCATTTATTCCTACGGCGGTAGATTGCTCCTGAATGTGGAAGCTCCATCTAGCTGGGAAAAAGGAAAGCAGAAACAACCCTGCGGTCATTTCCATTACAACCTCTCCTTTCTCCCACTGCCCTGAGACACAGTAGATATGATTTTATTTAATCTATCAATATGTATGTCAATATATAGGGAGCAATAAGGTCTCCTATTTACCGTATTTTTCGCTCTATAAGACACACCAGATCACAAGACGCACCTAGTTTTTGGAGGAGGAAAACAAGAAAAAAGATATTCTGAATCTCAGAAGCCAGAACAGCAAGAGGGATCGCTGTGCAGTGAAAGCAGCAATCCCTCTTGCTGTTCTGGCTTCTGGGATAGCTGCGCAGCCTGCATTCGCTCCATAAGACGCACACACATTTCCCCTGACTTTTTAGGAGGGAAAAAGTGAGTCTTCTAGAGCAAAAAATACGGTAATGTTTCCTTCAGAACCAAGAGTCTTTTAAGATCTCAATCTTCTTTTCTTTTGATCAGATTTTTTTGTTGAGATTTCCCCATAATAACAGTAAAATTGCAGCTGTTGGGGGGGGGAGGAAAGAAGGAAAGAAAGGAACAATAGAAATAAAGGGAAGAAAGAGAGAGAAATGGAGAAATAAATGCAGCAATAAATGAAAAAACATTTCCACCTGGTGTTTACGTGAAAGAACACAGGATTGCAGTATTAAAAACCTCCGACCCATGCGAACATCCGTCGTCTCTGCTTTCTGTTAAAGAATATTTATTTTCAATTGGGGAATCTTTCCTTTCCTTTCCCTGTGAAAATCTTTAAAGGATAGACGACAGCTTGGTTTTAGAGCCGACGGCTGGAGGCTGTTTTGACCAGCCCTCTTCCTGTCTCCTGAAGCAAAGGGCTCTTTTTCTGACAACCTCGTTGGGTCCTCAGAGACACCCCCCCCACCAATCCCCCCCCCCCACTTCGACTGAGTGATCGCCGGATGCGACTGCCACCCGTCTTCTGACAGCCATGGCCCCGTGGGGTAGGCGATTGGTGCAAGATGCAGAAAGCAAAGAGAATTCACTCTTGCCAACGCCTTGGCATTCCTGATAGGCAAATCTGTAGGGCAAATCTCACCTTCTCGGGCTTTTTAGGTCAAGTGGTTTTTCAGGCCATGGTGAAGATCTCTGGCTTTCTATCTTTCACAGGAGGAGGCGGCTTATTAAGGAGGTGGCCGTCTCAAAGAAAGGACTGTTTTGCCTGTTTTCTTTCCATCTATATGGGCTTTCCTGGCGTCCAGTGATGCTGGTAGCTTCCATGACACTGTCCCACCATCTCGTCCTCTGTCGTCCCCTTCTCCTTGTGCCCTCCATCTTCCCCAACATCAGGGTCTTTTCCAGGGAGTCTTCTCTTCTCACGAGGTGGCCAAAGTCTTGGAGCCTCAGCTTCAGGATCTGTCCTTCCAGTGAGCACTCAGGGCTGATTTCCTTCCGAATGGAGAGGTTTGATCTTCTTGCAGTCCATGGGACTCTCAAGAGTCTCCTCCAGCACCAGAATTCAAAAGCATCCATTCTTCGGCGATCAGCCTTCTTGATGGTCCAGCTCTCACTTCCATACATCACTATTGGGGAAACCATAGCTTTAACTATACGATATATCTGCTTAGCTTAGCTTAACTTTGTGAAATCAGTCTACACATATCAATAAATGAAGGGTTTGAAATGCCTCCGCGCTCACTGCAGTTTCTCTCTCTTCTCCCCACAGTACAAGCAAGTCGAGCAGTATATGTCTTTCCACAAGCTTCCTGCCGACTTCCGACAGAAAATCCACGATTACTATGAGCATCGCTACCAAGGCAAGATGTTCGATGAGGACAGCATTCTTGAGGAACTGAATGAGCCTCTGAGAGAGGTAAGAGTTGTCTTTGGAGCCCGGGGAAAAAGAGGCCAGCTTGTGAAATGGGTTACGGTTACGGTTTAAAGGGTGGCTTTTTAAACTGGGGTGGCGCTGTGGGTTAAACCACAGAGCCTAGGACTAGCTGATCAGAAGGTCGGCGGTTCGAATCCCCGCAATGACGGGGTGAGCTCCCGTTGCTCGGTCCCTGCTGCTGCCCACCTAGCAGTTCGAAAGCACGTCAAAGTGCAAGTAGATAAATAGGTACCACTCCGGCGGGAAGGGAAACAGCGTTTCTGTGCGCTGCTCTGGTTCGCCAGAAGTGGCTTAGTCCTGCTGGCCACATGACCCAGAAGCTGTACGCCGGCTCTCTCGGCCAATAAAGCGAGATGAGCGCCGCAACCCCAGAGTCGGCCACAACTGGACCTAACGGTCAGGGGTCCCTTTACCTTTACTAATAATTATAAATAGCAGAATGTAGGCACCCTATATATAGAAAGGAGCAAACCAGGGATATTTTAGGGAGCAGGCTAGCAGGCGGGGCCCATGACTTACATCACAGGAGCCTACACAAAGCAATGTTGCTGGATGTAGGATTTATTTTATTTGTTTGTTATCTTATATCTTGGAAATGTACATCTTGTTGTTTCTTCCTTTAATTTTTTGGGGGGCCCAAAGCTATAGCTTGTTTAGCTTATAAATAGCAGAATGTAGGCAACCTATGAAAAGGGACGCGGGTGGCGCTGTGGGTTAAACCACAGAGCATAGGGCTTGCTGAACAGAAGGTCGGTGGTTCGAATCCCCACGACGGGGTGCGCTCCCGTTGCTCGGTCCCTGCTCACCGCCCCCTGTTCCTTTTCCTGCCCTTCTCTCCAGGAGATTGTCAACTTCAACTGCCGCAAACTGGTGGCCTCCATGCCTCTCTTCGCCAACGCTGACCCCAACTTCGTCACCGCCATGTTGACGAAGCTCAAGTTTGAGGTCTTCCAGCCGGGCGACTACATCATCCGGGAGGGCACCATTGGCAAGAAGATGTATTTCATCCAGCACGGTGTGGTCAGTGTCCTCACCAAGGGCAACAAGGAGATGAAACTCTCAGACGGCTCCTATTTCGGAGGTGAGGCTCAGGGTCTAAAATATAGGGCATGGGGGGTTGACATTTCCCTTCCCTAAATGTTGTTTAGTCATTTAGTCGTGTCCGCCTCTTGGTGACCCCCTGGACCAGAGTACGCCAGGCACTCCTGTCTTCCACTGCCTCCCGCAGTTTGGTCAAACTCATGCTGGTAGCTTCGAGAACACTGTCCCACCATCTCGTCCCCCGTCGTCCCCTTCTCCTTGCGCCCTCCATCTTTCCCAACATCAGGGTCTTTTCCCTGAAATCCCTTATTTTGGCTGCTGATCCCTTATTTTCGAGGCTGCCGGTCCCTTATTTTCAAATCTGTAAGTTGACAGCTATGTACGGTGTGGTGGGGTTTTATTCCCTTGGCGGGGGTCGCGACTGAAATCCGTGTTGCCTGTCTGTGTTTGTGTGCTGGAAAAAAAGCTTTTTCCCTATCTTGCCTTGCAGAAATCTGCTTGCTGACCAGAGGCCGGCGTACTGCCAGCGTCCGAGCAGACACGTACTGCCGCCTCTACTCCCTCTCGGTGGACAACTTCAACGAAGTCTTGGAGGAATATCCCATGATGAGACGAGCTTTCGAAACAGTCGCCATCGACCGCCTGGACCGCATAGGTATTTTGTGGGGTCCCCCACCCCATGGGGGAAATTCTGCCCCATTCCTCGACTTCAGAAGGGGTAGAAGAGCCTTGGCAGACTACTAATAATTATAAATAGCAGAATGTAGGCACCCTGTATATAGAAAGGAACAAACCGGTGATATTTTAGGGAGCAGGTGGGACCCATGACTTACATCCTAGGAGCCTGCACAACCATAGCTGTTAACTTTTCCCTTTTCTTGCGAGGAATCCTATTCGGAATAAGGGAATTTCCCTTTAAAAAAGGGGAACGTTGACAGCTATGTACACAACGGAAAACACTGTTGCTGGATGTAGGTTTTATTTTATTTATTTTTTATCTTATATTTTGGAAATGTACCGTATTTTTTGCTCTAGAAGACTCACTTTTTCCCTCCTAAAAAGTAAGGGGAAATGTGTGTGCGTCTTATGGAGCGAATGCAGGCTGCGCAGCTATCCCAGAAGCCAGAACAGCAAGAGGGATTGCTGCTTTCACTGCGCAGCGATCCCTCTTGCTGTTCTGGCTTCTGAGATTCAGAATATTTTTTCCCTTGTTTTCCTCCTCCAAAAACTAGGTGCGTCTTGAGGTCTGGTGCGCCTTATAGAGCGAAAAATACGGTACATCCAGAGTTTTTTCCAAAGAGGCACCTCTATTCTAGCATCTTGCCCTTGATCAGAATCAGAATTGTAGAGTCGGAAGGGACCCCGTGAGGCATCTAGTCCAGCCCCCTGCAATTCAGGAATCCTTCGCCCAACCTGAGGCTCGAACCCACAACCTTGAGATTAAGGGTCGTGCTCTGCCAACTGAGCTCTCCCAGATTCACAGAGACTGAGCTGAGGGAACATCGGAAGGGCCTTGGTGGGTCAGTCCAGTGGCCGGCCGCCCTTGTCCGGCAGCCTGACCAACTAGATCAGGGAAAAGTCTCCACGGGATTCGAACACAAGACTCTCCCTGCTTGCGGTCTCCGGCAGTACCACTGAGAGTGATGATGATCATCATCTTCTTTGGTGATCACTGGTAGCCGAGTAAGATTGTCTTCCATGAACACGGTCTTAACAGTGAGTCCGTAAGCGACTGGGGAGGCCAATTCTGGATCCACACGTCCTTCCACAGTGGGGAGATTGGTTTCCAGGCGGGAGTTGATCCCGGTGTCGATTTGCCAAGCGTGCCTTCCCCTTAGCACGTTTCTCCCTCTCGCCCTGAGTTCGAATGTCTTCAAAGCCCACGACATCTTTGGCAAAGGCTGTTCTCCAACTGGAGCGCTCGCAGGCCAGTGTTCCCCAGTTGTCAGTGTTTATACTACATTTTCCGTGCGCTGCTCTGGTTCGCCAGAAGCGGCTTAGTCCTGCTGGCCACATGACATGGAAGCTATACGCCGGCTCCCTCAGCCAGTAAAGCGAGATGAGCGCCGCAACCCCAGAGTCGGCCGCGACTGGACCTAACGGTCAAAATATTCTTTAAACTTCTTCCAGTCTTCTTCCGCCGTCTCTTCTCTCTGGTCTTGGAGTCTCCCAGTCAGTTTAGCAAGCTCCCTATAGTCCATCGTTTTCATCTGCCATTCTTTGATAGTTGGTAAATCTTGTTTCTTCCAATTCTTCACTGGTAATATTCTTGCAGCTGTGGCATACAGAAAAAAAGTAACATCCTTTTTGGGGATTTCATCCCCCACTATACCAAGTAAAAAGGCTTGTGATTTCTTAATAAATGTGTTTTTCATTTTTCATTTCATTATAAATCCTTTCCCAGAAGTCTTTTATCTTGGAGCACATCCGCCGCATGTGGTAAAAGGTTCCTATCTTTTCCTTACATTTCCAGCATTTATTATCATGAGTAAGGTAAAGGTAAAGGGACCCCTGACCATTAGGTCCAGTCGTGACCAACTCTGGGGTTGCTGCGCTCATCTCGCTTTATTGGCCAAGGGAGCTGGCATACAGCTTCCGGGTCGTGTGGCCAGCAGGACTAAGCCGCTTCTGGCGAACCAGAGCAGTGCACGGAAACGCCATTTACCTTCCTGCTGGAGTGGTACCTATTTATCTACTTGCACTTTGACGTGCTTTTGAACTGCTAGGTTGGCAGGAGCAGGGACCGAGCAACGGGCGCTCACCCCGTCATTGCGGGGATTCGAACCGCCGACCTTCTGATCGGCAAGTCCTAGGCTCTGTGGTTTAACCCACAGCGCCACCCGCGTCCCTATTATCATGAGTATGATGCTACAATGTTGACCCTCTCTCCTTTTTCCCCCTCTCCCCACCAGGCAAGAAGAACTCCATCCTGCTGCACAAAGTCCAGCACGACCTCAACTCGGGCGTCTTCAACAACCAGGAGAACGAGATCATACAGGAGATTGTCCGCTACGACCGCGAGATGGTCCAACAGGCAGAACTCCATCATCACGCGGCCATGTTTGCCCCTGCGCCTCAGCCCCAGGTGACATCGGCCATCGCCACGCTCCAGCAGGCTGTGGCCATGAGTTTCTGCCCGCAGATGGCCAGCCCGTTGGTGGGGCCCCTGGGACTGGGCTCCCCGCGCATGGTGCGCCGGCTGCAGTACCAAGGCGCCGTCCCGGGGCCCTTCGCCATCTCGCCGGCGCTGCTGCAACAACACCAGCAGCTCAACCTGCAACAACAGCAGCAGCAGCAACAGCAGCAGCAGCAACAACAACACGGCGCGCCGCAGCCGCCACAGCGCCCACCGCCGCAGCAGCAGCCTCCTGCCCCCTTCCCCGCCGTGGCGCCCAGGCCGCCCGTCCAAAGCCCCCTGGCCAGCCGGACGTTCCCCTACGGCGGCGCCAAAGGCCAGTCGGGCTCCCAGCTCTCGCTGACTCAGCAGAAGGCGCCTGCCTCGCCGCAGCGGCTAGCGGCGCACAAAAGCACGCAGGCGCTCCCCACCAGCAGCCTGAGCCAGGAGACGCGCCCGCTGTCGGCCTCGCAGCCGTCGCTACCGCACGGCGTCTCTCAGACCATGGGCCAAAGCCCGCCGCCGTCCGCCGGCGAGTCTTCTTCCTCCATCGCCACCGCGGCGGGTCAAGGCCAAGGGGCGTCCCCGGCCTCCTCTTCCCCCTCGCCGGCCCCCTCCGCCCAGAGCCCCGGAGGCACGCCCCGGGGGGCTGCGCCTCCGCCCCGTGGGGGCACGCCCCACCCGGTGCCCGTGGGCTCCCCTACGCCGCCGCCGGACTCGGGCGGCGCCCGCAAGGACTCTGCCATTAGCACGCCCGACACGGACCCAGCAAAATCCAGGCTTCCTTCCAACTTGTGACCTTTGACCTGAGCGGCCGGCGGCACCGTGGTGGCCGTGGGGTGAGGGCGGCACCACCAACGCGGCTGGCGGCAGGGTGGCACTGCAATGCCCATCGCGGCGGCGCCTTTTCTCTCTTGCGGACCGTTCCTTTTGCTGCACAAAACTGGCGGCGGGAGGGAAAGGGGGGCAGTCCAGATCTTCGGGGGGGCAGGTGTCGTGCCCCGGTGCCCGCTGCAACACCCGGTGCCCGCTGGGCAGTTTACGAAGCCTGCTTGCGGGGAAAGCGGGGCAGGAATGCCCATGGCTCGTACAGAAGCTGGGGAAAGTTTAGGGGGGAGCCCTGTTAGGGGGGTGTTGGTATTTGAGTGTGTGTTGAGAGAGAGAGAGATTAAGAGAGCCAGCTGCGCCCCCCCCATCACCCGTCGCTCCTGACCAAAGTTTGGCTCCCGGTGACCCCATATCCTCTCCATCCCACCTCGCCCTGCTGTGACTGCACCACCGAAAGCCATATCTAGACTTACCGCGCAACTTTAACCCAATAAGTGTAAGATATATACATGCATAAATACATATATATCTCAAAACAGTTAATATCAATTATAGATATCTATACGATAACAGACCACATGCGCAGAGCCTTATGCAACCTGCTCCACGGAGAACCCCGGAAGGAAGGGGATTTGGGGGGGGGCACTTAGGAAAAAGTGGTGTCGTTGGAAAGAGGGGATTTGCGGCGGCGGCCCCACACTTTGCCAGCAGTCGAACCCTCCGCCTCCTGTGAAAACCTGGTTTTCCTGTCTTTGCATGCCTGCTGAAAGGCTTTATTTTTTTCGGGGGGGGGCGTATTAAATGCCGGGTGCGACATTTGGGGAAATGGCGGGCCGGTTCTCTGGAAGTCCCCAATCCGTGGAGAAGGATTTGCGTGTTTTTGCCTGTCTGCTATTCCGCCCCCCACCCAAACTTTCAGCTCTAGTGCCTTCCTGTTGAAAGCCTGTCGTTAGCAGCTTATGGAACTCACTGCCACAAGGTTTCGGGCAAATTCAGGGAGGGCAGTTCTAGCGACAACCTTTCCCCCCTGTTTGTTTCCTCGCGTGTGCGTTGGCAGGATTTGCGGGTTTCGCGGCCCTTTGGAGCGTCGCAAAAAAAAATCATCGCTGAAGGCAGTATATCACTGGCTGCTTCCTACTGGTGTTGGGAGTCGGGATACTGGTCTTGATGGTCTGGTGATCTGTTCCAGCTGGGCTAATTTAGCTTCTTAGCGTTCCTTCCATGTGGCTTATTTTACTTTGCTTTCTTAACTGCAAAAGTTACAACAGAGCGTCCACATTCAGAGGCAGTTTACCTGACGGTGGTGATCAGTGGAAACACAATTGCATGGGGTGTTTGTGTGTGGAATGGGGGGAATTTGGAGGCCCTCTGTATGTGCCCCTTCAGAGACCCCAATTCCCGTCAGCCCCCCACCCAAATAGCCAGCATAACCAATGGTTTAAAACAAATGCGTTTCACAGAATATATACAGTGGTACTTTCGTTCTCAGACTTAATCCGTTCCGGAAGTCCGTTCCAAAACCAAGGCGCGCTTACCCATAGAAATGAATGCGAAACGGATTAATCCGTTCCAGACTCTTAAAAACAACCCCTAAAACGGCAATGTAACGTGGATTTTACTATCGAACGAGACCATGGATCCATAAAACGAAAGCAATAAGCAATGTACGGCTGTCACATAATCAAAAAATCCATGGCTGAACTGGGTTCCGCGCAGTCACAAAAAAGAGCCGCAAAAACGCAAAATAAATAGCAAAAACAGACAGACCGCAGCGTAACACTCAAATCGGAAGCGTAACACTCAAAACGGAGCATGTTCGGCTTCCGAAAAAAAGTTCACAAACTGGAACACTTCCTTCCGGGTTTGCAGTGTTTGAGTTCCAAGATGTTTGAGTACCAAGGCGTTTGAGAACCAACGTACTGCTGTACGCCTTTAGGTGCCAGGCGAAAAGGTTCCTCTTCAACCGGGCCTTGGGGCAATTGACGTCCTATGCCCTTTAAAATCTGTTGTGGAAGAAGGGGTTATTGCTTTCCTTCTTGTTGTTTTCGTCATCTGTTTTGCATTTTTCATATTGCAATTTTACGTTGTCGGCTGCCTTGAGATCTATGGCTATCGGGCAGTATGCAGATTTTAATAATAATAATAATAATAATAATAATAATAATAATAATAATAATGGTCCCCGCCAGTCTCCTCCGAGATACCGCAATGTACCAAATATTTGTCCTCCTTGGAGCATTGAAATAAATGTGACTCATAGGCATTCATCTCTCTCTCTCTCTATATATATATATATATTAATTACCGTATTTTTCGCTCTATAAGACACACCAGACCACAAGACGCACCTAGTTTTTGGAGGAGGAAGACAAGAAAAAAAATATTCTGAATCTCAGAAGCCAGAACAGCAAGAGGGATCGCTGCGCAGCCTGCTGTTCTGGCTTCTGGGATAGCTGCGCAGCCTGCATTCGCCCCATAAGACGCACACACATTTCCCCTTACTTTTTAGGAGGGGAAAAGTGAGTCTTATAGAGCAAAAAATACGGTATTCAGGGCCTCCTTTGCTGCTGGTGACTGGCTGCACTGTGGGTGGTGAAATGAATTCTCCAGCGGAAATAAGTTGGCATCTTCAAGAGAGCGAGGCTTGGAGTCTCTATTCCCATCCCCACTCTGTTCCTCTTTTGAAAAAAAAAAAAAAAGCAAAAATCAAGCTGTAAAGTCTTTTCCTTCCTTTCTCTGAATGCAATATGGTCCTTTCACATTCACCCATGAACATATGTGCTTCCTCCTTTAAAAAATGGCAATAAATCTATCCAGCGAAACGGGCCACAGATGGAAATGAGAAAATCCTTGGGAGGGACCGGTAGGGAAACGGCTGTGTTTCACTCCCTGGGAATCTCTTCGGCAGACTTCCGGGGGGATGTCACCAGTCCTTATTCTGCATAGATGGAGAGCAAGAGGATTTGTGCAAAGATTTGCTGATCAGAAGGTCGGCGGTTCGAATCCCTGCGACGGGGGGAGCTCCCGTTGCTCGGTCCCTGCTCCTGCCAACCTAGCAGTTCGAAAGCACGTCAAAGTGCAAGTAGATAAATAGGTACCGCTCCGGCGGGAAGGTAACCGGCATTTCCGTGCGCTGCTCTGGTTTGCCAGAAGCGGCTTAGTCCTGCTGGCCACATGACCCGGAAGCTGTACGCCGGCTCCCTCGGCCAGTAAAGCAAGATGAGCGCTGCAACCCCAGAGTCGTCTGTGACTGGACCCAATGGTCAGGGGAACTTTTACCCTTACCTTAATGGCTGGCAGTCCCTGCTCAGCACCTCTGGATCAGGGGCTGTTGAGCAGTAATAATAATATTAATAATAATTTATTATTTGCACCCCGCCCATCTGGCCGCGTTTCCCAAGCCACTCTGGGCGGCTCCCAACAGAACATTAAAAACACGATAAAAGAGCAAAGATTAAAATCTTCCCTAAACAGAGCTCCCTTCAGATGTCTTCTAAAAGTCAGATACTTGTTTATTTCCTTGATATCTGAAGGGAGGGTGCCACCACTGAGAAGGCCCTCCGCCTGGTTCCCTGTAACCTCACATCTCGCAGGGAAGGAACTGCCAGAAGGCCCTCAGTGCTGGACCTCAGTGTCCAGGCAGAACGATGGGGGTGGAGACGCTCCTTCAGGGATACTGGGCTGTTTAGGGCTTTCAAGGTCAGCACCGACACTTTGAATTGTGATCAGAAACACCCTGGGAGCCAATGTAGGTCATTCAGGACCGGTTTTATATGATTGATGGCTGGTGTCTGGATGATTGGCAGCAGACTGGCAGGGGTTTTTGCCGAGCGCCAATTTGCTTAATGGTTCCCCTTCCGACAATAAAAATAACATTAGCACCCTTCGTCAGTAGTAGCTTTGCACTTTTAAAGGGATCCCTCCCCCGTTTACTATAATAGACTGCTTGCTATTAAACAGAAATAAAAGGGTTTGCAATTTTAAAAAATCTCAAAACTCTGAAACATCTGTTAAAACAAGATTGACCCAAAGAATAATGGGAACTGTAGTTTTTTTCTATGGGAGCTGAAAGCCTAGTTTAGAGATTCCCATATTCGTCTCGCAGAGCTACAATTCACTGAGTTCCCTGGGAAGAGAAAGAACTCTCAGCATCCTTAAGAAACTACAGCTCCCAGAATCCTTTGGGGGAAGCCATGACTGTTTTAAAGTGGTGTGATACTGCTTTAAAATGTGCAGTGCAGACAGCTGTGCCCAAATTACAAGGAAGTTGGTGAACGAGGCTGGTGGGATCTGTTGCTCTTGAAATGCTGAGACTCCGGCAAGTGAAAAGGCTACCTGGATTAAGGTAAATTCAGCAGTGTAACACACAATAGAGAGATATAATTGGGTGGAGAGGGGAAACTAAATTCAATGATTTTTGTTTGTTTGTTTGTTTTGTTCTTAGAACATGCAGAAATCATGGGGAAATTTAAAGAACTGCGGGAGGGGAAGGAGGGAAGTCAATGAATGTACGACTGCAAGGGTGGATATTTAATGATGGAAATGTAAATTTGATTCTTTTAAATCAAAATCAGTTTTATATAAGCAATAGTCAGGGATAAATGGAGTCCAGCAGCAGGATGATTATATATATATATCAATCACCTGAAGGAACTTTATAGCATTGCTCTTGAGGTTGCTACAAGTAGCAAGAGTTCTCCCTGCTCCTTAATAATATTGGCCTCTGCACCTGTAGCCTCTTAAATTCAGGATTTCCACCTGGGTGCTCTGTTGGGGAAGGAACAGGTCAGTGAGAAGTTTTTTGGCAATTAAATCTAAATAGCTCCTTTTCCAGCTTGTGAAATGGGTTACGGTTTAAAGGCTGGCTTTTTAAACTTCTTCTAATGCCGGCAAATGAAACCAGCCAGCCCTTTTTCGAGAGACAGTGGACTCATGAGTAGACCCATTGCAACCGGTGGGTTGCATTGCAGCTGAATTGTAACGGAAGCAATGCATTAGTTGTGTGTGCGCGTGCCTTTGTCTTCTCGTGAGTAAGGCTAATGTCGGCTTGCAGTCCGGTGAGTAAGATTTAGCTGGATAGGATATCCCGATTTGTGGAAGGCTCAGTCAATAATAGAATCCTTGATGGGTTTTTCGGTAACATGCAGGGTCCATTTATGGAGCTGTGAAACACATTTTTATTCCCTCCCCCCCAGGACTGTGATAGAAATTTGATTTATTCTTGTTGGGATTTGAACCCCCCCCCCTCAGTTGCTTTGTTTTCGTTACATCAGGGCCAGATTTAGGTGTGATGAGGCCCTCAGCTCCTGAAAGTATTGGGGCCCTTTATACGTCCAGCTGTCCTTTGTCAACAACAAACTGCTGCTGTTTTTTGTGTTGAATATATGTTATATGGTCATTTATGGACCTCATAGGTATCTCAAGCCATTTGCGCATGTTGTGCTGCAACCAGTCCATGCAGAATGTAGGCACCCTCTATATAGAAAGGAGCAAAGCAGTGATATTTTAGGGAGCAGGCTAGCAGGACTAGTAAGTCCCATGACTTACATCCTAGGAGCCTGCACAACACAAAACACTGTTGCTGTATGTAAAGGTAAAGGTAACATTAGGTATAGTTGCGGACGACTCTGGGGTTGTGGCGCTCATCTCGCTTTATTGGCCGAGGGAGCCGGCGTTTGTCCGCAGACAGTTTTGGGGTCATGTGGCCAGCATGACTAAGCCGCTTCTGGCGAACCAAAGCAGTGCATGGAAATGCCGTTTACCTTCCCGCCAGAGCGGTACCTAGTTATCTACTTGTACTTTGACGTGCTTTCGAACTGCTAGGTTGGCAGGAGCAGGGACCGAGCAACGGGAGCTCACCCCGTCGTTGCAGGGATTCGAACCGCCGACCTTCTGATCAGCAAGCCCTAGGCTCTGTGGTTTAACCCACAGCGCCACCCGCGTCCCTATGCAGAATGTAGGCACCCTATATATAGAAAGGAGCAAACCGGTGATATTTTAGGGAGCAGGCTAGCAGGCGGGGCCCATGACTTACACCCTAGGAGCCTACACAACACAAAACACTGTTGCTGGATGTAGGTTTTATTTTCTTTGTTTTGTATCTTATATTTTGGAAATGTACATCCTGGTTGTTGTTTTTTTTTTTTTTGTCCTTTAAAATTTTGGGGGGCCCCCAAGAGAGCGGGGTCCTAAGCTGTGGCTTGTTTAGCTTATATGTAAATCCGGCACCGCATTACATTATAGACATTCTTATGATGCCTGGGGTCGGTTTTTCACGAAGGGTGGGCTTCACAAGAGCTAAATCAATCAACCAACCAATCAGAGGGTTGCAAAAAGATTCGGTGCATGTATGCATTGGGAATCTGGGCATGAATTGAGGATTGTTCGAGCACTGCATCAGATTTTGCATGGGGCTAGGAGGTCCAACGGCACCTTCTCCCATCCCTCCTTCCTGCCTGAAGTACGTGGGGAGGATAACAGATCTCCAAAACAGACTCACAAGGCTGCCTGCTACCTTCCAGGGCTAGCCGGGCCCCCTTCCTTGCTCTCGTGTCGTAACAAACCTCAGGTTTTGCGCCTCTCCCTCTGCCAGCCTCGTGTGAGAGGTGTTGTGGTGTGCATGTCTGTACGTCAACCTGTCGTTCCGTCCCTTATCTTCAGAATTGTGTGTTTGCGTGTGCGCATGTTTGAATTCCTGCTGGAGCCACAGCCGCGAGGAGGCAGCGTCGCTTAGCGCTTAGAGCAGGCATGTCCAGAGTCCGTTTCGGGGGCCTGATCCGGCCCGGCGGTCGATTTAATCCGGGGGCGCCGTGGCTGCATGTGTCCTGGGGCGAAATCCTAAAATCCCCCCCAAAAAAAACCCATAAAGAAAGCTCAACTTCAATCCTAATAAAAGGTAAATAACTTTGGCCGGCCCTCACGCATGTTCACTTCATCAAATGTGGCCCTCTCTGGAAAACGTTTTGGCACCCCTGGCTTAGAACATCTGCATTTCATGAAGAATATCCCAGGTTTGATCCCCAGCTGTGCTTTTTAAACATCTTGAGGGAACTAGGTTGAGGAAGTTTCATCCCATCATCCTCATTTGACCTCCATCTAACAAGATGGCAGTTCAGCCCTATAGATTCTGGTACCCTCGGGTTATTCTGGGTTATTCTCTTCAGTCAACCTCAGTCTGGCCTGAGAATTTCTCTGGGGGCTGCCGCCTCCCTCTTGACAACTAGAAACTTGATTTCAGCGAGAAACGATTCCCAGCGTCGTGAATCCTGGGTACCAGAGATCACCCGGTGCCCGGATCTGTGGCGATTGCGTTGAGCCATCAAACGTTCGTTGGGCTGCGTCCGCGATCAAGTTATAATTTTGCAAGTGGGAGAGAGTATGTTTCTAGGGATGTGTGGCTTAGAAGCCTTTGTGCCCAAAATTTGGAACAATTCCCTTTTGCGTTTGAAGGTTTGCATCTACACACAGCTATTTAAAAAATGCTCTGGGGAAAAAAAACCCTGTTTTAAAGTTCGAACCGCCGACCTTCTGATCGGCAAGTCCTAGGCTCTGTGGTTTAACACACAGTGCCACCTGCGTCCCTTCGCTTGTCAACGTAGTCCATGCCAAATTGCAAGGGGGGGGGAATTAGGAACAACCCCCCTCCCCACAAAAAATAAAGTCCAAAACAAGGGTTCAGTGCAGTTGCATTTGTGGCTGGCATGCTGGAGAAGGAATAATAAAATCATAGGGTGAGAAGCAAGCTTTGAATCCCTTCCCCTCTCTCTCTGGGGCTATTTATAGGGACCTCATTTAGGGAGGGGAAAGGACACCCCCCCTCGGCGCCCTATATTTTAGACCCCATATTTTCATTTCCCATACCCTCTGATGCGTTTTACAGGTGAAAAACGTAAAGCTAATTTGTAACCTCTGCAAAACAGGGCTGGGAGGGGAAAGGAGACAGCGCCTCTGGGAATGTACAGAGTGCTTTCCTTTCCTACAGAGATTGACCCCCCCCACCGCCTGGATTTGTGGGTGGGAGGTTACAGGTCAGATATCTCATGGGCACAGCCAGGGTTTATTTTAGGGGCAAGGGGAAGAACTGAGCTATTTGCGACGCAATTGGTCAGTTAAGTATTTTTATTTATTAATATGATTTTTTGGCGGGGGGAACAGCCCCCGGCTACGCCCATGGGTAATCTGTGTTTCCCGGGAATCTGCTGGCTTGACTGGGGGGGTGAGGGGGAGTGTGGCCCAGTGCTCAGAGCAGAAAGTCCCTGGTTTTGTTCCCTGACACTTCCAGATTAAAATGATCAGGTGGGGAGACCTTCAGAGCTGCTGCAAGCCGGAGCAGGCTATCCTGGCTCCAAGGGGTATATTATTAAGCCTTCAGCAGTCTCTGCGCCACAGGTTCGGGTTTTGTGCGAGCCGTGAGACATAATTGCCAATGAAGGAAATAAAAGTTAACGTGCACAGCAATTTCCGGCCAGAATGACACCATGCCCCATGTAAACATACATAGGAATGCTTTTTCCAGAAGGCTGCAATTGCCGATGCATTGAGTCTTGGGTGGGAATGATGTGTTAATGTGGATCTACCTCCGGAAACTGCCCTGAGTGAAAAGCAGGATAAAGGTAAAGGGACCCCTGACCATTAGGTCCAGTCGTGGCCGACTCTGGGGTTGCGGCGCTCATCTCGCTTTACTGGCCGAGGGAGCCAGCGTACAGCTTCCGGGTCAAGTGGCCAGCAGGACTAAGCCGCTTCTGGCGAACCAGAGCAGCGCACGGAAATGCCGTTTACCTTCCCGCCGGAGTGGTACCTATTGATCTACTTGCACTTTGACGTGCTTTCAAACTGCTAGGTTGGCAGGAGCAGGGACCGAGCGACGGGAGCTCACCCCATCATTGCGGGGATTCAAACCGCCGACCTTCTGATTGGCAAACCCTAGGCTCTGTGGTTTAACCCACAGCGCCACCCGTATCCCGAAAAGCAGGATAGGATAGAGAAAATATGGGATGGCGAAGAAGGTTAAGTCTAAGGCGGCGGACAGGGTCAAGCTCTGCCTCTCCCTTGCAGCTTCTCTGCTTAAAACTGTCGCTTTGAAATTAGAGCCGTATTGTAAATGTTGGCAGATAATACGCGCTTTCAGCTTGCCATCGTTGATTTTCAGAGACCTGGAAGGGGGAGAGCTGGGGGGGGAATCTAAAAGTCACCCTCAATATCGTCTCCAAAAGGCAGCGTGGCTTTGGAAAATACGGGGAACCTGGGGCCCTTGGTTTTAGTAAGATTTTGTGAATCTATAGAATCAGCAAGACTTACAGCAGTGGTAAGAGGCCAAAAACCGAAAACTGGTTTTAGGAGACTTTATCTACACTGTTGTAGACTGCACCTTACTTACGCAGGAAACCTGGACGGGTCTCTATCCTCAAGGAGCTTGCAATCGGAGGACAGCGTGCAAACGTTGTCCCGCAAGTCAGTTACAGCTGAGAATGAGCTTTCCCCCCCTTTTTCTAAAGGGGTGTGGATATAAGTTTCTTAAAATGCAATCTGAGCGTGTGTGTGTGTGTGTTTTTGCAAGGCCCTAAGTCCCCTCGCAAAGGTGGAAGGCCGCTTGAAACATCTGCGGCTATTCCTTGCGAGTAATCCAGGTTTAGGATTGGATTTCTCCAAGGACTAGCCTTGGAACCTCACGGGGGGAGATCGCTTTCCGCTCTCCCCTCCCCGCGAACCTCAGTTTCCGACCCTTGAAATCTTCGCTTTCCCACAAATACCTTTCCCGTCCCGTCCACGGTCTCGGCGTCCGGCTTTTTCGACCCGTGGAGAAGTCAGCCACCTTGACCATCTCCTCCATGGGTCCGCTTCTGAATCGCGAGGCGGTCTGGCTCACCTACCGTTCCGCGGCGAGCAAACCGGCCGCTCATCTTCCACTTTACGGCGAGCCGGTGTCCTTTTTCGCAAGGGGAGAGTCTGCGCCTCTCCGCAACAGCGTCTCTCACCAAAAACCACGCGCCTTTTGATGTTGAATGTACAACTGGTTTCAAACTGACCATGGCTTTGCTGACGAAATGTCCGATTGACGGAGGCAAGTGGGGTTTCTCTCGTTATTTTGCTAACTCAGAAGTGGCTGCTTTCTGTCCCGTGGACAAAACAAAAAAGTCTTACCTGTTCATCCGAACCCATCCTGTGTAATAAAAAAATGGCAGAACCAAAGTGCTCCTTTGCCGTCCACCGGCGTTGTTCTTCTGTCCTCCACCTCTTCCAAATTCACTTTTATTGAATTTATTGAAGTGTATATGATGGTGGGGAGACGGGAGCGGGGTCTTCCTCTGGTGGAGAGGGGTCCGTGTGTCGAATTTCGGGACTGGGCCAATCCAGATTTGAAGGAGAATTGGCTGCCTATATGATTCGGATTTGCACCACTTTGCTTCAACAGTTTTATTCGATCACCGTATTTTTCGCTCTATAAGACGCACCAGACCACAAGACGCACCTAGTTTTTGGAGGAAGAAAACAAGAAAAAAAATAATTCTGAATCTCAGAAGCCAGAACAGCAAGAGGGATCGCTGTGTGGCGAAAGGAGCAATCCCTCTTGCTGTTCTGGCTTCTGGGATAGCTGCGCAGCCTGCATTCGCCCCGTAAGACGCACACACATTTTACTTTTTAGGAGGGGAAAAGTGAGTCTTATAGAGCAAAAAATACAGTATTTCTGGAATTTCAAGGCCGCCTGTTCCCCCGAGGTGGGGGCTCTTTGACGCTGCATTTTGTCCTCACAACGAACCTGTGAAGGTGGGTCAGGGCTGAGAGAGATGGTGACAGCACCCCCCCAACAACCCCCCCCCCAAATCCCTTTCAGTGACCGAGTGGGGATTTGAACCCCGATCTCCCAGACGCTGGTCTAGCACACTAGCCATTGTACCACACGGGCTCTCATTTCATGGGGAAATCTGGGTGGTATATAAAAGACCCCTGCCCGGCCCCCCTATGACCTCTGAGAAGCTTACCCGGCTTCTGAGAAAAAGGGTATTGTTGTAAACAAAAATCTGCCCTTTTCCCTTATGGGGTACCCAAGAGTCCTTACGTAGGTTCCCTATTGGTAGGAGAAAATAACAGAGGCCAACCAGAGAATATTGAGAAGCAAAGCAGCTAGTAAGCCTGATCTTTATTGATCTGTTGCAACGGGGTCCTCACTCACCACACAAAGGAGGGAGGAGGAATCCAGAACAAAAGTGTGCCTGCCCTTATACAGACATTTTAAATTCCCTCCCTGCAGTCCAAGACCACCCCCAGATTCATCATACCTACATCACAGAAAGGGCGGTCTACAACAGAAATCTGAGTGCGTTGTTTACCTCCTGTCTGGCAGATTACCTGTTTAATGCTTACTTGATTGGATTTCCTGGGGAGCCTGGCAGGTCTTTTGTAATGATAAATACTTAGTTCCTGGGCCAGGTCACAGGCTCACACCCTATTCATATCCTAAATGTGCCCTTAAGACAGGATTTGTGAAGGAAAAGACAATGGGAAGGCTTTTCCATTTTCCTTTGACCTTGCATGGAAAACGTTTGGTCAGTTTGGGAATCAAAAAATGGTTCCAGGTCGGTCTTCCTGTGCTGATCTATGAACGTGTTTGGTTGGTACACTTACGAACATTTAACATATATCTAAGACCTCAAAATTCCTATCACGATATTCACTCTACGCCTTTTCCACCATAAGGCCTCGAAATTGGATGGTGATCTTTTAAACAACAGGGTTCTCAGGAATTCTGCATCTGGTAAATACTTCCTGCTAGCATAAAGGGAGCCTGCAGGATCAGACCAGCGGCCCGTCTCACAGTCGCCAACCAGATGCCTGTGAACCACAAGATTTGAACACGAGACCGCTCCGCTCCTGCGGTTCTCAGCAGCTGGTATTCGGAAGTATTGCAAGAGCACAGCCATTCTGGCTAGTAGGCACCAATAGCCCTCACCTCCTTGAATTTGCCCTGTCCTCTTTTAAAGCCGTCCCATCAGTCGCCGCCTCCTGTGGCGGGTAGTTCCACAGTTTAAACTTCGCGCTGTGTGAAAAATTCCTTTTGTCTGTTCCGAATCGCCCAACCTTTGGCTCACTTGGGGGCCACGAATTCGAGAGAGGGAGGAAAAACTTTTGCTGCTCTCGGTCGGAAAGGTAAGCCGCCTGGAATCTTAAGTCAAATTTACTTGAGTGTTCTGATTATTTCTTCTAGGGGGAAGAGAAGGATGGTGATGATTTTTATTTTTTTAAGGCAGCGGGAAAGTTACGGGATGGGAAAGGGAGGAAGACAGCAGCTCCTCAGTGTAGATCATTATCACAGGAACTGATTCTTCACAGATTTCCAGGCTAATTAATCACAGCATCTTTGGGTAGCAACCCCCCCCTGCCAAACTCCCCTTCTTTCCCTCCTCGGTTTGCAAGCTGCTCTGTCTGGAGAGCATCACTCTCTGAACTGGAGGAATTCATTAACTTTCCCATCACTTTGTTGTAAACAAAAACTGCTCCCTTTCCCTTATGGCATACACAAGAGCGCCAAACTATAGATCCGTGTAGCCCAGAAATCTCTGCTTTGCAAGGCAGTCCTTTCCCCCTAAATATCTGCATCAAGCCCGGGGTTGGAGTGGATGACCACTTAAGGGCCCAGCCCATGCCACAAGTCCACAATTCCCTGATTTCTAATGTAAGTTGCGGGGTTTTTTTGGGGGGGTTGGGAATTACCCAACATCAGTTGGCGATGTCCCCTCTCTTTGTTTTAGGGTGAGATCAAAGATCGGTCCTCCGTTTGATATAAGTGACATTTTTCGTCTAGTCCTGGGATGGGGATGTTCGGGCCCAAATGTGGCCCTTGGGAGTCCTCGATCTGGCCCCTGGTTGCTGCCCCGGAGGATCTTGACAGACACCCCACTGGTGTGTTTCTGCCTGGCTAAAACAGGTGATGGGTTTCAAACCCTTAGGGAGTTAAGGACTGCATGGAGAGGATGAGACCAAAATTGAGTCCGATGGTCAAGAAAGCCATTTCTGCACTTGTTGCAGAGTGAAGGAAAATTCTGATCCTAAACCACCGCTGCATTGTGAGGTATATTTGGGAGACGAAAAGGCTCAGGAGAGTAAGGTAAAGGTAAAGGACCCCTGGACGGTTAAATCCAGTTAAAGGCGACTATGGGGTTGAGGTTCTCATCTCGCTTTACAGGCCGAGGGAGCTGGCGTTTGTCCGCAGACAGCTTTCTGGGTCATGTGGCCAGCAGGACTAAACTGCTTCTGGCGCATGCCGGAAACCGGAGCGCATGGAAATGCCGTTTAGCTTCCCGCCGCAACGGTACCTATTTATCTACTTGCACTGGTGTGCTTTTGAATTGTGAGGTTGGCAGGAGCTGGGACGGAGCAACGGGAGCTCACTCCGGCGCAGGGATTTGAACCGCCAACCTTCCGATCGGCAAGCCCAAGAGACTCAGTGGTTTAGACCACAGCGCCGTGCGTGTAAACCCCACACAAATCCAGAATGTAGTCTCTTAAGACGGTTGGATAACGCTTTGTAGGCCTCCTTCTGGCGACTCCTGCACCCAAACTGGTGCCAAACGTCTTGCTCTGCTCTCCTTTGGACCCCCATCTTTGAGGTCGAGAAGGGGGTCTTGTTGCCTGGGCAGCCCGGGACCCCCAGCCCGGACTTGGGATGGCATTTTGGTGTCCCTTTGGTTGTCTCTCGAGACGGGTGGATGTCAACAACGAATATTTGTCCTTGAACTCCGAGGGCCCAGCTGGCTGGAGGAGAACGTGAATAGCAGGGTGTGCAGAAACGGGTCTACTTTGGTTTACGAACTGAATCCGTTCCGGAAGTCCGTTCTTAAACCAAGTCTGTTCTTCAACTGAGGCACGCTTTCCCTAATGAGGCCTCCCGCCGCCGGTGCCCATCCACCATTCAGCTTCCATTTGTAGACCAAGGTAAAGCTTGCAAACCGGAACCGAACTATTTGGTTTTGCGGAGTTTCGTAAACCGAATAGTTCATAAACAGGGCTGTTCATAAACTGAGGTACCACTGTAAGGTAAAGGTAAAGGGACCCCTGACCATTAGGTCCAGTCGTGGCCGACTCTGGGGTTGCGGCGCTCATCTCGCTTTATTGGCTGAGGGAGCCGGCGTACAGCTTCCGGGTCATGTGGCCAGCAGGACTAAGCCACTTCTGGCGAACCAGATCAGCGCATGGAAACACCGTTTACCTTCCCGCCGGAGTGGTACCTATTTATCTACTTGCACTTTGACGTGCTTTCGAACTGCTAGGTTAGCAGGAGCAGGGACCGAGCAACGGGAGCTCACCCCGTCTTTGCGGGGATTCGAACCGCCGACCTCCTAATTGGCAAGCCCTAGGCTCTGTGGTTTAACCCACAGCGCCACCCGCGTCCCCACGTACTTGATTGGATTTCCTGGGGAGCCTGGCCAGTCTTTTGTAATGCTAAATACTTAGTTCCTGGGCCAGGTCACAGGCTCACACCCTATTCATATCTTAAATATGCCCTTAAGACAGGATTTGTGAGGAAAGCGACAATGGGGAGGTTTCCCACTTTGGCCTTGCAGAGAGAACATTTGCTCAGTTTAGGAATCAAAATGGTTCCAGGTCGGTCTTCCTGCGCTGATCTATGTACGTGCTTGGTTGGTACGCTTACGAACATTACCATATATCTTAAGACCATAAAATTCCTATCACAATTCTGAGAGCTGAGCCCGGGAGCTAAGATTTGATTTTCTGTTTGGCGTCCTCCTCCCGAGGAAGCTGGAATTGAGAGCTTGCCTGGTGGTGGTGATGGGGTAGCAGAGAGAAGAAAAAAATAGGTGGGGGGAGGATATTTCCTATAAATAGATGAGGCCTGTTGTTTCTTTGGGGATCATTAGAAGTCGTGTATGGGCAGAAGCTCGCTAATTGCTGCTAACGAGCTGAGTCTCCTCCCTGCCTGGGGTCTGACACACAGGCAGGCAGCCATTAAATTAAATAAACTGGGTTTCTTTGCTTTTTTTCAGGGCCAAGGGGGTGGGGCGCAGGGCTATCAAGAAGTGCTTTCTCTGGTTAATTGAGAAACACAGACGCTATTTTAATTATCGGCTGGGTTTTGACAGATGCAGAGCTGGAAGACGGCGGGGGACGCCGAAGTCAGCGTCACCTGCACGGGCTGGCACATTTTTATTGAGGAGGAGGAACTCAGAAAAATGGCGCGCAAGGCCTTATAAAGACTTCTGAGATTGCCACCCTGTAGATCAAGACCAGGATGCAGGTGGTGCTGAGCGTTAAACCACAGAGCCTAGGACTTGCCGATCAGAAGGTCGGCGGTTCGAATCCCCGCAATGATGGGGTGAACTCCCGTTGCTCGGTCCCTGCTCCTGCCAACCTAGCAGCTCGAAAGCACGTCAAAGTGCAAGTAGATAAATAGGTACCACTCTGGAGGGAAGGTAAACGGCATTTCCGTGCACTGCTCTGGTTCGCCAGAAGCGGCTTAGTCCTGCTGGCCACATGACCCGGAAGCTGCACACCGGCTCCCTCGGCCAATAAAGCGAGATGAGCGCCGCAACCCCAGAGTCGGCCAGGACTGGACCTAACGGTCAGGGGTCCCTAAGATCAAGACCACCCCCAGAAACATCATACATACATCACAGGAGGGGTGTAACCTAAGACCACCCGTCAGATACATCACACCTACATCACAGAAAAGGCAGTCTAAAACAGAAATTTGAATGTTGTTTATCTCCTGGCAGGTTACTTGATTGGGGAGCCTGGCCAGTCTTTTGTAGTGATAAATACTTAGTTCCTGGGCCAGGCCACAGGCTCACACCCTATTCATATCTTAAATGTGCCCTTAAGACAGGATTTGCGAGGAAAGAGACAATGGGGAGGTTTCGCACTTTGACCTTGCAGAGAAAACATTGGCTCAGTTTAGGAGTCAAAATGGTTCCAGGTCGGTCTTCCTGTGCTGATCTATGTACATGCTTGGTTGGTACGCTTATGAACATTACCATAGACCTAAGACCTCAGAATTCCTATCACAATGCGCAGCAATGCGCTTCGGCGCCCACTCACCCCAGGAATGAGTCAACAGCTGCTCATGTAGGCTGTGTCTTGCTCTGAGTCATGGCTGAGTGATGTCTCTGGCAGACAGGCATTAGCAAAGTCAAGCAGCTGGCAAGGCCTCTGGGTCCTCAGCTTTGGGGGTCTCCTCTGGCCGGTTTGACGGCGCCAGCCCTCCTTTCAATGGGGCACCCCTCCCCATTTGCTTGGCTGGTCAGCTCCCAGGACCTAACCTAGATCAGGGTTCAAATCCAGCCTCACCCATCCCTTCCAGTTGGCCACGAATCTCTCTTTGCTGGCTTCTCTCGTTCCCAACCAACCTCAGCGGGTTGTTTTGGGAATTACCGTATTTTCCGCTCTATAAGATGCCCCAGACCACAAGACGCACCTAGTTTTTGGAGGAGGGAAACAAGAAAAAAATATTCTGAATCTCAGAAGCCAGAGTGCAAGAGGGATCGCTGTGCAGTGGAAGCAGCAATCCCTCTTGCTGTTCTGGCTTCTGGGATAGCTGCGCAGCCTGCATTCGCTCCATAAGACGCGCACACATTTCCCCTTACTTTTCAGGAGGGGAAAAGTGAGTCTTATAGAGCAAAAAACACGCTGCCTTGTGCTCCCGTTGAGAAAAAGAGGCGATGAAACGGAACCCTCAGACCAAACAAAGCGACTGGCAAAGGGAGTTTCGCAGTGAAAAATTGCAAAATGTCAGGGTGGGGGCTCTCAGGCCAAATGTGGCCCTCTAATTCTCCCTACCTGGCCCTCAGAATCCTCCCCCAGGCTGTTCTCCCTTCTTGAGTGATTTTTTTTACTTTTACTAGCTATCTTAATGCTTCTTGTTTCCCTGATGGGGGAAGAATTTAAAACTGTTTCCCTGCCCACCCTCTGGCATGCGGCTCCCAGAAGGTTGCGCTGAAGAGATTGTGGCCCTCTAGCTGGAAATGGTTCCTTCCTCCGCCACTGTGCTTCCTTTTATGAAGACCCAATAAAACAGTAAGTTTCAAAAAGACACACACATACACATGCGTGAAGAAAAGGGCTGCAAGGGGTTAAAATGTGAGTTAGGAACAGGCTGTGGCAGGGAAAGGGCGCCCTCGTGTGGCATTTCTCGGTAGAAACTGGTTACTTTATTTTGACAAAATCTGCACCTTGGTTGATAAATAACGCCACCTCTTATTTTCTGCGCCCCTTCAACCAGGTTAAGCAAGGGCACATCACAGCCAGACTTGATTGGCACTAGGGGGTGTGGCCTGAGGGGTTTCAGGGGCCTGGCAGAGAGGACTGGAGGGCCACTCAGTGAGCTGCAAGCCGGAGGATTCCCCATTCCAGGGCTAGAATATTTGGGCTGTTTTCAGAAAATGGAAACATGAAAATGGAAAGGGACGCGGGTGGCGCTGTGGGTTAAACCACAGAGCCTAGGACTTGTCGATCAGAAGGTTGGTGGTTCGAATCCCTGCGACGGGGTTGCTTGGTCCCTGTTCCTGCCAACCTAGCAGTTCGAAAGCACTTCAAATGCAAGTAGATAAATAGGTACCGCTCTGGCAGGAAGGTAAACGGCGTTTCCGTGCGCTGCTCTGGTTCGCCAGAAGCGGCTTAGTCCTGCTGGCCACATGACGCGGAAGCTGCACGCCGGCTCCCTCGGCCAGTAAAGCGAGATGAGCGCCGCAACCCCAGAGTTGGCCACAACTGGACCTAATGGTCAGGGGTCCCTTTACCTTTTACAGAAAATGGACCGAGAGGGCCAGAGCTGTATAAAACTCAAACCTCACCATGTTGATGGCTGCTGTTTCTTTTGCTGCCAGCCACCAGATAGGTTTTTGATGAACGGAGGCACAGGGTTTTTCTCCTGGTTATTTTTTTTAATGGACATCAACTCTCAATAGGTTGTTTGAATGAGGGTTTGTGTAGAAGAGTATTAGTTCTATTCTCAGAATAGAACCAGCAACCTTGTAGATCAGGTGCGCAGACTGGGAGTCATTTTGGACTCACAGCTGTCCCTGGAGGTGCAGGTCAATTCTGTGTCCAGGGAAGCTCCATCTGGTACGCAGGATGAGACCCTCTCTGCCCGTAGACTGTCTGGCCAGAGTGGTACATGCTCTGGTTATCTCCCACTTGGACTATTGCAATGCGCTCTACGTGGGGCTACCTTTGAAAGTAACCCGGAAACTGCAATTAATCCAGAATGCGGCAGCTAGACTGGGGACTGGGAGCGGCCTGTGGGACCACATAACACCGGTCTTGAATGATCTACATTGGCTCCCAGTACGTTTCCAAGCACTATTCAAAGTGTTGGTGCTGACTTTTAAAGCCCTAAACGGCCTCGGTCCAGTATCCCTGAAGGAGCTTCTCCACCCCCATCGTCCTGCCCAGACACTGAGGTCCAGCTCCGAGGGCCTTCTGGTGGTTCCCTCATTGCGAGAAGTGAGGTTACAGGGAACCAGGCAGAGGGCCTTCTCGGTGGTGGCGCCCGCCCTGTGAAACGCCCTCCCACCAGATGTCAAAGAGAAAAAGAACTACCAAACTGTTAGAAGACATCTGAAGGCAGCCCAGTTTAGGGAAGCTTTTAGTGTTTAATAGGTTATTGTGTTTTAGTGTTTTGTTGGAAGCCGCCCAGAGTGGCTGGGGAAACCCAGGCAGCTGGGCGGGGTATAAATAATAAATTATTATTATTATAATATTATTATTCTGCACAGCTTTGGGCACGGCTCCAGATGCAGAGAGCAAGTCAATAAAAGCAGGAACGGGCACCATTGTCTGGAAGTTTTGGGGTTTTGGGTGGTGTCAGTTTGGGAAAGAGCATGCTAAAATGAATACGGATGGATCCCAGCTTTCACGCCAACATTTGCAAATTGTCTCTTTTTTTAAGCTACCCATCCCTTTTAATAGGGCAGCCACTATTTCAAATTTTTGAATCTCCCCAAGTCCATTGGCAGGATACAGCTTGTTCATACTGGAGCAATCAAGATGCAGTCGTTTTACAGACCCAAACAAGGCAGCAAATGTGTATTGTCACAAGCTTATATTTAAAACCTACCAGTTGGAAAGCACGCCAGTGCAAGTAGATCAGGGGTAGTCAACCTCAAGCCCGGGGGCCGGATCCGGCCCAATCGCCTTCTCAATCCAGCCAGCGGACAGTCCAGGAATCAGTGTGTTTTTACATGAGTAGAATGTGCCCTTTTATTTAAAATGCATCTCTGGGTTATTTGTGGGGCATAGGAATTCAGTTTTTTTTCTTTTCCAAAATATCGTCCAGACCCCCACAAGGTCTGAGGGACAGTTGGCCAGCCCATGGCTGAAAAAGGTTGTTGACCCCTGAAGTAGATAAATGGGTACCACTGCAGCGGGGAGGTAAACGGCGTTTCCGTGCGCTCTGGTTTCTGTCACGGTGTCCTGTTGCGCCAGAAGCGGTTTAGTCCTGCTGGCCACAAGACCCAGAAAGCTGTCAGTGGACAAACGCCGGCTCCCTCGGCCTCAAAGTGAGATGAGCGCCGCAACCCCATACAGTGGTACCTTAATTGATTCTGGAGGTCCGTTCTTAACCTGAAACTGTTCTTAACCTGAAGCACCACTTTAGCTAATGGGGCCTCCCACTGCCGCGGCACGATTTCTGTTCTTGTCCTGAAGCAAAGTTCTTAACCCTAGGTACTATTTCTGGGTTAGCAGAGTCTGTAACCTGAAGTGTCTGTAACCCGAGGTACCACTGGAGTCGCCTTTGACTGGACTTAACTTCCCAGGGGTCTTTTACCTTTATATTTAAAACAAAAGTGGTAATGGGGAAACTGAAAGCATGCTATGCCTGTCTTAGGATTCCAAATCCTATGTGTGTTTTTTAAGGAAGCCAAGTTTCTAGTTTTCATTTCTGCTTAGTGCAAGGAGCAGGGAAATCTCTGTTATGCAAGACGTCTAGCCTGGAGTCTTGTATTTGCTTCCTCCCTAGCAGGGCATGAAGCTACTTGGGGCAAGGGAGCAAGTTACGCAGATCTACTTAGGAATTCTCTCCTTCAGATGCCTCCTTTTCTCACAGATGAAATTAGGCTAAGGCCCCAGGCTCCCTTCCCTCCAACCCTCAGTGACTGCACCTTAAAAAAGGGAAATCTCAGGTTTGCACTGCCCCTTACTAGGATGTTTCTGTGCACTGGAAGAAAGGGATAGGTTATTGCCAATGCACATTTGCATGTGCCTTTCTACAGAAGGGAATGCACCCCTGCACAGGATATATGCTCCCCACAACCTGCCTTCACATATGGGCTGGAGCTCTCCAAATTCTAAATTAACAGGTGGCGTTAAAGCTTTCTACAAAAGCCATGGTTTTATATACACAGAGAGCATGCAGAGTTCATCGGGGACAGAGCTGGACGCTGTCCTATCTGGGGAACGAGAGCTCGTAAACATGCAGCTTGCATCATGCACCTCGGGAGGGACGATGGGAACGGAGATAAGGTTATTGTCAAAATCTTGTGCCAGAGGGAAGGCTTGAAAGGTCAGGCGGCCGATGGGTCTTTGCTGTGCTCCCGCAGGCAGTCCCAACTCTCTCTTGCTGTGCATTTTAAACGCAAATACCACCTCTGGTTTTGTGATCAGGGTAATGGGTCCCGGAGATGTTCCTGGTGATTGTTCTGAAGCTTCCTTTTGCGGGGAGGTCCCCCCCCAAAAACCCAGGGCTAAAATCCTTTGAATGGCCCACTTGCGGTCTGCCTCTGAACGGCAGCCAAATCTCTTATTTCTCAGCGCTAGAGATGTCCACCTGTTTTGTCTGCTGCGTTTGTGAGATAGTAAACAGTTCCTCCTACGACTGGCTACCTTCCTCTCCTCTCCTCTCGCACCCCGCTCCTCTTCTGCGGGTTTTTCCTTTTGAACGATTTAAGCCTCGCGTCCGGTTCCAGGGTTCTAGTTCTCATTTTAAAAGCTCCGTCTTCCTCAAGCTCCTTTAGTGTCAGTCTCCCCTGCTGCTACCCCAAGGCGTGCTGATTTTTCATAGGTACAGTGGACGCTCGGGTTGCAAATGTGATCCGTGCGGGATGCACGTTCACAACCTGTGTCTGCGCACGCTTGGGTTGCGATTCGACGCTTTTGCTCATGCACGGCCGCCAAAACCCGGAAGTAACCTGTTCCGGTACTTCAGGGTTTCGGCGGTCCGCAACCTGAAAAAACACAACCTGAAGCGTCTGTAACCTGAGGTATGACTGTACTTTCCTCTGTCCTAGCTAGGCACCTTCTGTTCCTCTCTACACCATTGCCCCACCCTGTCTGCCCCCATCTTCATCATCCACTCAGGATAAACCCTCACCTGGTGTGCCCTTTGGCGACAAATTCCATTCTAAGGTCAGGGAGGCAAGCTCCACGCTGCTTTTACCCCTTTCATCTGCCTTGCACTCAGGCACAGTTCCTGGGATTTCACCGCCCCCGGAAAGGCTGCGAGAGAGGACCCCCCCCCCCAAATCAGAACAGGCTACAGAGCTAGACAGGCCAATGGGCTGCCTCAGCCGTAGTTTAACAAGTTTTTTTCAATGAATCCGGGGACACTTTTCAACTTCAGTGGATTTTGTATGGGGACTGATTTGTAAATCCGGGGACTGTCCCCGGGAAACGGGGGCGCCTGGTAACCTCAGCCTAGGGCAGCTTCCAATTTAAATCGGCTCCTTTCCCCCAGCACCATGAGGACTAGGCTGTTTTTATGGGAAGGGGCCAGACCCAAACGCTGACAAGTCCACTACCAGTCAGCATAGATTAATACCGTGCAAGACAGATCAGAGAGTGGTATTAAGGCAGCACCTGGGACCTTTTAAAAATATATGAGAAATGACATTTGTGAGCCAGAGAAATGTGAAACTCCACAGATGGGAGGCAGGGGGTGAAGAGACCAAAGGGGGGGGGGGCGGTGGCAGAAAAAGTAAATCTGCTTTATTTGGAGGAAAATCAGCTTGTTCTTAAAACAGGTGAGCTGTTTCCAGCAAGTGGAAGAGGATGGGTGACAGGACAGTGTGAATCTCTTCTCAGACGTTGCAGGGTTGCAGACTTAGGTTGTGGCTGGATGGGGCTGCAGACCTTGCAAATAGCCCTCTTAGCCCCCCAAGCAACAGCTTAAGAGGACAGAAAGGGAGAAACTTCCAAGCAGTGACATGCCCTCAGGTCCAACTCCAAGGTTTGACAGAACATGAGATTGGTTCACCCCCATGCACTCCCCCCCCCTTTTTAAAAAAAAGAAGCAGTCATGGCACACAATATTTGTTTCTGGTTTTTTTTTTTTTTGTAGTGTTGAAACGGGTCACTGCAGAGAAAGCTACAAGGGCCCAAAAAAGGGGGCCAAAAGAAAAAGGATGTGGTGTTTAGAGAAGCCACGGTGCTGGAAAAAGCGAGGATCGTTGTGGCAGTGGTACCCATTGCTGGTGGCCGTGTGGGGCAGAGGGTAGAGAAGCTATAGGAGACCAGGCGTGGTTTCAGCAGTTGCACGTTTCTTGCGAGGCTTCCCTATGGGTCTTAGAAAAGGCAGTGGGGGCTCAAGCTGGCTATTTTCTGACCTAACAGAAGCCGCTGAGGTGGAAAAGGAGGCGAAACCTTTTGCCTTTTTTGCATTCTCCGGCCAAACCAGCAGCTGGTCGTCTGGTGTCCTCCCCAAAGCTGAGGGTCATTTTAGGAAGGGGGAGAAGGGAGAGATGCCCTGCTCTACTGTATCGTGAAGCGTGGCTTTGATCGGCTTCCCGTGTGGTTTGCTGCCAGGGAAATAAGTCTCCAACTTGGGGGGAAGGCAGGCAGATCTCTGCTCACCCATCAAATTCTTCCCTTCCCAAAAAACGCCTCCTGTCTTGTCCCCCGCAATGCCCGAGGCTCAAATTTTGAGAACGACATTGAAGGAATAAAAATTAAAAAGGGATGTGCTAATGTATAGGTAAAAAAAAAAAAAAAAAGACTGGGTTTTTTCCCTTAAAAAAAAAAAGAAAAGAAGAGGAAGATTTTACTCTACGATTTTGTTTCTCTTAAAAGGTGTAGTGAATTGATCTTTGCGAGGGGGCGCTATGATATTCTTGGTGCTATGGCATGGGACGATTGGAAGGAACACCCTAAGCGCTCAGCTCAGCTGACATGTCACCTGAAAGAGAGAAAGACAACGTAGAATTAGGGTAAGTTCATCACTGTGTATGACTCTTCAGCATGCTACAGGCATAGCTTAATACTGTTTTAAGGGAATTTTCATTTACTGTATTTTTTGCTCCATAACAGGCACCTAGTTTTTAGAGGGGGAAAGCAAGAGGGGAAAAAATTCTGCGCAGAGCATGTAAGCGGCTCTCGCTTTTTCTCGCTTTAAAGCAAGCGAAGCGAGAGCTGCGTACATGGCTTCTCGCCCGCTTTTGCGCAGCTCTAACTTAGCTTGCCCATCCCTCGCTGTAAAAGAGGAGGAGGAGACACCAGGACAGGTGCTTTGCAGCGAGGTGGGAGCAGGGATGGGCGAGCAAAATGAGAGCTGTGCAAAGCAGGAGAGAAGGCATGTAAGCGGCTCTCGCTTCGCTTGCTCCCGTCCGCCCCTCATCCCGAATCGTTGAAAAGCCAGCAGAGAGTGATAGCTCCGCAGTGGCTCTTGCTCTGCTGGCTTCACAGCGAGCGACAGACAGGAGCCATGGCCCCGGCTGCGGAGGCATCCCTCAGCTCGCGACTGCAGCGGTAGCCGAGGGATCCCTCTGCCGACGGTGCATTTGCTCCACAAGACGCACAGACATTTCCCCTTACTTTTTAGGAGGGGAAAAGTGTGTCTTATGGAGCGAAAAAATGGTATTTCATGAAATTTGTACGCCGCTTGATTGTAAAAACAAACTCATAATTTTATTCTTTTTCTAAACTGCTTTGAGTTTCACCACAAACCTGGTGGTGGCGGCAGCGGCGGAGGAAGAACAAGCAGCCAGAAAAGGGCTGCTTTCGGGCTGCTCGTTCCTCCTTCTCCGCCGCTGACGGGCGGCCCTTTCTCACTGCTGGTCCCTCCGCCACCACCCGCCTCTCCCAAGGGCAGGCAGAGGAGCGCCTCTCCCAACTGTGGCTCCTGTGCCTGCCCTTGGGAGCAGCAGAGGCAGCGGTGGAGGGACGAGTGGCCCAAAAGGGCTCCTTTCTCGCTGCTTGTCCCTCCACCTCTTGCAAGAGCAGGCACAGGAGCCGCGATTGGGAGAGGCGGGTGGTGACGGAGGGACCAGCGGTGAGAAAGGGCTCCTTTCGGGCCGCTCATCCTGCTGCTGCCACCTCACTTGAGTATAAGCCGACGGGGGCTTTTTCAGCATAAAAAATGTGCTGAAAGCTGGCTTACACTCAAGTACCGTATTTTTCACTCTATAGGACGCACCTTTTCCCCTTCAAAAATGAAGGGGAAATGTGTGTGCATTCTATGGAGCGAATGGGGGGGGGGAGGCAGGCAGGAAAAGCCCCCAAAAGCCGCACACAAGCTCCGTGCGGCTCTTATGGGCTTTTCCTCAGGAGGGAGAAGGGACTGACGCGGCCAGTCAGTCCCTTCTCGCTCCTCGTAGAGAAGCCCACAGGAGCCGCGCGCTCCTTAAAGGGTGCGCGCAGCTCCTGTGGGCTTTTGTAGGTGGTGGTGGTGGGTTATTGCCACAGCCGCGCGCAGCCTTTCCCTGCCGGAGAGATTGCGCGGGGCTATGGCAGAAGCCAAGACAGCGAGCGGGATGCGTCCCGCTCGCTGTCTTGGCTTCTTTGCTCTTTGGGGCTGGGGGGAGACTTCCCCCCACCAGCCCCAAAGGAACCCGAAGCCTCCGGAGCGCAGCGGGAACTCCCACAGCGCTCCAGAGGCTTCGGGTTGTCTTCACTGAATCTTGGAAAGCGAGAGGGGTCGGTGCACACCGACCCCTCTCGCTCTCCAGGCTTCCAAGGTACCGTCTTTTTCGCTCCATAGGGCGCACCTAGTTTTCAGAGGGGGAAATCAAGGAAAAAAATATGACACCCCCCCCCCCAGCTCTGGAAATTCACCCATCTCCCACAAAAGCCCACAGCAGCCACGCACCCTTTAGGGAGCGCACGGCTACTGCGGACTTTTCGACCAGGAGGGAGAAGGGACTGACACGGCCAGTCAGTCCCTTCTCCCTCCTTGGGGAAAAGCCTCAAAGAGGGCGGGGAGCAGCGCAAAGGCGGCGAGCTGCCTTCCCACTGCCCCCTGAGCGCACAGGTTCCCGCTGCACTCCAAAGGCTTGAGGCTTCCAGGACAGGCGTTGTAGCCCCCGGAGGGCAGCGGGGTGCCTTCACCCTGCTGCCCTGCGGAGGCTTTGTGCAGCCATCCCCAAGCTAGAACAGCGAGATGGAGCGCTCCGGCTCCCTGTTCTGGCTTTGGGCTTAGCCAAGCAGCCTGCATTCGCTCTATAGGACGCACACACATTTCCCCTTAATTTTTGGAGGGGGAAAAGTACGTCCTATAGAGCGAAAAATACGGTAGCTGCCTGAAGGCGACTGAACGCACCTTGTTTTAGAGGGGGAGAACAAGGGGGGGAAATTCTCCCCCTCTCTGCGCAGTGCCTCTTGCCGCTTCACTGAAGGGGCGCTGGGCAGAGAGGGGGAGAATTTTTGCTTCTTCTTCTCCCCCTCTAAACAAGGTGCATCCTGTGGTTGGGTGTGTCCTATAGAGCGAAAAATACAGTATATACAGTACCGTATTTTTCGGCCCATAGGACGCATCAAGTTTTTTTGGGGGGGAATCAAGAAAAAAAAATTATTTCCCCCCCAGGCGCTTGTGGGGCAGGCAGCGGGGAGAAGCACTCTTCTCCCCGTCTCCCACCTTCAGATCAGGTCCGGGGACAGCAGGAAGACGCGCTGCGTCTCCCTGCTGTCCCCGGAGTGGTGGGGCAGGCAGCAGGGAGAAGCACTCTTCTCCCCGCTGTCAGCCTCCAAACCACTTCGGGAGACAGCGGGATGGCGGCGTTCCGCCTCCCTCTGTCCCCCGACCTTGTGGGGCTGGCGCTGGGGCTCTCCTGAAGCCTGGAGAGTGAGAGGGGTCGGTGCGCACTGACCCCTCTCACTCTCCAGGCTTCAGCGAAAGCCTGCATTCGCCCCATAGGACGCACCCACATTTCCCCTTCATTTTTGGAGGGGGGAAAGTGCGTCCTATAGGGCGAAAAATACGGTAACTAAGAATGTTATTACAGTCATACCTTGGATCTCAAACACCTTCATACTCGGATTTTTTGGAACCTGACGGGTGTTCCGATTGGCTGCCAGAGCTTCCTGCCACCAATCGGAAGCCACGCTTCAGTTTCCGAATGTTTTGGAAATCAAACGCACTTCTGGAACAGATTCTGTTTGACTTCCAAGGTATGGCTGTATAATACTTCCCCACCCTGCCAATAGAGCTCAACACACAAGTTCCCCATCTGTGAATTGGGAATGACAGACAGACAATATGTGAAGTGTTAGATCACCTTCCCTCTTGCCCTAAGCAATTATTAATCCATGTAACTGATCAACCGCCTTTCTACCTTGGCCCTTCTCAGGGTGATGTATGGGGGCAGTAATCTTGCTCTGCCCCTTACGACACCCCTGGCCTGGTGTGCCAGGCCCAAGAACACCCTACGAGGTGTGTGTGCATGTGATGTTCAAGTGGGGATTCAAACCCAGTCCCCCCCACAGCACCACCACAAAGGCTCCTGCTTAGGCAATTTGCAAGAGCCATTTCCTAAGCCAGAGCCAGAGAGAGCAAGCAAGCAGAGCTTTTATCTCTGGGAAAGGCTTTTTGGAAGTTCTTGCCGCCACCCCTGCCACCCCGATTGCACCCCTACCTTGCCGCCTGCTTAATTTGCGTTCCTCTGGCGCACATTCTTGTCTTTGTAATTTGTGGCATTGCTCTTCCTGGAGGGGAGAGGAACGGAGAAGAAACAGGACATGTGAGACCCAGAGGAAATCTCTGAACGTGGCGACGGGCCACAAAAAGGCATCAAGGCAGGAAAATCCAAGTGCCCCCTCCTACCCAACTTAATATAAGGCACCCACATTATTTCCTGCAGGAACCCTCCCCCAAGACTAGAACTTGGGGCTAGCTTGGTTGGACGATTCAGACAAGGGGAGTGCAACCGCTGCAGAAGTGCAGAGTTGGAAAGGGTCCTAAGGATCATCTTGTCCCATCCCCTGCAATGTGGGAATATGCGGCTGCCCCATATGGGGATCAAAGCTGCAACCTTGGCACCATGCTCTAAGCCGGGGGTCAGCAAACTTTTTCAGCAGGGTGCCGGTCCACTGTCCCTCAGACCTTGTGGGGGGGCCGGACTACATTTTGAAGGGGGGAAAATGAACGAATTCCTACGCCCCACAAATAACCCAGAGATGCATTTTAAATCAAAGGACACATTCTACTCATGTAAAAACACATAGATTCCTGGACTGTCCGCAGGCCAGATTTAGAAGGCGACTGGGCCAGATCCGGCCCCTAGTTTGCCGACCCATGCTCTAAGCAACTGAGGTAGGCAGAGGTTCCCGTGGAAAGTGCAGGGCTCCCAGCCTCTTAGGAAACAAATACTGTATGTAGGCTGGTGGGGTCTGACTCCTGTTTAGAGATCGCTGATTAAACCTGGCAGCAGCCCATGAAGGGATTGGCCCTTCTCTCCCCAAAATCTGCCCTAGACTGGCCATCCCAGCTATCAGCTTTCACGCCAAGCATACAGTTGACACTTCTGGCCTTGCTAGATGATCTTTGGAGAGATACAGCTCTTTGTATCTCTGTTTAGTACAGCTCCTCCCCCCCCCCCTGCTTTTTCCAACCCCCTAAGCAGTTTAGAAATAAAAATGGAGAGAGAGAGAAGAACCAACCAATAGAACTGTGTGCTTTGCCAGGAACTATGCAGCCCCTCCAAGAGGGTTAAAGAGATTCAGCCCCTTTCAATACCCTTTCCCACCAAGGAGAGAGAGAGGGGGGGGTTGGGTAGGAGGAAGGGGGCATGTGTTTGTGCCTTGATACTCACAGTGGTGCAGACCCTCCATCGTCATCTTCAGGGAGATGGAAGCAAGACGGGGGAAAGAGGAAAAACAAGATCAGAAAGCCGGTTCTGGATGATTGGCGCACACATTCCCAACTCGCCACCCCCTGCCTCCCTAAAGACACCTACAGTTTGAAATTTGCCATGCGCATTTTGCACCTGGTTATCGGCCACTTGCGACCAAGGGAAGATACCGGAGTACCAGGATGGCACCTGACATCTCTACCGTATGGGGATCTGGGCATGTTTTCGCACACTAATAAACAATCAGAATGGATTTCTGGAACCTAATGTCTTTTTTGTGCAGCCTGAGCAGCAGTAATTTATTTATTTATGCCCCACTCGTGTGGCTTGGTTTCCCCAGCTACTCTGGGTGGCTCCCAACAGAATATTAAAAACACAATAAAACATCTAACATTAAAAACTTTCCTAAACAGGACTGCCTTCAGATAGTTGCTTATTTCCTTGACATCTGACGGGAGGGCGTTCCACAGGGCGGGCGCCACTACCAAAAAGGCGCAGTCAGCATTAAGAAAAAGAGGTCAGAATAGGCCAAATATGTATGTGGACTGTTCCTGGATCAAGGGACTTTTCTTCTAAGTTCTCAAAGCTCTTGACCTAGCTCAATGTTTAACTGAGAATCAAAGACTTTAGAGGCGCCTTGCCCCAAAATGGCAACTAGGCATTTGGTTTTGCAACTGCAACCTTGGTGTAAGGAGCCCATTTGGTACATAGCTTATATATATCTGAGTTTCTAACACTGCTTGCACACCAACGTTCACCAAGCTGGTGCCCTCCTGATGTTTTGAACTACAACTCCCACCCACCCCCTGGTAGTGGGGTGTACCCCACAAAGCGACTGCCTGGCCTGTGTGCTTCTGCGCATGTGATGAAGGGTTCCATGAAACCGTCCACATGCTGTCAAGAGCGACACAGGATTCCACTGATCTTACATCCCCCACCCACATCATCTCTGCTGGAGAGGGGCTCAACACTGCAGTTCCCCTTTAACTAGCTTGTACCGTTAAAACCGTACGAAACTCTGTGGGTATCTCCCTCCGTCCCCTTAGGACAAAAACCCCTCTCTCAAGTTCACCTCCATTTTACTGCTGATATAACAAGGGCTGGCCATTCTGGGCTTTGTAAGGTTTAGAGAGAAAGGGAGACCTGGGAAAGCTTGAGTTCCCAGGCTCCCCAACTCGGCCGGTGTGGCAGACTGCAGACTCCACACCAGGGAAGCACATTCAAGCGAGCGAGCAAGCAAGCAAGCGAAGAGGCTGTTTGAAGGCTGAAGCACAACAAAAAGGGTCTCCACATTTCTGGACCGAACCACCACAAGAGCACAACGAAACAGCACTACGAGCTAGAGGAAAATGGCTGCTGGCGGCGTTGCGGGAGCACACACAGACCCTTTCAGGTGGACACCATCTGATGGGCAGAGAAGCCCCACATGCCTATCAGCCAAGACTTCTCCCTATTTTTCACAACAGGGGCAGGGACGCTGTCACCCTCCCAATATCACTAGACTCTCAAGTTAAGGGATGATCATGCGAGTTAAGAGTTGTGGAGTCCAGGAACATCTGGGAGGGACACAGCTTCTGCCACTGCTCCTGGTTTTAAATCCTGCCACCGGAAATTAGCACAGGGCGGCTAGATGTCTCTCTCTCTTCACACACACACAGCAGGTAAGACCATCACCAACACACGGGGAAGAGGGCGATGCTTGGAGCTGGCTCTTCCACTTACCACAAGCAGATAACATGCAGCCGAAGAAGAGGAAGGAAGAGTGCAAAGATAATGCCAGGAAGGACACACCACACCACAGAGATAAGGTTTTGGTAAACCTCCTTTACCCCACTGGGGGTTTGTACTGTCTAGCCCGCTCTATGATCAGACAATTGGCCCAGTGTCACCTTGTGAACTTTGTGGCTGAATGTAGCCCTAAGCAGCTTTTTGTTTTCAACAAAGCATTTAAGGAGCAAGAGATTCATTACATAAATCCATACTGTAAAGTGTGGACGGCGAGCTTGTGGCCCCCGGGTGCTGGCACTATACAGTGGTGCCTCGCAAGACGAAATTAATTCGTTCTGCAAGTTTTTTCTTCTTGCGAGTTTTTTGTCTTGCGAAGCACGGTTTCCCATAGGAATGCATTGAAAATCAATCAATGCGTTCCTATGGAGACCGTCCGGGGACGATGGTCATTCTGAAGGAAGGCTAACTGTGAAACAAGGGTGCATGAGCGAGGGTCAATGTGGAAAAGGGGCAAGAATGTTGGGCCTTTAAGGGCTTATCCTGAGGGCGGGGAGCTTTCACATTGCCAGACTATAGTGTTTTTATTGAACCCAGGGACAGATGGTATAAAGCTTGGATTTTGGGGTTGTTGTTGTTGCTGTTTTTTTATATAAAAAGGTCCTCTCTGGAAAAAGGCAGCGATCCTCTCTGGATCTTTCATTTGAAAAAATCCACCTAACCATTCAGGGTAGAGCCAGACCATAACGTTAAAGGAGGCCCTTATGCCTGCCCTAACCCAGTTCTTAAAAGTAAAGAAGCCCACTGAAGAGGAAGGCATGTGTTTCCTGTGCCCCAAAGCAGGCTCACTGACCCCTCCCCAGGCAACTTACCGTCAGGGACCTGGTTGGGCTGTCTCCTCTTCTCGTAGATGAAGATGATCGTGACGAGGACCAGCACTTCAGCCACGATCCCCAGGAACGGCCACAGAGCTGCCAGGCGGCTGCGCACCCGCAAGCTGATCACAGCGTTCCCGTCGCCCTTCTCGTTGGTGCCGTTGCACATGTAGTCGCCCGGGTCCTTCTCGAGCTGCAGGGAGAGGATCCGCAGCTCTGTCTTGTTGCCATCAGACTTGATGAAGAAGCGGTCCTCAGAGCCGTTGACGATAGGCTGGGGGAGGAAAGGAAAAGGGTTCGGTGTCGTCTGCTAGGGCAGTGCTTTGAATCGAGGGGCCGGCAATGCAAGTTTCTTCAAAATCCACAACCCAGGGTGAAGTCAGCGTTGCGCTGGGTCTCATGGTGGCCATAAGAAACAATAACCCAAAAGTTATGGAAGTGGAAGAGTTACATATGTCGGCTAACAGGCCCCTTACACCATAGTAAACAGTCCTGCCTGGGTCTGCCTCTAACAGACGTTTGCTGCAGCTGAAATGTCTAGCAATACCCAAGTCCAGAAGGGCAGATTTGTTGCCAGACTTCAACATTTTACCTTTGAAGATCAAGAGAGGGCAGGTTTGCCAAAGTTCCCCTTCAAGGATTAAGTTCTACCTTCGCAACCACTTAAGCATGCGAAATGTGCATTGTTTGACTGCAGATTTTATCAAGGAGCTGGTTAGAGAATAAAATACCTGATCCCCTTAAGCAGCGGTTTCCCAAATCTTTAAGCATCTTTGAATACCTTCCTTGAGGGGTCTTAAATAAAGCTATTGTGGGTCAAGGCAGCATTATAATCGAAGGTTGTAGTGTCTCTTAGACCTGCTGTCATGGTTAGTTCCTTGTTTATCACCTCATTTATTTTTTTAAAAAACAAGATACCTGAAGAAGTGTGCATGCACACGAAAGCTCATACCAAGAACTAACTTAGTTGGTCTTTAAGGTGCTACTGGAAGGATTTTTTTTATTTTAATTATGCTTATTTAATTACATTTATAGTCAGTTCTGCCCAAGTCCATATTTATTTTTGCAAGTGCTTCTTCCACATTTATTTTCATGGCTTGGTCAATTTGCCTAGCTATGGGGAAACCTAAGGATGGAAAGTTATCAACCTTTAAGGGCCAGTCTGTGTGGTGGCTGCCTACTAGTCCCTGCTGTTTGGTCATTGCTTCTATTGGTCAATTTTATACCAGGTGGCTCAAATTGCCTAATGGACAATCATAATTTAGGGCTGGAGTTCTGCGGGTCTGTTTAAAAAGAGCAGGGTGGCGTCTGCAAAAAGCGCCACCTTGTATTCCCGTTCGGCCACTGCAACACCCTTAATTTTAGTGGGTTGGTTAATGAAGCATGCTAGTGACTAGGTCAAAAGGCATGGCTGATATGGTGGCAGCTCCTGCCTCACTCCTGGCTTCAGCTGTATTAGTTCTGAGTACAGGCCACAATTTATTGCTTGGGTACACTTGAGGAAATGGGGTGGGGAAGATGGTTTATGCGTGGTGGGGGTCACAGAAAGCCCCACTGCACACGATCAAAGGCTTCCTCGGCATCAAAAGAAACCTGTGCAGACAGAGGCTGCCTTGAATTTGCCGCCATGTTAATTAGAAAGCGGGGGTGGTCTGCTCCCTGTCGCTGCACAGAACTATTTTGCAAAGGGAGGAAAACAGAAGCAGTGGAGTGTGGGGAAATGTTTGCTTTGGACAAGAGACTCACCTGGGACACATCTCCAACCACCCTGAACCAACTCCACTGGGCAACAGGAGGGTATGAGGAGCTCTTGCAGATCAGCATGCCTGTGTCCCCCTCGTTCCCATGCTCTGTCTTCTTGTAGGCATACACGTGTGGCTTCACTGCAAATGAAGAAAGGGGCGCAAGCAAGATGAGGGACAGCTGGCAATGAGGTACCCGAGGGGAACAGGTGAGCAGCAAGGGCCAAGGATAGCTAGCTGCTTATGAAAGCGAGTTAAAAATTGGCATTGGCGATGAGGGAGGGGATTTTCAGCAAACTGGCCCTTCTCTCTCCCTGCCCCATGACAAGCTATTGAGGTCACGAGTGACGTGCATTGGTGAAAACGCAGGCAGATGGGCTAGTAAAACCGATGCAAGCTAACTTTCACAGGTGCATTTGTAAGACTGCAGGGGCATCTGAAGCTGCCTCATCATACAGTCTGACTGCTGGTTCCTCCGATTCAGTGCTGCTTACATGGGCTGGCCAGTGGCTTTGCCATGGATTCAGATGGGGGGTGGTTGGGCTCCCCAGGCCACACATAGTATAATAATAATAATTTATTATTTATAACCTGCCCATCTGGCTGGCTTTCCCCAGCCACTCTAGGCGGCTTGCAACAAAAGATTAAAAATACATTGAAACACCAGTCATTAAATGCCATGGACTGAACCTGGGATCTTCTGTGTGCAAAGTAGGCAATCTACCATTTCCCCCACTTTCCTCCTTCCACCCACTCTTTCTTTCCATGTCTGCTTCCAGATAGCCCAGTCGACAGAGAATGACGCTCTTAATCTCAGGGTTGTGGGTTCGAGCCCGTCGGGTGAAAGATTCCTGCATTGCAGGGGGCTGGACCAGATGACCCTTGTCGTCCCTTCCAACTCTACAATTCACCAAGCGAAGATCTTTAAGTAGTGATGTACGGAAGTGAGAGCTGGACCATCAAGAAGGCTGATGGCCGAAGAATGGATGCTTTTGAATTCTAGTGCTGGAGGAGACTCTTGAGAGTCCCATGGACTGCAAGAAGATCAAACCTCTCCACTCAGCCCTGAGTGCTCACTGGAAGGACAGATCCTGAAGCTGAGGCTCCAAGACTTTGGCCATGAGAAGACAAGACTCCCTGGAAAAGACCCTGATGTTGGGAAAGATGGAGGGCACAAGGAGAAGGGGACGACGGAGGACGAGATGGTGGGACAGTGTTCTCGAAGAGACCAGCATGAGTTTGACCAAACTGTGGGAGGCAGTGGAAGACAGGAGGGCCTGGCGTGCTCTGGTCCAGGGGGTCACCAAGAGGCGGACACAACATAATGACTAAACGACAACAACAACAACAACAACAACAACATGATCTTTAAGACTGCAGTCCTGAGGGCAAGAACCGCCTTTACTACCACTGACCTTTGCAAGTTGCTCTGGGAGCGAGCGGGGTAGAACAGCTTCAGGCAAAAAGGGATTGCGTCCAACAAACTCATGTTCAGAGCAGACCCACTGAAATGAAAGGGCCTGAGGAAGCTGCCTTATAGTGAATCACCCCACCGGTCTACCTAGTTCAGTAATGTCTACACTGATCGGCAGTGGTCCTCCAGGGTTCCAGGCAGAGATTCTCTCCCAGCCCTACTTGCAAATGCCCTTGGGGACTGAACATGGTACCTCTGGCATGCAAACCACTGAGCTAGTGTCCTTTCCTTAAGAGTAAAGGTAAAGGGATCCCTGACCATTAGCTCCAGTCGTGGCCGACTCTGGGGCTGCGGCGCTCATCTCGCTTTACTGGCCGAAGGAGCCGGCATACAGCTTCCGGGTCATGTGGCCAGTAGGACTAAGCCGCTTCTGGCGAACCAGAGCAGTGCAGGGAAATGCCGTTTACCTTCCTGCCGCAATGGTACCTATTTATCTACTTGCACTTGACATGCTTTCGAACTGCTAGGTTGGCAGGAGCTGGGACCGAGCAACAGGAGCTCACCCCATGGCGGGGATTCGAACCGCTGACCTTCTGATCGCCAAGTCCTAGGCTCTGTGGTTTAACCCACAGCGCCACCCGCGTCCCTTCCCTAAGAGTAGCCGTGCCCATTAATCCCAGTGGGTCTACTCTGAGCAGAGGGAATGTTGGACACAACCGTCGGGCATCTCTATCAGTGCCCAAAGAACAAGGGCAAGCAGGTGTGCTTCTTGACATGGACAGAAAGCTGAGAGGACCAGGAGCAGGTCAACCACCAGCAAAAGTGCCCACGTAAAAGAAAAATCCTTTGGCCCACGTTTAGCAATGATACAACAGCAGCTGGACAAGGCAGAAGCAGGACGAGTGTTCGGGTTCCCCCGCAGAGCTCACCTTTCACGTACACAGTTGCTTTGGAAAGGGGAACAGTTTCGAAGATGCAGTGGTACTCCCCTGAGGTGTCGTGGTCCACTTTTGGGATTCTGGAACGAATGAAACAAAGCACGTCAGCGGCAAGACGAGCAGAGCACACCCCAGTTATCGCTGCATGAGAACACAACCACCCTTATTTTTTCTGGGCCAAGATTGGGGTGGGATGTGGGGCTCGTCTGTGACCCTCAAGCCATCTTCTGCTGTTTATGGGGTTTGCTACCACAAGATGTGGTCATGGCAGTTAGCGGAGATGTCTAAAAAGAATAAATAAAATGCCTACTAGCTGCTACTGGCTATAGCAGCTGAAAGGAACCTCCAGGTTTATTTGATTTATTAATTAGATTTATATACTGCCCTCCATCAAAAGATCTCAGGGCAATTCACAACATAAAAGCACATATAGTTAAAACAGAAACAGCAAAACAGTACCCCCACCACCACATGCAAAAGACTGCATAATATCAATCAGCTAAAGGCCTGTTTGAAGAGGAATGTTTTTGCCGGCGCCTAAAGATATATAAGGTAGTGCCAGGCAGAGGTTATGGGGCAGTTTACCTCGGAATGCCAAGCTGCCAGAAGCAGCAGAAGGCTACTGACTTTTTATGCACCAATGGGGGGCACCCAGAAGCCCACGGTGAGAGAACAGGATGGTGAATTAGGACAGGGGCTGTTTTGCCCGATCCAGCAGGGCTCCTTTTGGGGTGGTTAAAAGGATCTTGCATCTTCAGAGGCAGTCTACCCCTGAGTACCAGATGCTGGGGCCAGTCGACAGGTGAGGGCAACAGGTGAGTGCCCTACTTCTGATCTCCCAAAGACATCCGGTTGGACACCACAAGGAAGAGGAGGAGGAAGTTGTCGTCTGTGAGCAGCAGACACGGCTGAAGGAGAACTGTGTGTGGGAAACTCCACCCTCAGATGTGGGCGGGCAGTGGCTGCAGATGCAGCCTGGCAAAGGGTACTCTCCGTGGCTGCCCCTAACCTGTGCAACCCCCTCTCTGCAGCGGTGCACCTGGAACTTTCATTATATAACTTCTGAAGAATGCTGAAGATACATCTCTTCACTTTGGCTTTTGTCACTTGGGGGGCTTATTTTCTTGGACCCACTTTAATTTTGCAGTTTTAAGTTGTTTTAAACTGTTTTTACTTCATTTTGTGTTTTGATGTTGCAACCAGCCTGGGACCATACGGTGGAGGGCAGGCAATAGACGACAACGACAACGACAGTGGTGTTTGCCCTGCGCGTATATATATATATATATTAATATTAGTATGGGCAAGTCACAACTGTAGATTTATATCCCACATTTTTCTCAGGGTGGTGTACATGGCTTCTTTCCCCCCCATCTCATTTAATTCTCACAACTAAGGTAGGCAGGCAGGCAGTGAGACTTGCCACCAAGGTCAGCCAGTGAGCTTTATGGCTGGGGGGTACGATTTGAACTCTGGTCTCCCAGGTCTTAGTCTGACACTCTAAACACTATAACACAATGTAAATCCATTTAGCAGCAGGCTGTAGGTAGCAAACAGCAACCCTGTCATCTTGCCCAAGTATAACCCTGTGTCTGTGATCACCTCCCCAAGTGAAAAGGCAGGCCAAAGGGGGGAAAGGCCTAATATATTTACTCTTGAGTAATCTCCCAGAAGAGGCTACAAGAGGAACTGAGTGCAATGTGAGGAGGGCAGGAGGCGAATTCCATTCAGAATCCACCCCCTCCGCCACCAAGAGACTGAGATTCCCACACACAAAAAAGGAGCTTTAAAAAAATCAGCGACACAGGAAGGGAAATCACTTGGCGGAGTGGGAAGAAAATATTTATCCACCTTGAGCCCAGAGAGGCAATGGCATCCCAGTTAGGAAGCTTGTTCAGACCGGATTTCATGGATTAGCCAGACCTCCCAAACACACACATACACCATATCAATTATTTTGGAGAGGGTTGCTGTGGTGTACAAAAGGGAGGCAGAACATTCCGGCGGGGGGGTGGGGGAGAGATGACGACAACACAGGGGGAAGGCCCCCATCTTGTTAGATCTCCAGCAGGTCAGGAGCTCTTTCCTCTTCCCCCTGATTTCAACACATGCAGACAGAGAGCCCAGTCAGAGAATTGAGGGCACGAGAGAGGGTTGCTGGGGGCGGGGGAAAGATAAATACTTTTAATCCTCACTCAGCTCCCTGTTGCTATGGGGAGAGAGGCACGTCTGCTCGGCTGCTGCGTGGAAAAGGACGTGACTCCTCTCCCGCCAGATGGACTTCTGCCAGCGGGATGGGTGGGCAAGAGGGAGACTAAGGGGGGGGTGGACAGTCCACTCTGCCATTGCAGCGAGGGCTGGCATTTCAGTTCACAGGAACCCAGACGTCCAGGGCAATGAGGCTGCCATGGGGATGCTTCGAAGGCGGAAGGAAATGTGACATTGGACCTACAAGTGAAGGTTCGTTTTCCGCGGGGATCCTCTCCCCGAGATTCAGAATGCAAGGTGTACAATCTCTCACACACTCTTGCATGGCAAATCAATCCGCACAAAGAGCATTCGGCACTCTGCCCTTCAGCATGAGAGGAAAAACGTATGAAGTGGTGTGTCGAAATGTAAGCACAGAATTTGACCGAATCAAGCTGTTCATAGAATCACAGAACTGGAAGGAACCACAAACGGTCGTCCAACCACCTGCAAAGCAGGAATTTCAACTGAAGCATCCATGATGGATGGCCATCCAACCTCTGCTTAAAGACCCCAGAGGAAGGAGAGACCACAACCTCCAGAGGGAGTCCATCCCACTGTCGCACAGCTCTTACTGTCAGATAGTTCTTCCTGCGCTTTAGTCTGAATCTCATTTCTTGTAAAGGGGGAGGCCGATAGAAGGGAATGCTACCTGCAGTGGGTCTTACAAAGAGGCTGAATAACTGAGGTCACTTTCTCCCGGCCTCTGTATCTTGTTTACCAGGAAAAGGCATTGTGTTGGGGTTGTGTTGTTTTTTTTAAGTTGGCGCGGTGCACAAAGGCTCCACAGGGGGCCCAGCAGCAGCAAGCATTCCTACACTCTCCCCAATGGGTTTATTCCTTTGTTTCAACGAGGCTGCCTGACGGAACCTTTCATTGTCCAGCCAGTTATCAAACACCAGCAACGCACAACCAGAATGCAGAGTTGTACACGCAGGTTATGAGCAGGACTTGCGAGGAACAGCATGTGCCGCCTTTTCCTCTAGAGGTAGAGTTTATGATCTTCTCAAATATGGGGTCTCGCCCTCCTCTCCCTTCCCCAGCAGTCCTGGCAAAATACTGCTAAACCCCGTTACACTGCAATTAGAATTACCGTATTTTTCGCTCTATAACACGCACGTAGTTTTTAGAGGAGGAAAATCCGTAGGCATGCCACCCGTAGGCATTCCCTCCATAACACGCACAGACATTTCCCCTTACTTTTTAGGAGGAAAAAAAGTGAGTGTTATGGTGCAAAAAATACGGTAGATAGAAGCCTTTTAAGGCTCAGGAAAAGGGGGCTGAATCTCCCTAGAGAATCTCCCAAGCTACACCCATCACCCAGCCTGATTCAGAACCTCTTCAAGTGTTTCTGAGTGGCCAGAAAAGTGTCCTTAACTCTGAGTACAGTGGTACCTCGGGTTAAGTACTTAATTCGTTCCGGAGGTCCGTACTTAACCTGAAACTGTTCTTAACCTGAAGCACCACTTTAGCTAATGGGGCCTCCTGCTGCCGCCGTGCTGCAAGAGCCCGATTTCTGTTCTTATCCTGAAGCAAAGTTCTTAACCTGAAGCACTATTTCTAGGTTAGCGGAGTGTGTAACCTGAAGCGTATGTAACCTGAGGTACCACTGTACGCCTTTCCCTTGCCTGGATGGAGGACACAGAAAGGTGGCGTGCATAGAAACTAGTGTACTGTACACAGGTGTGCTACTCTGCCCACTTTTGACTCTCACCCACATCACCACTGGCTCGTGGCTGACAAAAAGGTTCCCTGCCCCTCCTTTAGGGGACCTAAGGGGACCCAAATGATCTTCAGGACAAGTGCAGTAATAAAGCAAGGCAAACAGGGAACCCGCAGTTCTACTTGTTGACATTGCCACAGGGTGTGTTTTACTGCTCTCAGGCAGAAAAGAACAACACCCGGCCTCTCTCACACGCTTTGCATTGAGCTTCAGAAGGGAAATAATACCTTCTATCCCCACCAGCTCAAGCAAATAGGGAGAGGCTGGGGCTGGGGGGGACATCCCAAGAGGCTCCATTGGACGGCACCAAAACAAGAAGCTGTTCCCTTCCAGAGCTCCAATGGTTTGGCATTGATGAGGACAGCAGGGACAGCAAAGTCAAGGTCAAGTTGCAATCCTGTGCACTCGCCGGAGAATATGCAATACTGAAAACAATGGGGCTTGCCTTCCAATGAAATTTATGGGCTGTGGCTCAAAAGCAGAGCACAGAAGGTGCTGGGTTCAAATCCTGACAGCATACCCAGGTGGGGCTGAGAGACAGACTGATCCTGGAGAGTTTTGGGCTGTCAGTGCAGACAATAAGGAGCTAGGTGCACCAATGACCTGATTTGGCAGATCCCTATGAGCATGAGGGGACGCGGGTGGCGCTGTGGGTTAAACCACAGAGCCTAGGGCTTGCTGATCAGAAGGTCAGCGGTTCGAATCCCCGCAATGACGGGGTGAGCTCCCGTTGCTCGGTCCCTGCTCCTGTCAACCTAGCAGTTCGAAAGCACGCCAAAGTGCAAGTAGATAAATAGGTACCACTCCGGCGGGAAGGTAAACAGCGTTTCCGTGCACTGCTCTGGTTCGCCAGAAGCAGCTTAGTCCTGCTGGCCACATGACCCGGAAGCTGTACGCCGGCTCCCTCGGCCAATAAAGCGAGATGAGCGCCGCAACCCCAGAGTCGGCCACGACTGGACCTAATGGTCAGGGGTCCCTTTACCTTTTATGAGCATGAGATGGGGGAAAGAAAAACAAGGAGGTGACCCTGAAGTTTTGGTTTGTCTCAAGGAGCATTACTCAGAGCCAGCTCTCCATTTATGTGTGTTCAAGACATGCATATCACCGCAAACCTGGAAGTGGCACTTAAAGGAGTAAAAATGGCCCCCCAAAGAGCGCGAAAATGGCAAACTGGTGTGAAAAGAGCGTCTAGCAATCCCACAAGCCTTTGCAAGTGCAATCCGAGGAGCGCTGCTGGTTTTTTCAAGGGTTTCCAGAGGGTCTCTGCAGGCTTTGTTAAAGGTGTTCCCAAAATATGCAATTTAATTTAAACGTGCAGTGACTTGGAATGTAACCCCCACATAAACGAGGAGTTGCCTGTATTGATTCAAGGGTTGGACTATAACCCGAAAGACCCAGTTTCGAATCCCCACTCAGTTATGAAGCTCACTGGGTAACTTTGGGCCAGTCAGCCTCTTAGCCTGCCCTACAGCGGATTCCTTCTGGCAGCACCAATACATTCAAGCCCTTTCTTGTTTTTTTAAAAAAGTTTGACGTTGCCCTTGGGTCCTGCCTGCAGGCTTCCCATAATAGACATCTGGTTGGCTCCTGTGAGAACAGGATGCTGGACTAGATGGGACATTGGCCTGATTCAGCCAGACTTTGCTTACGTTCATAATAAACCTATCTGCTCTGTTCTGGATTTAGAAAGAATTGCTCACTCGGAGAGCTTGTTGGCATGGAAGAGAACATGCTAAACAGCGCCTCCCCCACCCGGCAAAAAATATATATTAAAAGATACCTACAGGTATGAGGTAAATTCTGGTGAAGTCTCATTCGTATCAAGTCTCGTTCCCCCCTTCTCCCAGTAGTGGCCTTTGATGGCGGTTGGCGGTTCGGTGATGTTGCAGGAAATGATCACGTTCGAGCCGGCAGTCACCTCGGGAGTGGCTGAGATTTTGGCCCCTGCGTTGTCGATATTTTGGGGAAAAGAATGAAGGCAAGAGAGGAAGTTAGGAAGACGTAGCCAAGGCGGTCTGCTTTTGGAAGAGAAAGGGGTGGTGGGAGAGGACACTGTTGCAGCGTGGAGTTCAGTCACCTGTAAGCAAAGTGGCCTAGTTGTCACATAATGGCCTGTTTCTAGGCCTGCCCTTCCCCAAACTGCCTTCCAGAGGCATTGGACTACAACTCCCAGTGTGCTGGCTGGAGCTTACATGGGAGTTGTAGTCGAAAACATCTTGAGGGCAATGACATGGGAAAGGACCTGGCCTAGGCTTTGCAAAGCACCTTAAAGCCTCACGTATGTGCTTGTTGGTCATATGACTGAAAACGTGAGGTGAGCCCCAAATGGGCTCCAGCACAAGCCTCCAGAGAGCTTAGGAGGCAGAGGCAGCTTCCCATGCTCACGGCTATTCCAGTCCAGTCCGATGCCAATGATTGCTACCAAGATTGAGAAGTCAAGCAGCTTTACATGCACATCTGGCCAGTTTGCATCATTTCTTCTGGGTACCAAGTTTGTGGGTTTATGGGGGGGTGTTAAAGAGGAATTAGGCATTTGGTACACACACTCCACCCACATCCAAACATCTTGGATTCTATCAAGCGACTCTCATGAAGTGAAATTGCCCCACCACGTGCTCTGCATCTGTAAAATGGCCAGGTAGCAGCGACAGCAGCAGTCTGCTGAGATTCTTGAAGCTGGAGGTATGGCGAGGCGGCCGGCAACTATGGTAGTAGCAGAACTGCCAGCTGCCACGCTCTGGGTGACAGAGGGAGATTCCTACTCGGTACCTTTTGAAGTGCAGTGAAATGCTGGCAAGGAGGGCAACTTACAGCAACTGGTCTGCGCCCAAGGACCACTTGTTCTCAATGCCTGCTGGGTCTCATGTGACAGTTTTTACATTTGCTCTTTTTATGGGGGAATTTGCTGCAGCCAGCGAGTAAACGGTCATGGCCTATACTGACCTGAGGAGTCATTTCATATGAAACCACCTGGACACAGGGACCGAAACCTTTGAAGAGGTAACAGCTAAAACAGGCAGCTTTGCCCCCACCTAAAACGAATCTCTGGAGCACCCAGATAAGCATATCCAGGCTAGTTATTGTGGCCAAACAGAGTTTCCGTTTCAAGGCAAATGTTGCAGACATACCCCCACCCTCAATAACCAAACAGATACTTGACAAATCCCCCACCCAGCCCTTTCTCCTCAGAGACAGGTGACTCTACAGGGCTGAAAGACACTCTTTGAGATTTGCCTCTCCAAAAAGAAGGATATTTCCATTTACCAAGAAACATTATTATTATTTATTTTTCCAGCCATCAACACAGCAGTGGTTTTCAAAGTTTGACATTTAGAGTCTTGTTTCTTGCACTGAGCTCTGGACATCTGGCAGGGAATTCCCAGTCCACCGCAGAAGCAACTGGGGCGGTTGAGAAAGATAAATATGGACCTCCCGATAAAACCTCTGGGGGACTTGCAGTAAATCGGCAAAGCGATTCCTGACTCCCGGTTGCAAATTGAATTCTTCCCTGCCCTAAACCACGCTGCTGATAGGAAGGAAACTCAGGGTAAAGACTGCTGCGTGGAAGGACTCTGAGCTCAGTTTGGTTCTGAATTTCAGAAACAAATCCCTGGATTCCAAAATTCTTACATTTAAATGCTGTACCCAACTCTGTCATACTCGGCGTGAACCCACTGAAATTAATGGCCCTAAGTCAGGTATGTCCCTTAACTGGAGTTGGATGAAACCCTAAACGTATAGCCCCATGTTCTCTTGGTTGGTGAATCTTGGGAGTGCCAATAAAAATTAAAAGCAGATCCCACAAGCCTGATGCCTGCGTACAGTTCATAAGTGGCCCTTGGCCAGCTCTGCTGGGTCAGCCTATAAGAGTAGAGTGTGTACTGTAAACCCATTCCTGAGCATCACAGGGAGGGAAAGAAAGCTTTAATATCTGTCTTTATGGATCTTCTCATTAAGGAACCCCCAATAAGCTTCCAAGGAACACAGGAAGCTTCTTTCTACTGAGTCAGGTTCGCCATGGTTTCAGGCAGGGGGGACATTCCCTACCTGGAGATGGTGCCACTGGGGAATGAACCTGGGATTTTTCCCTGCATGCAAATGTACTCCCAAATGGAATTTGAAAACCACTGACAAGAGGGCAACGAGCAAGGGAGGACGCTTCCTTTTGTAAAAGAATCCAAACTGAGGCACGTCCAATTCAATTTGCTTGCTCAGCGTTTCGGCCGCAAAAGACAAGCCGTTTCTCTTGTCGCTGGACAATCTGGACTTTCAGCTCAGCATAGGGTGGGGGGAAGGGGGAGGAGAGAAAGGGGGAGGAGGCAAATAAGCTAAAACTGGTTGTTCCACAGCACAAACAACTAGACGCGTTCCCCCCCCCCACCCAGTGCTGCGCAGAGACAGTGCTACGGCCATTTCAAAAACGGTTGCAATTACACCACAAGCAAAACAAGACCGTTTCAATCCAGCTCGCGACAACCAGTAACCTCTAGCAAGGTTGGAAAGCATATCAAAAGCAGGGGTGGGGGGAAAGCAAGACTGTGTGTGTATATAGAAAGAGAGATACGCAGGAAAACGAGATGAAAAGAGGTTGGTTGGCTGGCGGCCGCCAAAAGCAGAGCCATTTTCAATTTTGCATTTCGGAAAAGGAACACCAAGGAGGACAACGTTGGCATTCAGGGTCCAGAAGCCAGAGGGATCGGTCAGGACGGTGTGGTTCTGATGGGGAAGTTACAACCCTTTTTGAGTAGGGCCACTCGCCAGGAGTGAAGGGGAGGATGCGGGTGGGGGGTGGGGAGGTCTCTTGGATTTCTACACAGTTAGGTCGGGAAGGTGCAGCAGGGTTCTCGGGAAGCCATGGGTGAAAGGGGTGGCGGGGGCGTGGCAAAGCTAAGAGACACGGCTGTGTCCAAGCAAATGCCACCGCCAAGGGGGATTGGGGCAACGGCCACTCACGCTCAATGACAATCACGTTCGCCTGGGAACGGATCCACTTGACTTTGGGGCTCTTCGACAAGTGGTTGCGGTCGGGGTCGTTGCTGGCCCGGCACTCGTAGGTGCCCGAGTCGTTGAGCGTGAGGTTGGTGACGTAGATGGCGCTGGTGGAGTGCTGCTTGTAGGTGGCGTTGATTTTGACCCGGTCCTGCCAGGCCCCGTCCCACAGCTGGACGGCTGTCTCGTTGGGCTCGGCCCCCTCGAACCACCACTGGATCTCGGGGATGGGGCTACCGACAGCCTCGCAGTGCAGCTCCACACTGTCCTCCGTCAGCTTCTTTTGAGACAGCGGCGACTTTATGAAGCCAGCTGTGAGGCGGGGTGGGGGGAGAGGCGTTAGTGCAAAGTATTATTAGTGCGAGAGAGAAAGACAGTGAAGAGAAAGAGATCAGCAGCCTTTAAAAAATATATTAAAGAAGAACCAGCATGGTAACTCACATCAGCACACTCACTCCACAAACGGCCACTTCTATTACATGTAGCTGAAAATACTGAGTAAGAAGAATCTTTGTCCTCCCCTCAAAAGACAGGAGTGGGCGAGCGGCTCTTGCACTCTCCGTTAGTAAGTCCCATTCTTCTTTTTCAAGCTTTGCCTGCACAGGAACTTGGGGCATACAAGGAACTGGTGGAAAACTAGACAGGAAGCACCACAACACTGGTTTTACACTTCTTGCTGTTTCACTTGCATCCCACCGAGACAACTGCAGCAAGTCCTGGGTACACTGGGTCACTGTGTCCTTATCCGAAGGCTTGACAAGCTTCAGAGGCAATTACAGGGCCTTCAACAGAAAGGCCACATGCAGAACTTTGGACGTGCTCAGAAGAAGGTGAACAAGGCAACAGCATCGCAGCTCCAGATGCTTTACTTATGCAGCAACACAGCAATCAGAGGCTCTCAATCCATACCCATCCCAAACAAGAAATGCTGGAAAATGGACTGTTTTGTTATTTATTTGCTCTTCATATCCCACCTTTCCTCCAAGGAGCTGAAGGGCAGTGACTGGCCCCAGCTCACCCGGCAAGCTTCATGGCTGAGTGTAGATTTGAACACCAACAGTATTAGAAACTGAGATATGAAAGCTAGGAGCTAAATGGCACTTTCAACCTAGGTTGTGGGCGCAACAACAGAATGTCTAGGCACTTTTTTATAAGAAGAACACAAAGCTGAAAATGAATGAACGGCAGCTAAAATATCGCCTTCATTTTTTCACACAGTCTAGTCCTTTCCCTGCCCAACCCCCTAATATTCTTAAGAGGGTCTCTTCTCCGGTCTTCAGAGAGTAGCTAGAAGTGGGGAGGCAGAAAAATATTCTCCTTTCCTTCCACTCTGCAGTTTTAATCTGAAATCTTAGGCGCAGTAATGCACCCAGAGTTCAGAAACTGCTTTCGCAAAATGCACCTAGGAGTTTCAAAAGCTGAATGCCAGTCCCTCAGCTCCAAGTCCACCACCTTTAACCACTGCACCACATTAGCTATATAATCAAAGCACAGACAGCTTTATCTCAACCAAGACATTCTTGTCTTTCTCGTGTGATAGATGAAGGAGGGGAGTAATTCCTCTTCAGAACTAGCATGAAAGTTGGCACACTATTGTGAAAATCATGGGCCCTAGGCAAGACTGATGAGAATGGGAAAATGTGATATACTGCACCCACAATGTACTGTGGAAGTCACAGGACACAGGTTAGGGCCTTAGTACATTCTTTGATAACCCCAACCCTAGGCTCTATCATCAGAAGATAAACTAGAAAGTACAGGGTTAAGTACAGAAATTTCCACAGGGCACCTAAACATGCGGATCACAAGTTTGTGAGCCTTTACTATGAACAGTAGCCAAAACTTGCCCAAGTTTTGCATTTAGCCAAGAAAGCTAGCATGTTGCACTCTCATGGTGCTTAGTTGTCTTTGCAGATTTTATTTTTGGACTGATTTTCACGGAGCAAGGCAACTTACAGCAAAAGGGTTTACAGAGAAGCCCTTAGCTTAGACATCTTCACTCCAGTCCTATGCTCAACTAAACTCAGAATCACGCAAAGCACCCATGTAAGCAATGGCTCCCCAATTTTCTTCCATTTTGGGGGCAGTGGGATGAGCAGTTTAGGTGGGGATGCTCAGGCAGGTGTATTTTCTTAATAATAGTAATAATAATATTAATAGGCAGTTTGCTTAAGCCCTCACTTGCGAAAGACTTCCCATTTGCTTTCCAGTTCTGGCTACTGGTCTTCATTCCCTTCTGCAGAGAAGAGGGAAACAGGGGGACAAGTCATTAAGAAGGAAGCTAATGGCGGGGGACATTTGAGGCACCGTGCATGTCAACTGCCACACAGTTTAGCAATTGTCGCAGGAGTGTTTGCCCTTGCAGCAAACCCAGATGGTTCCTTCCAGGCATGCCAAGGGACAAAGACAAGCCCTGCTACGCAATTATCAGAAAGCGGAGCACCCCTCCGACAGGGAGCACGTCCTCACATGCCCCACGCTGAGGTGAACAAGCATGCCTTTGCCTCCTCCGCCAATGGTCAGTTGACCCAAATTGGGTAACTCCTGGCACGCAGCCTGGCCATAGTGACTGGGTGCCATTGTGTGGGGTTCCGATCCCCGGTGCAGCAAGCCAGCTCCCTCTGCGCTACTAGCCAACCTGCCATGCTGCGTCAGACCTCAGTGTGCTTGCTCACTCGGCTGCGCAATCGGATACAATATGCCCTCGCAAAATCTTAGCGTAAGCCAAAAATTAAAAACCGAGCAAAAAATAAAAGTTCAAGGAATCTTTTCTTTAACCAAGGCTGGATAAACCTTGCCCAAAGCAAATAGCATTAAGAGCCAGAACAATGCTGAGGCTACCCAGGGGAGGACAGAGTGAACAGAACATTGAAGCATCAAGAGGGGCTAGATTTAGAATGCATGTAGGGACCATAGCTGTCAACTTACAGATTTGAAAATAAGGGACCAGCAGCCTCGAAAATAAGGGATCAGCAGCCAAAGTAAGGGATCAACAATTACTTTGATAAAATACATATTTTGTTGCGTGCAAATGGCTTTAGATACCTATTAGGTCCTATAAATTACCATATAGCATATATTCAACACAAAAAAGCAACAATTTGTTGTTGACAAAGCACAGCTGGACATAGATAGGGCCCCATTACCTTCAGTAGCTTATTTAAGGGACATCATCAATAAGGGACAGCAGCGGGACATGGCCCTGGGATAAGGGACTGTCCCGCCAAATAAGGGACGCTTGACAGCTATGGTAGGGACATGCGAAGCTGCCTTATACAGTGTACACAGTGTACCTTTGGCGTACCCAGTTCAACATTGTATCAAATCAGCAGAACTGACGCTGCAGGGGTTCAGGCGGGGACAATACTATCAGGGATTGAACATGGGACCTTCTGCCCAAGAATGTAAAAAGAGCCAACGCCCATCTAGTTCAGCATCCTGCTCTCACAGTGGCCTACCAGATGCCTGTGGGAACACCACAAGCAGGATCTGACCATAAAAGCACTCTCCCCTCCTGCAGTTTCCAGCAACTCTAGTATAAACTCTATAGTTACTTGTCAAGACAATATGCCTTTTAATTGTTTTAGCAACTAGACAGAGTAGGCAGGCCTGTTCAGGGAAACTGTTGCAAAACGGGAAACCTTATTCATGTCTAGGGTTTTAAAGGTCTGCTTTTTTCAGAAACAAGACACTTTCAGGGCCAGAAGCCCTGCTTACACATCCATAGCATGCCTCTTTAGAGAAGGTAGGGAAACCTCAAGACAGGGGTCAAATGTGGGACTCCAGGCTCCTCTGTTTGGCCCTGGGCACTTTTCCTAGGTCTCACTGGTCCTCCTTGACACACTCCTTAACTGTTTTTGCTTAGCTCGAATGTGTCCTTGAACTTGTGTGTCTGTATGGAGGACAGAGAGTGTGTGTTTGTATTGAAAACAGCCTACTGTACCGAAGGTTTAAATCTGCACACCTCTGGCTTAACGTACCATGGGCTTGCCCTATGTGACCTCAACCAAAGAATCTAAGGTTAAACTCTTCCCAGTACATCATATGCAAGAAAACTGAGTCATCACATCCAAGAGAACTTTAACTGGCTTTAGTCACGGGAACAACTGGTGGTTTGCGTCACATCCTGTACAGTCAGGTCTGGCTATGTTGCCTGGTTTGCTACCCGGAAAAACCCATGTGAGGGGCGAGGAACCTGTGGCCCTTGAGACACCGCTTGACTCCAAGCCCCATCACCCCCAGCCACAATGGTCAGGAACAATGAGAGTTCGGCAAGATCCGGTTGGTCCCTGGCTCCCCACCCCATGTCCTGCCCTGCAAGCTTCCCAGAGATGTAGGTAGAAGCTCCTTCAGACAACAGGAAGGTGGAAGTTCAGGTCTGAGGAGGAGAAATTGGTCCTCCAGGCCTTTCCTTGTTTATTTGTTGAATCTGTCTGCAACCTATGGAATTCTTTCTTACCTGCCTGAATGGAGGATAGAGATGTATGTCTATCCCTGTATCTCTCAGGCTTTCCCCCCACCCAACTTGGATGGGGAGACAAATGTGGCCACCAGCCTGGAAATCCCGCCCCCCCCCCGCCTTACACAGCGCTTACAAAACGCAGCGGTAAACAAATTAGCGGGAAATTATACACACAAGAATCCACACATTTTTAAAAAATGTCCCTCAATCTGGCCTCCAAACTGGAACAAGCAAATGAAGCGCTGCCGGCAACCCTGCAGGGCTGAACTCAGTTCATTAGGCTCTGAGTCTTGTTCACTCATCAAAACACCTTTAAAAAAAGAAAAGGGGGAAAAAGGCACTAACTGCTGGCTGAGGCACTTGGGAAGGAGTTTGTGCCAATAGCCAAGGAACTGCCATGCTCTGGGGGCAGAAGAGGAGAGAGATGGTCATGACAGGATTTTTTCTGTTCCTTGCATAATACGATAACTCAGGAAGTTGTTTGTGGTGGTAAATTCAGGGCAGGAACAATAAGAACCTACTTTACACAATACACAGTTTATGGCTTTTTCTGGTTTTGGCTCTGTGCTTTTCAGAGAAGTGACTGAAAAGTGTATATATTTTTTTAAATAAAGTGGGGTAGAAATTAAGGAAACAAATAGATGACTTGGGGCAGCACATACTTCCTTAGTCAAAGGTATATATTCAAGAAAGTTTATGGGAGGGGCCCTTTGTGAAGTACATTGGGCTGTGCATTAGTCATGCTCTGAGTAGACCCACTGAAATTTAGAGGACAAGGCTTGAAATTAATGGATATACGCCACCCATGCACTTTATTTTCAATGAGTCGATTCTGAGCAGAATTCTGCTAGATCCACCCCATTACAAACAATTCCAGCTAGGTTTTAAGCCTTAACTGGTGTTCCGCTTTCAAAACCGAAGAGACTTTGGTCACAGTAAAATCAAAGCACTATGTCACTCCAGGTTTACGAAGCTTATTTAAATTTATGGAGTTGGCTTTATTCTTATAAACCACACCGGCAACAGCTCTGCGGCTGAAGGGCAGCGGAGAAATGTGTTTGATAAATAAAAGCAGTTAAAAGGTTAGAAGGGCCAGCCCTCTTGCAAAGGTCGGGCTGGCTAGACAACCCAGCTGGTGTCTACTCCCAGTAAACCCCAGAATTCACATGGGAGGTGGGTTCTAAAATAGCGCACGCTGCTCTGGGCTACACAACATATTAAAAACAAGGTACGGCAAAATGGATCGCTAGCCAACAAGGAAAGGTGCAGAGAGATTAGGCATGTGGGCTGGTTAGCTGATGATGGACAGACTAGCACATCCCAATAAGGACTAGCTTGCTTTGCCTTATGCAATTGGAACAAGTCACTTTTCCAGTGAGAAGGAGGGTAAGAGGGAGAATGACGGCCAGTCTCAACCACAATGAGTCTCACTCTGGGACCTTCTGTATGCAAAGTAGGAGTTCTACTGCTGATCTGCCACACTTTTGAGCTATGACCCTTTTCAACCTTAGTGGGAGCATTCACAGGCACCCTATCCTACGGGAGCTGAACCACACAATTTTCCTCACCAATAAAAAATGTGGCATCCTGCTCCTATACAGGATTTACTGCTTGTCGGAGCAAGCTTGTTTGACTGTGGAGGTGCACAGCTCGCAGGCCAACATTAACTGGAATAGGGAAAACTTGCCAGGCTCTCAGGGAAGTAAGTCCTCGATGAGGATGGAGGAAACAGGCCGGATCAAGAGAGGGGCAGAACGATGTCCCAAGAGAGAGGATACTGCCTAGCCTCCTGTCCCGCTCAGCTGTTTATGCCCAGCTCTTATATACCCTGCCCCAAGGAAAAACACATGATCTGCTCATTCGCTTCAAAGTAAAGTCACCTTCAACTAAAAACAGACACTCCCCACTCTGAGCTGAGGGGAGGAGCTGGAGAACCGCAGGGGATCTCTGGCACAAATGTAGCCATCCAGCCACTGGCTATGGCCAAGTGCCAGGTCCTTTCACAGATATAAAGCATGGGTTTTGACCCCTTTTCCCGGACCACCCCCCCCCCCAGTTACAGCTACTAGGCTTCTTTGGACAAAGCAGAGCACATCCTAAGCCTCCATGAAATTTTCTGTGTGCCTGGGACTGGATGCTCATCTCATCTTTTAGGCTAGGGGTTGGGGAACTGTTTCCAGCATTAGGGGCCACATTCTCTTCTGGGCAATCTTTCAAGGGCCACATGTCAGTAGTGGGCAGTGCAAAAAGTGTGGAGCAGTGAGTGACAATTTTCTCATTTGGACCATAGGCTGGTTTCTACACACACACACACTTTCTTGCTTTCCCAATTCTGAAGAGCAAGAGCCAGTTTCAGAGTTCAAGGACACATTCCAGCCAGGCAAATGCAGTCAAGGAGTGTGGGAAACAGGGCTGGTGAAGTTTGCAACCTAGGGAGAGTTCTCAGGGCCAGACAAGATTGCTTGGAGGGCTGCATTTGGCCCCCAGGCTCCCCATCTCTAATTTTAGGCCATGAGGCACCCGGACTAAACTTCACTCTTTGGCACTCTTAGAACGGAGACAACATCAAAAACAGATTAAGTTAAAGAAACCTGGCAGGTGACTTTTTAACCTCATTTCTAAATACGCCCAACCTCATACAAAGAGATGGTTTGGGGAAGAATTCATTTTTTCAACAGGGCGGAGGCTTCATGTTGCAACTAACCCAAGGCTGCAAATATAAAATGGCAGCTCTCCAACAAATGTAAGCAGCAATTTTTTTAAAAGCTGTTGTTTTGCCGCTCAAAACCTGCCCTCTGAACCAGCTGTCTGCCCTACAAGGAGACCATGCTAAGACAGCATGAAGATTCAGGGGCAAAAGGTACAGATCTGTCCAGATATGGGGATAATTGTGAAACAAGTGAAAAACTTGCACTTTCTGCAAGCAGTGCACGATGGTACTTCTAAGTACAAACTCTCTGAAAGGGACCTGAGAGATCGTGAGTGGACAAATCCGAGGCATAGTATCCCATAGCTGCACTTTGAAAGTGCCTAGATAGCAAGCAGTAGGACAGCTGGGCCAGCTCAGATAAGCTCTTACCCAGATAAAACCCACACAAACCTACCCCAAGAGATGCATTTAAGAAACTAACCATAAACATCAACTCCCCCCTCCCTCCGATATGCCCACACAATTAAACTCTGGAAGTCACTCCCACAAGTAGTGACGGTTACCAACTTGAAAAAGAGGATTACACAGATTCATGCAGTATAAGGCTATTAACAGCTACCGGCCACAATGGCTACATTCTCCCCTCCACTGTCTGACGAAAGCCAGTTGCAGGAAATTGCAAGTGGGAAAAGCACTACTGCACTCAGGTCTGGTTTGCAGGCTTGCCAAGGTTGGCCACTGTGAGGGCAGGATTCTGGAACGGGTGTGCTTTGGCCTGATCCAGCAACCAGGCTCTTCTGATGTTCTTAGATGTATCTGGCCGATACCTCTGCAAAGCAAATCTAGACAGGAGAAGAGAGGGCACTCCCTTGTTTCCCAGGCTGCTTTCACCTCCCACGGAGAATTCCTTGAGCTTCAAAGGGTGTTTCTAAGTTAAGATAGGACACAACAGGCTCTCAAACGTATCTAATAACAAAAACTCTCTTGCGTACTTCACAGCTTAAAGCAGGATAAGGAACCCCAGAAGTTGTTGTGACTCCCAGCTCCCATTATTCCTGACTGGTTGGGGTGGCAGGAGTGGGCTCTCACCAACTTGGACAGCTTTCAAAAAGGATTAGACAAATCCACGGAGGAGAAGGCTACAGTATCTGTCATGTTCTTCCACCATCAAAGGCAGTAAGTGCCTCTGAATACCAGTTACTGGGGATCAGGCTAGCCATCCCTGGGTAAGGGTCTGCTTCCAGATGCATTCGATGGTACTGGGGTGGATGAAACGATATAGCCCAACAGTTGCGGCATCTCTGAAGCATTTACAACAGCTTGTAAGCAAGCAAAGAGTACCGGGAATTACACAGATGAAGAGAGCCGCTAAAGGGTTTGGTGTTTCACAAGACGGTTGCTCTCAGCCTCCCATTTTGTAGCTCAAGCCTGCTAGAGGTTTCCCCCCCCCACTAAAAGCCGGAAGGGTAACTATAAAGCTGCACCACATGATCGCTCTCAGAGCAGCTAAGCTAATGATCTGCTCAAAGATTGGTCTGATCAAACAATAATCTGTGGGCTTTTACAAAAAGGTCAGCAACTACAGCAAGAGTTATCCCACTAAATGATTATAGTCTCAATGTTTTTCAGCCGCCTTCACCAAACTGGTGCCCCCAAGATGTCTTAGCCTGCAACGTTGGCTGAGGCTGATTTGGAAGGCACCAGGGTTTGGTGAAGGCTCCTGTAGAATAAGATAGCAGTGCAATTCAAGGAACCCGCTTGTCTGGGCCTTGAATGTGGGTAGACAAAATCATGCCTGGCTGAGGGGGGAAATCCAACTTCAACTGCCCATTTGCAAAATGGGCAGAACAATTACCTCCCTTACAGAGTTGTTGCATGAATTATGTCCAAGTGCTCTTTAACTAAGCAGGGCTGCGGTTTCCACTGCTCTGAAAAATAAGCAAGGAATCCAGTCACCTATGCCCTAAGTTTGCAAGGTCTTCTGCAACCTCACCCCACTAAGACCATACATTTGGGCCTATTTCATGCTGTGGGTTGTGTGAGTGCACACCTTGTCTGGAATCCTGCTCCCCATAGAAACCTCTGGGGAGCCTGTTCTCATGGCAAAAAAAGGAAGACTGCCTCCAAATCCAGAGAATTGCTATAGCCACTATGGCAAATAGCAACTCATACAACCATGAATATGTCAAACACTTTTCAGAAGCTACTGAAACCAGAGGTCACCATCCATCCCATCACCCCTAATGTACAGTGTTCTAAGCCCTTCCAAGCCTATGGAACAGGGCAGCAAAGATATTTAAATCCACACAAATGGCTGATCTGTTTACCACCCTTGTTGTTGAAAGATGACTAGGTGAACTCCAGAGCCCAGAATGTCTTCACGGGCTTAGAAATGCCAGCCAGACTCACAGGGATATTCTGGGAAACTACTTGCAACAAAAGCAGCATTACTAAGGGGGCCAGGAGAAGGAGACGTAACAAGGCCGGCTTGCCAGTGCGAGGCAGGTTCTAAGCCTATCACGGGAAAGGTCTTTAAGCGGAGAGCTAATTAAATACCAGGCTACATTTGCAAACACTTAATCTTGAGGAGCTTCATTGGGTATTAATGCTAAGCTTCAATAGGCCCTAATAAAAATTAACAAGCAACGGAATTAAGACCATACAAACAAAACCCTGTGGGGTGGTGGTCTGAATGCCAGCTGATGAACCCAAATCTGTTTTTTTAAAAAAAAGAAGTTTCAAGGATGGTACAGCCTGAGGACAGGATGGAGACACAGATCTAGACCACCACCATTTCCCCACTCCTGCAGAGCCTTGAAGTACAATGCCTTCTGTCCCCACCTGCTGCTTTCAGGCCAAAAGAATCAACAACATTGCAGGAGGCTGCGGCGTATTTGGACTGCAGGAGCCCCCGCCCCACACCGCCAACTGTTTCAAAGGAAGCTGAAAACAAATAAAGATGCCATGAAATACGAGAACACGTTTTGTTCATGGGAAAAAACAAATGGCAGTTTCTAATTCAAAACCATGCCAGCTTAGATTGGATGTAGCAGCATTAGGTCAAAGTCAGGAGCAGGGAACGTCAGGCCAGGGGCTGATCATGGCCCTCCAGACCTGTCTTCCTGGCCCTTGGAACTCTCCTAGGTCACACACACCCCATGGCTCTGCTTTGCAGCTGGCTGGATCCTTGAACTCTCATGCCTTTCACCTGCCCAGATGGAAGACAGAGGTGTGTGTGTAGAAACTAACCTAACCTTAACCCACTTCTGCCTCTGGTCCTGCCTGCTGCTGTGTTAACCACAAAGGTTGTCCAGAAGGAAAAGTGGCCCTGGGCTGAAAAAGGTTTCTTGCTCCTGGACTAGGTGTTTAGATGAAATGGTGGATGCATTTACAGTTCCAGAGAGAAAAAACAGATGCAAACATTCTTTCACTCGAACATGTGGCCCTCCAGATATTCTTGAACTATACTCCCATAATTCCTGGTCACTGGCCATGTAGTCCAATGACTGAGCCAACCCTCCACTCGAAGATAAAACAATTTTACATCTTGTTTTAAAGACTGAGGGTCAGTTTCCCCTTTACAACTGGTCAAGATGATGAAAACCTCCCTGTCTAGCACGTACGCTGTTAGCAATTTGTTTTATTTTACTATTTGGAAATAAGAAGAGGGGGAAATACTGAACAAGCTGGGAGGAGGAAGAAAGAGGAACAGGCTCAACTGCGCGTTTGCATTAAAAATAGAAAACCTTAATTATAGAGCTTTAAAAGGGGTGTTTCCATCAATGAACAATCTCACAGCCCCAGAAAAGAAGGGCAGGGGTGAGAAACCAGTTAATCTGCAAAGCAGCAAAGAGTTTCACTAAAGAAAATGATACTGTTCTCAAACCTTCCTCCAGATTTGTATTTTGGGAGGGTGGGGAAACAAAAAAATAATTGTCGATGAACAAAGGGCATGATCCTGGGAATGTTCCTTTTCTCAATCTCAGTAGGATTAAGACACCCACACATAGCTATGCTTGGGCATAACTCGACCCAACCTCAGAACTGATAAGGGTTTTAAAGTCAATGTACCATACAGTCTCTTTCCTACCCTGCCCCAGCTTTTTCATCCCCCTCACAGCTGAAGCACAATAAAACCACAATAAAATCCAATCTCCATCTTCAGGGCAATGAGGAGCAGTAGGCCAAGGATCCCATTTGCCATCTCCATCCTCCTTAATATGGGAACCATTTCCTCTCACCCCTCCTTGTGAAGAGAAACTCAGTCGTCCCACAACCCAGCAGGCATGTCCTGGTAACCCCCCACTGTAGAAAGGACACTGAATACATGCTTGGCAGGGGGTTGGACTCGATGGCCCTTGTGGTCTTTTCCAACTCTATGATTCTACATGCAAGCTATTGAAAGAAAATGGGCCCTCACAAAACGAGTGCCTTACTCCCAGTGATGTGGGAGGAAGTATTTCATTCTAGCCATAAAGAATTCTCCTTTGTAATGGATTCCAACTGCAAATACAAAGGTGTTTCTTTTTAAACTTTGCTTACTGGATAGGAATCAAATGAACACAATGAATTAGATTGCTCTCTAGGGCCGGGGCTGCCATTGTGGCACCTGTGGGGCAGGCAGGCTTCCCTACCCCTTTTGCTTTAAAGATGGTGTATTTTTACACTGCTGCCCCCACCCTGGGACCTTCTGGTGAGCAGTAGTAATAATACGGCTAGCAGCCCCTGCTTTGGGGCACCAGAAAATTTCCCAATAAATTACTTGCTTCTACCTGTTCCCACGCTTACAAGCAGCGAAGTAGGATGGGCAGACCAAAAAGTCACCTTATATGGGCATCTTACTGCACTGCATGAAGACTGAGTTGGGGGAACATTTGGCAATTCCATACACACATACTCCTTCCAACAGAGAAGCCCACTCCCATCTCTCTTCTGCAAGGGGAAGGTCAGCCCCAATTAAGAAATGAATTGTATATTGTTCAGCCATTGCTCATTACAGGGATGATAATGGAAGCTCCTCCAAGGATGCCTGGTTCTTTTGCAGACGTCCCTGTGTTTTCCCCCTCTCTGGGCATAGGCTCCCAGAGTTAGCCATACTCAGGGCAGACCCACTGGAATTAATGGACCTACCTAACTTAGTGATACATAAGGAACAGGGAATAAGAGTAGAGGTCTGAGATGGCTTTTCCTGCTAACAACGGACTGATAGCTTTGGTTTTCTTTAAAAGATTTATCCTCTCCAAAGACACCTGTAACAAGGGTTTAGAATTATACACATTATATCCAATTGCAAATGCTGAAGCCAGTTCACAGCTTTACCATAACTGAGTCAGTGGAGAGAGAGATAAAAGATAGGCATCTGAACATTAATGGCATAGTTTAAAAACAAGATGTACATCCCTTCAGGCATACCTAGAATACAACTTTGTGCCACACTTATAGGGAACCTCAGGTGTCTCTTATCTGCTCGTTGGGATTCTCCACAGAACATGCCTCTAGGCCATCAATTGCCCTGCTCAATGCCTCCTTTTCATAGGAAGGAGCATTTCATCCCTGTTGCTTTTAGTAATAAACTGCAGTTTTTTATTACTGTAAAATCAATTCGAGCCTGCAGCATGAAAGGGCAGCCTTCCCCAACCTTGCATCTCTCAACAACTCTCATGAGCCCTGACCACTGGGCATGCTGGCAGAAGATGACTGGGGGTGGGGGAAAGAGCAGAGCATTTGTAGCAATCACCTAAGATTCGGACAGGCCAATCTAGACATGGGTTTCACCATTTCGGTGAGATCTAGGCCCAAGAAACACTGCCTGTGATGCAGCTGTTAAATTGCACTCTCAACAACTAGTGGCTTCCAGAAGGAGAGAACAAGCAAAGTTGAGATCCCACCCCAATAGGACCCAAGGGCACCCATTGCGGCAGCTAGACTGGTGAATGGGGGCGGCCGCCGAGACCACATAACACCGGTCTTGAAAGACCTACATTGGCTCCCAGTACGTTTCCGAGCACAATTCAAAGTGCTGGTGTTGACCTTTAAAGCCCTAAACGGCCTCGGCCCAGTATACCTGAAGGAGCGTCTCCACCCCCATCATTCTGCCCGGACGCTGAGGTCCAGCGCCGAGGGCCTTCTGGCGGTTCCCTCATTGCAAGAAGCAAAGCTACAGGGAACCAGGCAGAGGGCCTTCTCGGTGGTGGCGCCCGCCCTGTGGAACGCCCTCCCATTAGATGTCAAAGCGATAAATAACTACCTGACATTTAAAAGACATCTTAAGGCAGCCCTGTTCAGGGAAGTTTTTAATCTGTGATATTTTACTGTATTTTTTGGAAGCCGCCCAGAGTGGCTGGGGAAACCCAGCCAGATGGGCGGGGTACAAATAATAAATTATTATTATTATTATTATTATTATTATTATTATTATTATTTACTCTGTTTCTTTGCAATATAAAAGGCTACCCTCCACACATCATAGCAACATGCCGTCAACTCGTTAAGAATATTGGCTCGTTGCCAATGAATCCATCCTGCCTGTGCAAAGACACAGCGTAACATAACCCAGATGTAGATTGTAGACAGCTCAGGGCAGAGAGCTGAACTGCTTTCAGAGGTGAGACAGGTGGTGGGGATAACAGGACTTTTTCATAAAATTCATACTTTGTTCTGACCACTTTCTGCCTCTGGCCCTGCCTACCCCTGGCGTGTGGCCCTTGAAAGACTGCCCTGAAAGGAAGGCAGCCCTTGGGCTGAAACAGTTGCCCCCATTTACTTGAGACACAGGCAAAATGCTTTTTTTTTCAACTTCTGTAGATGTTTGCTGGTTTCCAGCATTAACGTTTTCTTCTCATTTCTCCCCGCTGCAAATTTCTGCGTGGTTGGCAGCAGAAAGACACAAAAGCGAGGATACAAACAAAAATGCGCAACAAACCAGAAACAAACCAGTTCCCCCAGCCAATAATAATAATAATAATGGGTGCCCCCCCAACCCACCCAGAGAGATAGAGACTGGGGGGAGGGGGAGAAAGAGGTCACGCTGGACGTTGGATGGAAAATAAGTGGTGTTGGTAAAAAGATTAATAAGAATATGTAAATATAGATAGATAATGAGGGAAAATGTATTTTTAATATAGGTTAAGATTTTGAGTAAAGTTAAGGATAGAGGGTAAGGATTTGCTGAACTAAATGTCTGAACTGGAATACAAAAAGGGGGGTGTGAGGAGGTCAAGAAACTAGAGAATGAAGTTTAGGATATGAAAATACTAATCTTCTTTCTGTTCTGCTTTTTGGTGTTTTTCACTTTTTTCTTCTATTTTGTTAATTGCTCTTTTTTAGTGTGTACTTTTATGTGTTTTGCTTTGTATTTTCCTATTTTTGTAGTTTTTTTGGGGGGGTATCTATTCTATGTTTCAATTTTTGAAGTTATAAATTGTTCAATAAATATTATTTTTTTAAAAAAGAAAGAGGCCACGCACCTGACTCCCAAATTGAAAGGGGGGGGCTGCCCAAGCTTTCCTCAAAAGCGTAATCCCCACCAGCTGAATCGAATGGGAAAAGCGCCAAGGGGGCTACTCTGAGGAGGGCTGGATTCGGATTAGAGCTTCACACAGACACGTGGGTGTGTTTCTCACGTGCCCCCATCGGGTTTGCACCCCCTTCCCCTCATAGAGGCCCTAAGCGTTACTCGAGAGTAAGACCCCGTGGCCGTCGAGAGTGACTCTACTCTGAGGAGGGCTAGATTCGAATTAGAGCTTCACACACACACACACACACACACACACGTGTGTGTGTTTCCCACGTGCCCCCATCGGGTTTGCACCCCCTCCCCCTCATAAAGGCCTAAGCGTTACTCGAGAGTAAGACCCTGTCGCCGTCGAGAGTGACTCTACCCTGAGGAGGGCCGGATTCGGATTACCGATTACACGTGTGTTTGTGTGTGTTTCCCACGTGACCCCAATCGGGTTTGCACCCCCTTCCCCCTATAGAGGCCTAAGCGTTACTCGAGAGTAAGGCCCCGTCGAGAGTGACTCTACCCTGAGGAGGGCTAGATTCGGATTAGAGCTTCACACACACACACACACACACACGTGTATGTGGTTCTCACATGACCCCCATCGGGTTTGCATCCCCTTCCCCCTCATAGAGGCCTAAGCGTTACTCGAGAGTAAGACCCCGTCGCCGTCGAGTGTGACTCTACTCTGAGGAGGGCCGGATTCGGATTACCGATTACACGTGTGTTTGTGTGTGTTTCCCACGTGACCCCAATCGGGTTTGCACCCTCTTCCCCCTATAGAGGCCTAAGCGTTACTCGAGAGTAAGGCCCCGTCGCCGTCGAGTGACTCTACTCTGAGGAGGGCTGGATTCGGATTACCGCTTCACACACACACACACACACACACACACACACACACACGTGTATGTGTTTCTCACGTGACCCCCATCGGGTTTGCACCACCCTTCCCCTCATAAAGGCCTAAGCGTTACTCGAGAGTAAGACCCCGTCGCCGTCGAGTGACTCTACTCTGAGGAGGGCTGGATTCGGATTAGAGCTTCACACAGACACGTGGGTGTGTTTCTCACGTGCCCCCATCGGGTTTGCACCCCCTCCCCCTCATAGAGGCCTAAGCGTTACTCGAGAGTAAGACCCTGTCGCCGTCGAGAGTGACTCTACCCTGAGGAGGGCCGGATTCGGATTACCGATTACACGTGTGTTTGTGTGTGTTTCCCACGTGACCCCAATCGGGTTTGCACCCCCTTCCCCCTATAGAGGCCTAAGCGTTACTCGAGAGTAAGGCCCCGTCGAGAGTGACTCTACCCTGAGGAGGGCTTGATTCGGATTAGAGCTTCACGCACACACACACGTGTATGCGTTTCTCACGTGACCCCGTCGGGTTTGCACCCCCTCCCCCTCATAGAGCCCTAAGCATTACTCGAGAGTAAGCCCCCGTCGCCGTCGAGAGCGACTCTACTCTGAGGAGGGCTGGACTCGGATTACCGCTTCACACACAGACACGTGTACGCGTTTCTCACGTGACACCACCGGGTTTGCACCCCCTCCCCCTCATAGAGGCCCTAAGCGTTACTCGAGAGTAAGACCCCTCTGAAGAGAGACCCTTCCCCCGCTCCCCTCAGGCGACGCTCGACGCCTTTCCCCCTCACAAAGGCCCCCTCACCTGCCCCGAAGGCGCCCCCGGCGGCACACAGCAGCGCGCCCGACACCAGCACCGCGGCAACCCAGGCGCCCATGGCCGCTTCTCCTCTCTTGGCGGCGCCGCTGCTTCCCGCCCCGCTTTATGCCCTCGGTCTCCTCCTGAGGGGAGCGAGAGGCCGGCGGGAGTGGGCGGGAGGGAGCGCCGGCCGCAGCCAACCACAGCAAGCGCGCGGGGTCTGCGAGGCCGCCGATTGGGCGGAGGGAAGCAGGGAGGCCCAATGAGAGCCGCCGGGGTGGAGCCGAGAGCGGCGGTTGGAAGGCTCGAGGGGGGGGGAGGTCGTCGTCGGTTGGCGTTGAAGGACGTGCGCGGCCAGCCAATGAGCGGGAAGGCGGGGCTCGGGGGAGAGGAACCGTTCGCCAGGAGGGACGGCGAGGCGGTTCGATGGACTGGTGCGGCAGCCAATAGGAATAGCCTTGAGGGGAAAGGGGCCGGGCGACTCCTCTCGCCTGAGGAGCGCCGGGGTTGTCACGTACGCAGAGCAAAGGGGAGCAGCAGCGTCGACCAATCGGGGCCCCACTCTCACGGGGTGCGGTCCAATGAGAACGCGAAGTCTCCAAACGGACACGTGTCCCGACCAATCGCAGTCCAAGTTGGCCCGTTGTCTCCGCTCCAACGCCTCTACGTCTGACGTCACAGTCAACAACAACGGGTGCCGGGGAAGGACAATAGGCTGAAATAGGCGGTGTTCTCACAAGCCCCTTGGAAATTTGCTTTTTTTCACCGAAGGTTTTGAAACCCATTAAAAAAATAAAAGTCTGTCGCATTTCCAAATGCAAAATCCCGAGGGAATAAAGGGTGTGTGTGTGTGTTTCAATAAAAAATGACCAGAGATCAGCCTGAAAAGGGCTTTAAAATTAGTTTGCCCTTTTAATGGACTTCATGGTCCAATAAAGCCTCCATGTCTAAAGGCAGTCTACCTCTGCACGCCAATGACAAAGGGACACTACCACCACCTAAAGCAGATTCCTTCCCAATTGCCTGCCCATCCAGATGTTACTGGGATGTGGGTGGCACTCTGGGTTAAACCACAGAGCCTAGGGCTTGCCGATCAGAAGGTTGGCGGTTCGAATCCCCGTGACGGGGTGAGCTCCCGTTGCTCGGTCCCTGCTCCTGCCAACCTAGCAGTTCGAAAGCACGTCAAAGTGCAAGTAGATAAATAGGTACCGCTCCGGCGGGAAGGTAAACGGCGTTTCCGTGCGCTGCTCTGGTTTGCCAGAAGCGGCTCAGTCCTGCTGGCCACATGACCCAGAAGCTGTACGCCGGCTCTCTCGGCCAATGAAGCGAGATGAGCGCTGCAACCCCAGAGTCGTTCGCGGCTGCACCTAATGGTCAGGGTCCCTTTACCTTTACCAGATGTTACTACTTGTCAGATGGGAGAGTTGTGTAGCCCAAACTATCTGGAAAACCAGTTCGGGGCAAAAAGCGGCTCCGGCGCTTTCAAATGCTTTGATCGCTTTCCAGAAATCTCAAATATAATAATTTATAATAATTTATTATTTATACTGCCACTTTGGGCAGCTCAAAAAGTACTTTGGTCCCATCTACACCATACCTCGGGTTACATATGCTTCAGGTTACAGACTCCACTAACCCAGAAATATTACCTTGGGTTAAGAACTTTGCTTCAGGATGAGAACAGAAATCGTGCAGCGGTGGCGCGGCGGCACAGCAGCAGCAGGAGTCCCCATTAGATAAAGTGGTGCTTCAGGTTAAGAACAGACCTCCGGAACGAATTAAATTCTTAACCCGAGGTACCACTGTATTGTTAAAAGCAGTATCACAGTCTTGGCTCCCTCCCTCCCCAACCTAGGAACTGTATTTTGTTCAGTGTGATGTGAATTGTTAGGCACTATTCCTCTCTCAGCTTGTCTGGAGTGTCTGGAGGCGGCTGGAGGATGGGTGGCGGCAAACAGATTGAGATTGAATCCTGACAAGACAGAAGTACTGTTTCTGGGGGACAGGAGGCGGGCAGGTGTGGAGGACTCCCTGGTCCTGAATGGGGTAACTGTGCCCCTGAAGGACCAGGTGCGCAGCCTGGGAGTCATTTTGGACTCACAGCTGTCCATGGAGGCACAGGTTAAATCCGTGTCCAGGGCAGCTCCATCTGGTACGCAGGATGAGACCCTCCCTGCCCACAGACTGTCTTGCCAGAGTGGTGCATGCTCTGGTTATCTCCCGCTTGGACTACTGCCATGCGCTCTCCGTGGGGCTACCTTTGAAGGTGACCCGGAAACTGCAATTAATCCAGAATGCAGCCGCCAGACTGGTGACTGGGAGCGGCCGCCGAGACCATATAACACCGGTCTTGAAAGACCTACATTGGCTTCCAGTACGTTTCCGAGCACAATTCAAAGTGTTGGTGCTGACCTTTAAAGCCCTAAATGGCCTCGGTCCAGTATACCTGAAGGAGCGTCTCCACCTCCATTGTTCTACCCGGACACTGAGGTCCAGCTCCGAGGGCCTTCTGGCGGTTCCCTCACTGCGAGAAGCCAAGTTACAGGGAACCAGACAGAGGGCCTTCTCGGTAGTGGCGCCCGCCCTGTGGAACGCCCTCCCACCAGATGTCAAAGAGAACAACAACTACCAGACTTTTAGAAGACATCTGAAGGCAGCCCTGTTTAGGGAAGCTTTTAATGTTTGATGTATCACAGTATTTTAATATTCTTTTGGAAGCCGCCCAGAGTGGCTGGGGAAGAAATCTGATTGGTTCTTACGAACACTCTGTAAAAGTTCTTTTGTGAATAAAACGACCTGGGCCAAGGGGTGGAGAGACGCAGAGATTATTATATGCACCCTTCCCAGAGTCTTGCTGGTTCAAGCCTCTGTGTGTATTCTTATTAATCAGAGTTCGATCCTACCTTTACTTTGTGAACGCCTCAATCCACCCCTGCAGGGCTGTTGTTGAGGATCAAAAGGAGCTCCCCAGGTGAAAATGGGCAGACTAATAAATAAAATAAAAATAAACAGAGATAGACGAGTGGGTGATTGCTCCACCTACAACTGCGCCCCTTCTTTACACCAGAGTAAAAGACACAAAACCCAGGCTGCGCTGTGGCCACGCTGCCGTCCAACACCACGCTTCCTTTCAAAGTCCATTTTATTAAATAGTTTCAAAAAACTAGGAGGAAAAACAAACTAAAAATCGCCCACACCTTGATGCTTAAAAAAAGACCCCCCGCCCCGCTTTCCCTGATTCCACAAAACCGTCATTTTCAAAATTTCATTTTTGCTTTTTTTTTGCAGAAGGACTGCTACCCCTTTCCAGAACGTCCCTCTGTAGGTTTTCGAAACTGCACAGCCAACAAGCAAACTCCTAGAGAGGTCGGGTTGGGGGTGGGGGGTTGAGCACGCAGGTGGATGGGAAAACATCACCTAGTGGGGGGTGGGAAAGGGGGTGTCAAATGCTACAGGAAGCAGACGGTGTACAAGCGCCACCCAGTGGCGCCAGGTGACACTGCAGGGCCAATCTAAGAGAGTTGGCTTTTCCGATCCGGACTTAATGTGGCCGATGAGATTGCAAAAATATTATCCTCGGGACCCCCCCCCCCTCAACCCATGCAACTAGAGGGACCTTACTAAGAATCCCCTCCCCACAAATTAACATGGCCTAATAAAATAAAATAAACAGGCCTTGCCTCCAAACCCCCACCCACCCTCAATTCTCCGCAAAGGACTTGTCACGAGGTCCTCTCCCACTCTTTTTTTTGCAGTCTTTCTTAACCGGGAGCAGAAGAAGCCGCTGGATGAGTCCAGGGCTCGGTGGGGAACGAACACACCCTCCCCTCTCCTGTCCCTCCCAGCTTCTCCTTTTCTTAAAAAACAAACAAACCGACAACACACGCACACACAAAAAACACCCACGCACAGCATTTTAAGCCAAATTGTAGATTTGCCAACCCTCCCTGCACACAGGCAACCCCCCCCACCCCACCCCCAGTCCCAGCAGAAGCAGTGTCTCCCTTTTGAGGTAGAGTTTTTTCTTTCTTTCTTTCTGTTTCGCGTCTCAGGGCCAGAGAGGGTTTTTTTTTTTGCTTTGTTTCCGAGTCTCAGCCGGGTGGCGTCCTGGGTTCAAGTAAAAGTGTCACAGATAGTTTATTGCTACTAACGGGAGCAGCAGCAGCAGGAGGCAGCGGTGGAGGGAAGGGGGGCAGAGAGGGGGCGCGGAGAAAAAGAGGGGGCTGACGAGAGGGGCGGGGAGGGGGAGGTGTCCCTCGTCAAGACTCCTCGTTGCCGGAATCGTCTTCGTCGCCGTAGCAGCTGTTGACCTCGTCGTCCATCTCGTCGTCCTCATAGTAGTCGTCGTAGAAGAGGTCCGAGCCCTCGTCCGGCGCGGGAGTCTTGGTCTTGACGCAATACTCCGCCAGCGTCGTCGGGACCTTGACTTGGTCGCGCTCCGCATCCACCTTGGTTCCGAGGACCTGCTTCCTAGTTGGGCGATAAAAGACATAAGAATAAGAATAACTTTATTGTCATTGCTCCCTTCGGGCAATTCGTTTGCAACAGGGATTCGGACGGCAAAAGAGCATTAAGGGGGGGGGGGCGGCTGCTTGATCTATGGGATGTATCATCACCGAAGCAGTCAAATGCAACGTTTCCTGTTGCCTAGAGTGGACGGGATGCGGGTGGCACTGTGGGTTAAACCACAGAGCCTAGGGCTTGCCGATCGGAAGGTCGGCGGTTCGAATCCCTGCAATGGGGTGAGCTCCCGTTGCTTGGTTTTCCCAGTAGTGATGTATGGAAGTGAGAGCTGGACCATTAAGAAGGCTGATCGCCGAAGAATGGATGCTTTTGAATTCTGGTGCTGGAGGAGACTCTTGAGAGTCCCATGGACTGCAAGAAGACCAAACCTCTCCATTCTGAAGGAAATCAGCCCCGAGTGCTCACTGGAAGGACAGATCCTGAAGCTGAGGCTCCAAGACTTTGGCCACCTCATGAGAAGAGAAGACCCCCTGGAAAAGACCCTGATGTTGGGACAGATTGAGGGCACAAGAAGAAGAGGACGACAGAGGGAGAGATGGTTGGACAGTGTTCTCGAAGCTACCAGCATAAGTTTGACCAAACTGCGGGAGGGAGTAGTGTGCTCTGGTCCATGGGATCACGAAGAGGCGGACATGACTAAATGACTAAACAGCAACAAGCCGTTGCTCGGTCCCTGCTCCTGCCCACCTAGCAGTTCGAAAGCACGTCAAAGTGCAAGTAGATAAATAGGTACCGCTCTGGTGGGAAGGTAAACGGCGTTTCCATGCGCTGCTCTGGTTCGCCAGAAGAGGCTTACTCCTGCTGGCCACATGACCCGGAAGCTGTACGCCAGCTCCCTCGGCCAGTAAAGTGAGATGAGCGCCACAACCCCAGAGTCGTCCGTGACTGGACCTAAGGGTCAGGGGTCCCTTTATCTTTAGAGTGGACATACAGGGGGATGTTGCTCCAAAGAGGGAGGACTTCCTGCCATACCTGCTCTGGAGCCTCTTCCCCCTGCTGACCAGGCTGGAGCTTGGAGACCGGAATCATTCTGGGCATTTTTCAGTAGGTAACTGAGAAAACTGGGGCCTGCCCTCACAAGGAGGGGGGCCAGGATAATGAGGGGCCTAGGATGCAGGTGGGGGGCCTCACCCTGGCTCTTACAACATAGGAAGAACCATCTGGATGCGGCCAGATAGTTCAGCATCCTCCTTTCACAGTGGCCAATCAGATACCTGTGGCCAGTGTTAGAAAGTGAGATATGAAAGTGAGGAGCTCAATAGCACCTTAAACCTAGGTTGTGGGTTCAAGCAAGCAAGCAAGCAAGCAAGTTTTATTGCGGCCAGAGCCAGTGACACTAAACATCACAAGATCAAACAACAAGAAATCAACAACAACCTCGGGGGGGGGGGGGAATGAATGAAAAGGTTACACAAGGGAACTTTGCAGTGTGCCATTCAACAGAAGAGATTTACGCTTCCTGATTACTAAAGTGCAAAATTTAGCCACCTCGTATGATATTGAGCTTGAGGAATCTTCCAGAAGGTATTTTCGAAGAATTTCGGGGGAGGATTCCAAATAATATTGAAGGGGTATAAATTTTGATAGAAGCGGTAAAATACCGTATTTTTCGCTCTATAAGACGCACCAGACCACAAGACGCACCTAGTTTTTGGAGGAGGAAAACAAGGAAAAAAATATTCTGAATCTCAGAAGCCAGAACAGCAAGAGGGATCGCTGCGCAGTGAAAGCAGCGATCCCTCTTGCTGTTCTGGCTTCTGGGATAGCTGCGCAGTCTGCATTCGCTCCATAAGACGCACACACATTTCCCCTTACTTTTTAGGAGGGAAAAAGTGAGTCTTATAGAGCAAAAAATACGGTAAGTTGAACTCGTTCTTGACTATAAAATTCGCAAAATAGAAGAATGTGTGTGACAGATTCTACCTTATTAGACATACAAGAGCAGAGACGCGCATGCATTGGGACCCGCATGAATTTGCCGTACAGCACTGCTGAGGGCATTGTCTCAAAGCGGGCTCTAGAGAAAGCCCATCTGTAGGCTTCGTTAGTGATGTTAGTTAAGTAAGGGGCAGCTGCAAAATTAGGCGAAGCTTTTAAACATTTATACGTCTCCGGGAGTAGGGCGCCTTCTTGTTGCAGTTCGATATCATAAAGTCTCCTGGTGATAATTGCTTTCGCCTTGTTCAAAGTTCCAACAAAAAGATTTTCAGGGTTGTGGGTGCAAGAATGGTATTTCTAGGGGCTTTTCCCACCAACCTGATGATGTCCGTGTATTCCTGATCTTTGCCTTTGCTCTCCTTCCACTTCCTGTACATCACGGAAGCGTCAACGTTGGCCGGAGAGAATGTGTTGGGTTCGTTGAGCAGTGAGATCACGCTGAGAAGTATTGTCCTGCGGGTGGGGAGGGGAAGGAAAAGCAAATGACAAGGTGAGGGAGGAAGAGGCAGCAGGAACTCACCGGTGTCGCTGCTGCTAAAAACGAGTTATAGGAAAGAAGGAGACCTTAATGGCGGATTGTGCCCACCTGATCAGCCGCTGTGAGAAGCAGGATGAGGTGTGGCTTTGGCCCAAGTCAACAGGGCCAGAAATTAGCCCAGCACATTCTGCTACTAGTGTGGGTCCAGTTGCGACGATGTGGAGATTTCTGGAGGCCAGGTTAGCAACCAGCTTAAAAACCTCTGCCTCAGACCACAGCTGTAGCTTGGTTATCGTATGGGACGCAGGTGGCGCTGTGGGTTAAGCCACAGAGCCTAGGACTTGCTGATCAGAAGGTCGGCGGTTCGAATCCCCGCAACAGGGTGAGCTCCTGTTGCTCGGTCCCTGCTCCTGCCAACCTAGCAGTTGGAAAGCACGTCAAAGTGCAAGTAGATAAATTGGTACCGCTCTGGCAGGAAGGTAAACGGCGTTTCCGTGCACTGCTCTGGTTCGCCAGAAGCGGCTTAGTCCTGCTGGCCACATGACCCGGAAGCTGTACGCCGGCTCCTTTGGCCAATAAAGCGAGATGAGCGCTGCAACCCCAGAGTCGGTCACGACTGGAGCTAATGGTCAGGGGTCCCTTTACCTTTACCTTGGTTATCAAATGGTTTAGTTGCTGAACAAATCGGCTCCCAAACGCTGCAAACCCAGAAATAAGTGGGTTATTTCCGGTTTGTGAACATTTTTCAGAAGCCAAACCTCCACCCCCCCCCAATCTGGCGTCCGGGCATAATGCAAAATTAGGGACAGCCAATCAGAGCAGCGATACAGTTGACGGGTAGAGGTTCTACAACTCCCAGGACAGAGGAATATGGCCACTGGCTGCAGAAATATCCACCGGATTTCCCTGCCTCCCTGCTAGGCAAGCTTAAAGGTTTTGACCTTTAAAGCCCTTCATGGCCTAGGACCCTCGTACCTACGGGACCGCCTCTCCCGGTATGCCCCACGGAGAGCCTCAAGGTCCATAAATAGCAACACCCTAGTGGTCCCGGGCCCTAAGGAAGTTAGATTGGCTTCAACCAGAGCCAGGGCCTTTTCAACACTGCCCCCGGCCTGGTGGAACGCTCTGTCTCTTGAGACCAGGGCCCTGCAGGATCTGATTTCTTTCCGCAGGGCCTGTAAGACAGAGTTGATCCGCCTGGCCTTTGGCTTGGAGCCAATTTGATTCCCTCCCCCTCTTTCCTTTCTCCTCCTGTGATGAGGCTGCATTTTAAAATTTTAATGTTTCAATATTTTAATGTTGTATTTTAATCTTGTTTTTAAATTGTATTCATTCAACTTGTTTTTATTATTGCTTGTTAGCCGCCCTGAGCCTGGCGTTGGCTGTGGAGGGTGGGGTATTAATAATAATAATAATAATAATAATAATAATAATAATAATAATAATAAAAATAAAAATAAAATTCAATCACTTAAATCAGTCACCTGCGGATGTGACTGATTCACTTTGCCCGTGATGGGAGGGCTGGGCAATCTTACGACGACATACTAGGGACAGCGTAACTGCTACTCAGGCCTCACCTCACGTTCTGCGTGGGATTCCATCTTTCCGAAGGCAGCTCTCCACTCTGTGGGTCATCCACCGGAGGGTGTAGAATGGAAATGCAAACGTCCCCGGTCTGAAAGATGGATATACCATTATTTTTTCCCTGTACGAGAAGACCCCTATCTTCTTGAACGGCGAATTAAGAAATTGATATTGTTTGCAGAGGTTGTCCAAAGTTAAAAGGGTAAAGGGACCCCTGACCATTAGGTTTTCCAGATAGTTTGGGCTACATAACTCTCCCATCTGGCAAGTAGTAACATCTGGTAAAGGGACCCTGACCATTAGGTGCAGCCGCGAACGACTCTGGGGTTGCGGCGCTCATCTCGCTTCATTGACCGACGGAGCCGGCGTACAGCTTCCGGGTCATGTGGCCAGCAGGACTAAGCCGCTTCTGGCGAACCAGAGCAGCGCATGGAAACGCCATTTGCCTTCCCACCTGAGCGGTACCTATTTATCTACTTGCACTTTGACGTGCTTTTGAACTGCTAGGTTGGCAGGAGCAGGGACCGAGCAATGGGAGCTCACCCCATCGCGGGGATTCGAACCGTCGTCCAGCCGATCGGCAAGTCCTAGGCTCTGTGGTTTAACCCACAGCGCCACCCGTGTCCCTTACGTTCAAAGCTAGGGCTGCCATATTTCAAGAGCCTGAGAACCAACCCCTGTTCATCACCATTCGTATACAGTGGTGCCTCTAGCTGTGGAGTTCATGCCGTTTGCACCCTGAATAGTCTGCAACTAGAGCGCCTCTTCCGCGCATGTGTGCAGCGTGATCAAGCACGTGTGCAAAAATCGCTTCTGTGCATGCGGCGAACCCGGAAGTAAACACGTCTGGGCTTGCTGCGGTCATAATCCGAAAGTCCATAAGAGTGGAATGCAACATAATAATAATAATAATAATAATAATAATAATAATAATAATAATTTATTATTTATACCCCGCCCATCTGGCTGGGTCTCCCCAGCCACTCTGGGAGGCTTCCAACTGAATATTAAAAACAGTACAGCATGAAACATTAAAAACTTCCCTAAAGAGGGCTGCCTTCAGTTGTCTTTTAATAGTAAAATAGTTGTTTATTGCTTTGACATCTGCTGGGAGGGCGTTCCACAGGGTAGGCGCCACTACCGAGAAGGCCCTCTGCCTGGTTCCCTGTAACCTTACTTCTCGCAGTGAGGTATGACTGCATAAGATGACCCCCCGATTTTTGATTGAAAAAAATAAATAAATCGTCTTATATGCGGGAAAAAAGTGTGTCCGTTGGGGGTGGGCAGACGGAGTCTGTTGCCCACATTCCAGGGCACCCCAGCTCGACGCCCATGTCCCAGTGTGCCACCATACCTCGTATATGTTTGGATGCCACATTTTGGTCAGGAAACGGAAGGTGGGTGGCGAATAAGGGTAGTCGATAGGGAATCGGAGACGAGCCTGCGGAGAACACAGAACGGAAAAGGTGTCAGCAGTTGGGGAAGCAGCAATGAACAAGTAGGTGAGAATTGCAACTGGCCTGCCCTGCGCCCAACTGCACCAGTTGCCAGTGGGTTTCTGGGCCCAATTCAAAGCGCTGGCACACATTCTACTCATGTAAAAACACCAAGCAGGCCCCACAAATAACCCAGAGATGCATTTTATATACTGTATTTTTTGCTCCATAAGACTCACTTTCCCCCTCCTAAAAAGTAAGGGGGAATGTGTGTGCGTCTTATGGAGCGAATGCAGGCTGCGCAGCTATCCCAGAAGCCAGAACAGCAAGAGGGATTGCTGCTTTCACTGCGCAGCGATCCCTCTTGCTGTTCTGGCTTCTGAGATTCAGAATATTTCTTTTTCTTGTTTTCCTCCTACAAAAACTAGGTGCGCCTTGTGGTCTGGTGCGTCTTATAGAGCGAAAAATACGTTAAAAGGACACTCTGATTAAAAGACGCTGATTCCCAGGCCGTCTGCACGCCGGATTTAGAAGGCAATTGGGCTGGATCCGGCCCCTGGGCCTTAGTTTGTCTACCCATGCTCTACGCCGTCACAACTGGATCTGCCCCAGTAGCAAAACTAGCCTGGCGAATTTTTAGACGCCGCAACCAAGTGCAAACAAATGTGAAATTCAGCACAGTCGTGCCAAAAGTTTCCAGGTTCTTGCCTGAGAGTCTCCAGGAACAATCCAGTTTCCCCAGATGAGTAACGTTCCGTGACATCACAGCAACTCAGCCAATGGCTGGGGAAGGCTCCTGGACACGTGGCACCTCCCAGACCCAAGACCCGCCCCTCCCTCTCATAGGCAGTCCCGTTTGTGTTGTGCGCACAGCTGGAGTCACGCATGGCAACCATCGGCATGGGCACTCCCTGCCTCGACTTCCTCCGAAGCCGCCCCGGCTTTGAGGCTTTGAGGCCCACCCAGGTTTGCCTCGGCCGGGACAGAGCATGCGACCTGCCCGGGCTCGTCGGGAACTCTTTCCCTGCGCCAAACAAGAGCCGCCTCTGGGCAACCAATCTTTTGCTGATTTGCAGAAAGAGACAAGAGAGAGCTCATGCTGGGGGTTCCTCCACTCATGCCATAAAAGCGCTGAGCTGCAGAATGTTGCCAGACACAAATAGGAGAAGTCAAGAGGGCCCGGGAGGCCGTGGTTCAAATCTCCACTCGGCCACAAAGCTCTTGGGCCAATCGTGGCCTCCCAGCTCAGCCAACCTCACAGGGTTGTTGTGAGGCTAAAAATCGAGGCGAGCCATGTATAGCTCCTTTGGAGCATGGGTAGGCAAACTAAGGCCCGGCGGTCGGATCCGGCCCAATTGGCTTCTAAATCCGGCCGCGGATGGACCGGGAATCTGCGTATTTTTACATGAGTAGAATGTGTCCTTTTATTTAAAAGGCACCTCTGGGTTATTTAATAATAATAATAATAATAATAATACCCAGCCCATCTCTGGGCAGCTTCCAACAAAATATTAAAATACAATAGTCCATCAAACATTTAAAGCTTCCCTAAACAGGGCTGCTTTCAGATGTCTTCTAAAAGTCTGGTAGTTGTTTTTCTCTTTTACATCTAACAGGAGGGCATTCCACAGGGCAGGTGCCACCACCGAGAAGGCCTTAATTCGACCTCCGGAACCAATTAAGTTCTTAACCCGAGGTACCACTGTACATGAAAAAACATGTTAAGTCCTTCATTTGATCTGTCCTAAATTCCCCAGCATTCAGCTTCACTGAACGTCCACACTTTCTAGTGTTCTGGCGAGGAAGAACTTTCTCTTCTGGCTTTCCCCAATGTCATGCATCACTTTAGAAACGTCTTTCTCGCTTTTCAAAAGTCCCAAATGCTGCAGCCTTTCCCATAGGGAAGGTGTGTTTCGTCATCAGACCTGGAGCATTCCCTCTGCGGGAACAGCCTCCATCCGAAAAACCGGTGCCTCTCCCAGAACAAAAGGTGTTATTCTGCTAACCTTCTCCTCTGTTTGATTTTTGTCTGCGTGGCTTTCCCCCGCATTGTTCTGGGCAGGGGGTCATGTGACACAGCAAGCGACCAATGGGATTCCACCTGAACTACAAAGCTGAGTATCTTTTATTTATCTCATTCCAGCAATGGTGGAACTACCTTCAAAGTACAGATGGGTGAACCTGCCCATTTTTGTTTAAGTCAGCAATGTCTAGGCAACATGATGATCATAAGGGTAAAGGTAAAGGGGACCCCTGACCATTAGGTCCAGTTGTGGCCGACTCTGGGATTGCGGCGCTCATCTCGCTTCATTGGCCAAGGGAGCCGGCGTACAGCTTCCGGGTCATGTGGCCAGCAGGACTGAGCCGCTTCTGGTGAACCAGAGCAGCACACGGAAACGCTGTTTACCTTCCCGCCGGAGTGGTACCTATTTATCTACTTGCACTTTGATGTGCTTTCGAACTGCTAGGTTGGCAGGAGCAGGGACCGAGCAACGGGAGTTCACTCCGTTGTAGGGATTCGAACCGCCGACCTTCTGATTGGCAAGCCAAACTTCTGATAGGCTCTGTGGTTTAACCCACAGCGCTACTTGCGTCCCTATGTCGTATGGTAGCATGTAAATAACTTTGCTAGGAACTCTTAAACAGAGGATTACGGCATGCGAGGATTCCTGGAAGGAAGCCATGCAAAACTCCAACAGGCTTTCTTCTGAGCTGGCAGGCATAGGACTGAAACTCATGTTATAGCTAGGGTTGCTTGATATTATCATCTACGTGACGAAACAAGAGACGTCATCGCCATCTGCTGGTGTCATCCGGCGGCGAGCCCTAGGGCTTGGGTTTTAGGAGATCTGCCAAGATACAAGAACACCCAACTACCTGATCTCAGCCAACTCCCGATCTGACTCAGGCAGGTTTGTCGGGGAAGAGGCAAGAAAGAGCAGATGGGCAGGAACCTCAAAGTTGCAAAACAGGCTCATAAACCGACCCGAAGTAGCTTCCCGGGCCAAAACTGGCTCAGAGGAAGCAGCTCGTTTGTTTATTTCCTGTGCATCCCGATGACCTACTAAACGTACACCCAGGAAGAAGAAAAAAACAAGCCTCTGCCCAGTTTTCGGCAAGGGGTGAATTAAAGGTAAAGGGATCCCTGACCATTAGGTCCAGTCGTGGCCGACTCTGGGATTGCGGCGCTCATCTCGCTTTACTGGCCGAGGGAGCCGGCGCACAGCTTCCGGGTCATGTGGCCAGCAGGACTAAGCCGCTTCTGGCGAACCAGAGCAGCGCACGGAAATGCCGTTTACCTTCCTTGGTAGGAGTTTTCTAGTAGGTTTTTATGCGAAAGACGTTGATGAGGGAATAGAGAAAATCAGGGTTTTATATGTGGCTTTGCAGATTGTTTCTAAAACGAGTTCTAAGCAGTGTTTATTAATTCTTGTCTTCTCTTTTTTTTCCTATAGAAAAGGTCCCTGAGTAAGGCCTTTAGGGGGTGAATCATGCTGGGACACTAACAAAAAGCAATGACTCTTCAGGAACTGTGAAACGGATCTCCATTTTTGGCATTGCCATGGGGTGCTTCCTGTTATATACCTATTATTTAGGTCACCTTGGAAGGCGAGAAAACCAGGCTTTGCAACACATCCTTGAGTACCCAAGGGACTGCTTATTATTAGAATTTGAAATACTTAGAACAGGAATTCACAGAAACATACTTGGCAGGGATCCATGCCCTGTTTTGGAAGCCCCAAAGTTTGTTTACCTCTATACTGGCACACTTTATAGTTCCTACACTAAATATATTTCCCATCTGGATATTCACTTCACAGCGTGTGGCCATTTACAACACTGTTCATATTTAGACATGTCTATATTTACCTATATTTACGACTGGACCTAATGGTCAGGGGTAGGCCCTGTGCTGTTCACCACCAGATTACTTGAGAAACCACACTATTATGTGAAAACAGCAGCCCTACTGAGATATGAGAGGAGCCCATTATCTGAGCTCTGTCTCGCAAGAAGCGGCGCATGCTCTGGTTATCTCCCGCTTGGACTACTGTAATGAACTCTATGTGGAGCTACCTTTGAAGGTGACCCAGAAACTGCAACTAATCCAGAATGTGGCTGCTGGACCAGTGACTGTGAGCGACCGCCGGGACCAGCCCTAAAAGATCTACGTTGGTTCCCAGTCTGTTTCTGAGTGCAATTCAAATTGCTGGGGCAAACCTTTAATGTCCTAAACGGCCTCGATCCTGTAGTCTCCACCCCCACAATAAAATATTTGCAGGGGACGGGCCCCCACAAATTGATGGTTTCCCATTCAAATAGTTTGTGTGCACACCGTGTCATGTGATTGATTATGCAGGGCGGAGCTTACCTGGGGCCCCACAATTTTTTATTCAAGTTAGCACCCCTGACTCCCATTATTCTGCTTGGATCCAGGGTTTGAAATTAACATGGGGCCAGGCGCATTTTGCACCTAAATATCCTCCGTTTGTGAGCACCTCCAAAAATCTGGGCGCCATTTTTTTTTTGCCTGGCTAATGCTCAAGGATTGCTGAAATGTATGTGCTTTGAAGCCTTGAAGTATATGTTAGGAAGCTAGAATTTTGCGGGTCAAAAATTGGAAATTACAAGAAGTACCAACAGTGGAAGAATGGCAGATGAAGATGATGGACTTATTGGAGATAGCCAACCGGAAGAGTCCGCAACCAGGAGGAGGAGGAGTATCAAGAGGAATGGAAGAAATTTAAAGACTATTGAATTTAATAGGTTAAGATAACTTAAATAGAAATACTTTTGAGTAACAGATTGGCCTAAGAATTAAATATGTGAAATTGTATAATACCATGGATAGAGGTCAAAATGAAAAGAAAGAAGTTAATCGAACAAGTAAATTTTATATGAAAATAGTGCTGGAAAACTGCTACAATGAGTTATATGGAAACTCAGCCAGGGGGATTTGAGGAAGTTACCCAACAATGATAACAAAAATGGGATTATAATAGTTAAGATAAATGTTTTTCTGTTTTTTATATATATTGTAATTTTTTTTCTTTTTTCTTTGTCTGTTGTTACATTTGTTATAATATTGGAAAATCAATTTAAAAAATGGGTGTGTGTGTGTGTTGCTGACCTCCCCACCCCTGTCCCAAATGGTGACTAGATATTCTGTTTTGGTGTCCAAAATCCAGGTCCTAGGAGCCATTTGGCTCCTAGCTTTTCTAACGCTGCTTGGGCACTGAGGTCCACCCCTCCAGGGTCTTCTGATGGTTTCCACACTGCGAGATTGCAAGGAACCAGGCGTAGGGCCTTCTCGGTGGTGGCGCCAGCCCTATGGAATGCCCTTCCATCAGATGTCAAACAGATAAGCAACTATACAACATTTAGTAGATATCTGAAAGCAGCCCTGGATAGGGAAGTTTTTAATGTTTGCTGTTTTATTATGTTTTTAAATTGTGTTGAAGCTGCCCAGAATGGCTGGGGCCACCCAGGCAGATGAATCAAGGCGGGTGGGTAAATAATTATTACTACCTGCACTTTCCGGAAACAATTAAATACCTTTTTGTTTTGGCAGGCTTTTCCAGCTGGGTGAAAAGGCCTCTGACTTAGGTGCCCTTTTGTGTAGTTTTCAAACCTGTGGCGACTGGCTGTTGTTGTTTTTTGTTTACTGTTTTTAAAGCTATTTTTAGTTGTCTTTATGGCATGCCTGCGAATCGCCTTGACGCGCATGTGGAAGCAAATTTATAAATCACAGCAATAAAATACACTTGCAGTGCAATGTCATGCACACCTACTCGGAAATAAGACTTATCAAGCATTTCCGTTTAGTGTACACGCATTAGAATGATTTGCATATATTTATAAGGTTGTAGCTGGAGGCGTGGGAATCATATGCAGAGTCGACCCAGTAAAATGATGCTAACCCTGAATTAAGTTCATCATGACTTAACCTGATTTCAGTGAGTATCCACCAAGGTGGATTCAGCCAGATACAGGCTCACTGAAATTAATCGACCTAAATTAGCCTTGTTCGTTAATTTCAATAGCTTTGACTAATGTTGGATACAACCCACAGTTAGTGTTATATGGAGAGTCACGCTCTCGAGGAAGTTCATCACAGCTAACTGGAGACCATTCGTTTCAGCAGGTCTACTCTTGAGAATGACCTGGCCCTATTCATTAAGTTTAATGGTTCCACTCAACAGTATGACTATACCCTTAAAATTGCTGTCCTATTAAGTCCTACCCCAAGTGGACCCAATTAACTCCGGCCAATTATTTTCAAATGGTCTCCTCCAAGTGTAGTCTCGTTGAACAAAACCCTAAGTTTAGAATTTATTCAGAGCTTCACTTGTAAATTCTAATAAGGAAAGGTTACAACATCCGATTTATTTACTTTTCAAGTTTAGAAAGGAGGTCAGCAAGATGAGAGATGACTCAAGATTGTAAAAAAATTTGCATGGAATGGAGGAAGTAGACAGATATTTTTTTCCCTCCTCCTAATGCGAAACTGAACAGTTGGAAGATTCAGGACAGACTAATAATAATAATAATAATAATAATAATAATAATAATAATAATTTATTATTTGTACCCCGCCCATCTGGCTGGGCCTCCCCAGCCACTCTGGGCGGCTTCCAACAAAGATTAAAAATACATTAAAATGTCACACATTAAAAACTTCCCTGAACAGGTCAACAGATATAGTTGCCCACATTTTGGCTTCATTTATAAAGTAAGGATCGAAAGGATAGTATAAAATTATTAACAGCAGCAATGGAAAGCTCATCAGTCATGAATACAGTCATGTTCAGATCTTATCTGCAATATATCTTCAAAATATCTTCAAAAATCTGTACACTTACATCAAGCCAAACCTTTATTATGAAAACGTAAACTCAGGAGGGTATAAATTTTATCTTTCTTGTATAAGTCCATCCTAGGTTTTTGGCAGTAGGCAAGGAGGGGAAAAAACATTTTAGAACTCCTACTTACTTATAAAGGTAAAGGGACCCCTGAGCATTAGGTCCAGTTGTGGCCGACTCTGGGGTTGCGGCGCTCATCTTGCTTTATTGGCCGAGGGAGCCGTCGTACAGCTTCCGGGTCATGTGGCCAGCAGGACTAAGCCGCTTCTGGCGAACCAGAGCAGCACACGGAAACGCCGTTTACCTTCCTGCCTGAGCAGTACCTATTTATCTACTTGCGCTTTGACGTGCTTTCGAACTGCGAGGTTGGCAGGAGCTGGGATCGAACAATGGGAGCTCACCCCGTCGCGGGGATTCGAACCGCCAACCTTCTGATTGGCAAGTCCTAGGCTCTGTGGTTTAACCCACAGCGCCACCCGTGTCCCCTCCTACTTACTTATAAGTAGGACTTATTCACCCACCAGAGAGTAAACCCATGGAACTCGCTCCTGCGGAAGACAGTGGTGGCCGCAGACTTGGAGGGTTTTAAAAGAGGACTGGACAAATTCATAGAGGAATTACAATGCCTCATGGCTATGCTCTACTTCTGCAGTTGAGGCAGTATAGTTCTGAACGCCGGGTGTTAGGAACTGCAAGTGTTGCTGTTGTGTTTGTGGTTTTCCCAAAACGGGCTCATTGTAAAAACAGGATGCTTAAATTAGATGGGACATTAGCTCTGCTAACTCACGCCATTCTTCTGTTGCTCATAATTTTGATTTCCATGGCACTCCGCTCTGAACATGACTAACACTGGATACAACTCTTAGGTTAGAGATAATTTTAAGACCATTGCTTTCAAAGGGCTTAGTATAATGTAGGTTGGAATACCGCCTTAAGCGATTCACTACCTTCGTTTTAAATGGAGGAGGGGAGAGAAAGGAAAAGAAGTTTATTCTCTTGTTACAAGGATGGAAATGATTCCCCTCTTGCCCCTGTTTCAAGGCAAAGGGTCGTATCACTCCGGGTCCTACTTCAGAGTAGAGGCAAATCGCAGTCACGGGAATGGGGGTTTATCCTGAAAACACACACCTCAGCGTAAAGAGGGGTGTCATGTGTCCAGAAACCTGTCTAAACTCCAGCAAAGTCCATTAACCACAATGGCTCCACTCTGGGTACATATTGTCTTACTCCAAAGCAGGCCCACTGAAGTCAGTGGACCCAAGTCACCCTTGTTGCTTAATTTCAAGGGGTCTTGAGTAGAACTAACACTGGGTGGGACTTCTCCGTCACAGCAGACTAGCTGAAGTCCATGGGCCCCAAGGCAACCACGTCCTTTTACCTTCAATGGGTCTCCTCTGGTGTAGGACTAACACTGGCTAAAACCCGCCCCGCTTTAGGGCAGACTCAGTTGAGGACTGTGGTCCCAATTTAGCCACAACTGCAATGGGAACATGAAGGCAAAACTTAATACTCCAGAGTAGCCCACCAAGTCATGCCCATTTATTACTTTGGAGTAGGGTTACAAATCATCCTGCTCCAGAGTGGAACCACTGAAGTCAAGGCACACATGCCGGCCATATCCTTTTCTTTTCAGTGGGTCTCCTCTGGAGTAACACTCACCCTGCTTTAGAGCAGAAACTCTTGGAAGCCAAAGGACCCAAATCAGCCATGTCCTTTTAGTTTAAAGTGGGTTTCCTCTAGAGCAGGATTAACACTCGCCCTGGTTTAGAGTAGACCCACTTCAAAGCCAAAGGACCTGAATCAGTCACATCCTTCTACTTTAAAGTGGCTTTCTTCTAGAGTAGGACTAACACCCTGCTTCAAAGTAGACACACTTTGAAGCCAAAGGACCCAAATCAGCCATATCTTTTTCTTCTCAGTGGGTCTCCTCTGGAGTAAAACTTGCCCTGCTTCAGCGTAGCCCCTCTTGGAGGCCAAAGGACCCAAACCAGCCACTTCCTTCTACTTTCAGTGGGTCTCCTCTGGAGTAAAACCCGCCCTGCCTCAAAGCAGACCCTCTTGGCGGCCAAAGGACCCAAACCAGCCACTTCCTTCTACTTTCAGTGGGTCTCCTCTGGAGTAAAACCCGCCCTGCCTCAAAGCAGACCCTCTTGGCGGCCAAAGGACCCAAACCAGCCACTTCCTTCTACTTTCAGTGGGTCTCCTCTGGAGTAAAACTCTCCCTGCCTCAAAGCAGACCCTCTTGGCGGCCAAAGGACCCAAACCCGCCATATCTTTTTCCTTTCAGTGGGTCTCCTCTGGAGTAAAACTCGCCCTGCCTCAAAGCAGACCCTCTTGGCGGCCAAAGGACCCAAACCAGCCACTTCCTTCTACTTTCAGTGGGTCTCCTCTGGAGTAACACTCTCCCTGCTTTAGAGCAGAAACTCTTGGAAGCCAAAGGACCCAAACCAGCCACTTCCTTCTACTTTCAGTGGGTCTCCTCTGGAGTAAAACTCGCCCTGCCTCAAAGCAGACCCTCTTGGCGGCCAAAGGACCCAAACCAGCCACTTCCTTCTACTTTCAGTGGGTCTCCTCTGGAGTAAAACTCTCCCTGCCTCAAAGCAGACCCTCTTGGCGGCCAAAGGACCCAAACCAGCCACTTCCTTCTACTTTCAGTGGGTCTCCTCTGGAGTAAAACTCTCCCTGCCTCAAAGCAGACCCTCTTGGCGGCCAAAGGACCCAAACCCGCCATATCTTTTTCCTTTCAGTGGGTCTCCTCTGGAGTAAAACCCGCCCTGCCTCAAAGCAGACCCTCTTGGCGGCCAAAGGACCCAAACCAGCCACTTCCTTCTACTTTCAGTGGGTCTCCTCTGGAGTAACACTCTCCCTGCTTTAGAGCAGAAACTCTTGGAAGCCAAAGGACCCAAACCAGCCACTTCCTTCTACTTTCAGTGGGTCTCCTCTGGAGTAAAACTCGCCCTGCCTCAAAGCAGACCCTCTTGGCGGCCAAAGGACCCAAACCAGCCACTTCCTTCTACTTTCAGTGGGTCTCCTCTGGAGTAACACTCTCCCTGCTTTAGAGCAGAAACTCTTGGAAGACAAAGGACCCAAATCTGCCATGTCCTTTTACTTTAAAGTGGGTTTCCTCTAGAGCAGGATTAACACTCGCCCTGCTTTAGAGCAGAAACTCTTGGCGGCCAAAGGACCCAAACCAGCCACTTCCTTCTACTTTCAGTGGGTCTCCTCTGGAGTAAAACTCCTGCTCCAGACTGGAACCACTGAAGTCAAGGCACACATGCCGGCCATATCCTTTTCTTTTCAGTGGGTCTCCTCTGGAGTAACACTCTCCCTGCTTTAGAGCAGAAACTCTTGGAAGCCAAAGGACCCAAATCAGCCATGTCCTTTTACTTTAAAGTGGGTTTCCTCTAGAGCAGGATTAACACTCGCCCTGCTTTAGAGCAGAAACTCTTGGCGGCCAAAGGACCCAAACCAGCCACTTCCTTCTACTTTCAGTGGGTCTCCTCTGGAGTAAAACCCGCCCTGCCTCAAAGCAGACCCTCTTGGCGGCCAAAGGACCCAAACCAGCCACTTCCTTCTACTTTCAGTGGGTCTCCTCTGGAGTAAAACTTGCCCTGCTTCACAGTAGACCCTCTTGGAGGCCAAAGGACCCAACCCAGCCACTTTCAGTGGGTCTCCTCTGGAGTAAAACTCGCCCTGCTTCACAGTAGACCCACTTGGCGGCCAAAGGACCCAACCCAGCCACTTTCAGTGGGTCTCCTCTGGAGTAAAACTCGCCCTGCTTCACAGTAGACCCTCTTGGAGGCCAAAGGACCCAACCCAGCCACTTCCTTCTACTTTCAGTGGGTCTCCTCTGGAGTAAAACTCGCCCTGCCTCAAAGCAGGCCCTCTTGGAGGCCAAAGGACCCAACCCAGCCACTTCCTTCTACTTTAAAGTGGGTCTCCTCTGGAGTAGGGCCCAACCCGACCCCCAGCCACCCCCCCCCCCGCCGTCTCACCTTGAAGTAGCCCCCCTCGTAGTGGGTGTTGGGGGGCCCGAAGATGGCCACCTCCCAGTTGTAGAGGTCCCCCTCGTCCACCAGGCTGACGCGGAAACCCTCCACGGGCTCCTCCTGGAGCCCCTTCAGCTCCAGCAGCAGCGCCTTCTGCGAGCTGGGCACGGACGGCCGCGCCATGGTCGGAGGGAACGGGTAGGCCTCGGGTGAAGCCGGGGGCTCGCGTGAGCGGCGAGGCCGGGGGAGAGGAGGAGCGTGGCGGGGAGGGGAGGGGGGAAAGGGCGGCGCGCGCGGAGGGAGAAGGCCGCTGCGGACCCGAAAGAGCGCCGCGGAGGGGCTCGAGCCACTGGAACGGCGTCGGCGACGACAACAACAGAGAGCGCGCGCGCGCGGGGCCGCTTGGGAGGCGTAGTTCCTCCCCTGGAGGCGGCGGCGGCGACACGCCCTCGCCTCCGCCCATCACGCGCGGCGACCAATGAGCGGCGTCTCTGGAGGCGGGGAGAGGGCGGGACCGGAGGGGTGAGGACTGCATTTCCCAGGAGGCTTTGCGAGGAGCGCCTTCCGCATGTATTGAACACACAAACAAATAAGCAGGGAAGTGTCTTGTGAATTTCTCAATTACCTACATATTTTCAATGGCTGTTTTAAATCTGTTTTGCTTTTACTGGCAATTTCAATGCTTTTTGTAAACTGCTCTTGAGGGTTTTTTTTTGCCTTTTCGGAATCAAGAGGTATATAAATTGCATGAAATGGAATTATTATTATTATTATTTTATCATCATCATCATTATTTCTTTTTCTAATCCGCCTTTTCCCCGGACTAGGCATCAAAGGCAGTTTACAAAAATTATGAAAGCCCAGATAAACTACAGTCTTTTTTGCAATCAAGTAGTGTATCAATAGTAGGAAATGAATTATTATTATTTCGTCTAATCCACCTCTTCCCCAGACTGGGGCTCAAAGGTGGCTTACAAAAATAAGAAAGTCCAGCTAACTACAGAAAGCTTATATATATGTATGTGTGTGTATATATATATATATATATAAGATACAACTACAGAAAGCTTGTGCGTGTGCTTTTTAGTATTATCTTTTTATTCTCATTTTGCAGGGCCACCTAAGACGGACAGGTCATAGCTAAGAGTTCAGACTAAATGTGATCCACCTGGAGAAGGAACTGGCAAACCACTCCAGTATTTTGCCAAGAAAACTCCATGGACATAAAAAAAGGAGATGCTTTGAGTAGAAAGTGAGAGTTTCCAAGGCATGCTCTGGTTCATGGGGTCACAGAGAGTAGAACATGACTAAGATGACTAAACAACAACAACATTTAATTATACAGTAACAGTATTAAAACACCATGGAAATCTGTTAAAATGAAGATAATAAAAAGAGCACAGGCTTGGGGCTCACTTCAGTGAATGCATAGCTTCTAGGAGTTTATGGGTTGCGCAGCTGAGCACAACGTTGTGGGGAATGAGTTGCAGATAATTTCTCCAAAGATTTCAGTGATCTTACCAGGATAAAAGGCATCTGGCTGACCTTAAAGGTATTTTTTTGTCTATACCAGAGCTTTCCAAACCGTGTGTCGCGACATGTTAGTGTGTCGGCTGCAGTGTGTAGTAGGTGTGTCACACGAACGCTCCTCCGGAACGAATTACCGTATTTTTTGCCCCATAGGGCGCACCTAGTTTTTTTGGGGGGAAATATAAAAAAAATTATTTCCCCCCCAGGCGCGGGGGGAAATTGTATTGTTTAATTCCTTTCAAAAACCACTTTTGAGTTTTTTGTGGTTTATTTTAAACAACCAAGCGATGTCGACATACCTCGTTACATTTGCTTCAGGTTAAATATTTTCAGGTTGCGTCCCGCGGCAACCTGGAAGTACTGGAAAGGGTTACTTCCGGGTTTTGCTGCTCACGCATGCACCGACGCTCAAAATAATGTCATGCGCATGTGCAGAAGTGGCGAATCGCGACCTGTGCAAGCGCAGATTGCACTCTGCTCATATTGCGAAGGGGGCTCCGGAACGGATCCCGTTTGCAACCAGAGGTACCACTGTATTATGTTCTGAAATAATAAATCTAAAAAGTTTAAGCTCGGGACACAGCTGACCTTACAACACAGTTCAGCATTGAGAGCAAAAAAGCACAGTAAAAGAACACCGGTCTTGTGTGCAGATTTCCAAAATCTGACTGGGGAAGGTGGGCAGCCGGGACCACATTCTGGGCACACCCAGAAAAGGTGTGGACTGGCGCAATGACTTGTGTGGTGTAATAAAAGAAGAGGAAAGAAAGAAATCTGAGACAATTTGCAATATAAATAACCCAATTTAAATATCTCCATCATCCTTCAAACCTATCCAGTGTTTGACATGAGATTTACTCAACAAAGAGCAGCAGTTTTGGACATCAGTCATGCAGCTCTACTGAACCCCAGAAAGCGAAGCCGGTCCACCGTTGCTCTGTTTCGATCTCTCTCCATCGCCGGCCCAAAACAAGAAGTAGGCATTGTCTCTCCATCCTAGATGAACAGCCAGGTTGGTGATCAGATGACGCACACACACACAAACCCACCTACCCCGCTTAAAAGCTCATTCGACGGGTTTCACTCTCGCCACGAAGATGGACGAGGCTCTCTGGAGGAACTCCTCTTTCTTCATGGCCATGCTGGGCTTCCGCTCGGCCAGCGCTTTGTCCATGGCCACAGCCAAGCAATCTGGCCCAAGCTTGGACCCGGCCTCCAGGAAGCGGATGGGGGCCGCGACCTCAGCGGGGCAAAGGGCATCTTCCAGGGTCCCAAGGACCGCCGCACAGACTCGTTTGTCCGCCGCCCCCGAGCCACCGCCCAGTGCGTTGAAAAGCAAGTCTGCCTTGGCCAGGAATTCAAGGAGGACCAGGCAGGTGAGGACGCCGTAGCGGAAGATGTCAAAGGGCACCGCCTCGTGGTCTCGGCAGGAGACCTTACTTAGCAGGGGCAGAGCGATGTCTTCTGGCGTGCCCTTGTCTTGGCACATCAGGCTAAGCAGCTCGCTGTAGAGCTTCCCGCTGACTCCGGGCTTCTTGCGCCTGCCGGCGGCGGACAGGGAATCATAGGCCACACTGACGTTGTTGTTAAAGGCCATCCTACGGGGAGGAACATAAAACAGGTAAAGCAGACAATTTAACTAGATAGAGCCCTAAGTGATATCGAGCGAGAGAATAATTTGGCTATGGTAAGGAAATTTTGTTCTTGGTATGATTAATTCCCACCTAGTCATTTTGACTAAAAAGCAGAGACATCACCTTGCCAACAAAGGTCCGTATAGTTAAAGCTATGGTTTTCCCAGTAGTGATGTATGGAAGTGAGAGCTGGACCATAAAGAAGGATGATCGCCGAAGAACGGATGCTTTTGAATTCTGGTGCTGGAGGAGACTCTTGAGAGTCCCATGGACTGCAAGAAGATCCAACCTCTCCATTCGGAAGGAAATCAGCCCTGAGTGCTCACGGGAAGGACAGATCCTGAAGCTGAGGCTCCAAGACTTTGGCCACCTCAGGAGAAGAGAAGACTCCCTGGAAAAGACCCTGATGTTGGGAAAGATGGAGGGCACAAGGAGAAGGGGCCGACAGAGGACGAGATGGTGGGACAGTGTTCTCGAAGCTACGAACATGAGTTTGACCAAACTGCGGGAGGCAGTGGAAGAAAGGAGGGCCTGGCATGCTCTGGTCCAGGGGGTCAAGAAGATTCGGACACGACTAAATGACAACAACAACATGATTATTTCCCACCTAGTCATTTTGACACTCAGGCACCCCGTTTGCTGAATTTAGCAATTCCAAAATACAGGTGCACTTTCACGAGATTGAATATCCTACCTTCGGCTGCACTTGAGGGTCAATTTCAAAAAATCCCACTGGAAAAACGGTTATGTCCCTGTGGAGAGAGCTGTATCGAGTCAGTGGCTCATGTGGTTCAAGGTAGGTAAGGCTGAGAGACAGCAGCTGGCCCAAGGCAAGGGATTTTATTAACCTCAGTTTCCCTGTCTAGCGCACTAACCGCTAGGCAGTGCTGTTTTGAAGCGAAAGGGCGAAGCAGCCCAGTTTCCGTCATATGACCATGGAAAGCCATGCAGCAGCTAAGAGTGACCCGGGTGCCAACCTGGGTTTGAATTTCTGCTCCGCCACAAAGCTCACTGGCTTTGTTGTTGCGACGGTAAAATACAGAGGGCGAGCAGCCGCAAAACACATGGTTCATGGAGGAAGTAACAGAATTATTATTTTTTAGAAAAATAAATGCAATGAAAAGGAAATATCAACAAATAAACAAACGAATGCAGCCCCTCAACTGAACCCAATATATAAAAAGCGCTGCATGGAATGAGGGGAATTGTACAGCGGCCTGTAAAAGAACTTGTTTCTTAAAAAAATATTCATTTTTAAAGCATTCTTTCTTCCTAATTCGCTTCTCCTCTGAAAAACGGTGGTGGTGGTGGTGGGGGTCGTAGAAGAATGGCAGATGAAGATGGTGGATTTTTCAGAGCTAGCCGACCGAACCAGAAGAGTCCGCGACCAGAAGGCGGAGGAGTATCAGGAAGAGTGGATTAAATTTAATGATTACTTAGTTAAATAGGTTAAGTTAAATTAACTGAAAGCAGCTTGCAGACATTTAATTGGCGCAGGTTTTTATTTATGTTAAGGGATGAATTAATATGTTTAATTTCGTAATGTGAAGATCTAAGGATGTTAATGTTTACGTTAAATTTTACAAGAACTGTGATTTGGAAAACCGTTGAAAGGACAGGCAATGAAATTCAACCAAGGGGAAGCGAGGAAGTTACCTAACAATGTAAATACAGTAAGTGTAATTTTCAATAAGGCTATGAATTATGTTTGTTTTATGTGTTTGTTTGTTGATAATGTTGCGAAAACCAATTTAAAAAATTGAAAAAAATTAAAGCGTTCACTCTTAATAATAATAATTCTTAATAATAAATAATAATAATTCTTAATAATAAACAATAATAATTCTTAATAATAAACAATAATAATTCTTAATAATAATTCTTAATAATAATTAATAATTCTTAATAATAAATAATAATTCTTAATAATAAATAATAATTCTTAATAATAATAATTCTTAATAATAATAATAATTCTTAATAATAATAATAATTCTTAATAATAATAATAATAATAATAATTCTTAATAATAAATAATAATTCTTAATAGTAATAATAATAATTCTTAATAATAATAAAAATAAATAATATTTTTTTATTTATATCCCGGAAGCCGGGCTCAGGGCAGCTAACAACAATATTCACTTCTCCTCTGAAAAAACGGTAAGGGGGGGGGGGAAGACTTCATGTCCCAGGAGGCCCCGCGCGCCAAAGCACAGCGAAAGAGCCCCGAATCTTGCCGCGGTGCATTCTGGGCGCTGTAGTTTTTCCCCGCCCCGGCCTTCCTTCCCACCTGCCGCACCTGTGGGAGTGGTGAGCCAGGCCCAGGTACCACAAGGCCCGCCCGAGGCGCCCCCGCAGCAGCCCCCGGGGCTCCCCGCCGCCCTCGGCCGCCGACAAGGCCTCTCCCGCCTCGGCCTCCTCAGGGCCGCCCTGCGCCAGCCTCTCGAAGTAGCCGGCCAGGAAGCCGACGGGCTCCTCAGGCCGCGCCTCCAGCACCTTCAGCAGGGCCTCGCGGACCATGTCGCTCACGCCGGCCTGCAGGAGGAACTCCGCCTCGCTCTCCGACGGGGCGCCGTTCGAGGGAAGGGACGGCCGGGCCGGGTCGCTCCCGCCGGCCGCCGAGCGCCGCTTCTCGCTGGCCGCCATTTTGTCTGAGGGCGCCGCTTAGCGACGGCCGCCATCTTGAGTGAGGGCCGCGCGTCGGCCATGTTGGGTGAGGGCCGCGCCTCGCGCTCTTGCGACGGGCAGCCAATCAAAAGAGAAGACGCCGCCATTCTTGCTTTTAACCCTGCTTCCACCATGAAGAGGGAAATGGCCAGAGCGTCGCCCTCCATAATTACCGGAAGTGTAGGCCGCGCTCTACCGTAAAGTTGCTAAGGCATAAGGCAGCGCTGCTTTGCGTGAACATATCGATGGTAGATATCCAATATTAGTGTTATTCTTTTTAAACATAGTTATTCGAGTGTGTGTGTTTCCCCCCTCGGCCTGTCTATCCCTTCCTGCTCCATGGCAGTCCATTTCCGTCGAAACCGCTGGGACTCTGTCAGGCTAGAGGAAGTGTCGCGAGAGTTGGAGCAGCAGCCAATCAAAGCACTGCGCCAACTCGCGGGGCGAACAAGGCGTGCTGCTTGGGCGGGTGTGAGGCGCAGGCAGCCATCTTTAGTATGGGCAACGTGACTTTACCCTTAATATGCCAGAAAAGGCTGGTTTTGTTTCCCGTCTCTTTTAGTGTACCGGCTGAGCTGTGACTTGGGGGAGTTTTATCTGCTTCCGTTGGCAATTTGATCCCCAGCCTCCTCTTGCTGGAGCTCAGTAAAAAAGTGAGATTGCATGGGTTTGTTTTTTTTTGGTGGGGGGCTAATAGCATTGCAAAGCTATTAAGGGCTTTAATAATAATAATAATAATAATAATAATAATAATAATAATAATAATAATAATAATAATAATAATAATAATAAATTTTTATTTATACCCCGCCCTCCCCAGCCAATTCCAGGCTCAGGGCGGCTAACAACCAATAATAAAAACAAGTTGATTAAAATACAATTTAAAGCTATTAGGGCTTTGCAGTGCTCAGGAGTGACTGCATGGTATTTGTTTATTTATCAATAAGGGTGCGGGTTGCTAATCAGTCTGTGTGGTGGTGGTGGTGTTTTTTACACACACACCCCCAGAATTTATTTAAAATTTCAGCCTGGTTGCAAGACCAGCATGCAGGAGGATGTGGGGGCAGAGAAACCGCGAGCATCTCTGTTTCTTGGGCGCACGTGCCTGTGTTTATTTATATGTTTGCTTCTGTTTCCTTCCCTCCATCCACTGTCGAAACGGAGAGAGAAATAAAGAGTCAAAACTGCAAAGCTTGGGTTGGGAGGATTAATCAAGAAGTGGCACTAAAAGCTGAACGCCTGTGGTACACACAGATATAAACAACACACGCCATTCCGAAGCCTGTACCAAACACGGAAGCTTATACAGTGGTGCCCCGCAAGACGAATGCCTCGCAAGACGGAAAACTCGCTAGAGGAAAGAGTTTTCCATTTTGGAGGTGCTTCGCAAAACGAATTTCCTATGGGCTTGCTTCGCAAGACGACAATGTATTGCGAGTTCCTGCTGGTTTTTTTTCCTCCCCCCCTTTTCCTAAGCCGCTTATCAGCTGATCCGATCAGCAGATAAGCCGCTAAAAGCCGCTGATAGCGCTAATCCGCTAATCCTTCAATGGGCTTGCTTCGCAAGACGAAAAAACCGCTAGACGAAGAGAATCACAGAACGGATTCTTTTCGTCTTGCGGGGCACCACTGTACCTAAAGCGACTCAGTTGGTCTCTAAGGTGCTACATTATAATTTTTAAATTCTTTTGGAAGGATTCTTTTAAATACTTTGTTATTACTTTTTTGAAGACTTGATTCTTTTAAGGGAGTTTTTAGGTCTTTTTTACTATCTTTTTAAAGAATTGTTTTAATTTATTTTGACTACCAGGGGTCAGCAAACGTTTTCAGCAGGGGGCCGGTCCACAGTCCCTCAGACCTTGCGGGGGGCCAGACTATATTTTTTTGGGGGAAATGAACAAATTCCTATGCCCCACAAATAACCCAGAGATGCATTTGAATCAAACGGACACATTCTACTCATGTAAAAACATGCTGATTCCCAGACCGCTCAGGGGCCGGATTTAGAAGGCAATTGGGCCAGATCCGGCCCCCGGTCCTTAGTTTGCTTACGCATGACAGCAGACCAGCACAGCTACCTACTTGAATCTAGTATCATTTCCCAGTAATCTTTCTTTTCCTTTTCCAATAAATCAGTGTATGCCTTTTATGAAATGAATAAATAAATAAATCTACTATTAAGTACTTAATTCGTTCTGGAGGTCCGTTCTTAACCTGAAACTGTTCTTAACCTGAAGCACCACTTTAGCTCATGGGGCCTCCAGCAGCTGCCGGAGCACAATCTCTGTTCTCATCCTGAAGCAAAGTTCTTAATCCGAGGTACTATTTCTGGGTTAGCGGAGTCCGTAACCTGAAGCGTCTGTAACTCGAGGTACCACCGCGGTATCATTTCCCAGTAATCTTTCTTTTCCTTTTCCAGTAAATCAGTGTATGCCTTTTATGAAATGAATAAATAAATCTGCCCCATCTTCGCCAGGTGCCTGGGACTCATGGATGCTGGGTGCGCCCCTCCTAAAACCCGCCCCCGGAAGAAGAGGAAGAAGGTGGCGGTCCGGCCGGGCAAGCCGAGGCGCCCCCAGGCCCGCTCCGCTGCCGCCGACGTGGACGTCTTCCGCTGCGCCGTCTGCGAGAAGGACATCAAGCACCTAACGAACTTCCGCGAGCATCAGCGCATCCACACGGGCGAACGCCCCTACCAATGCAAGCGCTGCGCCAAGACCTTCACCCGATGCGCTGACCTCATCAAGCACCGCCTGGTGCACTCGGCCAAGCGGCCCTTCCGCTGCCGGACCTGCGGGAAGCGCTTCAAGCTGCGGGCCGACCTGGAGAAGCACGGCAAGGTGCACTCGGACGATGCTCCCTTCCCCTGCCACCTGTGCCCCAAGCGATTCAAGCGCACCTCCTGCCTGGTAAAGCACCTGCGCATCCACACGCAGGAGAAGCCCTTCGCCTGCGCCCACTGCGCCCGGCGCTTCAAGTGGGAGGCCTCGGTCAAGGAGCATGAGCGGGTGCACACGGGCGAGCGGCCGCACCGCTGCGGCGAGTGCGCCAAGGCCTTCACCCACCGCTCCACCTTCCTGCAGCACCTGCGCACCCACCAGGCCCAGCCGGCCTTCGGCTGCCAGCAGTGCTCCAAGGCCTTCAACCACAAGTCCAACCTTTTAAAGCACATGCGGAACGTGCACACTGTTAACGGAGAAATCTGAGGGCTCCCTTGGACAGAAAGGAAGGATGCCAGCCAGGAGTACCGGAGCAAAACGGCAGCTAGGCTGGTGACTGGGAGCGGCTGCCGGGACCACATAACACTGGTCCTAAGAGACCTGCATTGGCTCCCAGTACATTTCCGAGCACGATTCAAAGTGTTGGTGCTGACCTTTAAAGCCCTAAACGGTCTCCGTCCTGTATACCTGAAGGAGCGTCTCCACCCCCATCGTTCTGCCCGGACGCTGAGGTCCAGCGCCGAGGGCCTTCTGGCGGTTCCCTCATTGCGAGAAGTGAGGTTACAGGGAACCAGGCAGAGGGCCTTCTCGGTGGTGGCGCCCGCCCTGTGGAACGCCCTCCCACCAGATGTGAAGGAAATAAGCAGCTATCTTCTCTTTAAAAGACATATGAAGGCAGCCCTGTTCAGGGAAGTTTTTAATATTTAATGCTGTATTGTTTTTAACACTTGATTGGAAGCCGCCCAGAGTGGCTGGGGAAACTCAGCCAGATGGGCGGGGTATAAATAATAAATTATTATTATTATTATAAAACAGTAGCCAGTAGGCTTGGTCTTTATTGAAGACTGTCGTGACAGGACTTCCACCTGCCACAAGGTGGAACAAGATGGAAGCCTCCCAACAAAAGAGAACCCAAACTTTTATTAGCTGATAATCCCCATGTTAAATTAAAGATAAAGGGACCCCTGACCGTTAGGTCCAGTCGTGGCTGACTCTGGGGTTGCGGCGCTCATCTTGCTTTATTGGCCGAGGGAGCAGGCGTACAGCTTCCGGGTCATGTGGCCAGCAGGACTAAGCCGCTTCTGGTGAACCAGAGCAGCGGATGGAAACACCGTTTACCTTCCCGCCGGAGTGGTACCTATTGATCTACTTGCACTTTGACGTGTTTTCGAACTGCTAGGTGGGCAGGAGCAGGGACCGAGCAACGGGAGCTGACCCCGTCATTGCGGGGATTCGAACCGCCGACCTTCTGATCGGCAAGCCCTAGCCTCTGTGGTTTAGCCAGCACTGATTGGCAGTGCCTAGTCTTTCAGATCCATCACCTGCCCCTTCTATCTCCTCCCTGATCCTATTAACTGGAGGGACCAAGGATTGGAGCTGGACCCTTCTGGATGCAAAGCAGGGGTTCTGTCACTGAGCGCAGCCCCCCTCATCTAAGAAATAGATTTACAGGAGTCAGCAAACTTTTTCAGCAGGGGGCCTTTCCACTGTCCCTCAGACCTTGTGGGGGGGGGGGCGGACTATATTTTGGAAAGTGTTTTATTTAAACAGAGATGCAGTTTAAATAAAACCACGCATTCTACTCATGTGGAAACACCAGGCAGGCCCCACAAATAACCCAGAGATGCATTTTAAATAAAAGGACACATTCTACTCATGTGAAAACACGCTGATTCCCGGACCGTCCGCGGGCCAGATTTAGAAGGCGATTGGTCCGGATCCGGCCCCCGGGCCTTCGTTTGCCTACCCATGAAACAGAACAGCCTTTCTCAACCTGTGGGTTCCAGATGTTGTTGAACTACAACTCCCATCACCCCTAGCTAGCAAGGCCAGAGCTCAGGGATGATGGGAGTTGTAGTCCAACAACATCTGGGGACCCACAGGTTGAGAAAGGCTGAAATAGAAGGAAGCTGTCCTCTAAGCAGTCTTCCCACGATAGATGGGGCTGCTTTAGGTTAAAGGTTCGTTAAGATCACACAAAGCAGACATGATGTGGAAAAGAACCCCGTTTAATTACAGCAGTGGTAATCTGTACAAAGAACAACAACTGTATGTACAATAGATATGGCTTATATACAAAGCAATCTGTTTATGGATGTGGCTGCGGTTGACAAAGGCATTTCTGGATGAACTCACTCAATGGGAGCAAAAATTTGCTTAGCGCCCACCCTGTCCACAGGCAATGTCCCATTCCTTCTGTTTTAAGTATCGGACAACCCAGAGAGACTTCCCCTGACTGTGGAGGTTCCATCACTAGCAAATTGACACATCTGCCCTCCATAAAAAAGACCAGAAGAGCCCTGGGGGATAGCTCAGTCAGTAGAGAAGTAGACTCTCAATCACAGGGTTGTGGATTCGAGTCCCGCATTGAGTAAGATTCCCGTGTCACAAATGTCCCAATTCTACGATTCTGTGATGCTCAACAGCCTAAGGCTGTAGTCATCGCCACAACCTCTGGCAATTAAAAAAAGGTAAGGGGACCCCTGACCATTAGGTCCAGTCGCGGACGACTCTGGGGTTGCAGCGCTTATCTCGCTTTATTGGCCGAGGGAGCCGGCGTACAGCTTCCGGGTCATGTGGCCAGCAGGACTAAGCCGCTTCTGGCGAACCAGAGTAGTGCACGGAAACACCGTTTACCTTCCCGCCGGAGCGGTACCTATTTATCTACTTGCACTGGTGTGCTTTCGAACTGGTAGGTTGGCAGGAGCAGGGACTGAGCAACGGGAGCTCACCCCGTCATTGCGGGGATTCGAACCACCAACCTTCTGATCGGCAAGTCCTAGGCTCTGTGGTTTTAACCCACAGCGCCACCTGCGTCCCTGAGAATTTAAAGTCCACGAAGAAATACCTGATTTGATTTGTGCTTGGGGGTCTGTTGGCCAGCCAGCAAACCCAGCTATTGACGTCTCGAGTCCAAGAATTGGAAAAGAGGGAGAAATGGAGGAGATGTTGGGCCCACACCTCTAGGGATAGTTTATCTCCAGTCTCTTTTCTGTAGTGTTCAAAACTCTGGAGCAACTGTTCGCCTCCTGCCCGCTGCCCTGACCCTAAAAAAGGCCAACTCAAAACTCACTGAATTTCAAGTGAGGTCAGAAGCAACCTGTGCTTAGGGTCGCGGCCTCAAAAAATGTCAAGGAGGGACTGGCGTTTGACTGGACAGCTAGACCCGGATGACCTCCTAAACCTCTTTGGATTCCGGCGTATGGTTTCAGTCTTGGCAGAAGTTGTTCCTGTCAATTGGTGCATAGCTGTCAACCGTCCCTTATTTGGCGGGAAAGTCCCTTATCCCAGCGCCATGTCCCGCTGCTGTCCCTTATTGATGATGTCCCTTAAATTTCCCGGGTTTCAAAGGAAGCAGCTCCTCTCCTTCCCTCCCTGCCGGCCAGGGAGGAGGGAGGCTCCAACTGTGTTGCTTGGCTGCGTTGCTCACCCAATAAGGAGCCTAAGAACGACTGGGGGGTGGAGCTTGCATGCCTTGTGCTGATCAAATCGGCCACGTTGCCTGGGGACTCGCCTTTGCTCAGCGCTTCCCAGCGGAGAGGTGACGGTGGTTTTCCTTGCTGCATCCCCTTTGCCGGGTTGCTGCGCTGTGGGAACCACCGCTTGAGGCTTCGTTTGGCTGCTGGCTGGGCTTTCTGCCTTTGGCTCGGAGGGGCTCAGAAGTTGAACGTACCTGTGCTTTGAAAATCCCTTATTTTGGCTGTTGATCCCTTATTTTTGAGGCTGCTGGTCCCTTATTTTCAAATCTGTAAGTTGACAGCTATGGATTGGTGGGTGGGGAGAGTCGACCGCCCTCCGCTGGGGTGGTAGGGGGCCTCTGCTGGACTTGCCTCTTCTCTGTGACGCCAGGAAGCGTGGAAAGAAACCTCTCGAGTCGTCTTGCAGGTCCCCTCTAGTAGCAGTAGCTGGCGGGAGAGGCGCCCCAGAAAAATTCAGGGGGAAAACACGGTAACTGCTGCAGAGAGAACAGCGCCGGAACAGGCGGGTGTTGGTAGAGCCGCCGGATCTTAGTCGCGACGCCGCCACAAGCGACGGGCCACGTAACCAGTGATGACAACCCCCAGCAGGGAGCCGGTGCTTCCGATGGCGACGGCGGTTTCTGTGCTGAACATAGCTGGAGAGAGACACAGAAAGGGGGACAGTGTGAGCGGTACAATTCAGCGGTTCCCGTAACCGCAAGAAGCGTGGCGCAATCTATGGGGAACCTGGTGCCGAGGCAATAACTCCCCCCAACATCCCCCTCCACTTTAGAAATTCAGTGGTACCTTGGGTTAAGTACTTAATTCATTCCGGAGGTCCGTTCTTAACCTGAAACTCTTCTTAACCTGAAGCACCACTTTAGCTAATGGGGCCTCCTGCTGCTGCCGCACCGCCGGAGCACAATTTCTGTTCTTATCCTGAAGCACAGTTCTTAACTTGAAGCACTGTTTCTGGGTTAGCGGAGTCTGTAACCTGAAGAGTCTGTAACCCGAGGTACCACTGTAGCAATCTATGCCAGAAAGTCTGCCACGCATCTCCCACAAGGGATGGTCTAACTCAGGGGAAGGCAAACTAAGGTCCGTGGGCCAGATCCGGCCCAATCGCCTTCTCAATCCGGCCTGCGGACGGTCCAGGAATCAGCATGTTTTTACATGAATAGAATGTGTCCTTTTATTTAAAATACATCTCTGGGTTATTTGTGGGGCATAGGAATTTGCTCACCCCCCCAAAAAAAATATAGTCCGGCTCCCCACAAGTTCTGAGGGACAGTGGACCGACCGCCTGCTGGAAAAGTTTGCTGACCCCTGCTCTGGAACATAGGAAGTCACCTTATACCAAGTCAGAACATTGGTCCAGCTAGCTGGGACTGGGTTATTTGTGGGGCCTGTCTGGTGTTTTTACATGACTCAGCCAGCGGAATAAAAAGCAGTGCGGGTACAAAGACCCTAAAGCAGAGACATCACCTTGCCAACAAAGGTCCATATAGTAAAAGCTCTGGTTTTCCCAGTAGTGATGTATGGAAGTGAGAGCTGGACCATCAAGAAGGCTGATGGCCAAAGAATGGATGCTTTTGAATTCTGGTGCTGGAGGAGACTCTTGAGAGTCCCATGGACTGCAAGAAGATCAAACCTCTCCATTCTGAAGGAAATCAGCCCTGAGTGCTCTCTGGAAGGACAGATCCTGAAGCTGAGGCTCCAATACTTTGGCCACCTCATGAGAAGACTCCTTGGAAAAGACCCTGATGTTGGGAAAGATGGAGGGCACAAGGAGAAGGGGACGACAGAGGACGAGATGGTGGGACAGTGTTCTCCAAGCTGCCAGCATGAGTTTGACCAAACTGCGGGGGGCAGTGGAAGACAGGAGGGCCTGGCGTGCTCTGGTCCAGGGGGTCACCAAGAGGCGAACATGACTAATCGACTAAACAACAACAACACAGAGACCCTAGGGATTCAAAAGGCCAAGAGGGGAGGACCCCCTAGGTGACGATGGGCGGTTGTCCCGTGACGGACAGCAGGGCTTTTGCAGAGGCCAGAATGAAACAACCTAGAAAACCTGAAGATTTGAGACACTGCTGAAGAAGGGAAAAGGAGCCACTGTCTACTCACCGTTAGGCACGATGGAGATGGTCAAGCTGGCCATGCGAGGCTGGCTGGCTATCGCAACACACCGGTAGACCCCTTGATGCTCCAGGGAGACACTCTCCACAACCAGGGTGGACCGGCCCTCGCCTTCTTCCTGGCGGTACCGGGACTTAGCCACGGGCGTCTCCACCCACCGGACCGGGACGTCTTCGCCGCAGTCGGCCGCGAGGCACGTGATCCGCAGTGTGCCCCCCGTGCTGCCTTGGGTGGGGACAGGGGTGATGACGGGGCGGCAGGGGTCTCTAGAGGGGTCCGTGGTGGTGGAGGCGCTGTGTGGCTTTTCAGCCGCAAGCGTGGCAAGGCTGCTGGACGTGGCGGGGCCGTATGTAGTGGTAGGTGGTTCATCTGTCAAGCGAGGGGGTTGCGAAGTCGCTGACGTCGACGTCAAGACAGGGACCTGCACCGTGTTGGCCCCGGTCCCAGAATTCTGAGAGCTCGTCTGCACCGCCGCAACAGGATACCTCGTTGGAGAAGGGCTACTCGTTTCCGGAAGGGGTTCTGGGGTGGGAGATGTGGTCAACGTTGTGGTCAGGGGTTCGGTGGAGAGAAGGGGAAGTCCCTGGGTGGTTGCTGGCGGCTCGGTGACGGCCGACTCCTGAGTAGCCACGCGGCTCGTTCTTTCCGTCACGAGAGCAAAGGTGGCCTCCTCTGTAGTGCTGGGCACCTGTGTGGCTGCAAACCAAAGGATTTTGCATCTTTTAAAAAAAGCATTCGCAAGATTTTCACCAGCGGATTAATCAACTAGAGTTTAGTTGATTAATCCGAGCCAGTTCTTTTTTAATCAGGAAGAGCTGAGCGTTGATGCTGTTATGTACTGAAGTTCTCACCCTGGGCCAGCAGGGGGATACTGTAGATAGTTTTCACTCAAGTCCACATATGTAAATAAGGGATTGAAAGTGGACGTTCAGTGATTGGATAGTTATAGAAAATGGTAACTGTTGCATTCTAGTGGAGCTCTATATAAGCAGGCTGGCTGAACCCTTCAGTTCAGTTCTGTTCTGGCCTGTGAATAAGCAAGAGCTGTTTGAAGAATTGCTGCGTCGTCCGATATGTTCACCCACAACCTAACAGATGCTATATTTTTAATGCCAACGCCAGCCTTTCCCCAACACAGTGTCCTCCAATGCTTTGAGCCACAGCTCCCGCCAGCCCTGACCAAAGGTGAGGGATGATGGGATTTGTAGTCCAAAACATCCGGATTCAAATAAGCCAATTTATGCATTTGAATCTCTAAATGATCCAAAGCTGATAGGGGCCTTCTGCGAGTTAAGCTAGTATCCTGTTTGGGTGGGTGGGGTGTTTTCCCTCTGTGTGAGAGGTTGAGGCATCCACAACCCGGGAATGGAGCCAGCTGTTGTTCCCCAAGGCATACTATGCTGGAAGATTCAGGACAGATTTTTTTTAAAAAAGCCTCCCTCCAGCATGTAGTTGAGCTGAGGAACTACCTGCCACAGGAGGCAGCGACAGCCATCAACACGGAGAGCTTTAATAATAATAATGATTTATTATTTATACCCCGCCCATCTGGGGGGGTTTCCCCAGCTACTTTGGGCGGCTTCCAACAAACCACTAAAATACAATAACCTATTAAACATTAAAAGCTTCCCTAAACAGGGCTGCCTTCAGATGTAATCTAAAAGTCAGATAGTTGTTTGTTTCCTTGACATCTGATGGGAGGGCGTTCCACAGGGAGGGCGCCACCACTGAGAAGGCCCTCTGCCTGGTTCCCTGTCACCTCACTTCTTGCAGGGAGGGAACCGCCAGAAGGCCCTTGGGAGATGGACCTCAGTGTCCGGACTGGACGATGGGGGGTGGAGACGCTCCTTCAGGTATACTGGGCCTTTGAGGCAGTTTAGGGCTTTCAAGGTCAGCCCCAACACTTTGAGTTGTGCCTGGAAACATACTGGGAGCCAATGGAGGTCTTTCAGGACCAGTGTTATGTGGTCTTGGTGGCTGCTCCCAGTCACCAGTCTAGCTGCCGCATTCTGGATTAGTTGTAGTTTCCGGGTCAACTTCAAAGGCAGCCCCACATAGAGCGCGTGGCAGTAGTTCAAGCGGGAGATAACCAGAGCATGCACCACTCTGGCGAGACAATCTTCGGGCAGGGAGAGTCTCAGCCTGCGTACCAGATGGAGCTGGTAGACAGCTGCCCTGGACACAGAATTGACCTGTGCCTCCATGGACAGCTGTGAGTCCCAAATGACCCCCAGGCTGCGCACCTGGTCCTTCAGGGCCACAGTTACCCCATTCAAGACCAGGGAGTCCCCCACCCCCGCCCACCCCCTGTCCCCCCAAAACAGTACTTCTGTCTTGTCAGGATTTAACCTCAATCTGATGGGACAAATTCAGGGAGGATAAAGCAATCAGGGACGCAGGTGGCGCTGTGGGTTAAACCACAGAGCCTAGGACTTGCCGATCAGAAGGTCGGCAGTTCGAATCCCCGCGATGGACCGAGCTCCTGTCGCTCTGTCCCAGCTCCTGCCAACCTAGCAGTCCGAAAGCACGCCAGCGCAAGTAGATAAATAGGTACCGCTCCAGTGGGAAGGGAAACGGCGTTTCCGTGCGCTGCTCTGGTTCGCCAGAAGCGGCTTAGTCCTGCTGGCCACATGACCTGGAAGCTATACGCCGGCTCCCTCGGCCAATAAATCGAGATGAGCGCCGCAACCCCAGAGTCGGCCACGACTGGACCTAATGGTCAGGGGTCCCTTTACCTTTACCTTAAAGCAATCAGGGGCTTAGTAGGCATGGAGGCAGGGAGGCTTGGGTCTCCTCCATGTGGGTTTCACACGCGGTCAAAGCTTACTTTGGGGGTTCACGACGGCCACCCTGGATTGGCGGAAGGTGTCCGTCTCGACCTCCAGAGTAGCTTCGCACTTGTAGGTTGCTCCCTCTGCGGCCGCCGGGACCTCAAGGACGGAGCGATAAAACATCAGCTGCTGCTCAAAATCCACCATGTCGTCTTCCACCTTCGTAGCCTCCAGCCTCTCCTCTCCCCGGAACCAGGTCAGGGTCAGGGAGCCCGGAGGGTACACCTTGCTCAAGGAGCAGACGAGACGAGCCGGCTGCCCAGTCCTCATAATCTTCGGCTCAGAGTCCAGTTGCAAGGCATCGGGGAAAGCTGGAAAACAGCCCGTGGGGCATTAATAATAATAATAGTAATAATAATAATAAACTAAATTTAATAAAAGGCGAAAGATTTATACGATCTGAAGAGAGACCAGTGTACATGGAACTGGCAGAAATGACTGGCAGAATTCGAGATCAGGGGGAAGAGACGGTGAAAGAAGATTGGAAGAAATTTAAAGACTATTTACAGAAATATTGTAAAATTAAGGAATGTTAAAATGATGTTGGATTGAGGTGGTGGTTTCTAGCTGTAAAGGTTAAAAGAATATGAAAATAGATCAAAATTCAAGGTTATTATAATATATATTTAGATTAAAGATCAGGATGTAAGAAGGAGGGTAAGAAATTGCTGAATGAAATAAATTTGAATTGGAATACAAAAAAGGGAGGTATGAGGAGGTCCGGGAAATAAGTTAATGAAAGATAAGTGACAAAAAGATCGAATTGTTTTTAACATCTTTTTATTTTGTATTTGTTGTATTTTGTGTATTTTTTTTCTTTTCTTTCCTTTTCTTTTTCATTCTGTAATAATGTGAAAAGCTTAATAAATATTTATAATAATAATAATAATAATAATAATAATAATAATAATAATAATAATAAACTAAATTTAATGTTTACTTAGTTGAATATGTCAAGCTAAATCAATCGGAAACAGCTTGCAGATACTTAATTGGCTTAGGATTTTATATAAGTTAAGTGATGAATTAATATGCTTAATTTCAAAATGGAAAGATCTAAGGATGTTAACGTTCCAAGTTAAATTTTGTAAGAACCGTTAAAAGGATTTGCATTGACATTCAACCAAGGGGAAGCGAGGAAGTCACTTAACAATGTTAATTAGTGTAATTGTTAATAAGGTTTGATTTATGTTTGTTTCATGTGTTTGTTTACAGGCAGGCTTACAGGCAGAATTGGAAACCAGGAAGAGGACCTCTTTAATAAAGAATGGGGAAAGTTTATAATTTAGTTGAAAAGCTATTGTAAAGAGTTACCGTATTTTTTGCATCACAACACTCACTTTTTTCCTCCTAGAAACTAAGGGGAAATGTCTGTGCGTGTTATGGAGCGAATGCCTGCGGGTGGCGGGTGGGATCTGCTGCAGTCGTGAGCAGAGGATCCATGGTTCCCCTTCCTTCCCTCCTCCGTGGTTACAAAGCATGGATCCACATGGATCCTCAGGATTTTTGCATTGGGCTACTCCAGACTGTCAGATCACATGTCTGTGGCTACAGCATGAACCACAAAAATCATATATCCACTATTTCGTTTAGAATATTTTTTTTCTTGTTTTCCTCCTCTAAAAACTACGTGCGTGTTATGGTCTGGTGCGTGTTATAGAGCAAAAAATACGGTACATACATTGGTAGGATTGACAGAAAACTTGTAGTAAAAATTTGAACTACGGATGGACAAATGATTTATAAAAATAGAGTTATGAAAGGGATGCAGAGGGGGGGAATCACTACATTAAGATGCTGCGCTGGCTGGAGGGGATGCTAAGCAGCACGTCAGGGCTTCCGTCCTCCTGGGGCGAGGAGTTCCATCGGCCCTTCCTTGCCCGAGAGGGAGGGAGGGAGAGACTGACTCTTGCCCATTCCGCACGCGAGCCTGGCATGAGGTGGTTGCGGCACCGCGGCGGCCGCTGAAGCGCTGCCCTTCTGCGTCCCTCCCCATCCCCTCCTCTTCCTCCTCCCTCAGGCCGCCTCCTCAGCCACCGCCTCCGGCTTCCCCTGGCAGCGCGGTGGAAGTCTCGCAAGAGAGGGGCTGCCTGCCTGCCCGCCGCCACCCGTCTCCTCACAACGCGCCCCGAGGCGGAAAAGGGAGAGACGGAGACGCGGCAGCTTGTGCGCACGCTCTCTCTCGCACGGCAGAGGACCCCGAGCCGCTGCTTCCCTCCCAAGCCGGGCGAGCATGAAACCCGGGAAATTTAAGGGATATCATCAATAAGGGACAGCAGCGGGACACGGCGCTGGGATAAGGGAGTGTCCCGCCAAATAAGGGACGGTTGACAGCTATGGTTGGCAGATTCTGATTGACACCTGTCAAAGGACGGGACGGAGAGGTCCAGATTCCTAGACCAGCTGCCTTAAACCCTTCTGAGTGAGCCCAGTTTGCACCTCGATTTGCAACACCTTCGGCATGCAAAGCAGGGGTCCTTGACACCGCATGAGGCCCCTTCTGCAGGCAGCTGCGACCTCAGGGGCGGAGCGGGCGCTTGGCATGTAGAAGGCTCCCCCGGCCGCCCCCTTCGCCTCCACCTCTGCACTTACAGTACACCTGCAGATCCACCTTCTTCTGTCCGGAGGTCCCTCTGCACTGCCCTGTGCAGAACTTGGCTCCTTCCATGCTGACAGTGGCTTTGGCGATGGTCAGGACGCTGTGAGTCTTGTTGGAGAAGACTTCGCCCTGCTCGATGTCCAGGCCTTCCCACTGGACCTTGCCGCCGGGGCAGTCCGTGGAGCAGGTCAGCCGGATGGAGCCTCCCAGTTCCACCAGCGCCTTCCGAGGGTGGACGGTCAGGACGGAACTGGGAAGACCTGCACGGGACAGAGGGGGAAGAGAGGTCAGTGCTGAGGCTGGCATGGATGGGGTCCCCTGTGGTTGGACTCCAGCCCCCACCGTCCTCTGACCATCGGTCCTGCTGGCTGCTGCTGCCACAAGCTCTCTAGGTAAAGGTAAAGGGACCCCTGACCATTAGGTCCAGTCGTGGCCGACTCTGGGGCTGCGGCGCTCATCTCACTTTATTGGCCGAGGGAGCCGGCGTACAGCTTCCGGGTCATGTGGCCAGCAGGACTAAGCCGCTTCTGGCAAACCAGAGCAGCGCACGGAAACGCCTTTACCTTCCCGCTGGAGTGGTACCTATTGATCTACTTGCACTTTGATGTGCTTTCGAACTGCTAGGTTGGCAGGAGCAGGGACCGAGCAACGGGAGCTCATGTCGTCATTGCAGGGATTCTGATTTGACCTCCAATTGTCCCTTTTTGGACTCTCAGCTGTCCATGGAGGCGCAGGTCAGTTCTGTGTCCAGGGCAGCCTTTTCAGTACTGGCCCCGACTTGGTGGAAGGCTCTGTCACAAGAGACTAGGGCCCTGCGGGACTTGACATCTTTCCACAGATCCTGCAAGACAGAGCTGTTCCACCTGGCCTTTGGTTTGGGCTCACTCTGACCCTTATGTTTCCCTCCCCTTACGGTTTTGATCTATCTGCTACTTTTAAAATGAGGCTTCATTTGAAATTGCATTTTAACCTGTATTTTAAATTGGTCCCCTCCCCATTATGTTTTTACTGTAATTTTACTGGTTTTAGCCGCCCTGAGCCTGGCTCTGGCCGGGGAGGGCAGGGTATAAATATTATTATTATTATTATTATTATTATTATTATTATTATTATTTATTATGGCCCACACATCTAGTGGCAATCGGTTCTGTAAGACGCCCCAAGATTTTTGTATTTCTTCCCCCCGCCCAAAGCGAATTTCGCATCCTTTCAGCGATTTTTCGCCTTTTCGACTTGTCCTTTCACTGCCACTACAACACCCCTGGGCAGCCTCGTTCCATTAAAAGGCCATTAAAAGGCCCCGGAGCCGACTTGCTTGGGTGAGATGCGGAGGAAAGCAGCCGACGAAATCTGTTTAGTAGTGCAAGAAATCTTCTTTTTTAAAAAATAATAACGGGGGAAAACAAAACAAACAATGCACATTTTCCTTTTGCAAATGGCATTTTGTCGAGATGGAAAACATTGCAATTTTTTTTCGGGTTGGGGCGGTCTTGGGAAAATTTCCTTTTTATTATTGTAATAATAAATTACAATAACGCCAGATGCGTGGGGTACTATAAGGGGAAGGTCGTGGAAGGCGGAGGGAATAGCATTTATTTATTTTTCTCTCTTTTTTAAAAATTACATTCCCCCCCTTCAAGTAATATTTATTATTTTCAGTAGATAAACATAGTAAAAAAAAAAAAAAAGATTAACAGGAATAAAAACAAAGAAAAAGAGAAAAAAGAAAAAGATACATCCAGCATATTACCACTTAATTAATTAAAATTAATCCATCTTCATAAACATAGTATTTGACGTCCTCGAATCTCTTCCATCTGAATTTCTTAGTAATTACCGTATTTTTTGCTCTATAAGACTCACTTTTCCCCTCCTAAAAAGTAAGGGGAAATGTGTGTGCGTCTTATGGAGCGAATGCAGGCTGCGCAGCTATCCCAGAAGCCAGAACAGCAAGAGGGATTGCTGCTTTCGCTGCACAGCGATCCCTCTTGCTGTTCTGGCTTCTGAGACTCAGAATATATTTTTTCCTTGTTTTCCTCCTCCAAAAACTAGGTGCGTCTTGTGGTCTGGTGCGTCTCACAGAGCGGAAAATACGGTATATGTAGCAGTTTCCAATACCAGCGTTTCAAAAGACCATGTCACAGTCCTAATCATATGACATAACTTTCCTTATCGTACATTTTCTTATTTGTAAATTCAATTCCAGTTTAACCCTGGGTAAAAATTGCATTTTGGGTGGGGGGGATGATCCAACTTACCCCAGCCAAGCCTCACGAATACGAACAGCAGTCCCAAGTTGATGGTTCCCATGCTCTTTGCAATTGAGTTATAACTCTACCTACAGTTACACGGACTTATTCCAGCAGCAGCAGCCTGTCTCTTTCCAAATTAATTAATGTAGTTCCTTCCTTCCTTCCTCACGGCACTCTCGCCCTGGTGCAGTTTCCAAGTCTGCCTGAAATTCAGTGACACCAGCACCTCTTAAATCCAAGGTGGGTGTCTCCGCCCACCCCTGTGTCAAGGGGGGGGGGCGTTAAAAAACAATATCCACCCACCCCTCACGGCTTGCCTCTTCCCATAATCCGAGTGATGTTAGAATCCTGGATTTAGCCTTTTTTCCAGAAATACTTTCCCTCCCCCTTTTAATCAAAGAATGAAGAGGAGCAATTAACTCTCCAACTTTGCTTATCAGCGGACGAATCCCGTTCTGTTTATTGGAGGTGTTCCAATAAACTGCGAAAAAAGCCGTTTCCCACGTGAAAGCCGTTCAGGGGAATCCCGCTGCGACCCTGAACGAAGGAGCCTTCCTGCCGGATCTCTGCATGATATGTGGTCACCGAGAAACCAGCCTGACTAATGGCGCTGCGTCGCTCAGATTCAGAAGTTCGGGACGCTAATTTTCTCCCAAGCCGAACGCGCAGCAGGATTACCATCCCTTAAAATAAAATAAAGAGTTTGTTTGCCGTGTCTCTGTCAGAGTCCATGATCTGGGCTAGCTCCAGAGCAGCGTTTTGTGCAGGGCAGACCCCTCTGTTGTTGTTATTGTTGTTATTGTTGATGTTGTTTAGTTGTTTAGTCGTGTCCGCCTCTTTGTGACCCCCTGGACCAGAGCACACCAGGCCCTCCTGTCTTCCACTGCCTCCCACACTTTGGTCAAACTAATGCTGGTCGCTTTGAGAACACTGTCCCACCATCTCTGTCGTCCCCTTCTCCTTGTGCCCTCCATCTATCCCAACACCAGGGTCTTTTCCAGGGAGTCTTCTCTTCTCATGAGGTGGCCAAAGTCTTGGAGCCTCAGCTTCAGGATCTGTCCTTCCAGTGAGCACTCAGGGCTGATTTCCTTCCGAATGGAGAGGTTTGATCTTCTTGCAGTCCATGGGACTCTCAAGAGTCTCCTCCAGCACCAGAATTCAAAAGCATCCATTCTTCGGCCATCAGCCTTCTTGATGGTCCAGCTCTCACTTCCATACATCACTACTGGGAAAACCATAGCTTGAACTATACGGACCATTGTTGGCAAGGTGATGTCTCTGCTTTTTAAGATGCTGTCTAGGTTTGTCATTGCTCTTGGATTGCTTGCTGGACCTCAAAGGCTGAAGTAGGTGAACTTAATAAGGTAGTGTTGTCCTTTGATAATGTGGGCAGTTGTTAATTTTTACAGAGAGCTATACAATGTAGAGGGATGCGGGTGGCGCTGTGGGTTAAATCACAGAGCCTAGGGCTTGCCGATCAGAAGGTCGGCGGTTCGAATCCCTGCAACTGGGTGAGCTCCCGTTGCTCGGCCCCTGCTCCTGCCAACCTAGCAGTTCGAAAGCACGTCAAAGTGCAAGTAGATAAATAGGTACCGCTCCGGCGGGAAGGTAAACGACGTTTCCGTGCGCTGCTCTGCTTCGCCAGAAGCGGCTTAGTCCTGCTGGCCACATGATCCGGAAGCTGAACGCCGGCTCCCTTGGCCAATAAAGCGAGATGAGCACTGCAACCCTAGAGTTGGCCACGACGGGACCTAATGGTCAGGGGTCCCTTTACCTTTTATTATACAAAGAAGACTGAAAAAATATATAGAAACCTGGATAAAAATAAACCGCCTTAAGGGAGTTTCCTAAGTGGCTTTCCCCTGTTCTGTGCCAAACAAAGTTCGTACCACCTTGTTCCAGAATGCGCAAGAATTCAGCTCTCAGAGCTTTCCAAAGTATAGCAAAAACAACCAGCAAAAAAAGGAAAGCACTAAAATTCTACGCGCTCTGAAAAGCAGGCAGAGGGATCTGCAATGAGCGTGGAGCCAAGCAAAGGTTTGCAAGTGAGAAGTCTTCCCAGACCTCACACTTCCCCACTTCGGACATGCTTTTCTAGCTAGCGCACAAGATACCACATTTTTCGCTCTATAAGACGCACCAGACCACAAGACGCACCTAGTTTTTGGAGGAGGAAAACAAGAAAGAAAAACATTCTGAATCTCAGAAGCCAGAACAGCAAGAGGGATTGCTGCGCAGTGAAAGCAGCAATCCCTCTTGCTGTTCTGGCTTCTGGGATAGCTGCGCAGCCTGCATTCGCTCCATAAGACGCACACACATTTCCCCTTACTTTTTAGGAGGGAAAAAGTGAGTCTTATAGAGCAAAAAATACGGTACCTGCCCCCCGCAGCCAACCCCAGATACTGGTCCTGGAAGCTGCCCAGAGTGGCTGGGGCAACTCAATAAGATGTATAAAGAGCAAAATTGTCGTTATGGATGGAATGGGACGTCCCTATTTTCATCTGAAAAATGTTGGAGGGTACAAATATCAGAAACAAACAAAACGACGACAATGCCGCCATGGGTCTGGAGGTAATCGTTTTGAGCGTGGAAGACTCCTTTTTTCCCTTTTGCAATATTTGCACCCCTCCTAGTCTTGTTCCTCATTTCACCCCCAACACAACACTTGTTGTTGTTGTTGAGTCGTTTAGTCGTGTCCGACTCTTGGTGACCCCCTGGACCAGAGCACGCCAGGCACTCCTGTCTTCCACTGCCTCCCGCAGCTTGGTCAAACTCATGCTGGTAGCTTCAAGAACACTGTCCCACCATCTCGTCCTCTGTCGTCCCCTTCTCCTTGTGCCCTCCATCTTTCCCAACATCAGGGTCTTCTCTTCTCATGAGGTGGCCAAAGTCTTGGAGCCTCAGCTTCAGGATCTGTCCTTCCAGTGAGCACTCAGGGCTGATTTCCTTCCGAATGGAGGGGTTTGATCTTCTTGCAGTCCATGGGACTCTCAAGAGTCTCCTCCAGCACCAGAATTCAGAAGCATCCATTCTTCGGCAATCAGCCTTCTTTATGGTCCAGCACTGACTTCCATACATCACTACTGGGACAACCATAGCTTTAGCTATATGGACCTTTGTCGGCAAGGTAATGTATCTGGTGTACCTTAACAGGAATGTGTGTGTGTGGGGGGAGAGGTGTCCGATGAAATTGTCATGTGGAAGGGGGGAAGTTTCACAGATGCAGAAATCCTTTGGCCTTACGCTACCCTCTGGCCTTTGGTGGAACGGACACTTGCGTGGTAGGAAAACCCGCCTCAATGTCACATACTGAAATCGCGTTTCCAACGAAATTCGTAAGCTTCCTTCTCGTTTCCACTGAAAAACCGTGGAATCAGAGGAGGTCTTGCCAGTTTCTAATCTCTGTGTTTTCACTCCAAAAGACTTGTCAGATTTATGAAAAGGTCAGCTCGTAGACAAACAGAAAGCCGGCCAGCTATGTTTGATGGTGGCCTCACCCTTTTCCTTCCAAGATTTGCTGTTTCAAAGGAGTCCAAGGCGGTGGAAGAGGACTGGAAGAAATTTAAGATCTACTTGCAAAAGTATTGTAAATTGTATGAATGTTAGAATGATGCAGGATATAAAGATAACGTGGCATTAGGGATAAATTTGAAAGGAGTATGCAAAAATTGGTTTATAAGAACAAAGGTGAAATTTGAATAATATTATGTTAAGCTCAAATAATTGATAAGAAAAGGGAAAAATTGGAGACGTAATAGCTGAATTGTATAACATAAAATAAGATTTGAAAGAAGGCGAAGTATTGCTGAATAAGATTTTATAAACAGGAACACAGAAAAGGGAGATACGAGGGAGTCATGAAAGAGGGTTATGGAAATATTATTTAAGAAACTGAATCATTTTCTTTTTTATGTTTTTTATGTCTTTTTCTTTTTTTTGCTTGGTTTTTTCTGTATGCTTTGTATGTTTTTCTTGCCTTTTGGTGTTTTTCTTTTTTGGATTGTGAATGGGAAGTTTGTTGTGTTGTTTAAATTGTTTAAAACCCTTAATAAATATTTTATAAAAAACAACAACAAAGGAGTCGAAGGCGGCGGGGACTGTGAAGGAAACTGGGGCAGCCCCATGGAGGAGCAGCTTTGCTGCCTCTGCAGACCAATGTCCAAAAAATTACACCCATAGAAACAACAATTTATTACCGTATTTTTCGACCCACCTGACCATAAGACGCACCTAGTTTTTAGAGAAGGAAAACAAGAAAACAAAAAAGCAGATGTATGATTTTTGTGGTTCATGCTGTGGCCATAGACGTGGTTTGACGGTGAGTTTGGGGTAGCCCAATGCAAAAATCCTGAGGATCCATGTGGATCCGTGCTTTGTAACCACGTTTTTGTGCCATTGCGGCCCCATGAAAGAGTGGGTGTGTGGTTTTTTTGGTGCAGACTGTAGCCATGGACATGCTATGTGATCTGATGGTGAATTTGGGGTGACCCAATTCAAAATTCTTGAGGATCCATGGGCTTTTACCTCCCCCTCCCAGGCAGCCTCCTTTATCGCTAGCGTCCCTTATCTCCCTCCTGATCTCTTGCTGATCAGCTGCTTCCTTTCAACACCCCCTTCCCTCTTGTTTGCCTTAGTGTCTTTTCCTTAGCTGGAGCAGTTTTTTGCTCCTCCTTTTCTTCTAATTTCTCTCCTCATTGCTTTAGTATTCCTGTCTCCTCTCCTCCTTTATCGCGTCCCTTATGTCCCTCCCGATTGCTTACCAATCAGCAGCTTTGTTTCAACACCCTCTTCCCTCTTTCAAACAACAACAACAACAACAAAAAACATGATCTGCTTTTTGCCCATGGGCAATTCGGCTCCAGGGACCACATATTTGCTCCATAAGACACAAAGACATTTCCCCTTACTTTTCAGGAGGGAGGAAAAAAGTGCCCCTTATGGATCGAAAAATACGGTATTTATACCCCGTCCATCTGGCTGGGTTTCCCCAGCCACTCTGGGCGGCTTCCAACAAAAGATTAAAAATTCTATTGGTCGTTTCATTCTTCTAAACCACTTTGAGGTTTTCCTTCTTGCCATCAAGCAGTATGCATATTACAAAAATAAGTAAATAGATAATAAAGCATGCAATGTTAGTCCTACTCAGAGTTCGTTGTTGGCACCTGTCTGTCTTGAGAGGGCCTTCTCGGTGGTGGCTCCTCCCAGGCGACAATAAACAACTTTCTAGAAGACATCTGAAGGCAGCCCTGTTTAAGGAAGTTTGTAATGTTTGATGTTTTACTGTGTTTTTAATGTTCTGTTGGGAGCAGCACAGAGTGGTTGGGGAGACCCGGCCAAATGGCTGGGATATAGGTCATAAATTATTATTATTATTATTATTACTATTATTACTATTATTATTATTATTATTATTACTACTACTACTATTAAAATAATGTGTAAAATTGCTTCATATCGGTGGAGTAAGTTGCTGCAATAATAATAATAATAATAATAATAATAATAATAATAATAAGCAGGACAATGTAAAATTCGGTGCAAAAGCAAGGCAAGAACAGGCAGACTGGCTTTTGCACAACATTTCCTTTCTTAAAAATGTTGCCAATGGGTGTGGAGCGAACTAGGAAACAGGACATAAAAAACTGCCCCCGCAATCTTCTGCATGCAAAAGAGATGCTCTACCACTTAGTGAAGAAAGCCTAAAGTCCGCGAAATACGAGAAATTGGGAAATGGCATAAGAAGATCGGAGGAGGTAAGGTCGACGGCCCTCATTAATGCAGTTTTATTTCCGCAAGATACCTCGCCTTGGCTGCAGGAATACTGCCTCTTGTTTATGGGAAAGTTGGTCTTCCTGGGAAAGGAGTTCCTTCCCGCCATTGGCTTGGCCGCGGCCAGCCTTGGAACGACTTCTAAGTAGAACTGTCCTCCCCAAAGAAATAAAATAAAATAAAACTTTCGCCAAGGACAAGGGAAGCTGTGGCTCTGCAGAGGCTGAACCCCAACTCTCCACAGTTTCCCTGGTATGGTCAATGCTTTTAGGAATGGATGGCCAGCAATTTCTGGAGGGCCTAAAGATCAGCACCTTTGGGGAAAAAACTCCCTGGTCCTGAATGGGGTAACTGCGCCCCTGAAGGACCAGGTGCGCAGCCTGGGAGTCATTTTGGACTCTCAGCTGTCCATGGAGGTGCAGGTCAGTTCTGTGTCCAGGGCAGCTCCATCTGGTACGCAGGCTGAGACCCTACCTGCCCGCAGACTGTCTCGCCAGAGTGGTGCATGCTCTGGTTATCTCCCGCTTGGACTACTGCAATGTGCTCTATGTGGGGCTGCCTTTGAAGGTGACCTGGAAACTACAACTAATCCAGAATGCGGCAGCCAGACTGGGGACTGGGAGTGGCCGCTGAGACCACATAACTCCGGTCTTGAGAGATCTGCATTGGCTCCCAGTACGTTTCTGAGCACAATTCAAAGGGTTGGTGCTGACCTTGAAAGCCCTAAACGGCCTCGGTCCAGTATACCTGAAGGAGTGTGTCCACCCCCATCGTTCAGCCCAGATACTGAGGTCCAGCGCCAAGGGCCTTCTGGCGGTTCCCTCCCTGCGAGAAGCCAAGTTACAGGGAACCAGGCAGAGGGCCTTCTCGATGGTGGCACCCGCCATGTGGAACACCCTCCCTTCAGATTAATATCCTTCTTCTTAATTGCACTTCACTATTAATATCCTTCTTCTTAATTGCATTTCAGTTCAACAATTACTTTGATAAAGTGGATGTTTTGTTATGTGCAAATGGCTTTAGATACCCATTGTTGTTGTTGTTTAGTCGTTTAGTCATGTCCAACTCTTCGTGACCCCCTGGACCAGAGCACGCCAGGCACTCCTGTCTTCCACTGCCTCCCGCAGTTTGGTCAAACTCATGCTGGTAGCTTCGAGAACACTGTCCCACCATCTCGTCCTCTGTCGTCCCCTTCTCCTTGTGCCCTCCATCTTTCCCAACATCAGGGTCTTTCCCAGGGAGTCTTCTCTTCTCATGAGGTGGCCAAAGTCTTGGAGCCTCAGCTTCAGGATCTATCCTTCCAGTGAGCACTCAGGGCTGATTTCCTTCAGAATGGAGAGGTTGGATCTTCTTGCAGTCCATGGGATTCTCAAGAGTCTCCTCCAGCACCAGAATTCAAAAGCATCCATTCTTCAGCGATCAGCCTTCTTCATGGTCCATAAATTACCACGTAGCATATATTCAACACACAAAAAAGCCAGCAACAATTTGTTGTTGACAAAGGACAGCTGGACATATAAAGGGCCCCATTCCCTTCAGTAGCTGAGGGCCACATCAAAACCTAAACCCAGCCCTGGCAATGACCAATGAGATCCACATGGAGGCGCATGGATTTAGGCAAGTTTGGAGCACAACGGGAACACTCAAGGCTTTCTGGTATTCCCCGGTTTCCCCATTCTTGGAAGCTGCACTTCTGACCCCTTGATTCGAGTGCGCTTTCCTCTCACCTTTGACTCTGGGAGAGAAATTAATCTCCGCTTCCAGGGCAGGGAGAATCCAAGCCACGGAACGACAACAATGAAAATCCGTTCTGCGGCGCTTCGGAAACGCACTAGCAAGCACTCCACAAAAACCCCCAGCATTGTCTAAGCTTCTAGCGGACATATTTTCGGGTGGGGTGACCCCACTCCGGAGCAAACAGCGTCCCTCTCTCTCTCTCTCCTTCGGACGGCCACCCATCGCCAGCAAACCACCCAAACCTTTGGCCTTGATTTTCTGCATAAAGGCAGGTCTGAAAATTTGCCGATTCCGGAAAGCCCTCTTGGGTGTTTAGCTAAGGCTGCTTGTTTTCCTGTCGTCTTATCCGTCGGGTCATCAGCTAATCAGTTTTTAACTGGTTTAGGAAGCGGGTTTTTAAACAGGGGCGTTTGTTTTCTTTTTTTAGAGGCTTGCCATTATGGAACGAGGAGCTTAGGAACTGACAAAGAGGTATTCAAGAAGACACAAGCCACAAGATTCTAGATCTCATGGTTCTGCACAAAGGGCGGGTTTAACTAGGAACTCCATTGTACTCAATGAATTTAGGTCAGCTACAGACTAGGGAGGGACACGGCTGGCGCTGTGGGTTGAACCACAGAGCCTAGGACTTGCTGAACAGAAGGTTGCGGTTCGAATCCCCGGGACGGGGTGAGCTCCCGTTGCTCGGTCCCTGCTCCTGCCAACCTAGCAGTTCGAAAGCACGTCAAAGTGCAAGTAGATAAATAGGTACCACTGTGGCAGGAAGGTAAACGGCATTTCCGTGCGCTGCTCTGGTTCTCCAGAAGCAGCTTAGTCCTGCTGGCCACATGACCAGGAAGCTGTACACCGGCTCCCTCGGCCAGTAAAACGAGATGAGCGCCGCAACCCCAGAGTCGGCCACGACTGGACCTAATGGTCAGGGGTCCCTTTACCCTTTACCTTACGACGTAAAGATCAGCGCTTCTCTGAGGCGGTCAAGAGGTCATCTTCTCAACCCCCTCGCCACAACCTGTCCTTCAGCGCTAAAGGGATGTTTACATCGAAGGATGTGAGGTGCTGCTGATTCTTTTAAAAAATGCATGCTTTGCTGCGCCATGCACTTCAAAACTCCCAAGTTTGACAACCATAGGAATGCGCCGGCATACATTTCCTGCTGCCGAGTCTCCACAAATCCTGGCGCTGGGTCCCCTCCACAGTCCTCCTGGCCTTGGCATATCTGCAAACTTTCCAGCCTTGGAATGCTTTGCCCTTCACCCTGTCCTCCAAACCCATTGTTTCCCTCAAGTGGGATGGCAGTTCCCTTCTTGGGAAATGGATGCCTTCCTTTCCGGCCCAGCCAGTCTCTTATTTCTGGACACTTCGGCGCTTTGGGAGAAAAGCGCTGAGGCCACCAGTTCCCTGTCTTCTCAACCTCGAGGGTGACAGATGTCAGTCTGGGACATCAAGTGTCCTTTATCGGCCGCCACCAACCCTGCTTGGCTTTTTCTCTCTTTCCTGAGGTCCGCAGTTGGCAAGGGGGAATTTGGAGGGCAAGACCAAAGGCCAGGCCAGGATCCTGTTTTTGCAGTGGCCGACTGGGCACCCACACAATGCTCAGCAGTTGACGTGAGGAGGGTGCAGGAGGGGTGCGGTGGCACTGTGGTCTGAAACACTGAGCCTCTTGTTGTGTCGGAATCTTCTTCCTTGCAACTTGAAGCCATTGGTTCGAGTCCTGCCCTCCAGAGCAGGAGAAAGCAAGAGTGCTCCCTCTTCCATGTGACAGCCCTTAAGATATCTGAAGATGGCTCTCACATCTCTTCTCATTCTCTGCCAGTGGCGTAGCATGGGTTGTCAGCACCCGGGGCAAGGCAAGTAATTTGCGCCCCCTAACCCGTGGATTTGCGCCCCCTAACCCGTGGATTTGCGCCCCCTAACCCGTGGATTTGCGCCCCCTAACCCGTGGATTTGCGCCCCCTAACCCTAACCCCCAGATGTTGCGCTCGGTGCGGCCGGCCCCCCCTGCACCCCCCACGCTACGCCACTGTTCTCTGCTTTTCAAGTCTAAACACACCCAGCTCCTTCAAATACTCAAATACTCCTCGCTTTGTTTCCAGACCCTTGATCATCTTGGTTGCGCTGCTCTGCACACCTTCCAGCTTGTCAACAACCTTCTTAAATTCTGCTGCCCAGAACTGGACACAGTACAGTGGTAAAGGTAAAGGCAAAGGGACCCCTGACCGTTAGGTCCAGTCATGGCCGACTCTGGGGTTGCGGCGCTCATCTCGCTTTACTGCCCGAGGGAGCTGGCATACAGCTTCCGGGTCATGTGGCCAGCATGACTAAGCTGCTTCTGGCGAATCAGAGCAGTGCACGGAAACACCGTTTACCTTCCTGCCAGAGTGGTACCTATTTATCTACTTGCACTTTGACGTGCTTTCGAACTGCTAGGTGGGCAGGAGCAGGGACCGAGCAACAGGAGCTCACCCCATCGTGGGGATTCGAACCGCCGACCTTCTGATCGGCATGTCCTTCGGCTCTGTGGTTTAACCCACAGCGCATACTTAAATATTTTTTTAAGTTCATTGTAAATTTATTCCCAGAAATGTTTCACTTTATTTGGTAGTGGGCTGCATGTGCGTGATACCTGCTGGAGGGGCAACGTCCCACCACCTAGACATAAATTCCTTCAACGGTGTGTACAAAACTGAGCTGGAGAGGCCCCATGAGAACATAAGATGACCCCATGTAGTCTAGCATCCTGTTCTCGCAGTGGCCAACAGGATGGGAATCCTGAAAGCAGGATTCAAGCCTAAGAGCCTTTTCCCCTCCTGTGGTTTCCCCCTCTTTACACACAACCAGTGCCGGATTTATGTATAAGCTAAACAAGCTATAGCTTAGGGCCGCACTCTCTTGGGGGCCCCAAAAAAATTTAAAGGAAAGAAAAACTGGATGTACATTTCCAAAATATAAGACAAAAAAACAAATAAAATAAAACCTACATACAGCAACAGTGTTTTGTGTTGTGTAGGCTCCTCTGATGTAAGTCATGGGCCCCGCCTGCTCGCCTGCTCCCTAAAACATCCCTGGTTTGCTCCTTTCTATATATTGATGCTTTTGAATTCTGGTGCTGGAGGAGACTCTTGAGAGTCCCATGGACTGCAAGACGATCTAACCGATCCATTCTGAAGGAAATCAGCCCTGAGTGCTCACTGGAAGGACAGATCCTGAAGCTGAGGCTCCAAGACTTTGGCCACCTCATGAGAAGAGAAGACTCCCTGGAAAAGACCCTGATGTTGGGAAAGATGGAGGGCGCAAGGAGAAGGGGACGACAGAGGACGAGATGGTGGGACAGTGTTCTTGAAGTGTTCATAAGTTTGACCAAACTGCGGGAGGCAGTGGAAGACAGGAGGGCCTGCCGTGCTCTGGTCCAGGGGGCCACGAAGAGGCGGACACGACTAAACGACTCAACAACAACAAATATATAGGGTGCCTACATTCTGCATGGACTGGTTGCACGGCAACATGTGCAAATGGCTTGAGATACCTATTAGGTCCATAAATGACCCTATAGATATATTCAACACAAAGAAACAGCAACAATTTGGTGTTGACGAAGGACAGCTGGACATAGAAAGGGCCCCATTACCTTCAGTAGCTGAGGGCTTCATCAAAACTAAACCCAGCCTTTTACACAGGTAACTTTTCCTTGAACTTCTCTCTAAACTTGTCCGTTTGGTCAATGCAAATTCTCCCATGAAAGGCCATCCCCGCTAATGATCAGGAAGGATTAAAAAATAAATTCAATTGGAGGACATCATCATCAGGTTGCACACATTGCATTTTCGGTTAAAGGGGATTCTCTTGGCTGCTCAAAAGAAAAGGAAAAACCCCTGTAATTCCTGCTTGGTTGTCACCCACTGGTGAGAAGCCTTCTGAGAGACTGCCAGGAAACAAGGGAGAAAAGTTTATTACCCCTGCCGCCGGAGAAATCAGATACTACAAAATCCCCACAGATGGGAGAGGAAGCCTTGTTGATACAGACAGCGCATGCTATGCGCGGTGAGACGAGGTTGTGAGAAGCAGGAATGGCACAGGGCCACATGGAATGCATTCCTGGATAACGAAACTTGCTTTCTCGGGCTTCTTGTCCAAGACCAGAACTTTCGTTTCATCCAGTTATCATTAAGGTCGACGGCGCTCGTTAATGTGGTTTGATTTCCTTACCCCGGCTGCAGGAAAAGCTTGTTTTGTTGATGGGGAATGTGGTTTTCCCGGGGAATGGAACTGTTCCCAGCATTGGCTTCGCCACAGCCAACTTTGGAACTATGACTTCTTCTTTTTTCATAAATATGTTTATTTGGTTTTTCAAATCAAGATTTCACAGCTGTGGGTTAAACCACAGAGCCTAGGACTTGCCGATCAGAAGGTCAGTGGTTCGAATCCCCGCAATGACGGGGTGAGCTCCCGTTGCTCGGTCCCTGCTCCTGCCCACCTAGCAGTTCGAAAGCACGTCAAAGTGCAAGTAGATAAATAGGTGCCGCTCTGGCGGGAAGGTAAACGGCGTTTCCGTGCGCTGCTCTGGTTCGCCAGAAGCGGCTTAGTCCTGCTGGCCACATGACCTGGAAGCTGTATGCCGGCTCCCTCGGCCAGTAAAGCGAGATGAGCGCCCCAACCCCAGAGTCGTCTGCGACTGGACCTAATGATCAGGGGTCCCTTTAGCTTTTATCAAACATAAATCATAAATAGATAGGTAGCCGTGTTGGTCTGCCATAGTCAAAATAAAAAAATTCCTTAAAGTAGCACCTTAAAGACCAACTAAGTTAGTTCTTGGTATGAGCTTTCGTGTGCATGAAGAAGTATCTGAAGAAGTGTGCATGCACACGAAAGCTCATACCAAGAACTAACTTAGTTGGTCTTTAAGGTGCTACTTTAAGGAATAAATCATAAAGACAGGATTCCAAGGAATCTCCTGGACTCCTATCCTCCCCTTTGTGGGTCCTATTATTATGGTAATCCTTTCCTCCCGCATCTTTTATGATAATCCAAACGCTTTAGCCTCTTCCATTATGTCCAGAATTCACCTTAAACTACAGGTGATATTCCAATCCTACTAGCGATTTTAACTGTTTACCCTTAAAAAAACTGGAAGCCTTCTTGCTAGGAAATATGTAACCTCACTTCTCCCTGGGAGGGAACCACCAGAAGGCGCTTGGAGCTGGACCTCAGTGACCGGGTAGAACGATGGGGGTGGAGATGCTCCTTCAGGTATACTGGGCAAAGGCTGTTTAGGGCTTTCAAGGTCAGCACCAACACTTTGAATTGTGCTTGGAAACGTCCTGGGAGCCAATGTAGGTGTTAAGTTGTGGGTGAACATATCAGACGACACAGCGATTCTTCAAACAGCTCTTGTTTATTCACAGGCTAGAACAGAACAGGACTGAACTGAAGGGTTCAGCCAGCCTGCTTACATAGAGCTCCAGTACCACGTGGGTGGCGCTGTGGGTTAAACCACAGAGCCTAGGACTTGCCAATCAGAAGGTCGGCGGTTCGAATCCCCGCAATGACGGGGTGAGCTCCCGTTGCTCGGTCCCTGCTCCTGCCAACCTAGCAGTTTGAAAGCACATCAAAATGCAAGTAGATAAATAGGTACCGCTCTGCCGGGAAGGTAAACGGCGTTTCCGTGCGCTGCTCTGGTTCGCCAGAAGCGGCTTAGTCCTGCTGGCCACATGATCCGGAAGCTGTATGCCAGCTCCATCGGCCAATAAAGCGAGATGAGCACCGCAACCCCAGAGTCGGTCATGACTGGACCTAATGGTCAGGGGTCCTTTACCTTTTTTACCACACAACTGTAACCACTTTCTGTAACTATCCAATCACTGAACGTCACTTTCAATCCCTTATTTGCATATGTGGGCCTGAGTGAAAACTATCTACAGTATCCCCCTGCTGGCCCAGGGTGAGAACTTCAGTACATAACAGTAGGTCTTTCAGGACCAGTGTTTCTGGTCTTGGCAGCCGCTCCCAGTTATCAGGGATAATTGGGAAAGGAAGCACATACATACATACATAACCTCACCGGTATTGCAATCCCTTCCTACAATTTCTGAGGTGTATGTGATGTTGCTTCTACTCAGAGTAGGCCTGTTGAAATTAATGGGCTCAAGTTAGCTATCTCTGTTCTTTTCAAAATAAAAAAATTCCTTCCAGTAGCACCTTAAAGACCAACTAAGTTAGTTCAGAAATAGACTGGAAAGAGAAGCTGCTGAATTGCAACTCATTACCAAACTTAAAACCATGGAGAGACCTGGTCTGAACAGAGACATTGGATTCTTGTCTCATTATACATGACTAAGCCATTTCTCACCTTCTCACCCCTTGCCTTTTCCTGTAAGACCTATTGCAGTCGTTAAGAGTCGTCAACAGGCTCATCTCAGCTATCTGCCAATCTCCCATTCCCACCACCCTTCTGAGTAATACCCCTCCCCACCTTCTCACTATATAGAAGGATCTGGCAACTTCTGTTTCAGTGTATCTGAAGAAGTGTGCATGCACACGAAAGCTCATACCAAGAACTAACTTAGTTGGTCTTTAAGGTGCTACTGGAAGGAATTTTTTTTTATTTTGACTATGACAGACCAACACGGCTACCTATCTGTATCTGTTCTTTTCAGTAAGTCTACTCTGGGTAGGGCTAAGAGTGGAGACAATCCATTGTGTGAGGTTCTGGTAACCATATCTGAAAGAAGGAAGGAAGGAAGGAAGGAAGGAAGGAAGGAAGGAAGGAAGGAAGGACGTTTACTAATCACAAAGTCTATCATGCCATCTAAAGTTTTTCACAAGAGTTTCCCTGCGTGTGTCTCCCTCTCCCTCCCTCCTTCTCACTATGGTTCATTAAAATACAGCTTTCAGCCAACTAACATTTTCAACTGATTCATCAAATCTATATTTATCAGGGCTGCGGTGATTAAAAAAGGTTATTGCCTTTCAAAAGGTTCTGTCAAGTTTCTGAGCGGCTATGCCCAAACTGTCCTCTGGGGGGCACTGGTGCACAAATTCCAAAAACAAGAGTGCTAAAAAGTTCTAACACGACTTGGGAATATTTTTTTTTTTAAATAAACCCACAAAAAACATTTTGGTTGCATTAATATAATTTGCTTTTGCTTGCCAAATTAAATTTGTGTAATACTGCAAAATAGAAATAATTAAAAACGATGGCCAAGTACACACAGTTGTTGTTGTTAAGCCACAATGGAATTTTTTTTTGCTGCAACATTTATTACTCTTTTTGTTATTGTTGCTGCTGCTGCTATTATTCATTACATTTCTATACCCCTTTATATTTTAAAGGAAAAAAAATATCAAGGTAGTTTACAACACAGGAAAATCTCAAATAAAACAATCTGGAACAAAACAAAGCTTCAAGGAAAATATAAGAGTGACATTTTGCTTTAAATGCCTACTTCATTTATATATAAAAAAGGTAAAGGACCCCTGGACGGTTAAGTCCAGTCAAAGGCAACTATGGGGTTGCAGCGCTCATCTCGATTTCAGGCCGAGGGAGCCAGCTTTCTGGGTCATGTGGCCAGCAGGACTCAACTGCTTCTGACACAACGGGACACCGCGACGGAAACCAGAGCACACAGAAACGCCGTTTACCTTCCTGCCGCAGTGGTACCTATTTATCTACTTGCGCTGGCGTGCTTTCAAACTGCTAGGTTGGGAGGAGCAGGGAGCAACGGGAGCTCCACCGAACCGCTGACCTTCTGATCGGCAAGCCCAAGAGGCTCAGTGGTTTAGACCACAGCCCCACTGTCAGGAGTGCATGCAGGAGCTAGGCCCTGTGACCAGTAGGGCTTCGCATGACTGGGGCCTTCCTAAGTTTGTTCTGGAGAGGCAAGGTGCAGCCGCACAGGTGAGGCCGACTGGTAACTCACTGCACCTGGTGGCAGGAGCCGGGAAGGGATATAAGGTCGGCATTTCCCTTCGGCTCTTTGCCACAGCAACACGTTCCCTGCCTTGCTGCATTTGACTCCTTGCTCCTCGCCCCTTGACTTCGGGAATCCTTGCTCCTTGACCATCGGACCCTCGACTTCGTGACTCCCTGCTCCCTCCTCGACCTTCGGACCCTCGGACCCCTGGCTTCTGGACTCTTGTTCCTGCTCCCACCCCGCCATCTTGCCCCCGGTCCCGACATCCTCAGCCGGGACTTCGATCGCCTGTAGACCAGACCATGACAGCCACCCTGAGTCCCTATAATAATAATAATAATAATAATAATAATTTATTATTTATACCCCGCCCATCTGGCTGGGCTTCCCCAGCCACTCTGGGCGGCTTCCAAAAGAATATTAAAATACTATAATACATCAAACATTAAAAGCTTCCCGAAACAGGGCTGCCTTCAGATGTCTTCTAAAAGCCTGGTAGTTGTTGTTCTCTTTGACATCTGGTGGGAGGGTGTTCCACAGGGCAGGTGCCACCACCGAGAAGGCCCTCTGCCTGGTTCCCTGTAACCTCACTTCTCGCAGTGAGGGAACCGCCAGAAGGCCCTTGGAGCTGGACCTCAGTGTCCGGGTAGAACGATGGGGGTGGAGACGCTCCTTCAGGTATACTGGACCGAGGCCGTTTAGGGCTTTAAAGGTCAGCACCAACACTTTGAATTGTGCTTGGAAATGTACTGGGAGCCAGTGTAGGTCTTTCAAGACCAGTGTTATGTGGTCTCAGCGGCCGCTCCCAGTCACCAGTCTAGCTGCCGCATTCTGGATTAGTTGTAGTTTCCGGGTCACCTTCAAAGGCAGCCCCACGGAGAGCGCATTGCAGTAGTCCAAGCGGGAGATAACCAGAGCATGCACCACTCTGGCCAGACAGTCCGCAGGCAGATAGGGTCTAACTTCATTTATAGAGCTGAACTCCAGGAAGGCAGGGTGGTGTAGTGGTTAGAGTGTCGGACTAGGACCTGGGAGATCAGGGTTCGAATCCCCACTCCATCACGAAGCTCTCGGGGCTGACCTTGGAGTCAGTCGCAGCCTCTTCGCCTTCCTTGCTGGGTCGTTGTATGGATTCACTGAGGAGGGGGTTGAACCATGTTGTCTTTGGAGGGTGACGGTGTTACTGAGAGCTTTCGTGGGCAGCAGGGGGATACCTGAAGACAGCCGCCATTCCACCTGCTATGCCAGCCTCTGCGATGAGTCTAACCTCAAAATTAACCAGCTTAATAGCGGGGGAAGATCCGCTGCCTATATTCCCCTTTAATAAGTAAACAAGGTGAGAAAAACACACACACAGAGAGTGGCTTCAAGTTGACTTCACTAGAAGCAGTGGCAACGGGAGTCGGCTACCGAATCTGCCACGTCGGGCCCGCAGGACAAAGAATGCCAGAGGATAAGGAACGTCGGCCGCCTGTCAGGCCTCAAGCCTTCCAATTAGCTAAATTGGCAGCAACGCCAGAGCCCAAGTCGAGAGAAGAGAGGAGGGGAGCACACCACTAGAGAAAGGTGTTTTAAAACTTTTAATGAATGCCCCCGGGGGTGAAGTTTCCGAGGGCTCGGCGCGAGGTTTTCTTTCAGTAGATTGGCGTCAACGCTGACGAAGCTGCTAATTGGAAGATGCTCGGTAGGTTTGGCGGGGCGGGGAAGGAGGGGGGACCGGGGTTCCCCAAGTCAGTGCCCCCGCCTCCATATCCTGCTGGACTCCAAACTCCTCACCAGCCACAGCCAGCTTGGCCAAAAACGACTTGGTGCCCAGGCTGTCAGAAAGAGCATTATTCTCCCTGCCTGGGCTCTAAGATCTTCAAGTGCGTTGGGTGGGGACACGAGAGAGGGCCTTTTTGGTGTTGGCTCCTCCCAGATGTTAAAAGAACCTTTTAATGAGGGTGAAAGAGGAGAGCGCAAAATATGGTCTGAAGCTCAACATCCAAAAAACAAAGATCATGGCCACTGGGCCCATCACCTCCTGGCAAATAGAAGGGGAAGAAATGGAGGCAGTGAGAGATTTTACTTTCTTGGGCTTCAGGATCACTGCAGATGGTGACAGCAGCCACGAAATTAAAAGACGCCTGCTTCTTGGGAGAAAAGCAATGACAAACCTAGACAGCATTTTAAAAAGCAGAGACATCACCTTGCCAGCAAAGGTCCGTCTAGTTCAAGCCATGGTTTTCCCAGTAGGGATGTATGGAAGTGAGAGCTGGACCATCAAGAAGGCCGATCGCCGAAGAATGGATGCTTTTGAATTCTGGTGCTGGAGGAGACTCTTGAGAGTCCCATGGACTGCAAGAAGATCAAACCTCTCCATTCTTAAGGAAATCAGCCTTGAGTGCTCACTGGAAGGACAGATCCTGAAGCAGAGGCTCCAAGACTTTGGCCACCTCAGGAGAAGAGAAGACTCCCTGGAAAATACCCTGGTGTTGGGGAAGATGGAGGGCGCAAGGAGAAGGGGACGACGGAGGACGAGATGGTGGGACAGTGTTCTCGAAGGTGCCAGCATGAGTTTGACCAAACTGCGGGAGGCGGTGGAAGACAGGAGTGCCTGGTGTGCTCTGGTCCAGGGGGTCACGAAGAGTCGGACATGACTAAACGACTCAACAACAACAAGGTCTGGGCCAAATGAGATCCTAAAACAGGCAGAGCTCAAGCCCGTTTGCAAGAGAAACAGTCACCTTATAAGGACGGTGTAATGAGCTTCCTAACGGAATGCATGCGAAGCACTTTAAAAAGTTCTATATCTGTGCCAAGTATTAGTGGTCCTAATTAGCATTAATAGCAGTAATTAGAATTAAATTAGAGCTGGGGCGGCATCACGCCGGCAGTTGGTGAGCTGAAACAGGAGCAGATCTTTCAGAAGGAAATCATTAGGCATAACAAGGGAGGCGTAAATGTCAAAATAAATAAATGAAGGAATGGCGTAAGAGATCACGCCGCAGATCGGTTAGCATCCGATTTGATAAAGAGGACGATCTCTCCCTCTACCCCAGTATCAATAATATTAGGGCGCTAAAGGTAAAGGGACCCCTGACCATTAGGTCCAGTCGTGGCTGACTCTGGGGTTGCGGCGCTCATCTCGCTTTATTGGCCGAGGGAGCCGGCGTACAGCTTCTGGGTCATGTGGCCAGCAGGACTAAGCCACTTCTGGCGAACCAGAGCAGCGCATGGAAACGCTGTTTACCTTCCCGCCGAAGCGGTACCTATTTATCTACTTGCACTTTGACGTGCTTTCAAACTTCTAGGTTGGCAGGAGCAGGGACCGAGCAATGGGAGCTCACCCCGTTGCCGGGATTCGAACCACCGACCTTCTGATCGGCAAGTCCTAGGCTCTGTGGTTTAACCCACAGTGCCACCCGTGTCCCATTAGGGCGCTAGGTGGCTGCTGATATAAGAATGTACAGAAACCTGAAAACAAGCCCCTCTAGTCCACCATATTCTCACGGTAGCCATCCAGTAACTCTCCCCTACTGCAGTTTGCCGCAACTTGAACTCAGAACCGTATTGCTTGGTTTCGCAGGCCTGGGGTTGGGGGTAGGTGTTTGGAGTCTTAGCTAGCGAGGTAAGGAGTCATCCATGCTGAATCCGCCCCCCACTGAAATCTCCCCTCCTCTCTAGGGTTGTCATACGTCCAAAATTTCCCAGATGTGGCTTAGAAAAAGCTTGAAAGCTTCAACAACTTTGGTCGAACAGTACAAAAGCCACACCCATTGGCCCGCCTCCTTTGGCCTCTGGCTCTGCCCACCAGGGCATGTGGCCCTCAGAAGGTTCCATACAAGGCAATATGGCCCCTGCATGGAAATAAGTTTCCCCACCCCTGCTCCAACCATTATTCAGCACTGCCTCTCTTGGATTACATTGAGTAACATTGATTCTTTGTTAATATTCCCCACTCTCCAACTCCCAATTTTCTTTGGGCTTCCCTCATGAAGGCAGAGCAGGGTATAAGCCAGAAATTATGTGTTTTTGCCCGACGCTGCAAGGCTTCCATGGAGACTTATATACAATCAATAATGATGATGATAATAAACAACCTTTTGTCTCCCCCGAACCTTTGCATCCCTCCATTAGTGCAACAAGACTAGACATGTGATATAATCCTCTTTTTTTAAAGAAAAGGTGGACATCAATTACAAAAATAGATTTCTCCCGTTTAGCGCAATAGCCGCGATGTGAATTTGATTGGTAGCTGCCTTGAAACTTTGTCGAAAGACAAGATGCGAATCTAGGCTGGGGGCGTGCCAATAATCAATGAAACCAATCAATTTCTCTCACAGGTTTATTGCTCGATGCGAACAAGGTCTTCTCTGAACACCACTGATCAGTTTTGTGTCCATTTCTGTCAAATGAAGAGCAGGCATCTCTGCAACAAAGTAGGCATGGGTCAGGTTGGTTCGCCTCTTCCTGCTATGACCAGCTCTCCCCCCTTCCATGTGTCCCGGAATCAGAAGAGGCATGAAGAGGGCAGAGCAAAGACAGGCAAGACGAAGGAGCCTCAGATTTCTCGGAAAGAAACTGGGGAAGGAAGGGACTTAGGTAAAAAAGGAAAGGACCCCTGGACAGTTAAGTCCAGTCAAAAGTGACTATGGGGTTGCGGCACTCATCTCGCTTTCAGGCCGAGGGAGCCAGCGTTTGTCCACAGACAGCTTTCTGAGTCATGTGGCCAGCAGGACTAAACCGCTTCTGGCACAACTGGACACCGTGACGGAAACCAGAGCGCACGGAAACGCCGTTTACCTTCCCACCAGAGCGGTACCTATTTATCTACTTGCGCTGGCGTGCTTTCGGACTGCTAGGTTGGCAGGAGCTGAGACAGAGCAATGGGATTCGAACCGCCGACCTTCCGATCGGCAAGCCCAAGAGGCTCAGCGGTTTAGACCACAGCGCCACCCACATCCCAAGGGACGTAGAGAGCAGTGGCAAGGCGGAGACCTTCACCTTCACAACGGCCTCGTTGGGGAAGAGTTATTGTGCTCACATGCCCTCAGTTGTTTTGTTTCTTTGAATAGTTAACTTCGCCGACATCTTGCGAGTTATTGCGGACTTGCTCCCAACACCTCTCTTTTGCCTCCGCAGTTGGGGGCGCCAAGTCTTCCAAATTCCAGTTGCCGGAAACCGCAGGAGGCGAGAGCTGTGTTCGAATCCTGCTGTGGGTTTCCCCCCAGGCACTGTGAGAAGAGAATAGATAGATAGATAGATTCTTTATTGTCATTACACTAGTGCAGCATTGCACAAGTGCAACGAAATTGGATGCCAACCCTTAAAAACAACAAAAACAAAACAACAGCAACAACCAACAAACCACCTTCCAGCCACACCCACACCCACACCCATCAAACTCCCCGGTCTCACTATCGAGTTACAGCATTCAAAAAGGCCACAGCTCTTGGATAAAAACTGTTTTTCAGTCTATTTGTCCTAGACTTGATGTTTCTATACCTCCTGCCAGAAGGCAGTAGTGCAAACAAACTATGTCCCGGGTGAGATGGATCCCGCAGGATATTGTTTGCTTTCCTAAGGCAACGGGAACCGTACAGTTCTTCCAAAGTTGGGAGAGGTTGACCAATAATCCTTTGGGCTGTGGTTATGACCTTCTGGAGCACCTTCCTCTCCCTAGCTGTACAACTGGAGAACCAAGCACAAATACAATATGTAAGTATGCTTTCTATGGAGCCTCGGTAGAAGGACACCAGCAGTCTCTCACTCAGATTGTTCTTTTTTAAAAGTCTGAGGAAATAAATTCTCTGCTGGGCCTTCTTCACCAGAGCAGTGGTATTTGCGCTCCAAGTCATGCCCTGATCCATAGTCACTCCCAAAAACCTGAATTCCGCCACCCTCTCCACCCGTTCCCCGTTGATATACAAGGGCTGAATGTCCGCCTTTTTTCCCCTGTAATCCACCACCAATTCCTTGGTCTTAGCCGTATTGAGAGCCAGATTGTTCTCTCCACACCAAACACAGAGCCGCTCCACCTCGTCCCGATAGGCGGACTCATCCCCTCCCGAAATGAGCCCCACCACCGTAGTGTCATCAGCAAACTTGATGATTTTGTTGCTGGAATAGATGGCTGTACAGTCATACGTATAGAGAGCATAGAGCAGGGGACTCAACATGCAACCCTGTGGTGAGCCGGTGTTAAGGCTGAGGGCTGTGGACACATGTGACCCTACTCTAACCCTCTGAGAACGTTCTGACAAAAAATCCAAAACCCAGAGACAGGTGGAGTTAGGGAGTCCAATCGTCTCTAGCTTGGACACCAGTCTATGGGGGAGGATAGTATTAAAAGCAGAGCTAAAATCCACAAACAGCAGCCTCACATAATTCCCCAGCCGCTCCAGATGAGACAGAGCAGCATGGAGAGTGATGGTGATGGCGTCTTCAGAATGCCGGAGTTGGTGGCCCGTTGGCTTGATCCAGCAGGGAGCTCTTTTGACGTTCTCTTTGTTTACCTGCCGCTCACCCAGCAGAAGCATTTCACGAGCGCAACGTCTAGAAACATGGAGCAGCACAGCTCCCCGAGGGCATTTCAGCTGTCTGTGCCAGCGTTCCTTTTGTGCCACCCTATCGCTCTCTTCGGAAAGATCGGGAAGATACATTTACAGAGACAATCTCTCTCCGGCCACCTGCCGCGTATCCCCTTTCAGAGCATCCTTTTATCGGCAGATCGCCGGCAACCCGAATGACATCTCGCCGTCCCTGACAGTGAGACGTGAGCAGGCGCAAAGTCGCTTCTCTTCTTCCTCATCGTGGGCCGGTCCACCTGGAGAGAGAAAGAAACTATTCCCTACGCGTGCAAATGCCAAAACATTTGTGTCGTACTGGCAAGAAGGGTGTGAGTGTGTGTGTTTTTCCTGGGTTGGGAGGACAGACACAAGAAAGCATTATTGACCCCCGACGAACACCATATTTGCGGATCCAAGATGGAAGACTCTGGACTGAAAAAGACGCCAGCGATTGCTGCTCGCGAGACGGGTATGGAAGACCATTGCTTACTTTGTTTATACTGAACATAAAGGTAAAGGGACCCCTGACCCTTAGGTCCAGTCGTGGCCGACTCTGGGGTTGCGGCGCTCATCTCGCTTTACTGGCCGAGGGAGCCGGCGTACAGCTTCCGGGTCATGTGGCCAGCAGGACTAAGCCGCTTCTGGCGAACCAGAGCAGCGCACGGAAATGCCGTTTACCTTCCCGCCGGAGCTGTACCTATTTATCTACTTGCACTTTGATGTGCTTTCGAACTGCTAGGTGGGCAGGAGCAGGGACCGAGCAACAGGAGCTCACCCCGTTGCGGGGATTCGAACCGCTGACCTTCTGATCGGCAAGCCCTAAGCTCTGTGTTTTAACCCACAGTGCCACCTGTGTCCCTAACCAGAGGCACCACTGTATATTAAAAAGACAGAAGCTTTTTTTATTAGGAGTTGTAGGTACTGATACCCCAAAGGACCAGAAAAGACTTTTTATGTATGCAATGACAGCTGCACGGATGTTACGAGCCCAAAGTTTCTACCAAACGCAGCTCTAGGAACTGCCGAGTTCGTCAGAAGCCTGAAAGGAGCTTGTCAATATGATAATCAACAGCGCAATATGTGCCTCTAAAAGCTCCTGGGGTCCACGTGGGGTGACTGGGGAGGCCCACCCTGTTTCCCCCTGCTGCAGGAATCAAATGTGTGCCTTTTCCAGGTTTTTGGCGAGAGCGCCGTACAAAGATAGAGCTGCGTGTGATAATAGGCTGTTCTGGATTCTCTGTTGTAATTTGTGGGGCAGAGGAATTGCGGGCAGCAGGGACGGGAAGGTGTTTTGCTGACATTCTCCGAGGGAAGGAGAAAGTCTCTAGAAAGCCTTTCGGCAGTGAGGGGTGTTAGCAGTGGCAGGAACACAGCTGAAGAACACTCACCTATTCCAAAGACCTATTCCAAAGACCTTTGTTGCCAAGTTAAAGCCATGGTTTTCCCAGTAGGGATGTATGGAAGTGAGAGCTGGACCATAAAGAAGGCTGATCGCCAAAGAATGGATGCTTTTGAATTCTGGTGCTGGAGGAGACTCTTGAGAGTCCCATGGACTGCAAGAAGATCAAACCTCTCCATTCTGAAGGAAATCAGCCCTGAGTGCTCACTGGAAGGACAGATCCTGAAGCTGAGGCTCCAAGACTTTGGCCACCTCAGGAGAAGAGAAGACTCCCTGGAAAAGACCCTGATGTTGGGAAAGATGGAGGGCGCAAGGAGAAGGGGACGACGGAGGACGAGATGGTGGGACAGTGTTCTTGAAGCTACCATCATGAGTTTGACCAAACTGTGGGAGGCAGTGGAAGACAGGAGGGCCTGGCATGCTCTGGTCCAGGGGGTCACGAAGAGTCGGACACGACGAATCGACTAAGCAACAACAGCAACATTCCAAAGACGCGGGTGGCGTTATAGTCTAAACCACTGAGCCTCTTGCGCTTGCAGATCAGAAGGTCAGCAGTTCGAATCCCTGTGACGGGATGAGCTCCCGTTGCTCCGTCCCAGCTCCTGCCAACCTTGCAGTTCGAAAGCACACCAGTGCAAGTAGATAAATAGGTACCACTGCAGCTGGAAGGTAAACGGTGTCTCCATGCACTCTGGTTTCTGTCACGGTGTCCTGTTGTGCCAGAAGTGGTTTAGTCCTGCTGGGCACATTCTTAGTCACTGAAACCTGTTTCTAAAATGTTTTCCCCCCCCTCTTCATATACCATGCCAGGCCCCGGACCGGGATGCTACACCTTGCCCCCCACAGTTGGGTTTGTCAACCACGACTACACTCGATTCACCAGTCCAGCTTACTCCTTCCACCAGAGGGTGAAAAACAGACGTGAGTAGTTGAACTGCAGAGTGGTTACCTGTAAGGTAAAAGAGCAATGCTTGAGGTTGTGGCTTCTATATGGGCTGTTGTTGCTTGAGTGGGTGGGTGGCAGTTGTTTGCAGTGATTAACAGCCATTTGTGAGGTGCTTTCACATGCACATGTGTGTACGCACACACACACTTTTCCAGGTGATCTGGGTAATGAAGTTTGATCCAGCAGAATTCATCTAAAAGCCCTAAACAGCCTCAGCCCAGTATACCTGAAGGAGCGTCTCCACCCCCATCGTTCTGCCCGGACACTGAGGTCCAGCTCCGAGGGCCTTCTGGCGGTTCCCTCCCTGTGAAAAGTGAAGTTACAGGGAACCAGGCAGAGGGCCTTCTCGGTGGTGGCACCCGCCCTGTGGAACGCCCTCCCACCAGATGTCAAAGAGAACAACAACTACCAAACTTTTAGAAGACATCTGAAGGCAGCCCTGTTTAGGGAAGCTTTTAATGTTTAATAGGTTATTGTATTTTAGTGTTTTGTTGGAAGCTGCCCAGAGTGGCTGGGGAAACCCAGCCAGATGGGCGGGGTATAAATAAATTATTATTATTATTATTATTATTATTATTATTATTATTATTATTATTATTACAGTGTCAAGGAGGAGGGGCATGCTTAGAGAGGGCCCTACTGAGGCCATCTTACCCACATGGCCGCTTCTAAATAACACACACACACACACACACACACACACACACACACACACACACACGCACACACAAATATTCAGATGCAGCAGTGGTACCAGCCATGCAACAGGCTGGGAAACTTCCAAAATGCTTTTGAATATTTCTTCCAGGAAGTTTAAATGGGGTGTCCAGATGTGGACAGATGTGCTGGAATGTGTGGAACGTGTGTGCATTGTCTCCAAAGTCAGAACAGAAGAGCACTTAAGGGGTGATATGATAGCCATGTTCAAATATATAAAAGGATGTCACATAGAGGAGGGAGAAAGGTTGTTTTCTGCTGCTCCAGAGAAGCGGACACGGAGCAATGGATCCAAACTACAAGAAAGAAGATTCCACCTAAACATTAGGAAGAACTTCCTGACAGTAAGAGCTGTTTGACAGTGGAATTTGCTGCCAAGGAGTGTGGTGGAGTCTCCTACTTTGGAGGTCTTTAAGCAGAGGCTTGACAACCATATGTCAGGAGTGCTCTGATGGTGTTTCCTGCTTGGCAGGGGGTTGGACTCGATGGCCCTTGTGGTCTATTCCAACTCTATGATTCTATTCTATGATTCTAAGCAGCGCAGCAGGATGAAGCGACGAAGCACAGGCAAAACTTTCCTAAATCCGCAGAAGGCACGGTTAAAATTAGCACATGAAGAGGAATAAAGGGATGTACATGTTCTCAAAGTTAACGGAGCTTTGCTTATAAAACAAATGAACATGACTGCAATGGAGACGCGATGAACATTTGACAGGTGGCATGAATAGCTGTCAGGATTCAAGTCTCCATGACAATTTTCAGAGATGGGGCCCACAGACGTCTCTCTGCACTTGGCAGCCTTTGCCACAAACAGTATCCAACTTTAAAAAAAATTCCTTCCAGTAGCACCTTAAAGACCAACTAAGTTAGTTCTTGGTATGAGCTTTCGTGTGCATGCACACTTCTTCAGATATACGGAAACAGAAGTTGCCAGATCCTTCTATATAGAGAAGAAGGTGGGGAGGGGTATTACTCAGAAGGGTGGTGGGAATGGGAGATTCCTCACCTCAGCTATCTGCCAATCTCCCATATAGGCTATATGGCAGGGGTCACCAACCTAAGGCCCGTGGGCCGGAAGAAGAGGAGGAGTTTGGATTTGATATCCTGCCTTTCACTCCCTTTAAGGAGTCTCAAAGCGGCTAACATTCTCCTTTCCCTTCCTCCCCCACAACAAACACTCTGTGAGGTGAGTGGGGCTGAGAGACTTCAGAGAAGTGTGACTAGCCCAAGGTCACCCAGCAGCTGCAGGTGGAGGAGCGGAGACGCAAACCCGGTTCACCAGATTACGAGTCCACCGCTCTTAACCACTACACAGCACTGGCTCTGGTGTAGCCGGAAAAAGGTCGTTTGACCAGCCCACGAGCCACCCCCCGAACTGAGCTGCCCATTCGTGCGCTGCACTAAATCGGCACAGCACAGGGTGGGGACTCGAAAATTGCGTCTGTGTCTGCGCATGTGCTGAAAATCGCAGGTGCCCTTGAAGGGATCTCTGCAGGACCGATCTAGCCCAGGCAAGATAAACTTTGCTGACCCCTGCTATACGGTAATACAAGCAGTCCATGCAGAATGTAGGCACCCTATATATAGAAAGGAGCAAACCAGGGATATTTTAGGGAGCAGGCTAGCAGGAGAGGCCCATGACCTACATCACAGGAGCCTACACAACACAAAACACTGTTGCTGTATGAAGGTTTTATTTTATTTGTTTTTTTATCTTATATTTTGGAAAGGTACATCCAGTTTTTTCCCCTTTAAATTTTTGTGGGGCCCTGAGGCTCCAAGACTTTGGCCACCTCATGAGAAGAGAAGACTCCCTGGAAAAGTCCCTGGTGTTGGGAAAGATGGAGGGCACAGGGAGAAGGGGACGACAGAGGACGAGGTGGTGGGACAGTGTTCTCGAAGCTACGAACATGAGCCTGACCAAACTGCGGGAGGCAGTGGAAGACAGGAGAGCCTGGCGTGCTCTGGTCCAGGGGGTCACGAAGAGTCGGACATGACTAAACGACTAAACAACAACAAAGCTATAGCTTGTTTAGTTTATACAGTGGTACCTCGGGTTACATACACTTCAGGTTACAGACTCCGCTTACCCAGAAATAGTACCTCGGTTTAAGAACTTTGCTTCAGGATGAGAACAGAAATCGTGCTCGGGTTAAGAACTTTGCTTCAGGATCTGTCCTTCCAGTGAGCACTCGGGGCTGATTTCCTTCCGAATGGAGAGGTTTGATCTTCTTGCAGTCCATGGGACTCTCAAGAGTCTCCTCCAGCACCAGAATTCAAAAGCATCCATTCTTCGGCCATCAGCCTTCTTTATGGTCCAGCTCTCACTTCCATACATCCCTACTGGGAAAACCAGAGCTTTAACTATACGGACCTTTGCTGTTTCTAGTATATCCGCTGTTGTTGTTTTTCCTCCTCTCCAGTAGACCTGAAGGATTCAAGTCCTGGGCCGTGTTACTTCGTGCACCCTGAACTCACGCGCTTTGGCCGGGCGAAGGGACCTTCCTACTCCATGCTGGCAAGAGCGAGACCCCCAGGTAAGGGGGCAGGCGGGCTTTTGAAACACCCATGAATCAGAGAGCATGCAATATAGGGGAGGTTGGGTACCAACTAGATTGCTGCGAGCCGGTCAGGCTGGGGCTGCCCTCGGAGACTGCATAAAAGTTGCAGCGGGTTCAAAACGCAGCGGCTAGACTATGAGCTTTACCCGGCTGCCGGTTTGTTTCTGGGCCCAATTCTGGTGCTCATCTGGGCCCAATTCTGGTGATCAGCAATTCCTCCACCCTCAGAGGCTTGAGGCGGTGCTGGCCTTGCAGGAGAGGGTCTCTAAGTGGGAGATCTCCCCACAAAAGTGCTTCTAGTATCTTCATCTTATCGCTTTCAGCAAACCGCTAACGGCAGACCTCTTTACCCCAGCTTTTTACACTTGAGATGGATATTTGGTGAAGGGGAGGGGTCGCCGAGACCACATAACACCGGTCCTGAAAGACCTCCATTGGCTCCCAGGACTTTCCGAGCTCAATTCAAAGTGTTGGTGCTGACCTTGAAAGCCCTAAACAGCCCAGTACACCTGAAGGAGCGTCTCCACCCCCATCGTTCTGCCCGGACACTGAGGTCCAGTGCCAAGGGCCTTCTGGCGGTTCCCTCCCTGCGAGAAGTGAGGTTGTAGGGAACCAGGCAGAGGGCCTTCTCAGTGGTGGCACCCGCCCTGTGGAACGCCCTCCCATCAGATGTCAAGGAAATAAACAACTATCTGATTTTTAGAACCCCATAGTCACCTTTGACTTAACCATCCAGGGGTCATTTGCCTTTTTTTTTACTTAGTAATAATTCGACTCCTGGGACGCGGGTGGCGCTGTGGGTTAAACCACAGAGCCTAGGACTTGCCGATCAGAAGGTCGGCGGTTCAAATCCCCATGACAGGGTGAACTCTCATTGCTCGGTCCCTGCTCCTGCCAACCTAGCAGTTTGAAAGCACGTCAAAGTGCAAGTAGACAAATAGGTACCACTCCGGCGGGAAGGTAAACGGCGTTTCCGTGCGCTGCTCTGGTTCGCCAGAAGCGGCTTAGTCCTGCTGGCCACATGACCTGGAAGCTGTACGCCGGCTCCCTCGGCCAATAAAGCGAGATGAGCGCCGCAACCCCAGAGTTGGCCACGACTGGACCTAATGGTCAGGGGTCCCTTTACCTTAATTCGAGCCCCACATTGGGCATAAGATTCCTGCATTGCTGGGGGTTGGGCTGTATGACCCACACAACCCCTTCCAACTCCTCAATTCAGCTCTGTGCTAAGGTACTTCCTGCTCTCTGACCACTACACCACATTGCCTCTGTGCCCAAGCTGTGTTCAGTGGTGTGTATTTTCCCTCCAGGTCTGCCCCAGACCCCTGGGCCGGGGGCCTACAGCCCTGAGAGGGCCCCTCCTCCGTCACAGCAGAGACCGCCTTCTTTTTCCATCGGGGCCCGCACCAAAAGCCGCCTGGTGGACCCCGTCCCGGCCCCCAACAGCTACACCCTCCCCTCGCTGCTTGGCCCGCGGGTGCCCAGCAAGCCCTCGAGTCCATCCTTCACCATCCGTGGCTGGAACGCCAAGGGGAGCTACGCCGAAGACCTCTCCCAGACCCCCGGCCCGGGGCGTTACAACACCACGGACCCCAGTGTCTATCTCTGTCGGCCCCCGTCTTTCTCCATGTTGGGGAGGTTGAAGAAGCCCACACAGGTCTCCCACACCCCGGGCCCCGGGGCCCACAGCCCAGAGAAGGTGAAGGTTCATAGGGCGAGAGCCCCTTCCTACTCCCTCGGGGTCCGCCACTCAGAATTCCTCATGCCCCTCATCACAGATGTTCCAGAGTGGTAGAATCAGGGGCCACTGCTTCACCCATTGCACATCTAGGACATGCGGATGATACTCAGCTCTACCTCTCTTTCTAATCAGAACCAGTGAAGGCGGTGAAGGTCCTGTGTGAGTGCCTGGAGGCGGTTGGAGGATGGATGGCGGCTAACAGATTGAGGTTGAATCCCGACAAGACAGAAGTACTGTTTTGGGGGGACAGGAGGCGGGCAGGTGTGGAGGACTCCCTGGTCCTGAATGGGGTGACTGTGCCCCTGAAGGACCAGGTGTGCAGCCTGGGAGTCATTCTGGACTCACAGCTGTCCATGGAGGCGCAGGTCAGTTCTGCGTCCAGGGCAGCTCCATCTGGTACGCAGGATGAGACCCTACCTGCCTGCGGACTGTCTCGCCAGAGTGGTGCGTGCTCTAGTTCTCTCCCGCTTGGACTACTGCAATGCGCTCTACGTGGGGCTACCTTTGAAGGTGACCCGTAAACTGCAATTAATCCAAAATGCGGCAGCCAGAGTGGTGACTGGGAGCGGCCGCCGAGACCACATAACACCAGTCCTGAAAGACCTACATTGGCTCCCAGTATATTTCTGAGCACAATTCAAAATGTTGGTGCTGACCTTTAAAGCCCTAAATGACCTTGGTCCAGTATATCCGAAGAAGCGTCTCCACCCCTATTGTCCAGCCCGGACACTGAGGTCCAGCTCCGAGAGCCTTCTGGCAGTTCCCTCCCTGCGAGAAGTGAGGTTACAGGGAACCAGGCAGAGGGCCTTCTCGGTGGTGGCGCCCTCCCTGTGGAACACCCTCCCACCAGATGTCAAAGAGAACAACTACTACCAGGCTTTTAGAAGACATCTGAAGGCAGCCCTGTTTAGGGAAGCTTTTAATGTTTGATGTATTACAGTATTTTAATATTTTTTTGGAAGCCGCCCAGAGTGGCTGGGGAAGCCCAGCCAGATGGGCGGGGTTATAAATAATAAATTATTATTATGAGAGACACAGACTGATTCAAAGCTGCAATGATACACTGGGCAAAGGATTTGGGAATGAGTAAATGAATGAATCTTTATTTGCGTCAGCCATCGGCCATTGCAATAAAACAACAATGCGATATGCAAAGAATGGAAATGAAAAATCAATTGTATAAAATACATTTTAGGGTTTTGAGTCAATAGTCAAATAGTGGATCTTGTTCTAATTGCCCCTGCTAAAGACCTTGCAACCTTTGCTGTCACCTGCTCATCTTGACCTGCCAAGAGAAAGGACACTGGGGCAGTGGCTGGGTGACCCGGAATGGACAATAAAAGAGGGGTGATAATCTTATTCCTGTTGTCTTTGTCCATGGAGTTTTCTTGGCAGGGATACTGGAGCGGCTTGCCGGTTCCTGCTCCAGGTGGATCATGTTTGGTCAAAACTCTCCACTATGACCTGTCCATCTTGGGTGGCCCTGCACGGCGTAGCTCATAGCTTCTCTGAGTTATTCAAGCCCCTTTGCCACGGCAAGGCAGTGATCCATGAAGGGGATGAAAGATGGAGGGCACAAGGAGAAGGGGATGACAGAGGATGAGATGGTGGGACAGTGTTCTCGAAGCTACCAGCATGAGTTTGACCCAAATGCGGGAGGCACTGGAAGACAGGAGTGCCTGGCGTGTTCTGGTCCAGGGGGTCACGAAGAGGCGGACGCGACTAAATAACAACAACGCAATCTTATTCCTCGTCTTTATAAAGGGGGCAAGCCAAAAGGGCATGTGCAACCAAATCCTAGTTGCTGTTGTGGCATACATAAATAGATTTTTCTGAGACCTAGCTACTACCTACTGTGCCATTCCCCAAAAAAGTGCCTCTGGTTGTTGGGGTGTGTGTGTCTTTTAAACATGTTTTTCATCTTGTTATATATCATTTCCCAATTCTCTAACTATTTTGCATGTCCACCACATGTGGAAAAAAGTTCCTTCTGTTTCCAACACAATGACACAGTCCCTACCAGAGAAGAATAGCAGATTAAACTGATGGACTATGCAGAGATGGCAAAACTGACTGGAAGAATCAGGAATCAGGAAGACCAACATTTCAATAAGGAAATGGGGGAAAATATATAATTTACCTGTACATATAAACAAATAATTGTAAGCGATTAAAATTAGTAGTATTGGAATGATGCCTGCAGTTAAACGTTGGGCTGTGGTTTTATTAGAGATTTATTAGAATTGGATTAACGGAGGAGATGCAGAAGGAAAAGTTAACATAAGGGTTAAAAAAAGGTAAATGTAAAGGACCCCTGGACTGTTAAGTCCAGTCAAAGGCGACTATGAGGTTGCGGCGCTCATCTTGCTTTCAGGTCAAGGGAGCCGGTATTTGTCTGCAGACAGCTTTCCGGGTCATGTGGCCAGCAGGACTAAACAGCTTCTGGTGCAACAGGACCCCGTGACGGAAACCAGAGTGCACGGAAACGCCGTTCACCTTCTCGCCGCAGCGGTACCTATTTATTTACTTGCACCGGTGTGCTTTCGAACTGCTAGGTTGGCAGGAGCTGGGACGGAGCAACGGGAGCTCACCCTGTCATCGTGGGGATTCGAACCGCTGACCTTCCGATCGGCAAGCCCAAGAGGCTCAGTGGTTTAGACCACAGTGCCACCCACGTCCCTTAAAATAAGGACCCACAAATTGGAGGAGGGAAGTCCAAGGGAACTTACGGGATGTGTTTTATTTGTTTGTTTGGTGTATGTTTGTAAATCTGAAAATTTAAACAATTTGGTGTTGCTTTTTAAGAGCAAAATGGCACAAAACCTCTGGCAGAGGAGTAATTAATTCATCACTTGCTTTTTCCATCCATCCCTGTTGCCCGGTCCCTCGACCTGCCGAGGAGAACAGCTTTCACCTGTTTTTCTTGGCCTGTGACTGTGCTGCAAACTCAGAATCGTATAGCATCTCTCTCTCTCTCTCACTGCCAGAAGATAATCGGAGCCTCTGAGACGACAGGCCAGCTTTCTTCAAGCACCAGAGCATGTCCAACTTCTGACTGTGATTCTCTTTAATGAACTGTGCTTCATCCACTCTGAAGATAGCAGGGATTTAGAGAGCCAAAGATTTTGCTGCTTTCAGATTCACGACGCCCATCCTGCTGGCGAAGGAAGGAGAAAACAGGCCTGGTCTCCAAAACCAGAGGCTTACGGCGGATTCGCAGCGGCCTTCTTTGCTGGGGAGGGACGCGGGTGGCGCTGTGGGTTAAACCACAGAGCCTAGGACTTGCCGATCAGAAGATCGGCGGTTCGAATCCCCGCAACGGGGTGAGCTCCTATTGCTTGGTCCCTGCTCCTGCCAACCTAGCAGTTTGAAAGCACGTCAAAGTGCAAGTAGATAAATAGGTACCACTCCGGCGGGAAGGTAAACGGCATTTCCGTGCGCTGCTCTGGTTCTCCAGAAGCGGCTTAGTCATGCTGGCCACATATCCAGAAGCTGTACGCCGGCTCCCTCGGCCACTAAAGAGAGATGAGCGCTGCAACCCCAGAGTCGGTCATGACTGAACTTAATGGTCAGGGTCCCCTTTACCTTTACCTCTTTGCTGGGGGGGGGTCAGGGGGAAGCTAACAGGGGGGTGTCCTAGCAAGGCAGGCAGACCCACACCCTGTATTCCAGACATATCAATTCTACGATATTGTGCGGCCGAACGCCGTTTGCGTTTAGCCATGCGTCAACGAAACCGCTTGTGTGTTTGCGAAGCTAAGCAGGGTCCGGTATGGATTCAGATTGGATGGGGGACAAAGTGTTGAGATTCCTACATTGCAGGAGTTTGAGCTGGATGACCCTTCCAGCTCTACAATTCTATGGTTCTTAAATTGAGTTCATTGTGTGTTTGTTGTTATTATTTTTTAAAAGCATTCTCCTGACTCAGAAAACCCACGGGAGGCGAGTTGACTTCAAAGCTGGATGAAACCATTGGAAGTCAAATAAATTTAAGTCCAACCCCTAGTTTTTGCACCTAACTCATTTCTTCCTTTTCTAAGCAATCAGAAGTCTATTTTATCTTTATCTACAAAGGGGACGCGGGTGGAGCTGTGGGTTAAACCACAGAGCCTAGGGCTTGCCGATCAGAAGGTTGGCGGTTCGAATCCCCACGACGGAGTGAGCTCCCGTTGCTCGGTCCCTGCTCCTGCCAACCTAGTAGTTCGAAAGCACGTCAAAGTGCAAGTAGATCAATAGGTACCACTCTGGTGGGAAGGTAAACGGTGTTTCCGTGCGCTGCTCTGGCTCGCCAGAAGCAGCTTAAGTCATGCTGGCCACATGAACGGATAGCTGTACGCCGGCTCCCTCGGCCACTAAAGCGAGATGAGCGCCGCAACCCCAGAGTCAGTCACGACTGGACCTAATGGTCAGGGGTCCCTTTACCTTTTTACAAAGGAACCACCATTTTTCAAGGCAACTCCCATCACAAGCCTGACAAATCAGCAACTCAACAATCAAATAATGGGAATATCTTTATCTGACGGCAACGTTTATTCTCTCGTTTTTCCTCTTTCATGGCAGTTGTGGTCCACAACATTGAGACGGCACCAGGTCATTGTGGCGGCAAACTCTATGAAAGGGCTTTCTTAAAGGCACCAAGTTGGGCTACATAATCTTGGGAGGGGGGCAGAGGTGAATCCTGGTGGCAGCTCTAACGGGGGCCGGGAAGAGTTAGTCCGCTTTGCCCCCAAATGGCAACAGGATAACCTGCCACCTGGCCTCCTCGTGGTTAAAATGAGGCAGTGCTGTGCAGTGGTTAGAGTGTCAGACATCAGGGTCTGAATGTCATGGCGCTCGCTGGGTCTCGATCTTTTCCCCGAACACAGCCGTACCTTGCTACTCAAATGCCTTGTGACCCGGACGTTTTGGCTCCCAAAACGCCGCAAACCCGGAAGCGAGCGTTCTGGTTCGCGAACTTTTTTTTTGGAAGCCGAACATCCGACGCGGCTGCCAATTGGCCGCAGGAAGCTCCTGCAGCCAATCGGAAGCCGTTTTCAGAAGCCGAACAGACTTCCAGAAGGGATTTTGTTTGAGAATCAAGGTATGGCTGTAACATCTTTTAGATAACCAAGCAGAAATATGGTTACAGTGGTACCTTGGGTTACATACGCTTCAGGTTACATACGCTTCAGGTTACAGACTCCGCTAACCCAGAAATAGTACCTCGGGTTAAGAACTTTGCTTCAGGATGAGAACAGAAATCGTGCTCCGGCGGCGCGGCGGCAGTGGGAGGCCCCATTAGCTAAAGTGGTGCTTCAGGTTAAGAACAGTTTCAGGTTAAGAACGGACCTCTGGAATGAATTAAGTACTTAACCCAAGGTACCGCTGTATATGAAACCCCTAAAGTAAACAAAAAACCCAACACACCTGAATCTTTAAAGTTTCCATAATGAAAAATAATAATAATAATATAAATTTTATTTATATCCCACACTCCCCAGCCGAAGCCGGGATTAGGGTGGCTAACAACAATAAAATTCTAAAATCTAAAATTCTTAAAAGGTGGGGAACGACCCCTTCTTTTCTTGGGGATGGGGAACGGCCGCAGGAACAGCGAGTTTATTTTTCTGCCAATTTGCCTGGGCAGCTGGAGAGAGCAGCCGCCTCCGATTCTGCAGCGGTTGTGTGTGTAAAGAAATAAATAAAAGGTAGCCAGAGAGAATTACGTCATGGTGTGTTCTCTGATCTTCCCAAGGGTTGGGTAGGAGAGGGATGTCTGCTGGAGGCCTGTGTTGGCGGAGGGGGGGCATGCGGCAGGGGCGGCGTTTGCCCGGCCGCGCTGCACAGAGCGACCGGGAGCACTCTAAAACCACTTAGCCAGACGAGCCGGGGATGCTAGCAGTGCCGAAATATGACCGTTTTTGGAACGACGCCCTGACTCCGTCGGAGAAACCAGCCATGAGCGGCAAGGTCGCCTCGGCCGCCGGCCCTTTGCCGCCCCCCTCAGCCGCCCCCGCGGACCCCCCCTGCCCCCCGCCGCTGGGCGAGGAGCAAGAGGCCGTCACCACCTTCTGCATGCTAATCCCCAAAATGCCCCAGTGGAAATTTTCCAGCCCTTCGGGGTTTCTCAGCCGGAGCCCCTCTGGCAGCAGCAAGGAGATTTCGGCCGCGGGGAGAGAAGTCCGGGGCTCCCCGCAGCCCCCCTCGTCGGGCCTGGCCACTGTCCTCAGTGCCTGCGAGCCCATCTGCGCCACGCCCTGCAGCTTGCAGGTGATGAGCCGGCTGAGGGGGGGTCCCGCCGGCGGCGGGAGGAAGGCCCCGAGGGCCGAGGGGGGCCAGCCGGCTGGGGAAGAGTGGAGTCGCAAAGGGAGCTTTATCAGCAAACCGGTCCAAGGCTGGCTCCACCCGGACGAGAGAATACTGGGCCCGGGGGTCTCCTACATCGTTCGGGTGAGTGGCCGTCGGGCCCCTGCTTCCTTCACAAGGGGGGTCGTTTGGGGGGACAACGTCTGGGGGGGCAGTTTTTTGGGGGGACTTTTTACAGGTTGTCATTTTGGGAGGGGAGCAGAGGCGAATCCAGGTGGAAGCCCTCCCCAGGGGCCAGGAAGAGGTAGTCTGCTTTGCCCCCAAATGCCAACAGGATAACCTGCCATTTGGCCTCCCCGTTGTTAAAAAGAGGCAGTGCCGTGCAGTGGTTAGAGTGTCAGAGGTCAGGGTTTGAACGTCACGGCGCTCGCTGGGTCTCGGTCATTTCCCTAAATACAGCCGTACCTTGCTTCTCAAACGCCTTGTGACCCGGCCTTTTCGGCTCCCAAACGCCGCAAACCCGGAAGCGAGCGTTCTGGTTCGCGAACTTTTCTCGGAAGCCAAACATCCTACATCGTTCGGGTGAGTGGCCGCTGGGCCCCTGCTTCCTTTGCAAGGGGGGGGTCATTTTGGAGAACAACGTCTGGGGGCAGGTTTTTTTTTTGGGGGGGGGACTTTTTTGCAAGAGGCACCAAACCCCACGAGCCCATCCACGGCCCGAAATCTGGAAGCGCCGGGAGTACTAATTCGTACAATTTGGCGCAGTGGGGGGGGGTGTCAACCAGAAGGTTGGTGGATCGAGCCCACCCAGGGGGCATTTCAGGGGGTTGGACTAGATGACCGCTGGGGTCCCTCGCAGCTCTACAACGCTATGATTCTAGGGGCATGGTGAAAAAAGGAGCGGACCTCAGGGGACGCCCTGCCGATCAGATATACCCGGTCTGACATACTGGTTGCAGTTGCTCTGTGGAGTGAAGAGTTCACTCTGCACGTGCTCCGAGTCCATCCCCGATAGTAGTTTCCTGCCCCGATGGGTCTTTTGTGTGCTGTGGAGCATTTTGAGAACGACCCAGCATGTTTTCTCCCTCCTCTATGTGACATCCTTTTATATCACATCACAAAAGGAAAAGAGGGAGGAGGAGGGAGGAGGAGGAAACCTTTCATTAACCCCTTGTTCTTAATTCGTTTAAGGGGCCATTTATTTTGACAGGCAAATTGCAGCAGCAAAGCCTCTTTTTGTGGGGAGGGGAGGGAATCTTCCCTGCCTGGAAAATGATTATAAATCATTCCCTGTTAAGCTGGGTTTCTTGAGAAACATCTGTTGTTCTGAACCTCCGCCGGCTGAGAAGTCAGAAACGAATGGCATATGGAAATAAAAGAGGACAGAACAGTTCTGAGGGTCACAGGCCGGCTGTTGGTGTACATGGGATGTCATCGCCAGTGTGTTCAGGTGGCTTTACTCTCGAGTAAGGATGGAGGGACACGGGTGGCGCTGTGGGTTAAACCACAGAGCCTAGGACTTGCCGATCAGAAGGTTGGCGGTTTGAATCCCCGCAATGACAGGGTGAGCTCCCTTTGCTCAGTCCCCTCTCCTGCCAACCTAGCAGTTCGAAAGCACATCAAAGTGCAAGTAGATAAATAGGTACCACTCCGGCGGGAAGGTAAACGGCGTTTATGTGCGCTGCTCTGGTTCGCCAGAAGCGGCTTAGTCCTGCTGGCCACCTGACCCGGAAGCTGTACGCCGGCTCCCTCGGCCAATAAAGCGAGATGAGCGCCGCAACCCCAGAGTCGGTCACGACTGGACCTAATGGTCAGGGGTCCCTTTACCTTTAAGGATGGAGGAGAGAGTCAAATCAGCAAAACTGTATGAGACAGCTAGGTATGTTTAACCAGGAGACGACTGAGAGGTGATTGTGAGAGCCATCTTCAAATATCTGAAGGGCTATTCCAGGGGTCAGCAAACGTTTTCAGCAGGAGGCTAGTCCACTGTCCCTCAGAACTTGGGGGGGGGCGGATTATATTTTGAAAAAAGAAGAACGAATTCCTATGCCCCACAAATAACCCAGAGATGCATTTTAAGTAAAAGGGCACATTCTACTCATGTAAAAACACGCTGATTCCCGGACCGTCCGCGGGCCGGATTGAGAAGGCGATTGGGCCGGATCCGGCCCCCGGGCCTTAGTTTGCCTACCCACGGGCTATTCCATGGAAGAAGGAGCAAGCTTGTTTTCTCCTGCTCCGGAGGGTAGGACTCGAACCCATAGCTTACAAGAAAGGCGAGTCCAGCTAAACATTAGGAAGAACTTTCTGAGGACAAGAGCTGTTTGACAGTGGAACAAGACTCCATCGGAAGGTGGTGGAAGTTTTTAAGCACAGGTTGGATGGCCATCTGTCAGGGATTCTTCAGCTGTGATTTGGAAGTTGGACTAGATGATCGCTGGGGGTACCTTTCAACTCAACAATTCAATGATTCTTTTTTTTAAAAAAAATATTTATTGAATTTTCACAAATTATAAAAACACACACAATGCACAATACAAACACACACACAAAAACAAACATGTATAATTTCGAATCCTTTTTTTCTTAAAACTTACTTCACTGACTTCCCCATGCCTCCCCTTTCTGCATTCCAATTCCCAAATTTATTTCAGCAAATCCTCCCCCTTAATTTTATCTAATTTTAACAAACATGTATAATTTCGAATCCTTTTTTTCTTAAAACTTACTTCACCGACTTCCCCATGCCTCCCCTTTCTGCATTCCAATTCCCAAATTTATTTCAGCAAATCCTCCCCCTTAATTTTATCTAATTTTTTCCTTTCCTTTCCTTTTACTTAAACTTTTACAGCTATAATCCCTTACTTTCTATAACCACAACATTTTAACACTCATTAATTTTGCAATATTTCTTAAGATAAATTTTAAATTTCTTCCAGTCTTCTTCCGCCGTCTCTTTCCCCTGGTCTCGGATTCTGCCAGTCATTTCAGCCAGTCCCATGTAGTCTATCACCTTCATCTGCCATTCTTCCAGAGTGGGTAGATCTTGTGTCTTCCAATACTTTGCGATAAGTATCATTGCTGCTGAACAATTCAATGATTCTTTGCTCCCATCAAACCCTCACTTTCCTGAACACCATGCGAACCCATACACAGCTATCCTTCAAAATTCGCACTTCTACGAATTTTGCGACGCAAGCCTCATTAACAAAAAAATTTGCATTTGTTTGGGCAAAGTGGGCGTCTTTTCATACTCGCAAAAGCAACATCCTAAAATGCGTTATATAAAAGGTGGGGGGAAACTGATTTGCAAGAAGGCATGCGTATAATATAGAAATGTGTTCGTCGGAAAGAATTCGCACTGAAACGCTGTAGAATTTTCATGAGCGCTCCCCCCCCCCCGCCAGTCAAGAAATAAACTGCAAATTGCCGCAAAGTTTGAAGAGCTGAAAATAAGACTGCAAAAATGAGAAGCAGGGAAGGCCAAAAGGGACGGCTCCTTCCATTCCTATTCTCAAGTTATATTTCCTGGTTTCAGATTAGGGAGATGGTGGGTTGTTATTCTTCTAGGATAGTGTCCTAAGGCAAATAGACTTTTTTGGGGGGGCTGGGGGAGGTCCCAAGGGGAGTAAATCAGAGGAGAGCAGAACGAGGTGTGTGTAGCTAAATTTTTCTCAGAGTAAACTCATTGGAATTGATGGGCCTGAGTTAGTCATGCCCGTTAAGGTCAACGGGTTTTGTCAGTAGCAGAATTCACCTGCAGGCAAGGAAGGATGGGGCAGTATTCTGATTCCACCTGTGGTTAGGGGTGAACCTACCCCATGGATGCTTCCCAAAACAATGTGTGAAAAAAGCATGGCTATCCTCTGAAATTTGCAGATTTCCAAATTTTGCAGTGCCCTTCTTCAGTCAAGGAATGTGTGTGTGTGAGAGAGAGAGAGAGTGAGAGAGAAAGAAAGAAAGAATCATAGAATCCTAGAGTTGGAAGAGACCACAAGGGCCATGGAGTCCAACCCCCTGCCAAGCAGGAAACACCATCAGAGCACTCCTGACATATGGTTGTCAAGCCTCTGCTTAAAGACCTCCAAAGAAGGAGACTCCACCACACTCCTTGGCAGCAAATTCCACTGTCGAACAGCTCTGACTGTCAGGAAGTTCTTCCTAATGTTTAGGGGGAATCTTCTTTCTTGTAGTTTGGTTCCACTGCTCCGTGTCCGCTTCTCTGGAGCAGCAGAAAACAACCTTTCTCCCTCCTCTATGTGACATCCTTTTATATATTTGAACATGGCTATCATATCACCCCTTAACCTCCTCTTCTCCAGGCTAAACATGCCCAGCTCCCTTAGCCGTTCCTCATAAGAAAGAAAGAAAGAAAGAGATTAAGAGGTATAGAAATCTATATAATTTTCAAACTTCTCATTACAGCTTTACTAGCATCCAAAACCATCATTCTATCTATTTCTCGATTTAAATTTAATTCAAAACAATCCCTCAGGGCTTTTTTTCTGCCTTTCGTAAAACATTTTGATTATCTAAAAGCCCTTCACTTAATCTCCATCTAAACGGAGTGTGTCCCCCCCCTCCTCTTAATTCAAGTATTACTGAATTAGGATCTGAAAGTGGAAGTTTCTACACGACCACGGAGAAGACTTGCAGAAAGGAGTGGCAGCTCCTTGGCCCCCACCAGAGTCTGGAAAAGAGCTACCACCCTCGGATCTGGACAAAAAAGAAGACACCCCATAAAGAGCAACAACAGATTGATACAGGATGTCTCCTCAGCTGTACAGTTGGAACATTAATGGCGCAAATTCCCCGGAAAAACGCAAAAGGATCTTCCATATTTTAAAGAAAGAAAATTTGGACATAATTTGTTTGCAAGAAACCCACGTGACCAGGCTTCATAGGAAGGTGTTAATAAACAAAAGACTAGGCCAAGAATTTATTTCATCAGATAGAGTTAAAAAGAGAGGCGTGGTGATCTACGCTAAGGAGAATTTATCACCAAAATTTTTGTTCAAAGACGAACAAGGAAGAATCCTGGCTATTGAAATTCAGACTCAAGGAGAGAAGGTTTTGATATTAGGAATCTACGCACCAAATGAGGGGAAATCAGAATTTTATAAGAAGCTACATGAGACATTACTGGACTATCTGGACTATTCTAACATCATTATGATGGGAGATATGAATGGGGTCGTCTCTACTCTTATGGATAAGTCACAGAACCAGAATTTGACCAAAGATGGAAGACTACCAAAAACTTTCTTCGAGCTAACTGACAATATGGACTTAATTGATTTATGGAGGACGAGAAACCCCCTAGGTAAAGAAGGAACTTTCTTTTCTGAAGCTCACCTGTCATGGACAAGAATCGACCAAATTTGGACAACTAGAGGGCTGGCACCTAAGACTACAAAAGTAGAAATCTGCCCAAAGACTTGCTCCGACCATAACGCTTTGAAAATGGAAATGAGACTTACTACTGCCGATTCCTTCAGATGGAAAATGAATGACAACCTGTTAAGAGATCAAGAGATTGTAAAGAAGGCCCAAAAAGCTTTAAAGGACTATTTTGAAATTAATTTGAATACCTCGGTGGAAAAAAGAACAATCTGGGACGCAAGCAAAGCTGTTATGAGAGGGTTTCTGATACAACAGAATACGATTAAGAAAAAACTCTGGAATGGGAAAAAGGATAAGATATTGGAGAAGATAAGAGAAGGAGAGAAAAAACTAAGATTGAATCCAAAATCAAAAGAGACTCTAAGAGAAATCAAATTCCACCAATCACAATACTTGAAATTGATTAACCAAGAAGTGGAATGGAAAATCAAACAAATGAAACAAAGATCTTTTGAATCTGCGAACAAATGTGGGAAACTGCTAGCTTGGCAGTTGAAAAAGAGACAAAAATTAAACTATGTTACCAATCTAGAAGTTGAAGGGAAAAATATTCAGAAACCGGGAGAAATTAGAAAGTGTTTCCAGAAATATTTTAAAAAACTTTATACACAAGGACCCGAGGAAGCAATTGAGATAGAACAATTCCTGAAAGAAAATGGCCTACCAGAACTATCACAAGAGAAGAGGTCAATCTTGAATTGTAAAATAACACAACAGGAAATTGAGGATGCCATTCAGAATATGCAGCTAGGCAAATCTCCAGGCCCGGATGGACTCACCTCCAAATATTATAGGACGTTAAAAGATTTCTTGATACAACCTTTAATGGAGGTTTGTAATCAGATTATGGGGGGAGGGAAGGCACCAGATACGTGGAAAGAAGCATTCATCACATTGATACCCAAAGTGGAGACTGAAAAGACCCAACTTAAGAATATCGTCCCATCTCACTCCTAAATGTGGATTACAAAATATTTGCAGATATATTGGCCAACAGATTTTAAAAAGTTTTAAACGAAGTAATTCACAAGGACCAAGCTGGCTTTCTCCCAGGTAGACATCTGTTTGACAACACTAGGAATATCATTGATATTCTGGAACTTTTACAAACAAATATTAACACCAGAGCAGTTTTAATTTTTATTGATGCGGAGAAGGCTTTTGATAATATTTCTTGGAAATTTATGAAGAAAAATTTGGAAGGGATGGGAGTGGGAAGGGGGTTTGAGAATGGAATAGAAGCAATCTATTCAGAACAAAAAGCTAAGTTGATAGTGAACAATGTGGTGACGGAAGAAATTCATATTGAAAAAGGAACACGTCAGGGGTGCCCCCTTTCCCCTTTATTGTTTATTTTGGTCCTCGAGGTTTTGCTGAATATGATAAGGAAGGATCGGCTGGTGCAAGGAATCCAGGTCGGAGCGAAACAATATAAACTGAAAGCATTTGCAGATGACTTGGTTTTAACACTACAGGAGCCAGAACCTAGTACAAAAAGAGTTTTGGAATTGATTCAGAAGTTTGGCCGGGTGGCGGGTTTTAAGTTGAATAAACAAAAAACTAAGGTGTTAGGGAAAAACCTGACAGTTAATGAAGCAGAGGAGTTTCAGAAGGAAACAGAACTAAATATTGTTAAAAAGGTGAAATACCTGGGGGTCAATCTCTCTTCCAAGAACTTGAATTTATTTAAAGATAATTATGAGAAATGTTGGTCAGAAGTGAAAAAAGATCTAGAAATCTGGTCAAGATTGAAACTATCCTTGTTAGGCCGAATTGCAGCTATAAAAATGAACGTTTTGCCAAAAATGTTGTTTTTGTTCCAAGCCTTGCAGATTGTGGACAGAGTGGATTGTTTTGGAAAGTGGCAGAAGGACATCTCTAAATTTGTCTGGCAGGGCAAAAAGCCCCGAATAAAGTTTAAAATACTAACTGATGCAAAGGAGAGAGGGGGGTTTGCCCTGCCGGATTTAAGGTTATATTACGAAGCTGCGGCCTTCTGCTGGATGAAAGATTGGATTCTGTTAGAAAACATTGATGTCCTAGATCTGGAAGGCTTTAACAATTCGTTAGGTTGGCATGCGTACCTGTGGTATGACAAGGCAAAAACATTTGGAATGTTTAAAAACCATATTGTCAGAAAAGCAATATTTATGGTCTGGAAAAAATATAAGGACTTATTGGAAAGCAAAACTCCGAGGTGGATATCACCAATAGAGGCCAAGGCTCGGAAAAAACCCAATATGGAGGCCTACTGGCCGAAGTATTGGGAAATAATAGAAAACATTGGAGGTAATTGGAGGTTGCAGAGCTTTGAAAAATTAAAAGGTAAGGTGCAAGATTGGCTACACTATGCCCAAATTAATGAGGTTTTTAAGTTAGACAAAAAAATAGGATTCCAGGTGGAAAAATCGAAACTTGAGACAGAGCTGTTAGAACCAAAGACCAAGTTATTATCGAGAATGTATAACTTGCTGCTTAAATGGAACACTCAGGATGAGACAGTTAAATCAGCCATGATAAAATGGGCTCAGGACATTGGTTATAACATTATGTCTGAGGACTGGGAAAGGTTATGGACCACCGGTATGAAGTTTACGGCATGTAATGCCTTGAAAGAAAATATTATGAAAATGGTATACAGGTGGTACATGACCCCAGTCAAGCTTGCTAAGATTTACCATTTGTCCGATAATAAATGTTGGAAATGTAAGGAGGCTGAAGGGACATTTTTTCATCTTTGGTGGACCTGCCCAAGAGTGAAGGCTTTCTGGGAAATGATCTATAATGAGTTAAAAAAGGTGTTTAAATACACCTTTCCCAAGAAACCGGAGGCCTTTCTTCTGGGCATTGTCGGCCAGAAGGTGTTAAAAAAGGATAGAACCTTTTTTATGTATGCTACAACAGCAGCAAGAATCCTTATCGCCAAGCATTGGAAGACCCAAGATTTGCCCACACTGGAGGACTGGCAGACGCAATTGATGAACTATATGGAATTAGCCGAGATGACTGCAAGGATCCGAGATTTGGGAGAAGAGGCAATGGAGGAGGACTGGAAAAAATTCAAGGACTATTTGCAAAAGTATTATAAGTTATATGAATCCTAAGATGTCGTATGATTTGGAATGTTAGCCTCAGCAACGAAAGTTGATCATACATGAAATTGGATAATATTTATGAAAGAATCAAAGTTTAAATGGGTAAAAATGACAATATGCTATATTTTTAGAGTAAATGGAAAATAAGAGATTTAAACTTAAACTGCAATTGAGAATACAAAGAAACACACGAAACAAGGTTATAACTTGCTGATAACTTTATTGTCAAGAATGCACTATGTGGGAGATGTGGGGAAGTCCGATAGAAATCTGAAATAAGTTGTTGAAATGGTTGTGATTTTTTGTTCTTTTGTTTTCTTCTTTCTTTCTGCTCTTTATGTTCTTTCTTTTTTCTGTTTTATCTGTAATCTGGAAAAAATGTAATAAAAAATTATTATAAAAAAAAAATGAAAGTGGAAGATGCGGGACAGATGGAAAGAAAGCCCTTCTTCACACAGTGCGCAGTTAACCTGTGGAACTCCCTCCCACATGAGCCAGCAATGGCTGCCAGCCATGTATGACTTTAAAAGGGGATGGATACAGTTATAGTATTAGCCGAAGCAGCTGTGCTTTGGAATGGCACCTGCCAAAGCCACAGGAGCCGAGCACGTTGGTCTTGGATTCAAATCCTGATTTCTGGTTTCCCTGGTCGGCCACTGTGAGACCAGGACACTGGGCAGGATAATAAAAAAAACAATAATTTATTTATACTCCGCCCATCTGGCTGGGCTTCCCCAGCCACTCTGGGCGGCTTCCAAAAAAACAAAAAAATTAAAATACTCTAATACATCAAACATTAAAAGCTTCCCTAAACAGGGCTGACTTCAGATGTCTTCTAAAAGTCTGGTAGTTGTTGTTCTCTTTGACATCTGGTGGGAGGGTGTTCCACAGAGCAGGTGCCACCACCGAGAAGGCCCTCTGCCTGGTTCCCTGTAGCTTGGCTTCTTGCAGAGAGGGAACCGCCAGAAGGCCCTCGGAGCTGGACCTCAGTGTCCGGGCAGAATGATGGGGGTGGAGATGCTCCTTCAGATGCTCCAAAAGGACCTTCTTGTGCTCTTAAGGGACCCCAAGGGCCACTTAATGCAACCCCCTGCAGTGCGAGAGTTGCAGAAGTCAGAGTTAGACCGCTCCACCTTCGCTGATGTCCCTTCTCTGCTTTTTCAGTACATGGGATGCATCGAGATCCTGCGGTCGATGAGGTCCCTAGATTTCAACACCAGGACGCAAGTTACCAAGTAAGTGTCATCAAACCCCGATGAGATCAGGACAGGGTGGGTTGGGGGGCAGTTACAGACGACAGGGTATAGGGTGGTATATTGTTTAGTCGTTTAGTCGTGTCCGACTCTTTGTGACCCCCTGGACCAGAGCACGCCAGGCACTCCTGTCTTCCACTGCCTCCCGCAGTTTGGTCAGACTCATGTTGGTCTCTTTGAGAACACTGTCCCACCATCTCGTCCTCCGTCGTCCCCTTCTCCTTGTGCCCTCCATCTTTCCCAGCACCAGGGTCTTTTCCAGGGAGTCTTCTCTTCTCAGGAGGTGGCCAAAGTCTTGGAGCCTCAGGAATCGGGAGTTGGGACATGATGTATTCAATATGGCGTAGTGGTGCTGTGGTCTAAACTACAGAGCCTAGGGCTTGCCGATCAGAAGGTCGGTGGTTTGAATCCCCACGACGGGGTGAGCTCCCGTTGCTCGGTCCCTGCTCCTGCCAACCTAGCAGTTCGAAAGCACGTCAAAGTGCAAGTAGATAAATAGGTACCACTCCGGCGGGAAGGTAAACGGCATTTCCGTGCGCTGCTCTGGTTTTGCCAGAAGCAGTTTAGTCCTGCTGGCCACATGACCTGGAAAAACTGTGGACAAACGCCGGCTCCCTCGAATAGTAAAGCAAGATGAGTGCCGCAACCCCAGATTCGTCCGCAACTGGACTTAACTGCCAGGGGTCCTTTACCTTTACCTTTTTAGTGGTGCTTTCAATATCTGGTGTGGTTGTAGAGGGTTAAAGCGGGAAAAGGTAAAGGTAAAGGGACTCCTGACCATTAGGTCCAGTCACAGATAACTCTGGGGTTGCGGCGCTCATCTCGCTTTGCTGGCCGAGGGAGCCGGCGTACAGCTTCCAGGTCACGTGGCCAGCAGGACTAAGCCACTTCTGGCGAACCAGAGCAGCGCACGGAAACGCCGTTTACCTTGCCGCCGGAGCGGTACCTATTTATCTACTTGCACTTTGATGTGCCTTCGAACTGCTAGGTTGGCAGGAGCAGGGACTGAGCAACGGGAGCTCACCCCATCGCGGGGATTCAAACCTCCAACCTTCTGATCAACAAGTCCTAGGCTTGTTTAACCCACAGCGCCACCCGCGCCCCTAAAGCGGGATGGGTCTGCTTTAAACCTCCAGTGCGGACGGGAAGCCTGTGATGGGTCTTTGCCATAGCTGTCAACTTTTCCCCTTTTCTTGCGAGGAATCCTATTTGGAATAAGGGAATTTCCCTTTAAAAAAAGGGAAACGTTGACAGCTATGGTCTTTGCACGGATGCAGCAGCCAGAATCTTCCGAACGCGCTCATTTCTGAGATGAGGACCGTCCTGGGGAGAGCTTGACTCATCAACCCTACAGGAAGGAGGAGGGAGGAGGAAGCACGGCGAGGGGGTAGCCCCCTTCTCTCGCCTGTGCAAAGTGCGGATCGATGGTGGGTAACCGGAGAAGAAAGGCGTCTCCGCAGTGGGGCAGGAGGGCCATGCATTATTGAAGAGACGCTGCCCCTTTCCCACCTTCTGACCCCAATGACTTTGGAGTACCAATGTGCAGACAGCAAGTTTGCTTGGAAATGGATCGCTCCGATAGGGATTCCCGTGCGTGTGGGGTAGGCTGGAAGATGCCCCACTGCCGGGAGATCTTCCTCTGTAGCAATTTTTCTCTCCCTCCCCGAACCTCTGCTCCAACACACACACACACACAGTCTATGCCTCTTTCGTTGCAAATTGCCTTCATTTTGTTGTTGTTCTTGTTGAGTCGTTTAGTCGTGTCCGCCTCTTTGTGACCCCCTGGACCAGAGCATGCCAGGCCCTCCTGTCTTCCACTGCCTCCCGCAGTTTGGTCAAACTCATGCTGGTAGCTTCGAGAACACTGTCCCACCATCTCGTCCTCTGTCGTCCCCTTCTCCTTGCGCCCTCCATCTTTCCCAACATCAGGGTCTTTTCCAGGGAGTCTTCTCGTCTCATGAGGTGGCCAAAATCTTGGAGCCTCAGCTTCACGATCTGTCCTTCCAGTGAGCACTCAGGGCTGATTTCCTTCAGAATGGAGAGGTTGGATCTTCTTGCAGTCCATGGGACTCTCAAGAGTCTCCTCCAGCACCAGAATTCAAAAGCATCCATTCTTCGGCGATCAGCCTTCTTGATGGTCCAGCTCTCACTTCCATACATCACTGCTGGGAAAACCAGAGCTTGAGCTAGACGGACCTTTGTTGGCAAGGTGATGTCTCTGCCTTTTAGGATGCCTTCATTTGGCCGTCCCCAATTAACAGCCAGCTTGGTGGGATCATGAATTTAATCACCCTCTTTCATAATCCCCTATGTCGCTGGATTCCCTGCGGGAGGAGTTCCACAGTTTAGCTCTGTGCTGTGTAGAGAAGGACTCCCTGTTATCCGGCCTGCACCTTCCCTGCTGAAAATGTTCAACACAATATAAATATGTTGGAAAAACTTACCGCATTGTGCTTCAATGGATGCCCTCAAGCTTGACCAGATAGAGAGGGGCTTAACACTGAGCCATTTATTATCTGATCTATGTACAGTGGTACCTCAGGTTACATACGCTTCAGGTTACAGACACTGCTAACTCAGAAATAGTGTTTCAGGTTAAGAACTTTGCTTCAGGATGAGAACAGAAATCGTGTTCCAATGGCGCGGCGGCAGCAGGAGCCCCATTAGCTAAAGTGGTGCTTCAGGTTAAGAACAGTTTCAGGCTAAGTACGGACCTCCAGAACGAATTCAGTACTTAACCCGAGGTACCACTGTATTCTAGAATTGTTTCTTCCTTTTCCAGGGAAGCCATCAACAGACTGTACGAAGCTGTCCCGGGAGTCAAAGGAACCTGGAAGAAGAAGGTGTGTTTGATACCCGCTCCACCCTCTGCAATGAGATTATTGCAGAAAGCAGTAATTTTGGACTGGACCACAGCTCAGTGGCAGAACATATGCTTTGCATGTAGAAGGACCCGGGCTTAGTCCCCGATGGCATTTCTGGGTAGGACTGGGAAAGACTCCGGTGTGAAATAATAATCATAATAATAGTAATAATATAATATTTCTACCCCGCACATCTGGCCAGGTTTCCCCAGACACTCTGGGCGGCTCCCAACAGAACATTAACAACACGATAAAACATCAAACATTAAAAACTTCCCGAAACAGGGCTGCCTTCAGATGTCTTCTAAAAGTCAGGTAGTTGTTTATTTCCTTGACATCTGATGTGAGGGTGTTCCATAGGGCGGGCGCCACCACCGAGAAGGCCCTCTGCCTAGTTCCCTGTAATCTCACATCTCGCAGGGAGGGAACCACCAGAAGGCCCTCAGAGCTGGACCGCTCGGTCCAGGCTGGACGATGGAGGTGGAGACGCTCCTTCAGGGATACTGGGCCGTTTAGGGCTTTCAAGGTCAGCACCGACACTTTGAATCGTGCTCGGAAACGTACTGGGAGCCAATGTAGGTCTTTCAGGACCGGTGTTATGTGGTCTCGGCAGCCGCTCCCAGTCCCCAGTCTAGCTGCCGCATTCAGGATTAGTTGTAGTTTCCGGGTCACCTTCAAAGGCAGCCCCATGGAGAGCTCATGGCAGTAGTCCAAGCAGGAGATAACCAGAGCATGCCCCACTCTGACAAGACAGTCCACGGGCAGGGAGGGTCTCATCCTGCGTACCAGATGGAGCTGGTAGACAGCCGCCCTGGACACAGAACTGACCTGTGCCTCCATGGACAGCTGTGATGGAGAAATGGCCATAAAGGATTGAGGGTTTTCACAAGATGTTTGGCATGACCCTCTCTCCCATTTCCTCTCTCCTCCCAGGCACCTAACAAAGCTCTCTTCTCAATTCTCGGCAAAAGCAACCTCCGTTTCGCTGGCATTAGTATAGCAGTCAACATCTCCATCGACGGGCTGAATCTCATGATCCCTACAACCCGACAGGTAAGCCCTGAATACCCCTCAATATTCCAATATTCCCAGTTGAGGGCCCTTGTCTCGGCTGGTGTTGAGAGGTGTCCATCACCCAGGCATGATCCTTGCCAATCAGGGCTCACATAGTGATGTCACTGTGGGCAAATGAAGCCAAAAGTCCACTTCCTGGACCAGCCACAGGGTCTTCCTAGAAAATCAGGGATCTTGCAGTGATTGGGTGACGTCACTGAGGGTCAATGAAGCCAAGTTAGAGTGAGGACAACGCTTCCTGCGTTAGTCATATGTGTGGTCCTAGTCAATCAGGGACCACAAGTTGAACAGATGACGTCACAGAAGGTGATACTTCCTCATCTGGTCAGATGATTGGTCTAGTTCAGAGAGGGCCAGATACGATGAAGTGAACGCGTGTGGCCATCACACAGGGCCCCCGGACGTTTGACAGTCTATTGATCCTGTGCCACCACTGCGATTGCTTTTCCACTGCCACCACCCCGTATCTCACGGGGACACACGGAGTCCAGTCAGTTGTTAACATAAACAAATAATTGAGTTTATTTTTAAATGCAGGAACAAGCTTATTATGGTTTCAGTTAATTTTTCTCTTGTCCGTTTCTTATTCTTAGTTCCTAACAACTTCAAACTGATTATTCCAGCTATCTATCTGACGCCACCTAAGAATTCCTCTCACTCTCTCACAATACAACTCTACCAACCCACAACTAAACCTCCCTCTTCCTTCTTCAACTCCCAAACCTCAACTTCAACTGACTTTCGAAACCTCCCACTCTAACTTTTATTCCCCCCCTGGCATTCTCACTGGCCAATCACATCACACCTATTTTAACCCTTTCCTTATGTCCCATCCTAGGAGGCAAACGCGCCACAATGTGTGAGGGCCAACCAAAGTTGTTGACCTTTTTTGGTGATTTGACCCCAATAAATAAGCTGCCACAAGTCCCCAAAATGGACTTTGGACATGCCTGGTCTAGTCAGGATCATGTGTTGAGGTAATGATGTCACCACAGGCTGATTGTGTGAAACACTTCCGTTTCATTGCTGTTTGGGGGGGGGGGAAAGACCTTTTG